>NW_025422005.1:61894583-62545000 GCF_011764305.1 Mustela putorius furo | reverse complement strand
TCTTACACCCTGACTCACATTCCTTTGTTTTAGGATCTGTATTCTGGGGAATCCAGGTTGAGAAAATACAATTATTACTTGTAGAACACTGTATGGTATTTATTTAAGTGTCTGTTGCTTCCTCTAGACCAGTGACTTTTTAAATATCTCAAAACAATAATATCTTATATCAACCCCCCAAACACAGAACTGGTGAACGGAGAGAAATTCTGGTTGATAGAATGGGACAGAAGCTTTGAAAAACAAACAAAAAATAATGTACTAATTAAGCTGTGAACTTCATGAATTAGAAAATATGTCTTGTTAAACTTTGACTCCTAAGAACCTGGTATAGTGTCTGGTCCCCAGCAGGTAGCCAGAAATGTTTGTTAAATTGATCTAAATTGAACTGAGGGGAACGGAAGTCTAGAAAACATGATTTTATTTAGGCTACAATGATTATGGATAAAAGAAGGAAGAAAAAAGAAGTATAGTTCTAATACTTTTCCTGGAAACTTGAAAGGTTTATTAGAAAAGACAATAAAACTTCTTCTGCAAGTGTGTTTTCTCATTCCTGACTTGGTGTGCTAATTTTCAAATTGTTGTCCTATTTTTGTTTTTGCCATATACCAGCAGTAATAGATTTAAGTTGAGTTTTTAAAAATTCCCTATGTATATACAGTGGAATATTACCCAGCAGAAAGATTGAATACCTGCCATTTACATCAATGTGTTTGGAACTGGAGGAGATTATGCTAAGTAAAATAAGTCAGTCAGAGAAAGACAGTTATCCTATTGGTTTCACTCATATGCGGAACATAAGGAATAGCATGGAGGACCATGGAGGAAGTGAGGGAAAACTGAATGGGAAGAAATCAGAGAGGGAGACAAACCATGAGAGACTGTTGATTCTGGGAAAAACTGAGGGTTGTGGAAGGGGAGGTAGGTGGGTGTTGGGGTAATAGACATTAAGAAGTGTGTGTGATGTGATGAGCACTGAGTGTTATACACGACTGATGAATCATTGAACACTCTGTCAGAAACTGATAATGTGCTATATATTGGCTAACTGAATTTAAGTAAAAGTTCCCTACGTTCTTTAAATTATTTATTAACAAAGGTGAAAGGGTTGGGAAAGTTATCATTTATAATTACTTCATAGTGACAAATGTGGAACAGGTGAGATAGAGAGCTAAAGATAATTTTTAGAAAGTAAATATGCCACTACAAAATTGAAGACTTGGAAGCTTCTCTTACATCCTGTTATTATAATCAATACTGCAATTGTGCCATCATTTCTAAAAGTGATAGAAACTCCAGAAGGATAGCTATCAGGAGCAAGGTTTTCTGGGCATTCTGAGATGGGGAAAAAACCCAAATGAAAAAAGCTGGGCAGGAAATTTATGCATTAAAAAGGTATATTTTAAAAGTGTACTTCTGTATGTATTTTGTATAAAGCATTTTGCTTGTTGACTAACCCATCAATCCACTCCCTCGTTCATTCATTCATCCTCATGATGTTGAGGCTCGAACGTAGAAGCCTACATGAGAGTCTATTCTTTACCTTCAGTCAATGGATTTTTTGTCAATAATTTTTCTTTATACAAGAACTTTAAACTTTTATGGATAACTAGTGCCTGATATCCATCTTCTTTATTGTAAAAAATGGGTTTGTTTATCAGATTTTTGAACAAAATAGAATCTTAACATCCATTTGTCTAGTTATCGACCTAAATGTCAATCACACCTACTTTGTGCTAAGTTCTGAGGATTCAGTAGTGAATATAGTTAGACATGGCACAGTTACTGAGTAATAAGACATAGATATACCTATATATCTATATCTATATCTATAGGCTAAATGACTTGCCCAAGATAACAGAGCTTGTGAATAAATTATTCCTCAGAATTTATAAGATTATTTTCATATGCCACTTTTACTGGCATTAAGCCTTCAAGCATTACCAAGTGATAATCTATGAAAGCAGCCAGTTGCAAAAGTCATTACACAAATGAGAGAACATGAAAAAGGAAACTAGAATGGGGAGATTTAGGAATAGATTGGGGTAAAGTGGGAAAAAAGATTTTATTTCAGTTCATCTGGAAATTTTTCAGACTTGGATTCCCCCCCTACTGGGTTGCATATGGTTTGCATATTAAAAAATATGCAATATATTGCATATAAAAATAAAACATAAACTAATGTTTATTGACAGCCTAACCTGTGCCAGGCACTATAATATTTATTAACACATTTAATAATTACCAGTATCTGTGAAATATTGTATTCTTATACCTGGATGGCTGTTTCAACCTGATATTACAGTGTGCGTGTCAAAAGTGACTGTCATTGCCCAGAGTCTGACACACAGCTTTCAGGTTTGAAAACTGGGTTACTATGGGGTCACCCAGAAGTTAATAGGCCCAGGCAAATTGATTCCTTCTAGCTAAACTTACAAGAGTCTGATTATAAACCAGAACATCACTTTACAAGTCTCTATGAAGAAATTAACTGCCAAGTAGTCTAGAATACTCATATGAGTTGTCAGCACATTTTATTCCCTGTGGAAAAGGAAGGTTGGAAAATAAAATTAAGGACAGAAAGATGCCAAGGAAGTATAAAATTAGAAGAAAATGAGTTGGATGCTTTTTTTTTTTTAAGATTTTATTTATTTATTTGATAGAGACAGAGAGAGAGGGAACAGAAGCAGGGGGAGTGGGAGAGGGAAAACCAAGAACCAGGCTTCCCGCAAAGCAGCGAACCCGATGTGGGGCTCGATCCCAGGACACTGGGATCATGACCTGAGCCGAAGGCAGACTTTTCTTTTCTTTTCTTTTCTTTTCTTTTCTTTTCTTTTATTTGACAGACAGAGATCACAAGTAGGCAGAGAGGCAGGCAGAGAGAGAGAGAGAGAGAGAGAAGCAGGCTTCCTGCGGAGCAGAGAGCCTGATGCGGGGCTCGATCCTAGGACCCTGAGATCATGACCCGAGCCGAAGGCAGCAGCCCAAACCACTGAGCCACTCAGGAGCCCCCCCCCCCGCCGGAGGCTTTTCATAAGGAAATTGTTGTGCCATTATTTGAGCCCAGTATGCCTTCTCCACGGTAGAAATGCACTTGTCTAGCTAAGGGATCTAAATATAATTTTCAGTCAGTCAGATTTCTCAATACATTTCTGAAAATGGCCAGTTGTAGCCTCAGCTGCAGCAAGACAGAGCAGATTGGGAGAGTCTGAGATTGTTCAGAATAGAGCAGGCCAGGCTCCTGCAGGTGCTGGAAGGAGGAACAGAGAGGCAAGTATGGAGTAAGTATAGTAATCAGGCCAAAGATTGTAACAATAATAGTAATCTCTAACAATGATTGAAGATTTATTATGTGTTAGAAATTGTGCTAAGAACTTTGTATCAGTTACCTAATTTAATTCTCAGAGCAACCATCTAAGGTAAATACCATTCGTGTTCCTGTTTTTTAGATGAAGAAACTGAAGTCTAGAAAAGTTTAAGTAATATACTAGAAAGTATACATTTCTTAACATAGGGCCGTCCAGATGGTGTTGGGGCATGTCAGGGTTAACAGATCCAAAGTGGAGTTCTTCATTTCTTCTTAAAACGTGTTCGTCCTCTAGGTCTGAAGCTTCTGAATATCTTTCTCTCCCTTCTTCCTGCCTTCCCTGCCTCCCTCTCTCCACCTCCGTTCCTGACATCAGCAATCCCTCTAAATTTTCCTTCCAAAATACACAGTGGGTCTTTCCCCTTTCTAATCTCTACTGTCACTGCTCTAGTGCAGTTACGGAAACCACTCGTCTACATTTCCTTTCTCTGAATTTGCCTGTTCTAGACATTTCACACACGGGATTGTACATAGGTAACCTTTTGTGTCTGGCTTCTTTCACTAAGCATAATGTTTTCATTATGGTTCATCCATTACATAGCATGGATTGGTGCTTCATTTTTTTATGACTGAATAATATTCCCCCATATGGATATCCTATGTTGTTTATTCATTCATCTGTGGATGGACATTAAGGTTGCTTCCACTTTTGACTATTATGAAAAATGGTCCTATGCTGGTTTGTGTACATGTTTTTGTTTGAAAGCCTCTTTTCAACTTGCCAGGGTAATCTTTTAAAAATGAAAATCATGTGGTTTTCCTGCTCACAGCCTTCAATAGCTTCTTGTTAGAGTTATAATCAAAATTCCTTTCTGTAGCTCCCAAGGGTTTGCATGATCTGCCTCTCCTTTAACGCATAAGTATTTTTCCTCTCCCCTCAATATATTCCAACCCCACTGGCTTTCATTTAGCTCCTCCAACTCCCTAAGCTTTTTAGGGTATTCACACTTGGTATAGTTCAGCTAGAAATCCTCCTCTTTCCAGTGCTTTTCATGGCTAGTTCTTTTTCATTCTCCAAATCTCCAACCTCAGTGTCAGTAAGAAATGCTTTCCCTGATTAAACTCCATTATTTTCTATTTGTTTCCTAATACTTTTCATACCATGTAATTACATGGCTGTTTCTTTGTGTACCCACTTACTGTCTGTTGCCGTCAGAGGAAAACAGTTTCTTAAGCTCAGGAGTTAAAGTATCCCCCCCCCTTCTTTTAAATCACTACTCTCTGCACATGAGTTTAGCAAAATATTAGACATAGAAGAGGTACTTCATAAATGTTTGTTGAATAAATGAGAAAGATCACAGGTGTGGGAAGTGAGATAGAGCAATTCAACATGTAGTGGCAGAGCTATACGAACAAGAAGGAAGAGCAAGCTGGTGGAGAATTTTTAGTTACACTGATATTTAAAGATCTAGGTAGGGGATTGGTCAGCAGATAGTTGTTAGTTCAAGATGGGGAAGTCTGGTCAAGGAGTCAAGAGCTGAAGTCAAAGAGTTAAGAGAAAAGAGCATGTTTAATTTGATGTCAGTTGTAGAGAGGCTGGCTAAATTTCATGTCTAAAATCAGGATTGCTTCTAGAAACCAGGCTGGGACTAAGATTGCAGCCATAGCTTTTGGGAGAGGAAGGAAGCAAAAGACGGGGGAACTTGGCAAGGCTTGACAAACCCGAAATTGCGTTTTAGAAATAGAAGTGAACTTTTATTTTTAATTGTTCAGTTGCTTAATAGTAAACACATTTTAAAATATTATTGAATTTCAGACTGTTAACATCCCAAGTATTTTTTCACTGAGGTTATTGAATCAATGCGTTTTCTGAGGATTACATTTTGATTTTTGTCTGAACACAAAATTGAACTAGGGGGATACAAGGTTCCTGGTCCTTAAATTATAGGATTGGGCTAAGCCTTCCTTATTCTCCACCATGTGATGAATGAAGTGTGATAAAAATGAGAATTAGTTTGTACAAACCAGAGATATAGTAACAAGATTCTTGGATAGGAGTTAGACGTTTTCCAGGACTAATTAAGTAGCACTGTCACGAGGCAGAGGTAGTCTTGGATTATAATTGGAAGTTTGAAGCAAGACTTAGAAATTTCAGTTTTATGAGGTAGGAAAAGGGTTAAATGGGGCAATAGGAAATGTCAGTTCTGGGCTTCTTTTTTTTTTTTTTTTAATAATTTTGATTTTATTTATTTATTTAACAGAGAGAGAGATCACAAGTAGGCAGAGAGGCAGGCAGAGAGAGAGGGGGAAGCAGGCTCCCTGCTGAGCAGAGAGCCTGATGTGGGGCTCCATCCCAGGACCCTGGAATCACGACCTGAGCCGAAGGCAGAGGCTCAACCCACTGAGCCAGCCAGTTAGGGGCTTCTTAATGCGTAACATTGAGAATGTAAAATTTTTAAAAGCGTGATAACATTTAACAAAAAAGATTTAAAACAACTTGAAAAGTCTTGAATTGGGACATACTTACAGGAATAAAAATATGAATCAAGAACTTTAAGAGAAAGGAATGGTGACATCTACTAATAGATGTAGAAGAAATAATGGAAGTAGAAAAAAAACCAACTATTTTGGAACCACTGTGGAAACAACTGACTCAGAAGAATGATTAGTGGATGATAAAAGTCTGAGGAAGAACAGCATATATAATATGTATAAACAGAATACCTCTGCAGAGAATACTTATTAATTGCAAAATGAGAAATGGTAGTCTATGGAGGAGAAACCTCACTGACACTGCCTTACTGGGGGATCAAAATTAATATCACCCATGACAGAAACACTGAGATTTGATTCCCATTGTGATGCACTGAGAATGTTAAAACATGGTTTATGTAGTATTCTGGCCCAAGAGGCATAACCTGAGTCTAGTCATGTGGAAACAGGTTAGACAGACCCAAAGCCATATTCTTCAGAATAACTACTCTGGTGCTTCTGGAAAATCGTCATGAAAAGAGAAGTGTGAAAACCTGTTCCAGATGAAGGGGACCAACAAGATATGCCAACTACATGTGGGCTGTGGTCTTGGATCTGGACAAGAGAGAAATTCTTTTAAGGACATTATTGAGACAACTGGAGAAAGATGATATTAGATAGATTAGATATTAGAAAGATGATATTAGAAAGATTTATATTAGATAAAAATGGTATATAGACCTTGTCAGAATACACATAGAAGATTTTGATAATTATACTATAGTATAATGGACGATCTTAGCAGAGGGGAAGCTGGGTGAAGAGTATACATAACTGTCCATACTATTTTTGCAACTTTTCTGTAGGTCTAAATTTTTTTCAAAATAAAAAGTTAAGAGACATACATAGAAAAAGGATGGACAGGACAAATGACCAAATTTTAGTGGTGATTTTCTACCTGGTGAAATTAGCTTTTCCCTTTCATTAAAAATATACTTTTTTGTAATAAGTTTTCACAAAGAGTTATGTGTTGCATAATCATTAAAAATACTTAGCCTAAAGTTAGGGAAAGAAGAACTAAACGCAAAAGAAAAATGCCACCTACTACAACCCTTTTGTTGATCAGCGTGGCAGCTAAACAGAAAAGCATTGATGGGAGTGTTGAATAAAAGGAGCATAAAAGTGGAAGACAGGATAGAGAAATCAGCTGGCTAGGGATGTGTGTTACAGGTGGTGTGAGGTGTGAGAGTAGATAATAAAAATAAGGATCGAGATTTAGGAGGCTGTGGCAGAGAGAATTTTATTCCAGTAGTAAAGAGGAGAACACAGTTTCCTTCAAAGAGAGTAGATGCCGGCAGTATTTTATGTGTTAGAAGAGCATTAGGCTAATTCTCCCGGTTCTTAGGGAGTATAAATTAGGGTTGTGAGGGTTTTCCCCACATGTAGGTTTTTAATAAGTTAAAACCATTTGCTTTAGATAATCATCTTCATACTTGTTTTTATCACAGACTCCTTTCTAAACAACTCAACCTGGCAGTGACTCAGGCATCCCCCGAAGAAACAGCCTCTTAATGAGTGACAAAGGTAATCACCTACTCGGGTTAAGTCCCTCTTGCTCGAGACTTCTGCGTAAAATATTATTGGTTCACTATTAAATAAGGACAGTAGGGAAATGAATATCCATTGTGGCGTCATGAGGAGCGGCACCTGAAAGCCTGCAGCGTGGTAGGCGTTATGGTTCTCGGTCTCTTCCTAGCTCAAGACCTCTGAGACGCAAGGTACCCTCTCTTCTGTGCCTGAGGCCTCCTGACAGCAGGGTTGCTGGGGCAGGTGTTGGGACCGGGGGCTACGTGGTTTGTAAAAGCCCACCCCCACGCATACTCCAGTCACTTCTTGAGTATGGTTCCCTTTTTCCTGCGCCGTTCCCCCTACCTGAAGAGTTATTGCTAGAACTGGAATCGTTAACCTTTATTTCAGAGGATGATTATTTTCAGCCCCCTTTCTCGTATTGTGACACCACCAGAGCTTCGCTCCTTAGAGAAGCAACATGCTGTCACTTGTTCCTTGGAGAGGGACCACGGGGCTCCACTTCAAATTTTAACCCCGATTCCTACTATTTCTATCTCCGTAATTAGGTTTTAAGCGCCTGGCAGTCACAGACTGGGTCTCATCTATCTTTTTTTACCCTCTTCAGGCCTAGCCTTTTACTTTCGAAAAGCTAGTTACTTAGTAAATGTTCATTGAAAATGAACACTGTTTTCCTTAAGAGCACATTTTTTTCCTTCATGAAGGAAAATCTATTCCTAGCTATGAGGAAAGAGCACAATGTTGCCCGAGTACAAATTAAAATGGAAGATCTAGGATGTGTAGCTTAAAGCTAAGCCATGGCTTTGGCTGAGCATTTTGAAAAGATTAAAAGGGTTATTAAAAATAGGATCTAAAGATCTAACAAGATGCTTAAAAGGGGTCCAAGAATGTGTCTAAATGTGTGTAGGTTCCTGAAGGCTGTAAATGCACTGTAGTATGTGGCTGGCCACCGACAGGAACCCCTGCTCCTATGAACCTGTTCCTGGGGATGGCCTGTTCAGAGATCGGCCCTGTGAGTGGGGGTGACAGCTGTTCCTCGAGTGTGAGAACTGGGGAATAGCCAACTCACAGGGCATTTTCTTTTATGCAGACGTACAGTGTTACTAACATACTCCTGTCTGGGGCAGATGACGTTAGTATTTTAGGCTGGTTTGCTCATCAGTAATTATCACATCGACCAAGGCCTGAGAAGCGGTATGTATATGTTGAAGAAATGGTGGTTTTTATGATTGTCCACAAACTGTAATTCAGAAGTGTGTTACAAAAGGTTGAATGTGGGGGTGCCTGGGTGGCGCAGGGGGTTAAAGCCTCTGCCTTCGACTTAGGTCATGATCTCAGGGTCCTGGGATTGAGCCCCACGTGAGGCTCTCTGCTTGGCAGGGAGCCTGCTTCTTCTTCTCTCTCTGCCTGCCTCTCTGCCTATGTGTGATCTCTGTCTGTCAAATAAATAAATAAATAAAATCTTTTTAAAAAAAAAGGTTGAATGTGTTTGAAATCAAATTACTAAGGCTGTATTTTACTTCAACAACACTGTAGTTTAGATTGGTTTATATGAGCAAAGAGCAAAGCATTGCTACCATGTGTAACAGTGCTCTAGGAAAATAATTTCTCAAAGCTATACCGTTAGTATTCTCCTCGACCTTTGGAGCCATGCTGCACATCTGTGCTGAGTGTTACCTAGCCCTTTTACCTGTTGCTCACTTGATATTTACCTCTCTCCTCTGAATATTGGCCACTGATGATCTGGAAGAGGCATCACAACTTCACAACTTCCACCACCAGAAAGAAACCATTTCATTCACCATAACACCCCCTTTTTTCACTTCCACTAATCAATGCTTCTGTCGGCCTCCATCTCCAGGCCTTAGAATGTAAATTAATAAATGACTTTCTCTATAGCATTTATAAGTCAAACTCCCTGGGCTTGAGTCATTACTCAAATCACTCTGTAAGGACACTTCCCTTTTATTTTGTAATCCCATTTTGGGGGAGGTTTTAATGTAATAAATGAAAACAACCGATGATGATTAGACATCTATAGCAAAAGTTCTACAGGGGATAGCATAGATCCTGGCAAAAACTTGTCCATTTAGAGGACAATACTTGTCCACTTGTTCGAGTGGAGGAGAGAAGCTGCAGCGTCACCAACACCACCACCATCAGTACAAAATAGCTCGTAAACAAAATGACCAGTGAAGCTGTGCCAGGCAGCACCATAAGAGAAGCACATTGAGAACAAGTGACCAAGAATTACTTACACAGAATTGATAGATGTTAAACAAATATCTCGAAATGGCACTGTAGTTTTCACGATATTCAAGTAAGGTACAAATGAAATTTTGGCAGGTCGTCCCAAAGGCCAATTAGGTGACCGAAGTCGAGATTAGAGATAAAATTTAAGGCTTTTGTGTTTGCCAGATTGATCTCTATGGGTAACAGTGTGATTTTGTTCTTTTGAGTCTGTCAGGGGATAGGGCATTTCACTTTTGGTAGCCACCAGGACAGGATATCAGGACAGAGGCATGGAGAGTGACGGCTGTTATTCTTTGGAGGTGGTTCTTCAAGGAGAACCCTGACTCTGGGTGAGCCTGATACTAGTACCTGGTTGCTGATGGCTCATGCTTCATTTCCAGAATGTGCCATTGGCTCCTGTGACTGGGGGAGGGGTTAGAGAGGGGAACACTAGTTTTTTTATGCATATAGTTCTGGGTGGTGCATAGCTTCAGGGACAACAAAGAGGAATGCCAATACCAGAGATAATCAAAGGGCAAATAATCTAGCACCAAAAATGGCCTCAGAGATGAATAATAAATTTCAATTTTCACCTGATGTGAAACTGATGTGAATTTTGTATTTTCAAGTGCACGTTAGCAACAAAACCAGCAAATATTTAAATTGGATTTCCAAGCTAATAGTTGACTCAGAATGTCCACGTTAGCTTAAATGGGAACGCCTCAATTCACTCCTCATTCAATTCTACATTTGAAAGGAAGCTTTTTATAGTAGACCTTAAAGCACACTGAGCGTTTATTGTATGAACATCTTAATTTGGCTAAATGTCAATAAATGCTATGCCTTTGAGTCCCTCTTCTGTTAGAAATTGCCCTTAATGAAAATGTTCTATTGTAAAACTTAAGAATTATACTGTAACTCATATTTCCTGAAGCCAAGATGCTATTTCTGGTTTTATCTCTAACGTTGACAAAGGATCTACATGTATATCCATATCTGTATCTATTTGTGGCCCAGTGGTCACACACTCAAACATACTTAGCGAAAATAGAAGTGGACATGGTTAGATAGAGTTGATAAGATTAAAAATCATATAAAAATTAGCAAACACACACATACTGAAGAAAAAAGGACCATGATAGTGAAGGTAGAGGCAGTAACACTTTTTCTTCCACCCTAAGGCAAACAAGCTGATTGAGACCCATCTGTTTGTTCTTAGATTTTCTGTTCTATCTCTCTGGTTGACCTCACTTCTATAGCACACATAACAACACTGAAATATTACAGAGCTTAGCATAGCTCCTGTGCCAGGCAGACTCACAGATTTGTGAAGTTGGCATATTTTTGCATAGTTAATGACTACTTTCTTTGGGTTCCCACCCCATATTGTATACACATTGGCTGTCATCTTTCTGTTTTATAATTTTTTGTTTACTTCTCTGTCTCTCTCATGAAACAGAATTCCTACAAGAAGGAACTTATTCCTTTTTTAATTAAAAAAAAAAATTTACACCCCATGAAAAAAATTTCAAATTCACAACCCCAAAATCAAGAGTCACGAGCTCTTACCAATTGAGCCAGCCCGGCACCCCAGAAAATTATTCTTTGGATCCATGGTGGCTAGCATTGTGTCTGGCTTCTAGGAAACACCCAGAAAATCCTTAATGAAAGAATAACAGGATGAATAAGAATTTCGTAGTCTGTGAATAAAAAACAGATGGCAATTCTTTGTATTCATCATCATGTATTCATCATTCATCACCCAGAAATTGATTCTGAAACAGTTAATCCTTTTCTTCCCTCCTCACCTTATCTTCCTGATGACAGAATTTCTATTTTAGTGTGAAGCCCACATGGCCACCTCCTATTGATAACTAGTAGGCACAACTCAGTTTCATGATGGACAGATGGACCGGCCTGCTGTTGTTCTTGGCCATGAGACTGTTATTGCTTATTCTCTTAGATGCATCCAACATGACGTGCTTCCCCTCTTTTTATTAATTTCTTTTGCAGGACCGTACATATTTGCTCCTAACACTGCCTTGCTGTATTTGTAGTATTCAGAGGCCCACAAGCAGGTTCTGGAAGACAGATTAGCAGAAATACTTTGAGAGGTGCATGTTAATCTAACACAAAAGAAGAGGACTCCATGGAAAAGAGGTCATAAAATATTGCCATTATTCAATGGAACAGGGGTAGATCCTCCCCCTCTTTCTCTTCTAACAGAGTGGGATTGACTGGAAAAAAAATACAGTTGCAATATATTTCTGGGAAAAGGGAACCAGATTATGCTGCCAATTTGAATTGTTCAGCTAGAGGACTGCAGAGTTATTCATTGAAATTTTGTATATAATTACATATATGAATAGTAGCTGCTTCAGATTAGTTATATAAACAATAATTCATAGACATCTAAACGCTGGCATGTTACTTGATATTTTATTTTTTAAAAAATTAAAAAAAAATATTTATTTGAGAGAGAGAGCGTGTGCGTGTGAGCACATGAGTAGGGGGAGGGGCAGAGGTAGAGGGAGAAAGACTCTCCAGACCCCTCGCTGATGCAGAGCCTGATGTGGGGCTTAAACCCACCACCTTGAGGTCAGCTGATATCAGGAGTCGGATGCTTTACTGACCAAGTCACCCAGGTGCCCCTACTCTCTTGTTACTTAATTTTTTAAACCATATACAGCACCCAAAAACATTTTAGCATGGATGTCTTCTTTATAAGAAAAAAAAGGAAATGGGGGAAGAAAATTATTTACTTAGTTTCTCTCATGGGTCAGTCATTTTTATGCCTTTTCCAGTGTTTTTCATGTAATCTCAGAATAAGCTGTGAAATACATTTCATTATGATTATTTTATAAAAGAGAAAACAAGGGCTTAATGACAGTACTGCTCATGGTCACTAGGAATGATAAAACTAATAAGGCAAGTGTTTCCAACTCAAATTTATTCTTTGTTTACTGTGTTGTATGAACTAGCATACAGTAAGTTTTCAAGAAATTTGGGCTTTAATTATGTAAATAACAGTGTTTTAAAGAATTTTCCATATTGTGAATGGTGTCTTAGAAACTAATTTCTTCTAAGTTAGGTAGGGTACTTGTCCCCTTGGTTAAAAAAATATTCAGTAATGTGCTGCAGGGGAAGTGATTTCTGAATTTTTGGAATGCCTAAGCCAAAAATCAGAGTGCTCCAGTGTTTCACAAATATGCCTTGGGAACTACTGTTTTTCTAGAAGTCATGATTTCTCTTGTGTATTCTTTTTGCTTTCAGGATCCATGCCTGGGCTAACATGATGGGGTCTGACCAGAGCTCTTGGTTTCATTTTGTTTTGACCAAATTCATGGACCACCAGTCTGAGCAAGGAGCCCGATAAGGGACTTGATCCCAGTATGCTGGCATCCTGACCTGAACCAAAGTCAGACGCTCAACTGACTGAGCTACCCTGGTATCTCATCAAAGGGGGTTGAGGTGAAAATCACTCCAGTTTTCCAGGAGGCTCTTAGCAAGCATCAGTTTATGGCCAGATTTCTCTGAGGCCCATTGGGATTGTTCCTGAGTATATCTAGACCCTAGGAGAATCCTCTTACTGACTGCCCTTTTTTGTGGAGCAGGGGCAGTACAGGCCTTGAACTTCCTCTGTGTATGTTTCAGCATACACTCCTCCTCCTCTGGTGTGGTGGCAGGGTCTGTGTCGAAGAGAAGAGATTCACATATTTGCTCCTTTCCTCATCCTACCCTTAAATATGAGTCAGACTCATTTTCTCAGGGTAGAAGGATAGAGTATGGGACCAACTGCTGGTAGCCTTACTACTAAGTAACATAGTTGTGAAAATGGATTAACTCTGCAAAGTAACAGAACTGCCAGTTGTCATCCTGGTTTCCTTGGGTAAACAAACAGTGCCAGAGGCAATTTCTAACTGCGTTAGATGATGGTTTCTCCCCCCAAATCAGCTTCAATTATAGTATACCTAAAAATAAGGCTTAATCAAGACAGAATTATCAAATGTCTAGGCAAAAATTTGATGTCAGTTTCATTCCAACTAAGTTGCAAAGGCAATGGCAATATTTGGAAACTGTGCTTTAGGGAGAGGATCTGGAAAATTATAATTCCTTTTTTTTGACAGACAGAGATCACAAGTAGGCAGAGAGAGAGAGAGAGAGAGAGAGAGAGAGGAGGAAGCAGGCTCCCCGCTGGGGAGAGAGCCCAATGTGGGGCTTGATCCCAGGACCCTGGGATCATGACCTGAGCTGAAGGCAGAGGCTTTAATCCACTGAGCCACGCAGGCGCCCCTGGAAAATTATAATTCTAAAATGTGAGCATGTTTT
The DNA here is from genome assembly GCF_011764305.1 of Mustela putorius furo. Taxonomy (NCBI): domain Eukaryota; kingdom Metazoa; phylum Chordata; class Mammalia; order Carnivora; family Mustelidae; genus Mustela; species Mustela putorius. The sequence goes on along the minus strand of NW_025422005.1, from coordinate 62,531,073 downwards.
CTGTGATGAGGAAGTGGTTATTATTTATATTAAAATAGATGTTTGTTTCTCTCCATTATTTTCTTTTTTCATATTCCTTTAAATACATTTTTCTTATAATTTAAATTTAGTGATTAATCTGAACTCCTAATAATGCATTGCCATTAATGAGAGAAATAACACCTTTTACAAGTTGATTCAGTAGTATAAGTTATTTTGGGACTGGATTTGAGCCCAGTTCTTTAATGAAAACTATTCCCTTTTCTTTTTCTAGGATAGTGGAATGGAAATAATCTGTTTTGTCTATTTTCAGTCATGACACATTCTAGGCTTAAGTAAATAAACCCAACTGAAAAATAAGAGACTAACCAACTCTGTCTATCACTTGACTCAAAACTGTCATTTTTCATTTCAACGTTAATATTCATGAGCATTAATATGAAAACTCTCTGTCAAAGGTTTGCTGTCTGTATTTTGGTTGCTTTAGAATGGAAACTTAAATACTGCATTTCAGAAATGAATGAGGAGAGAGCATAGAGAGAATTCTGGAGAGGAGTCAGGATGATGGTTCTGGTCTTGGTCTGCTATCATGTATGTGCCTGGACAAGTCAATTTAAATCTCTTGGCATCAGTTTTCTTTGCTTTTAGAACCAGGGGGGTTAGACTAAGTTAGGATGGAAATAGGTGTCCCCTTGTCTGCTAGGTCTGACCAACTGGTAATGGCTGCCTAGAGGGCCACATTGGGGATGATTTGGGCCTCTTCCAGACATAGATGACAGGAAGACTGGGGGCCAGAAAGCCACTAATTTTCATTCCCTGAACTGATGTATTTAAAGGTACTTTGTAAAATGTAGAGCACTGTTTTTGTTATTTGAGGACTACATGGCTAATTAATGGTGAATTTTTCCTGGGATTCCTTTGAGGACTCCTTCCTCTGTCAGTTTTCATGAATGCTTATTGTATGACGGATGCAGCCTCTCTCAGTATATTTAAATTTCAGTAAAGTTGCTCTTTCCATTGGTAATTAATTAAGATAAGTTAAGTGCTATTGTATAGTATAGACAGTAACACTGTAGACATTCAGAGAGTTAGTCATCAGAATTGTCAGGGAATATTAAAGAAATAGAATTTGATCAGGGTCTAAAATGAGCAGAAGTTAAATAGGAAGGCATTGTTAGGTATGGGACAGAATTTGAATAAAGCATGTAATAATATATAAGCATAATTTGGAACAGTAAATGGGAAGTATAAGCTATTGTTTTTCAATAAGAAATATTTGGATTGCTATAATATTAATATTGATAATCATTAACATTTATTCGTTCCTTTATTGCACCAGTTGAGTACATGCAATGTACCAGACCCTGACTAGTCACTGGGAATATAGCTCTTAACAAATGGACAAAAATCCTTGATTTTATAAAACCTACATCTTAGTGAGAGAAGGCAGATAATAAAGCAATTAGTGGATATATGTTATATGTTAGAGAATAATAATTGCAAAGGCAAAAATAAACCAGGGGAGGGGAAAAAGGGAATGGTAAAGGTGGGTTGTGATTTTGGACAGAGTGGCCATGAAGTCCTCCCTGCAAGAGTGACAATTGGGTAATGACCTGAAATACATCGCAGGCATTCTGCTAAGTCAGTTACATACACAAAATCATTGAATTTTCACAGCAACTCTGTGACAATAGGTACTATTATTATCCTCATTTTATAGATGAGAACATGAAACACAGACAGCTATAATAATTCCTTAAGAATGCACAGCAATTAAAGATTTAAATCTGGGAAGAGCTTATACTGTTAGTCTGTTTAAGACCTGATAACAAAAGTCCTTGAAAAGCCTGTTTGAGGTCCAAGAATGATTCTATTTTAGAGCCAGAGGGAAATCTACTAGTTGTCTAATCCAGTGGTTTTCACCTGGAGAATCACCTGGAGAGCCGGTTAAAACCCAGGTTTCTGGGGTGTCTGAGTGGTTTAGTTGGTTAGACAACTGACTTTTGGTTTCAGCTCAGGTCATGATCTCATGGGTTGTGAGATTGAACTGAACACTGCATAGGGCTCCTGCTCAGCAAGGGAATCTGCTTGAAGAGTAGCTCCCTGTGCTCTTCTTACTCCTATTCTCATTGCCTGTCTCTCTCTCTAAAAATAAATACATACATACATACATAAAAACAAAACCAAAACCGTAAAACCACAACCCAGGTTTCTTTACCCTGTCCCCGGAGTTTCTGACTCAGTAGGTCTGTGGTGAGGCCTGAGACTTCTCATTCTAACAAGTTTCTGGGTGTTGTTGATACCTGGGCAGCACTTTGGGAATCATTTAGTCCAGTCGTTCTCAAACTTGGCTGCACCTTAGAATCACTTGGGGAGTTTTTGAGAACTGCCCGTTCCCTGTTGAAGGTGTACTGACAGCTTGTATTTTCATTGGTCTGGGCTGAGACTCTCTAATAGGATGATGTCCATGACTGCAAGATACATGGAGGGTTAAATACCACTGGTCTGGTTTAGCCCTCATTTTAAAGATTTTATTTATTTATTTGACAGACAGAGATCACAAGTAGGCAGAGAGGCAGGCAGAGAGAGGAGAAAGCAGGCTCCCTGCGGAGTAGAGCTCTATGTGGGGCTCAATCCCAGGATCCTGGGATCATGACCTGAGCCGAAGGCAGAGGCTTTAACCCTCTGAGCTACCCAGGCACCCCAAACCCTCATTTTATAGATAAGGAAATCAAGGTCTCAAAAAAGTAGCTCTTCCCTTCTTGTTTTGGTTCCTAGCATTCTGCACATTGTTTTTTACTCACCTACTTGGTACTCAACAGTATAAAGTCAGGGGCTCTGTATCTATTTAGCACAGAGTACAATTTCAATAGATATCTACTGTTGAGTTACTAATGTTGAAATGAATGGGGGACCACTAAAATTTTTTGACCAGCAAGGAATATATATTGGAAGTAATATTTATTTTTTGTAAAGTTTTTGTTTTTTTAAAGATTTATTTATTCATATCCAGAGAGAGGGAGAGAGTATACGTGAGTGGGGGGGAAGGGCAGAGGGCGAGGGAGAGAGAGAGAATCTCAAGCAGACTCCCTCCTGAGTGTGGAGCCTGATGGCAGTCTCCATCCCACAACCCATGAGATCATGACTTGAGCTGAAATCACAAGTTGGACACTTAACTGACTGGGCCACCCAGGTGCCCTGGAAGGACGTTACTTTTAAAGGGTGTCATTTAAAAGTGTCATTTGACCCCCCAATGTGGGGCTCAAACTTACAGCCCTGAGGTCAACAGTCCCATGCTCTTCACACTGAGCCAGCCAGGCACCCTGAAAGTAATATTTTAGGAGGATTTATTATTAGGAAGGAAAAGATAAAGAGACTAGAGATGTGATGATCTTCTTACCGCTGTGGTTCTGTAGAGCCTCGCTACTCAGCATGTGATAGAGACCAGCAGCATCAGCATCACCTGAAGCCTTCTCAGCAGTGCAGACTCTCCAGCCCCAGCTCAGACCTACTGAGTCAGCATCTACATTTTTACAAGATCATATGTGCACATACAATCGAGATGCATGCACATATAAGTTTAAGAAGCACTGCTCTAAGACATCCTATGACCAGTGCTGGACTTACAGGGGAGCCCCATGGGATCAAAAAACCCTGCAAATATGAATGGCTGGTCAGGTCAGCTTTTCCTTAAGCCTATTCCTTGAGATTACTGGTTCTCTGGGATCTTAATAGGTCAAAAAGATTTAGCAAATCCCAGGTTAAACAATGTTAAACAAGTTTCTTTATGGGCAGACTTCTTTTATCTTTTAATATGCTAATGTACTTTCTGAGTCACCAAGAGAAAAACTGTATTACATACACCATGGAATGTGTTTGGGGGTCATCTTTCCATGTTACCATTTTGTGTAGCACATCTTGGTAAAGTTGTAAAATGCCTTTGTGATATTTAGGGTCTCAGACATAAGATATTCTAGCCCCTAGGCAGGAAATGGTCTTACTCCTAAATTTAATAGATGCCCACTCTTTCTGTCACTGGCCGGGGTATGTCCTTTCACTTCTGACTCACTTTCACTGGCTGAAACCCATCTGGATGCATCATAGGATAGATTCATGGGTTCTGTTAGTGCTGGTCTGGGGAAAATTTTAAGAGTTAGTTGCTGGTTATGATGTTTAATGAAAATGAGGAGGAGACCCTGGAAAATGTTAGGGTCACTGGTAACATACTGAATTTTAGTTTGTGTGTAGCAGTGAAATCGGGGATGAGTGATTACTAGGTGAACAAAGAAGACAAAAAGAAATTTGATTGACAATTACGAACCACATAATCTGTCAGCAAATTTATAGTCAAAAATGAAAAGCAGCAGATGAACATATACATTTTAGAACTAAGGTTGTTTTGGACTTAGGACAGTCCAAAATTGGTTTTTCAAAGTTTATTTCCATTGATGCCTTTTTTGAAAATTTATGGCCCATTTTAACACTGACATGTTGATTATCCTGCATTTTTTAACTCAGAAAGCATTTGATTTTAAATCACACTCACCAATAAACTACCTATATTTTGGATAGTGCTTTGTTTTATGTATCCTTGACATTAAGTTTCACTTTTTCTTTTTCTTTCTTTTTTTTTTTTTTTTTTGTAGCAGTATACTTCCTGCTCTTCATGGTAAGAGGAATGAAAATACCTTCTCAATGATACCCTTACTGTAGGCAGTAGCAACATCACTTTTAATTTTTTTCTTTCTGTTAATAAAGCAATATAAATTATTTTTGATTTGGATCTGTCCTTTCAAAAGATTTACTTTAAAAAAAAAAGATTTTATTTATTTATTTGACAGAGAGAGAGAGAGATCACAAATAGGCAGAGAGGCAGGCAGAGGGGGAGGGGGAAGCAGGCTCACTGCTGAGCAGAGAACCCAGATGCAGGACTCGATCCCAGTACCCTGATACCATGACCTGAGCCGAAGGCAGAGGCTCAACCCACTGAGCCACCCAGGTGCCCCAGAAGCTTTACTTTTTATTCCCTTTTCCTGACATAAAAAACGTCATTTCTTGCAAAATCAAGGAAGTACGGTTATTTCTACTTATGATGCCAGTATGCTTTTTCTTAGGATTTTTTCTCTTTAATGGATAAATTTAGATATATAAGCCTTTTTGTTGTTGTTTTTTAGAGAGGGAAAGGGGAAGGGCAGGGATAGAGAGAATCTAAAACAGGCTCCATGCCCAACATGGAGTTGACACATGGCTGCATCTCACAACCCTGAGATCAGGACCTGAGCTGAAATCAAGAGTGGGATGCTTAACTGACTGAGCCACCCAGGTGCCTCTGGATATGTAAACATCTTAAACCTGATTCAACTCAGTTTCTCTTTACTGCACCCTTAGTTAACAGAATTACCTGCATTTTCAGAAGAAATTTTAAAGAGAAAGGAAGAAAATTTTTGAAAAATCAAGCAGAATTTATTGAATTAAAGTAGTCTTTGGTTTCAGAAACTTCTAGAAGATGTTAGTGTAGTTTCAGCCCACTTTTCTCCATGTCTAAAATTGACAGTTCCCATAATACTATGACTAGAATGGTGATCTGAGATTTTATAAGCTATTAAGTCATCCTAAAGAAATTAAGTTTTTCTTATTTTAATAGATTTACTAAGACAGAAAAGTAGACTAAAGCATTATGTAATGCCAGCCTTTGGAAGGAATTCTAAGATGCTTGAGCTGTCCTATTGGCAGGATAACAATGGTGGGAGATGCCATTTACTAGGCAATTCTGCCTCTGCAGTGGAGTGGGACGGGGGATTTTGTAGCAGCTGAATGACTACCTCTGGACAGGTGGAGAGGTCTAGATGGGTGCTATGGGAACACCAACTGCTGAACTTTGGATAGCATGGGTGGCTTGTCCCAACTACAAGCCCTTGGAATTGGTAGGAAAGGGATAATAGAGGCAGCAATTGTCCCACATATCAAAGGTAATTTACTAATAATGCTTATTTAATATACATGCTGAGGGTTGCCAATAGTTATTCTAGAAAGATTTTCAACAAGCATTGGAAATAAGGATTTAAGTTAAGCTTTGGGTCACTAGACAATCCCATTACTTAAATATTTGTACAACATCAAGGTAATAAAGTATCAAGTATTATTAGGGGTCATGTTCTGTGCTAAGTGTTAGAATGCCAGTGCAAGAAAAAGATACATGTCACCATTGCTATCACCTTGCATGCTGACTAGCATGTGACGCAGATATATCAACAAGATGATATAACACAATAATATGCCATGAGAGGAGAAATAACAGGGAACCATGATAGTATACAGAAGGGGATACTTGGCTTTTAGTGACGAAGCCAGAGAGGCAGAGGCATCTACATGAAGGATGACTAAGCATTGGATGGACCAAAAGGAGTTGGGCAGAAGAAGCATTCTGGGCAGGGGAAAAAAGCATACACAAAAGCTCAGAGGAAGATCTTAAAGAATGTTTTGTCTAGAGCATACAAATCTTGGGAAGAAGGAGAAATGGTAGAAATGAGGTTAGAAAAGTAAACAGAATCTTGGCATGTAGGGTTTCATAAACATTTGGGCTTTATTATAGATGGAATAGAGAGCCACTGAAAGGTTTTCCAACAGAGAAATTATTTGATGTGCATTTTAGGACAATGACTCTGGGGGCATTCTAAAGAATAGACTAGAGGGAGGGAGAGAATGCTGGTGAGAATGAGAACATTCTCATGGGGAGACTTGCAGAGGTTTAAATGTGAGAAGATGGTAGCCTGTATTTCACAGATGATAGCATTCTTCTTCTTCTTCTTTTTTTTTTTTAAATAAAGATTTTATTTATTCCTTTGACAGACAGAGATCAAAAGTAGGCAGAGAGGCAGGCAGAGAGAGAGGGGGAAGCAGACTCCCCGCTGAGCAGAGAGCCAGATGTGGGGCTCAATCCCAGGACCCTGGGATCATGACCTGAGCCGAAGGCAGAGGCTTTAACCCACTGAGCCACCCAGGTGCCCCCCAAATGATAGCATTCTTAATGGCTGGTGCTTTCTGACACACTAGACACTAAAGTTATTTATTCTTACTTTAAAAGAATAAAGTGTTTATTATTTTTAACTTTGTATTTCCCATGTTATACTTATTTAAGAAACCATTCTTATTTTTCCTTTCTTGTACCTTTGTTAATTATTATGTCTGTTGCTTCCTGAATATTCTCCTGTAAATGTCTTTTCTGTTCTTGCCATGTATTTTCTACCTTTTGTCTTTGTGATTTCTTTTCCTTTCCTCCCTTCCTTCCTGCCTAATTTCTTTTTCAAACTCGAGTATAGACGAGAGAAAAGAAATTATGATTCTAGTGAATAGATATCAGTTATCACAACTAGGGATAGCCTGAGATTTCCTGAAAAGGACAAGTAGAAAAAAATTCAGTTTCCAGCACTGGAAAGAAAGAACACAGTTTAAAGACAAACAATGTTTTTGGAGGGGAAGTGGCTTGCTGTACAGCAATCAAGACAGTAGAATTAGAAAAGACCAACATGAATCAACCCCGAAGCGCAACAAGTAATTAAGGGCACAAAAAGCACATAATGAATGTCAAGTACAAAACAGAAGCTGAGAAATTACAGAGTGAAGTTCAGAGTTTAAAAATGACAGAAAGACCAAAGGTGGTAAATGACAAAAACATTTCATATAAGACTAACTAAAAGTGCTAAAATATCACAACCATATAACATAGGACACAACAGGTCAGGACACAGCCTTGAAAGGTGTCTAATGGATAGTAAGGGTGAATCTTTGAGAGGGTCTTATAGACATTGATTTAGAAAAAGCAAGATTAAAAGAATTCTTTGTCTTAGAACTTTCAAAAAGCTTAGTCTTGCTAAACAGAGAAATCAATGTAAAATGAAAGACATAAAATTGTTCTTTGGAAATGTTACCAACCAGTAAGTGGCCAAGAAATTGAGAAATTTGAATCTTCATATAGGACCAGATATGCTTGCTTTTAGGATTAGTGATGTCCAAGGCCTTTAGAAATACTTTATAAAAAAGTATGTTGCTTTTGTGTATTTTTTTCCCAAGTCACCCAAGGTAGGCCACTTTTAAGGCTTCCTTGGCTTTCTGTGTGTTAGAGTATGACACACCTGTCCCTTACCAGGTAAAATGAAGGAAAACATCAAGAGGATGTACAGAAATCCTAGCAAAAGAACTTCCAACCTATTAAACCTTTTGGGGGGAAGTGGGAAAGAGGATGTGCTCATGATGTGAAGTGGAGAGCTGGAGGAATGGGAATGCTCTGGAAATCCTTTGTCTTAAACCCTTTGGGCTGCTATAACAAAACATCATGGACTGGGTGGCTTAAACAAGATTTATTCTGGGGGCGCCTGGGTGGCTCAGTGGGTTAAAGCCTCTGCCTTCGGCTCGGGTCATGATCCCAGGATCCTGGGATCGAGCCCCGCACCAGGCTCTCTGCTCAGCGGGGAGCCTGCTTCCCTCTCTCTCTGCCTGCCTGCCTCTCTGCCTACTTGTGATCTCTGTCTGTCAAAAGAAAAAAAAAAAAAAAGACTTATTCCTCACAGTTCTGGAGGCTAAAAACTTCAAAATTTACCAGAAGCCTATTTCACTTGTTTCTTGGCTTCTACAAGAAGTCTTGTAGACAGCTGCCTTATAGTTGTGTGTGTGTGTGTGAGAGAGAGAGAGAGAGGCAGACAGAAAGGCAGGCAGACAGACAGACACAGACTAATCCCTTCATGATGGCTTCACCCTGATGACCTAATTACCACTCGAGGGCTTCATCTCCAAATACCATCACTTTGGGGATTAGGGTTTCAGCATATGCATTTGGAGAGGACCAGGAGCATTCAGTCCACAGCATTCTCAGAGATAGAAATTTTCCAGAGAGAGCAATGGTTCTTTTGAAATTGTATGTTAGCGGCAGGATTCAAAGCCTGGGTGTGCCTGATTAATTTATGCTCTATTCTCATTATGCTTGGGGAACAAGGACCACAAAAGACGGAGCAGGCGGAGAAGGTGGTAGCACCTGAGGGACAGGAAGGCAACTGAAATAAATCACAGGAACTGAGGGAATCAATGGAAATGGAACATGAAGAGCTGGTCTTAGGCAATGCGGAGGATTCTGAATCCTCTGCAGGCTGTCGCGGGTTCTGCAACTGTTTTGTATCTGGTCCTGGAAAGACAGCGGTCAACTCTGGAATTACTAATTATATTACTTTAAATGTAATTATATGACTTCAAATGTAACTTCCAAATTTTCCCTTAATTTTATATTTAAGCATTTTCCAAATATCAGAAAACCTCAAAGAATAATACAATATGAGCACTTACGTACTCATTACCTTGATTCAGTAGTTGTTTATATTTTGCCATATTTGCTTTAAATAACTATAAGTATATATATTTTTTCTGAATGCCTTAAAAATAAGCTGCAGACATTGTGGTATTCACCATAAATGTTTTATATAACCATAATATTATCAACAGACTTAAGAGAATTAAATATATATAATGACAATAGGTTATTTTCAAATTTTTTCAATTGTCCACAAATGATTTTTATTATTTTTTAAGATTTTATTTATTTATTTGAGAGAGAGCAGGAGCCAGCATGAGTGGCAGGAAGGGGAAGGATAAGAGAGAGGGAGAAGCAGGCTCCTCACTGAGCAGAGAGCCCAATGTGTGGGGCTCTATCTCAGGACCCTGGGATCGTGACCTGAACTGAAGGCAGGTGCTTTCACTGAGCCACTCAGGCACCCCAACAAATGCTTTTTAGATCTCCTTTTTAAAAGCCAGTATTCAAAGAGGATTCAGAGATTGTAATTGACTTCTATGTCTCTCCAGTGTCTTTTAATCTAGAAGTCTCAATTTCTTTCTTTATAACTTTGACTTTTTGAGGACATTGCAGGACAGTTGTCTTTTGGAATTTCCCACATTCTGCATTTACCTGATTTCTCTCATTTGGTGGTGCTTTCCTACTTCTGATATTCTCTGGATATCCTTCAAAATCAAAAAGTAGATCTAATAGGTTGATTAGATTCAAGCTAAACATTTTTTTTTTAAAGATTTTATTTGTTTATTTGACAGACCAAGATCACAAGTAGGCAGCGAGGCAGGCAGAGAGAGAGGGGACAAGCAGCCACCCGGCTGAGCAGAGAGCCCAATGTGGGGCTCAATCCCAGGACCCTGGGATCATCACCTGAGCCGAGGCAGAGGCTTTAACCCGCTGAGCCACCCAGACGCCCCAAGCTAAACAAATTAGCAAAATATTATGCAGATTATGTCCTTATTTCATATTATGTTACTGCAAAAGGCATGTAATGCTAGTTTTTCCACTAAAATTATATTGTTTGATAATTTGGGTAATATGAAATCACCAGATCTCTTCATTGAGAAGGCATATTTTTTTCTCTTTACGAATGGCAAGAACCCTGTGAGATAATACCCTGAAACTTTGTGGATAACCAGCAATCTTTCACCTAAAGATTTTATTATTTAAAAAAAAATATGGAATGCTTCACAAATTTTTGTGTCATTCTTCTGCAGAGGTCATGCTAATCTCTGTATCGTTCCAATTTTAGTGTATGTGCTAAAAGTGTTTCAGTGTCCAATAAAACTCCTTGCCTGAAACAACTATATCATTAGGAATTGCAAAAGTTGTGATTTTTCTAATTTATATATAATTTCTTCAACATTTATTTGCTGGCATTCTTCTGTGAAGAATAACTGTCTCTCATCAGCTGGCTCTTGTATTTCTTTCTAAAGAAGCAGGACTCCGTCCTAATTTTAAAAAACGATTATAGCAATTTTGAATATAGAGAAAAACAATCCCAGCTATAATCTCAACAGATAGTAAACCAGGGTTAACAATTCGGTGTGTTTCTTTCCATTCTTCTTTCAAAGCCTATAAGTATATATATTACAAAATTTGATACATAAGTTTTATATCCAGCCTTTTATAGTTCGTATTTTTTTTTTTAATTTTTTATTTTTTATAAACATATATTTTTATCCCCAGGGGTACAGGTCTGTGAATCACCAGGTTTACACACTTCACAGCACTCACCAAAGCACACACCCTCCCCAATGTCCATAATCCCACCCCCTTCTCCCAAACCCCCTCCCCCCGGCAACCCTCAGTTTGCTTTGTGAGATTAAGAGTCACTTATGGTTTGTCTCCCTCCCAATCCCATCTTGTTTCATTTATTCTTCTTCTACCCACTTAAGCCTCCATGTTGCATCACCACTTCCTCATATCAGGGAGATCATATGATAGTTGTCTTTCTCTGCTTGACTTATTTCGCTAAGCATGATACGCTCTAGTTCCATCCATGTTGTTGCAAATGGCAAGATTTCATTTCTTTTGATGGCTGCATAGTATTCCATTGTGTATATATACCACATCTTCTTGATCCATTCATCTGTTGATGGACATCTAGGTTCTTTCCATAGTTTGGCTATTGTGGACATTGCTGCTATAAACATTCGGGTGCATGTGTCCCGTTGGATCACTACATTTGTATCTTTAGGGTAAATACCCAATAGTGCAATTGCTGGGTCATAGGGCAGTTCTATTTTCAACATTTTGAGGAACCTCCATGCTGTTTTCCAGAGTGGCTGCACCAGCTTGCATTCCCACCAACAGTGTAGGAGGGTTCCCCTTTCTCCGCATCCTCGCCAGCATCTGTCATTTCCTGACTTGTTGATTTTAGCCATTCTGACTGGTGTGAGGTGATATCTCATTGTGGTTTTGATTTGTATTTCCCTGATGCCGAGTGATATGGAGCACTTTTTCATGTGTCTGTTCGCCATCTGGATGTCTTCTTTGCAGAAATGTCTGTTCATGTCTTCTGCCCATTTCTTGATTGGATTATTTGTTCTTTGGGTGTTGAGTTTGCTAAGTTCTTTATAGATTCTGGACACTAGTCCTTTATCTGATATGTCGTTTGCAAATATCTTCTCCCATTCTGTCAGTTGTCTTTTGATTTTGTTAACTGTTTCCTTTGCTGTGCAAAAGCTTTTGATCTTGATGAAATCCCAGTAGTTCATTTTTTCCCTTGCTTCCCTTGCCTTTTGTGTTATTCCTAGGAAGATGTTGCTGCGGCAGAGGTCGAAGAGGTTGCTGCCCGTGTTCTCCTCAAGGATTTTGATGGATTCCTTTCGTACATTGAGGTCCTTCATCCATTTTGAGTCTATTTTTGTGTGTGGTGTAAGGAAATGGTCCAATTTCATTTTTCTGCATGTGGCTGTCCAATTTTCCCAGCACCATTTATTGAAAAGGCTGTCTTTTTTCCATTGGACATTCTTTCCTGCTTTGTCGAAGATTAGTTGACCATAGATTTGAGGGTCTATTTCTGGGCTCTCTATACATTTAATGCAATTCCTATCAAAGTACCATCCATCTTTTTCAAAGAAATGGAACAAATAATTCTAAAATTTATATGGAACCAGAAAAGACCTCGAATAGCCAAAGGGATATTGAAAAAGAAAGCCAACGTTGGTGGCATCACAATTCCGGACTTCAAGCTCTACTACAAAGCTGTCATCATCAAGACAGCATGGTACTGGCACAAAAACAGACACATAGATCTATAGTTCGTATTATATCATTATCTTTACTATGTATGCTGTTAAATATTCTTTAAAGTTTTTTTTTGCTGGCTGTTTGCCATTTCATAATTAGGATGTGGCATACTTTATTTCCCTATTCCCTTACACCAGGGGGCCATATATCCTGCTTTGTCCAGGGCAGTTCTTATTTATGACTGTCGTCTTTGCAAAATTATTAAAGCACCCCCTTTTACACCCAGAGTCATTTCAGTTTAGAAGATAAATTATATAATCACCCTATCATCACTGTACCTGCAATTGGCCACTTGCTATTTTTAATTTTCTAATCTATCTACTCTTGCATAAATCTTTAGGTGCTTTTCTTCTTATTTCATCAGGATAGATTTCTAAAAGTGAAGTGACTGGATCAATGTGTACGAGTATTTTTGAGGTTCTAAGTATTGCCTTGTTTGTATTTCTGTTAAATAAGTAAAACACTGTACTGTTAAACTGGACTCAACAAATTTCTCTGCTTTGCCTTCCCTTTGGAAGGATTTATCAATATTGGCACTATTAACATTTTAGCCCAGAAAGTTCTTTTTGTAGAGGGCTGCCTGTGCATTGTAGTAGCACCTTTGGCTTTTACCTACTACCTCCAATGGCACTCCCACCCCAGTTGTGACAATCAACACAATCTCTAGGTATTGCCAGATATCCCTTGGGAGGCAAAATAACTCTCCATTGAGAACCACTGGCTTAGAAATAATAAATGTTTCTATTCCCCCTTATCTAGCTTATTTGTCCTAAGCTCTTAGTTTTTCTGGTAAAGAATTGTCTGTTTAGCCCACTGGTAATAATAAATGGTAAAAGTTCCTTGTTCAAGGTTACCTGATTAAAAATGATTGAATAGGAATTTGAGCTTAAGTCTGTCTGTTGTCAGTCTTATCCTCGGGTCCTGCTGCCTCATGTAAGTACTGTCAGGTACCCACTATAGCTACACAGGCCAACAATCAGAAAAAGAAGTGTTTTGTCGCTGGTGAGTTTTTGGTAATCATTTGGGATTTGTTTGATTGTTACCAAGATAGTTCTTATTTATTTTTATCATCTGTAAATGGGATTGGCTGTGTGAAATAAATGTATTGAAACTTGCAGTTCAGGTCCTGGTACACAGTGGGTGCTCAATATGTGCTGGTTTCCCCCTATACTTATATTGGGTTATCATAACCATCTGCTTATGGGTCTGCACAGGGCTTAAAGGAGAAGCAAACGAAGGGGGGCTGATCACCTTTCCATCTAACTACTTTCAAAAGCTGCTCTCTCTGCTTTTCCTCAATGTTGAGGGCTCACATGTTGAAGAAAGAACAGGAGTCAGACTCCAGGGCATTGACAAATGAATGAAGGAAACACAATTTAAGTCACTGAAAGTAGTGTTGATCCCTCTTTTAATCTTCTATTTCAAAAGCTGTTTGTTGAGAATAAGAAAGCCGTCTTCAAGCTCTGCATATGTGGCTTCATTCCACCTTGATGGGGACAGGTTCTAACACATAAACATAGGGCTAGTGAGAAGGGAGAGGACAGACTGGGGAGAATATCATCCACTAATACTTCCCAGAGTCACTCCACCACTTCTGCCAGTTTAGTCCAAGTGATGACGGGCCGATAGAAGGAATCTGGCTGACTCTTCCCTCCTAACACAGGAGAAGGAGGTTTGGCTGGAGTTCAGCCGCTAAACTCAACTTAGAACCTTAACTATGATTATTTCAGGAAGCAAGGCTGAACTAAAGCTAGTTTTATTTAGGTTTCTCTTAAATAGTGGACACTGCTGACCGTGGAGGTTTTTGAAAGGAAAAGCAGAGAGACACTATGACAGAATCACGTTTCCTCCAGAAGATACTAGACAAGGAAAGAAAAAAGAGACTGGATGTGAGATACAGGAAGTTCTCATCTATTCTTAACCTATTTTTAACTTCAGAGTGTGACAGTTTAGGCTTTACAGTAGTCTGTGGTTTTTAAAACATTTTCACGAGGGGCACCTGGGTGGCTCAGTCATTAAGCGTCTGCCTTCGGCTTGGGTCTTGGTCCCAGGGTCCTGGGATTGAGCCTTGCATCGGGCTCCTTGCTCAGTGGGGCGCCTGCTTCTCCCTCTCCCACTCCCTCTGCTTGTGTTCCCTTTCTTGCTCTGTCTCTGTCAAATGAATGAATAAAATCTTAAAAAAGACAACATTTTCATGAATAATAGCTTTTTGACCACTGTAACATGGCCTTGAGAGGCAAGTCAGGCAGACCCACATTCTGGAAGAAGAAATGAAACAGGGAGAAGTTGTGATTTTCCTCAGTTTTACAGAATTAGAAATGATAGGGGATCCTTGATGCCTACATCAGTCTGGTCTGCACTCTGCCCCAATGCTTATATAGTTCTAGAGCTTACACCATTTCTCCGCCCTTAGACTTGTTTGTTTGTTGTTTGTTTGGCTGGCTTTTTAAACTACTCTATTTGTGAATAGTTGTTAAAAGAATTATTATGTGGTTGCCTCTTCCAACTTCAGTGCAGCATTTCAGAGTATGCCTACCATGTTGTCTGAAATGTGGGCACTACCCCCTACTCTGTTCTTGTTGTCTTCTTTTGTGTCCTAGTGTAAGGCTGAGCAGGGTTTATTGCTGTACATATATCACATTTTGAATTTATGATAGCTTTCTATTAATGGCTTGGATATTATTGTGTTTCAACCTCTGTGACCCTATGTCAGGACAACTCAGCTTGGGGATATATTGCTGAATTATAATTTAAAAACCCTTGGCCCTTCTCCCCGTCAGACAAACTTGAACATAAAACAGTGTTGTCTTAAATAGGACAGAGTTAGGACTTCTTTTTCAGTAAATGATGGATATTTGAAAAACAGCATATGCTTAAAATAGCATGTGTTCTCCCTCCCTCCCTCCCTCTTTCTCCCTTTCAGACTGATCACAAGGTATGAAAGCATAATACAAAGTGGGAAATGATCTGTTTTAGTTATCATGGTGCTGTTTTAAAAAAAATCTTACTATATCTTGCTTACTAGAAATAATAACATCAAGCACGTACGTCTTAGTTACTTTTAAAAAAATTTTAATTTCAGTATAGTGAACATACAGTGTTATATTATTTTCGGGTGTACAATATAGTGATTTAACAAATTTGTGCATAACTCAGTGCTCATCATGATAAGTGTACTTTAATCCTCTCTACTTTTTTCACCCATCCCCCTACCCACCTCCCCTCTGGTAACCATCAGGTTATTCTCTATAGTTAAGAGTTAGTTTTCTGGTTTGTCTCTTTATTTGTCTTTAAATTCCATGTCTGAGTGACATCATATGGTATTTATCTTTCTCTGACTCATTTATTTCACTTAACATTATACCCTCTAGATCCATCCATATTGTTACAAATAGCAAGATTTCATTCTTTTTTGTAGCTGAATAATATTCTATTTCATATATATATATATATCACTTCTTCCTTGTCCATTCTTCTACCCATGGACACTCAGGGAGCCTCCATAATTTGGCTATCAGAAATAATGGTGTAGTAAACATATGGGTGCATATATATCTTTTCAGATCATGGTGCAATTTTAACTTCTAACTCTTAACTATTTTATTTTATAAATCTTTCAGACCCAAATATATATATATATATATATATATATATATATATATATATATATATCACTTCTTCCTTGTCCATTCTTCTACCCATGGACACTCAGGGAGCCTCCATAATTTGGCTATCAGAAATAATGGTGTAGTAAACATATGGGTGCATATATATCTTTTCAGATCATGGTGCAATTTTAACTTCTAACTCTTAACTATTTTATTTTATAAATCTTTCAGACCCAAATTACCTTATGTCCTAAATAGTCTTCAATTTCAGCCAGTTGAAATTCATAGTTATATTACTCTCTCCCTTTTTCTTATTTCCCTTTTCTATTATATCCTATACATCCATCCATCTGTATCTCTTAGTAGAGGAAGCCCCCAGGGTTAGCATGCATAGAAGCTAAAGCAGCACAATTTCAGAATTTAGTCTTAAAAAGTATTCTTAAATTAAGCAAGTGTAAGTGAGTTTGAAATTTGTCTTCTCACTCCTATTTTGAAAGTGTTTCATCATGATAATATTATTATCTCTTAAATATAATCATATAACCAAGTGCTCATAATTTATTGACTTTATGTGGTATCACATTAAGAAGCTGAAGAGGTTGAAATTTGAAGTCAAAATTAGAGTATAAAATTTAAAGAATTTAAATTTATTGAGTTTAAATGTATCACACTTATTTATTTTTATTTTTTAAATATTTTATTTATTTGATAGAGAAAAAGACAGCCATAAGAGGAACACAAGTAGGGGGAGTGGGAAAGGGAGAAGAAGGCTTCCCGCCGGCAGGGAGCCAGATGTGGGGCTCCATCCCAGGACCCTGTGATCATGACCCGAGTGGAAGGCAGACACTTAATGACTGAGCCACCCAGATCCCCCTAAATGTATAGAATTTAAAGTTGAAATTTAGAGTGCAGATAAAAATGGCTTTCTGTGTCTATCCTCGTATGTTGCAGTAACTGATCTTTATGATTTCAGTGGCTGGGCCATTTCAGTGTCTCTGCCCACCTCCTTGTATACTGCCCTCACAGCTCCATCTCCTCACAGGATGGAGTCAGTCCTGCTGGTATCATGCATCATCACCCCCAATCTGTGGCATTTTCGTCAGTTACCTCAAGATTACCTTCCACTCCAGTCTCTGAAGGAAATTGACAGGTGGTCAGAGAGTTTCAGCAGTTAAAAGAAATGTCTTACTTCCTAAGAGAAAACTATCTATAAATTTCCATCTTAAGAAGGTATTGTGATGAATTTAGATAACTTGGAGCAAAGTGACTGGAGAGTTATTACATTGTAAGGATGTATTATTTTTAGGAGATGAAGGTCAAGAGTCATGTAAACTAAAAAGTAAGAAAAAAACAACAGCTTCAGTATCCACATGTTTATTATTTGTGAAATGCTGCATATTTTCCAATGTAAAAGAGGGTTACTTATGTTTTATTTTAGGAAGTTTGGTGTGCATTGGGGAGGAGGGTACAAATAATAATGTAGTAAATCCAGAAGAATGTCTACCTGGTTTATGAGCTAAGAAATATATCTATTCGCACACTTTGTTGTAAAGTTGTCTCTACTGTCTTTTGTTGAAATATGAGAAAAGAAAAAATAAAATTTAAGAACATATCCAGAGGTACAACCCTGAAGGCCTGTTTGTGAGTTCAAATTGAAAGAAACGAAACAAAACAAAAAACCTTGTAATGAAATAATCTTTACTAATACTTAAAATACCTGACTATCTTAAACAGCTTTACTGAGATAGACTTTCATTTTATATAGTTCTATTTAAAGTACACAGCTCAATGGTTTTAGCATATTTACAGAATTGTGTAAACATCAATATAATCTAATCCTGGAATATTTTCATCTCATTAATAAATTTCTTTAGCATTCACTCCCCATCCCCTACCCCAAGGCGACTACTAATCTTTTTTTTTAATTGATTTGCCTATTCTGGAAATCTTACATAAATAAAAATCATAAATACGTCCTTTTTGGAGATGGGCATCTTTTACCAATGATTTTTTGTTATTATAGAAGATAATTGTTTTCTATTTTTTTAACATATGATTTTTTAAAAGAAGAAAGTACCGCTTCTATCAAATAACTCCTAACAACTTTAAATCATTCAGTCTTTCTCGATTTGTTATTTTTTCCTTAATTTGTTTAAGAAATATTTATTGAGTACATAATATGGATCAATCACACTGCTGGGTGCTGGACATATTGAGGTATACAAGATAAGCAGCTTAAGAGTTGTTGATAGAATAGGTAGTAATGGGGGTATCTTGGTGGCTCAGTTGGTTAGATATCAGACTCTTGGTTTCAGCTCAGGTCATGATTTCAGGGTTTTGAGATCAAGCCCTGGGTCAGGCTCTGCAATCAACATGGAGTCTACTTGAGATTCTCTCCCTCTGTCCCACTCATTCTCTCTCTCTCTCTCAAATAAATACATCTTAAAAAACAAAAGAGTAGGTAATAATAACCATTGTAGTGAGTGCCACAAAGAAGAAGTATAGGCTGCTGTACTGTACAGCGTGGACCTAATTTAGTTTTTCTAAAGAAATTATTTAATGTATGCCTATGTATATGTGTTTTAAATAATTGGGATCATATGATATATAAAGTTTAGTGTATTTTTTATTAAAAGTATATTATGAATGTTTTTCCATTTCTTTTTTTTTTTCTAAAGGTTTTATTTATTTATTTGACATAGAGAGAGAGACACACAGCAAGAGAGGGAACACAAGCAGGGGGAGAGGTAGAGGGAGAAGCAGGCTTCCCATGGAGCAGGGAGCCCGTTGCTGGGCTCGACTGCAGGACGCTGGGATCATAACCTGAGCCAAAGGCAGATGCTTAACGATGGAGCTACCCAGGTGCCCCTTTTTTTCTATTTCTTTAAATATTCTTTAAGAATGCTGTTTCTTAAAAGATTTATTTATTTATTTCAAAGGGAGGGGAGTGGCAGCAGGAGGGAGAGAGAGAGAGAGAATCGCAAGCAGACTCCCTGCTGAGCATGGACCTTTTATTCCCCCAACACAGGGCTCAGTCTCATGTGAGATGATGACCTGAGCCAAAATAAAGTCTGACGTTTAACTAACTGAGCCACCCAAGCACCCTATAGAATGCTATTTTTAAAGGCTCCATAATTTTCTACTGGATGTATATACCAAATTTATTAGAAACGAATATCCTGGAATTTAGACTGCTCACAAGTGGCTTTCATCCTGAGGCTTATAAAGACAAAAAGTTCACATGTGAAAGCATATGAATTTGTAACCAAGAACTACTAATTAATTTCTTTTAATTATGTCTGCCTTGTACATTTTGCTTTAAAAGGTCTCTAGTATCAGGACTTAGGATTTATGGCTCCTGGAGATAAGAAGGTAGTTATAACACTTCTTGCCTTTAATAACCTCGCTGTCACTGCTTTATGATATTTGGGAAATCTCAGAGAATTAAAATAGAAGGGAAGACAAAATGATGGCTGAGCTCTCATGGTCCTTCTGGACTCCAAACTGAGAGCTCTTTCTGGACTTAGTGTAGGTATTTAGCTGATGGTTGGGAACTTAGGGACAGGAACAGATATTGTTGAAAATAAACTTTTAAAAGAGATGGTGACTCCACAATTGTTGATGTTTGGAAAGCGTTTTCTTTGATATTTATTTATGAGTTTACTTGCTTTTTATTTTTCCCTTCCCAACTTTGTTCTCCTTTTTAATGTGTTCCTGTGTGCTCCTACCTTGTTTTGTATGACATGCCTTCTGTTTATCGGAGATCATTTCTTTTGTGTGTGGGTCAGAACTATTGTCAGATGTCTCACTGGGGTGAAAGTCATCTGAACATAAATCTTTTTTGCTCTCTTGCTTTCCCCCTCCTCTATGTGTGTTGTCTTTTTCTCCCCCAGTTTTGCATTCCTTCTTTTGTTTTCTTGAGCTACTTGTCCCACCTTCTTTCCTCCTTGACTTTCTTGGGTCCTAAGATCTCTCTCTCTCTTTTCTTTTTCATTTATTTATTTTCAGCATAACAGTATCATTATTTTTTCACCACACCCAGTGCTCCATGCAATCCGTCCCCTCTATAATACCCACCACCTGGTACCCCAACCTCCTACCCCCGCCCCGCCACTTCAAACCCCTCAGATTGTTTTTCAGAGTCCATAGTCTCTCATGATTCACCTCCCCTTCCAATTTACCCCAACCCCCTTCTCTCTAACTCCCCATGTCCTCCATGCTTTTTGTTATGCTCCACAAATAAGTGAATACCCAAGATCTCTTTTACACTCAGTGGTATAGCTGCTTCTTTTCATTCTACTGTGCTTTGATATTCTGTGCTGCCTTTCTCTTTCTCCCATTCTCTCTCTCAGTGTATTTAATATGTGTTTCACCTTGGCTCTGCTCACTTGTGCTTTTGAATTGCTGCAGGAACTTCTCACACATCCTACGTAGACTGAGGGAAAAGACAGATGTTGTAGTCACTAATGGAACAGCGGCTCCAAATGCAGATTCACTTAGGAAAGGGACTAACTGAAGAAGGAAATTTCCCTAATATGTTTCCCCTATTAAGAAGTTCCCTGGCTGGGACTATGTCACACTAAAAAGCTTTTGCACAGTGAAGGAAACCATCAACAAAACAAAAAGGCAGCCTGTAAAATGGGAGAAGATATGTGCAAATGATAAATCTGGTATGTAGTCAAAATCCAAAATAAATAAAGAACTCATACAACTCGATCACACACACACACACACACACACACTCAAAGCAAATGATCAAATTAAAAGATGAGCAGAAGGCCTGAATAGACATTTTTTCAAAGAAGGCATGCAGATGGCCAGTAGGGATGTGAAAATGGGCTAAACATTACTAACCAAAAGAAAATGCAAATCAAAATCACAATAAGATATCATCTCATGCCTCTCAGAATGGCTATTATCAAAAGACAAGAAATAACAAGTATTGGCGAGGATGTGGAGAATAGGGAACCCTTGCACAGTATTGGTGGGAATGTAAATTGGTAAAGCCAGTATGGGAAATACTATGGAGTAGAAGTAAACTTAGAAGTACAGGGGTGGGGATGCCTGAGTGGCTCAGTTGGTTAAGCGGCTGCCTTCCGCTCAAGTCATGATCCCAGCGTCCTAGGATCGAGTCCCACATCGGGTTCCTTGCTCGGTGGGAAGCCTGCTTCTCCCTCTGCCTTTTCCTACCACTCTCTCTGCCTGTGCTCGCTTTCTCTCTCTCTTTAACAAATAAATAAATAAAATCTTAAAAAAAAAATGTAGTACGGGGTGCCTGGGTGGCTCGGTTGTTAAGCGTTTGCCTTTGGCTCAGGTCATGATCCCAGAGTCCTGGGATTGAGTCCCGCATCGGGCCCCCTGCTTCACGGGAAGCCTGCTTCTCCCTCTCCCACTCTGCTGTGTTCCCTCTCTCAGTGTCTCTTGTCAAGTAAATAAATAAAATCTTAAAAAAAAAAAAAAAGTAGAAATACCATATGACCCAGCAATTCTACTTCTAAGTATTTAACCAAAGAAGACACAAACACTCATTTGAAAAGACATATGATTTCTTATGTTCATTGCAGCATTATTTATAGTAGCCAAGATATGGAAACAACCTAGGTGTCCATAGATAGATAAATGGATTGTGTATATCTGTATGTTGTGTGTATATATATAAACTACCTATATACACAATGGTATATTAGTCATAAAAAGAATGAAGTCTTGTTATTTGCAACAACATAGGTAGGCCTGGGGATGCTTTACTAAGAGAAATTAGTCAGCTAGAAAAAGACAGTGTATAATTTCACTTATATGTGGAATCTAAAAAGCATAATAAAGGAACAAACAAAACTAAAAAGAAACAGACTTATGGATACAGAGAATAAACTGATGGTTGCTAGAGGGGAGGGGTTGGATGAAATAGGTGAAAGGGAATAAAAGGTCCAGCTGTCCAGTTATAAAATAAATAAGTCGTGTGAATGTATCATACTGCATGGAGAATATAGTCAGTAATATTGTTAACAGTTTTGTTTGGTGATAGACAATTATGAGACTTACTGTTGTGACCATTTCATAATATATTTAAATATTGAATCACTATGTGATATAGTCAAACATAATACAATATTGTATGTTAGTTATTCTTTTTAAAAATTTATTTTAAATTTTTATTTTAAATTCTAGTATAGTTAACATACAGCATTATATTAGTTTGTGACATATGGTGTTAAATTAGTTTATATATTAATTATTATTTAATACAATTATAAAAATAAATTTATTTAATAAAATAAAATTATGAAAAATAAAAATAATTATTTAATAAAAAATGTTCCCTGCTCAGTCTATTTTTTTCAAAGAAGATCTCTAAAAATAGGCTGGTCCTCCAAATATGATTATTTATGGAGCTGCACCTGAGTCTCTCTGTGAACAGAACTATTTTAGAGACTTGCAATGGGAAAGATATTCTAAGAAGCAGCTTCTTAGAACCACTTTGAAATAAGTTTTAAAAATTAAAAAAAAAAAATTCACACATGATATGCTTCAATACTCCACGTGACAAAAAGGTTATTCCAGAAGTCTTAACCTAGCTTGCAAGAAGAAAGGTCAAAGAGTCAATCTGACCAAACTTACTATGGGGCAACTATGAGCCTTGTCTTGTTGTGTTTGCTGGAAATGGACAGGTGAGTGAGTAGGCATACGTAGTACCTGCCATGGTCACAGTCTAACAGAGAACTCACATTCATCTTTCAGCTCATTCATGTGTTTATGCCACATAAATGAACTGTTTTCAACCTTGATTTCACAGCCAAACTGTTGCTTACTGTCCATGGGAACTCATGCTTTAGATAAAAAACTCACATTTTGCATACAAAAAAAATAGTATGTAAAATCATTGCATAGTGTGCTATGGAATATTTCATTGATACCAAATTTCAAATTTTGGATTGATACAAAATTTTTGAAATAACCAAGAGCTTTTCATAGTGGTCCTATTATACTTAGGCAATTGGACTGGATAATTTCTAAGGCCCCTTTCAGTTGTTAAAAAACATGTTTTCTGATTTTATCCGTGTCTGTTTTATAATACGTTTTATTAATAAATTGCTCTCCATCTAAGAATCATATACCCAAAAAACCTTTGTGTAACTCAGACCAGGTGAAATAGTTTTTCTACCCAAACATCACATTTTCTTTTCAGTTAAAACAGGTGCCCTCAGATAGTACTGGATATAAGGTCTGGGTTTGTCCTCATAAATCAGTGTAATTCGCTGGCCTTGAGTAATTATGTCAAAATAATTAACCTTTATTCATAATTGGATATTTAAATAAAAAGTCTGTCATTGCCTTTGCCGAGTCTGAAACAAACTGCTTGGTTGATGCAATCAGTATGTTTTTCAACAATGTGTGTTTGAAAATACTAATCACCTAATTAAGTACTAAAAAATAATCCTTTTCCAAATTTATGTTGGTAAAGGAGAAAGATTAAAACAATTATCTCAGGTTAGAGAGGAAAGGAGTCCTAATAGAAAAGAAGCTCATTCATTTGGTGTCTGTGTCTCATTTTTCACTTGGACACAATGGCAGCATTTTCTTTAGACTCTTTAGAGTCTCTGGCCCTTCACAGGACAGCGGCATTGACTCACCTGTAAATGTAACACAATTTTATAGTTGTTGTCACCCTCAGGATCAGGGTGTGACAGGAAATTGTTGGTTGAAAGGCCACTGTAGAAGAATGTGGATTAGCTTTGAAGGGCTCAAAAGTTAGACTCAAAGAATTATAGAGCCATTAACAAGTTTTGGCTAGGGATATTTGGTTCTAATACATGTTACAAAAGAGACTGTAAACAAAAGCCGCTGCAGGTTAAACAGATTTTTTTTCATATTAATAGTGGCAAGGTATAATTCGAATAGGAAATGATAGGTTAGTGGTCCTTTACATATTATTGATTTAAAAATTAGAGTGAGATTCCGTCTACTCATCATGCAATAAAGAGAAGAGGCAATAGGAAAAGTATAATTTCCCTTCACGGGCTCCCCTTTGTATGGGGGATTAGACCTCCTCCTGCACTTCCAGTTAAGTACTGATCAGTATGGTTGACTAGCATTCATTTTCAAGAGATTGGGTGGCAGTCTTTAACCATGAATTTACATCTAACTAGAATTGTTTTAGATATATGTAAGGAAACATTTTTTTGTTTGTATGTGCCATTTAAGATAAGCTTTAAGTTTACCAAGAGCACTCTGTTATCTTTCTTCTATAAATTCAGCATGATTTATTTTTAAGCTTTTATGTTATAGAGTGGTTTATGTCACTCATTATCTAGTAAAAATGGCTGAAGTTATGAACAAAGATGCACTTGACACATCCTTAGATTATGAGTTCTATGAATAAATTATCTAACAATAGTCTGAATTTGAGAAGCCAAATGATTGTATTCTGATAAACACGATTCCCCCATTAAAATCATATGAATTGGCATAGCACATTTGAGAAATGTGTTATGCCAATTTATCTAATTCAAGCTCTGACATGAGAGTTGCATCAAAATTATAAATGATGGCCACCTACACAAGTCGTTATAGAGTTTCTTCCTTCTGTTTAATGTTATTTGTGTGGTTCAGACCTAAGTCTTCCTCTAATAGCACTGGACCTGGAGTCAGACGATTGAGATTCCAATTCTGGCTTCACTGATGACTAACCATGTGACAATGAATAAATCCTTTTATCTTGGGCTCAAGGTTCTCATAGGTGAAATGAGCCTAACCGTATTATCCTACTGAATTGATAGAGTTGGTATGAGGATCAAATAGAATTAAGTAAGAGAGTGGATTAAAGAGCTCTGAATACTGTAATCACCTCAAGTAAATTAATAATAAAAATAAGGTAGACAAACTTATCAAATAGTTTTTAATAGAAAATTTTATTTTTTAATAAGATGAAGTGAAATTTTTCTGCCATAAAATATATAAGGGAAACATAACTATGGAATATGATCCCATGGATGTCCATTTCCTTCCTCACCCCTTTTTGCCTAGTTAACTTTACTCAGACTTACTCATAAGAATCTTATGCAACTGCTTTATCCTTCGCTCATACCCCATTGCAATGGGTAATTATGCACTACCCCATTATACAACCCAACACTCACTAGACTACTCTTTTTTTCTTCACTAGACTACTTCTACATAGCATATATGACCTTTGTCTACTTCTGTGCATATTTGATTATCTCTCCCATTAAGTCATAAGCTTCGTGAGGGCGTGAACTTGTTCTGCTCACATACCTGAACACCAAATCATCATTGCATGACTGTTGGATAAAAGTTTCAGCTGTTAATATGTTTGTCTAAATCAATTTGAGTCACTAACCAAAAACTGGATTCAAGATTGCTCAAAAAGTCAATATAGTAATCTGCAGAGATGAAGGAATAGTCAGTCATTCTACTTGAACTTGTATTAATTATGCTTGCTTTAGCCCAGATGCAGATTGCCATCTTTGAGGTCCTAGGTTCAAAGTAAATTCAATTCTTTTAATGTCATATGAAAGGAATTTCTGGTTTTAGTACTATTTCTTGAACTGCATTCAGTCATCTTAAATGTTCAAATCTTCTGGTTGTAAATAAATTTTTTTTTAAAGATTTTATTTATTTATTTGACAGACAGAGACCACAAGTAGGCAAAGAGGCAGGCAGAGAGAGAGAGGAGGAAACAGGCTCCCCGCAGAGCAGAGCGCCCTATTCGATGCGGGGCTCTATCCCGGACCCCTGGGATCACGACCTGAGCTGAAGGCAGAGGATTTAACCCACTAAGCTACCCAGGCACCCCGTAAATAAATTTTGAGTCAATTTTTCGTTATTCATTTATAAAATAATTCCTTTACGTAGGATCACATTTTCAAAGAGAAATCTGTATCTTAAGGGTTTTCTTTTCTACTTGAGCTCTGCTTATTTACATGGGCATGTTTCCAGATTTACTGAGGCCAAACCACAGTACATCAACAGGATTGTGAACTGGACCCAGAGGCTTATGAGTTCCTGTCGCAACTCAGCACATAACTTCTCTGTGGCCTTGTGCCAGTCGGTAAGCACTTCTGAACTTTAATGCCCCAGTCATGTAACTGGGATTATAATATGTGTCTCTTTCCTGCATCACTTGAATGGTGAGGGGATTAATGAATAGACTGGCTTGACCCTACTGGTGAGAAAGAAGTAAATCACTTGCTTTTTATGGGGTTCATTAACTCTTTGAAGCTAGTAGCTATTTAGTGCTTGGAAAAGATAATTCACTAAATGACCCCAGGTTAGCCTCAAAGATGTAATGCATTTCTCCAAAGTGAGAAATTGTCTCCATCTTGATGGCAGGAGTAGGCATTCAAGCTTGTATATCATTCTGCAGGAGTGGGTCTCATAGATGTGCATATTAGTCACATCACTTTGTTAATACTCATAAAAATAATGATGAGATTGTACTGAGAATAGATGAAAGTGGATTTTATAGGTAGGTAACATTTGTTCAAATGAGAAACACTCTGCTTACTTGATATTTATGTTATTTTGTATTCCTAATGATTTCCTTGGGAAAAAAGTGTTCAAGCAAGTTCTAAAAATCATATTTGCTTCTGTCATAGCAATGTTTGTTCATTCACCGCCCTCCCCCACACAGTCTTTATTTTTTTAATTAAAAAATATTCTTTAAATTAACTGATATAATTACCATGTAAAGGTCTGTAAAACACATTTTATGTTATGAAAGAAGTCCCCATAACTTGAAAAATTTAGAAAGTACTGTCCAATAACAAGTCTGACTATATATAGAATGCACGTCTGGCTACATTTAGTGTTCCTGTCCCTGACTTAAGATTTAAGGTAACGTTTTGGATTTTCTCCAATGTTTTTACCACTTCTGTTTCATTAACTGATTTTCTGATCTTTGTTGATCAGAATTGGGTTCAGAGAGCAGGTATCTTTATTCTTTCTTTTAACTCCTCAAACAAGTATTCTCAAGGCACACCAAAAATTTATCAGATGCACCAATTTTAGCAAATGGACTTCTTTGAGACACATAGCTACCTGAAGCCCTCCGTAATTACTGTATCTTGAGATATGCTATATGTGAATGTGTTCTACACAGTATCTAGTAGCAACATATAGATGTTAAGTAAATCTGTTTTCATTCCCTTTTTGCCTTTAAAACATCTGTATCAGGTGTGCGACATTCACATCCTCCAAATGGCCAAGTGGCCTGTGGTATATGCCCTCAGTAGTGTCAGGTCTCTTTCTTTCTCCTTTAACCCTCTTACAACTTTTCTATTCACAGCACTGCCTTTTCTCCAATCCAGGTTTCTTTTCACTGAAATATGCATTGTCATCTCTGAAATCTAGCCGCAAATTTATCCTGTCAGGTTTGGGAAATGCATGATTTCCTCTGTCTTAAACGCCCTTGCTCTTTCTGCTCTTCCAGCCTCTT
The DNA here is from genome assembly GCF_011764305.1 of Mustela putorius furo. NCBI lineage: Eukaryota > Metazoa > Chordata > Mammalia > Carnivora > Mustelidae > Mustela > Mustela putorius. The sequence goes on along the minus strand of NW_025422005.1, from coordinate 62,503,445 downwards.
ATTTAAGGACCAGCTACTCTAATTTCCCCAACCCTCTGCTTTGATTCAGGTAACCCTCATCTCTTATGTAATGAAAACCCATATGTATCTCTATTGGTATTTAAAACATTGTATAATTGTTGGCTCCCTGATCTGCTTCATCCACTAGGCTGTAGGTCTCAGCCACTGAGGTTCTTAGCACTGTATTTCATCTCTGTAACCCAGGACTTAGCACGTGATGAGCATTCAATAAATATTTACTGATTCTATAAAGAAAGTTGCACTTATTTGCTTGTGTTAGTATCTTCAATTTATTACCCATTGTGCTTTGGAGTGTAGACATCTCAGCTCATAACTCTTACTCCTGCCGCTCCTTTATAAATGGATTTCTCATGTAAATTATTGAGTATTTCCTCCATTGCAAGTCTTCTTCTAATATCATTCATGTCCTCCAAAGTAACCATTCTATTTATATAGTTTTAACTGAACATTTTTACCTTACCACTTAGATTTCCCACTTAAAGCCTTCTTGGTCAAAGCTGTTCATTTCTGGGCAAACATATAGATTCTTATATTTGTGTAATCACCATCAACATCAAGAAATGTGCATTTTCAGCCCCCTTAGAATCCCTCCAGCAGCCCCTCCCAATCACTACCACTTCCCCTCAAGTTAACTATTATTTTAACTTCTAGTACCAGTTATAACTTGCCTATTTTTTATAGACTAAGATTAAAATTATAAAAGCAAGAAACACCCATTTATAGAATAAGATAAGCCTTGGGGGAAATGGAAATTTTGTATATTAATTTACCTTAAGAGAACTTTACTACACACATACACACACATATATGAAGCCACTTTATCAACTTAGGGTCATAAAAATGTTGTGTGTGGCTCCATTGGCTCATGGAAGTATTTAAAATGGATCATTGGGAGATATGAAATCAACAGGAGAACAAAAATTTTCCCCTCAGCATACAGGGAAAAAATATGTAACAGTCTGGAAACAAAATCTGGGATTTTTTTTTTTTTAAAAACTTCTTTCTTTTTTTAAAGTTTGTACATTCTCTCAGATTTTGCATCTGTAGCCTGCTGATGTGGACACATTAGAGACCTTTTCTAGCTCTTATTTGGTCACTCAGAGTACTGCAGTTCCATGGCCATGATAGATTAGATTGGCTGAACATTACTACCGGAGTAGTCCTATGGCTCTTTATGTAGACACAGTCTCTTTCATTGCAACCTAAATACTATGACAGGCCAATAATTCTGTCAGCATGTGAGAACTTGTTATTGCAAATGGACAATGGTATTACTTCAAAGGTTCGTAAGGTTAGTACATTTTTTTTTCAGGGAACGTGATTCAAGTACTGAGATTTTGAGTCCACAAATACAAATTATTAATGTGTACTAACATTAGTAAGGAGAGCAATAATTTGAAATTACTTGAGAGGAGATGTTGAGAAAGGGTTGAGATAATGTAAGACTATTCCGGAATTCTGAATGTTTTTATAACTAATCTTGTGGCTGTGTCACTTTGTTTTTTATTTTTACATATATAGATTTATTGGTATGCTTGACATACAATATCCTGTTAGTTTCAGGTGTACATCAGAGTGATTCAGTATTTTTACATATTATGAAATGATCCTCATGATAAATCTAGTTATCATTCCTCGCCATGCAAAGTTATTACAGTATTATTGGCTACGTTTCCTATGTTGTGCATTGTATTTTCATGACTTATTTATCTTATAATTGGAAGTGGGTATTGCTTAATCCCTCTTACTACTTTTGTCTGCCTTCCTGCCCCTCTCTTCATTCTGGTAATCACCAGCTTATCTCCTTTATGAGTCTGTTTTTGTTTTGTTTTCTAGATTCAGCATTTAAATGAAATCATATGGTATTTTTCTTTCTCTGACTTATTTCACTTAGCATGATATCTTCTAGTCCATCCATGTTGTCACAAATGACAAGATTTAATTACTTTTTATGGCCGAGTAATATTTCACTGTATATATTTATATACACATTTATATACCACATTTTCATTATCCATTCATCTGCCAAAGGATACTTGGGTTGCTTTCATATCTTGATTATTATAAATAATGCTGCATTGAGTTTAGGGGTGCATATATCTCTTCGGATTGGTGTTTTCATTTTTTTGGATAAATACCTGGAAGTGGAATTGCTGTCATAGGATAGTTCTATTTTTAATTTTTTTGAGGAAACTTCATATTGTTTTCCATAGTGCTATACCAGTTTACATTCCTGGTTTTATACTTCTGTGGTCAGGAAAAAAATGCCTGGTAGATTTCAACCTTCTTGAATTTACTGAAGCGTTTTTGTGGTCTGATACGTGATCTGTCCTGGAGAGTGTTTCATGTACACTTGAACAGAATGTACATTCTATAGTTTTTGGATGAAATGATTAGTGTATATCTATTAAGTCTATCTGGTCTAATGTGTTGTTTAAAGCCAATGTTTCCTTATTAATTTTCTGTTTGGATGATCTACCCATTTATGCAAATGGGCTATTAAATTCTTTTATGATTGTATTACTGTCAATTTCTCCCTTTATGTCTGTTAGTGTTTGATATATATACATACTCTCATGTTGAGTGCATTAATATTTAGAATGTTATCCTTTGTTTTGATTAACCCCTTTATCATCATGTAGTGTCCTATTTTGTCTTTTGTTACAGGCTCTGTTTTAAAGTTTGCTTTGTCTGGTATAATTATTGTTATATCAGCTTTCTTTTTCTTTTTGTTTCCATTTTCATGGAATATCTTTTTCTTTCTTTATTTTCAGTCTATGTATGTCTTTAAATATGAAGTCTTTAGATATGAAGATACCTCTTAGAGGAAGCCTTATATTTTTGTCTACTGGAACATTTAGCCCATTTATATTTAAAGTAATTATTGGTAGGTACATACTTTTAAAAAAGATTTTATTTATTTATTTGACAGAGAGAGTGAGAGTGAGAGATCATGAGCAGGGGAGCAGGGTAGAGGGAAAAGCAGACTCCCCCATTGAGCAGGGAGCCCAGTGTGGAACTCGATCCCAGGACCCTGGGATCATGATCAAAGGCAGAAGTTTAACTGACTGAGCCACCCAGGTGCCTGATAGGTATGTACTTATTGCTACTTTGTTAACTGGTTTCTAATAGTTTCGTAGTTCTGCTCCTCTCTTCTCTTGGTCTCTTCCATGAGGTTTGATGATTTTCTTTAGTCTTGTATTTGGGTTCCTTTCTCTTTATTTTTTAATTTATATATAAATATGTATATATATACATATGTATAAATATGTATATATATACATATGTATAAATATGTATATTTATATATAAATATATATATAGTCTATTTTAATATGATAATTGGTTACATTTAAGTGCATTCTAAAAGCAATATATTTTTACTACTCCCCCTCCATGTTTTGTTTTTGATGTTTTATTTTACATCTTTTTCTTTGTTTATCTCTTAACTTATTATTGTCGTTATAGTTGATTTACTATTTTTGTCTTTTATACTAAGTGTCACTTTGAATAAGACATAGAGTCAATGATATCCTTTGTTTATATAACATATATAACTTTAATCTCATTTAATTCTCAGAATAACCCTGTGAGATAGGCAAGAAGATTATGAGCCTGATAAGGAAATTAGGGCTCAGGAGAGGTTGAGTGGATTGAGGGTGGACAGAAAAAGTTGCTGGCCAAGCAAAGACTAGAGCTCCCCTCCTGAGCTCTTAGTGCCAGGATTGTTGTATCACAGCACTTGGATTTATTTCAGAAATATGCTAAAGCCCAATTTGAGCCACTTATAAAGAATAGTAAATCTTTGTATGTCAGTTTACAGGACAAAAAATTTCTATTTTAGAAAGTATGGATCTTGAAATTCATCCTTATCCTCTTCATGCATGAATATTAATTGAGGGTGCACAGGATGGTTGGCACTGCGATTGACTATTTTCATGTGAATTCTGACTTCCCATGAGGCAATGATAAAGGTAAATGGTGCTGGACAAAAACATGCTGGCAGATATATAGGCAAAAATATTTTTCTGTTTTTTGATCAGTATTGGTTCCGGTTACTGAACTAAACTTTTGTCTCACTCTGCAGGCAAGCAAGACATAGTAGGCACAGAGTTGCCACTTAATTAAAAGAAGCTCTGTACTCAGAGAAACTCCATGGGTTTGTTTACATGTGTGTATGTATGTGTATTGTGAGATTTGGCCATTTATTGCTTTTGTTAATAAAAACTATTGTTGGCACTTCACTGGTACCATGCATCGAATTTTACACTGGCTTTTATGACTTGAATCTCTCTAATGCATCACAAAGATCTTTAGTAATTTTATTCACCTTGTATCTGAGTGATCACCTTTGTATCTGTGTCTTGGTGTTGTTAAATCCATTTTTAGCATGTGTGTGCCTAGAGAGAAAGCATGTTTTTAAAAAGAACAGCAGGAGTAATTATTTTGCCATATATAATGCTGTTTTATTAGGCATTTGGTTTTGGTATTATTCATTGACATCTGTCATTTCTCTTTGCCTGAAGCTTTTAATTCAGATAGCAATTCATCAGAGAAGAACACCTATTCAAAAAGAATACTCTGTGTAAGAACCTGGAGTATAAACTGTTTCATCTGTCTTTTGGAGTTATGTGGCAGCTTACTGATGACTAACAAAAACACTGTAATCTCTCCTTGCCTCATGAAATTCATTACTGCAAGGTTTTACTTCTCCTAGGTATTACTTGATCATGTTTCTTTCATTATAATGAGAAAATGGATGCAAAAGTTGTTTGGACTTTATAGAATGCTTAGCAAACATTAGAGTATTGTTATTATTATTTGTTATGCCTATCACGATGCCCGTCCTAATAATGTAAGATTACCTTGAAAAAGGAAGAAGGGCTGTTATCTTCAGTTTTGTACTGGTTAGTGGAATGTCGTAACAAAGTCTAAGCTTGCAAAGAGATATCTGATTTATTATATATATTTTTTACTGCTTTTTAGGCTTTCAGAGCTTGACAAAAAAGAATGCAACTGAGGAGAGTCAGAAAAATCAAGAGATAAGAGGGAAATAATTTCCCGAGAGACCTTCACTGAGATGTGATTGAAAGGCTGGTTCTTGGTCTCTCTTCCACCCTATTATCCTGAACTTGTATTGTGTTTTCTAATGTCCACTGGAGTCAGTGATTGGAGTCTTTTACTAAACTAAATTAAATATAAATTAAAATAAATAAATTAAATATACCAACTACTAATTTTCTAAGCTTTACTTAATACCCTGAGCTTAGTATAGGATTAGGAAAGAGAGTAATTGTGCACTTTACTCAAGGCCCAACTGTGCCCTAAGCATGTTGTATATGTTATAATATTGTCAAAACAACTCTACAAAGTAGGGTGGGTTCTCTCCATTTATATATGGGAATAAGGGGGCTCCGAGATGATAAATCTATTTATTCTAGGCTCTATAACTAGTAAGTGGTAGAGCTGGCATTCAAGAATATGTTCTGAGAACTCCTTAACAGTGCTTTTAACCTTGTACCTAGCATACTGACTTTGAAATGAAATTCTTATTGATTTGATGTTTTCAGGGTTCTTTCACCAAGGTAATTGTCTCTGACTTTACCAATAATTGTGTTGATGGGCATAAATACTGGGTGCATTTTTTCAAATGAGCTTCAGATTGTTTTATCAGTTAAGATAGCTGTTGCAGCAACAAGTCTGAACGTGTTTTATGATTTTAAAATGACAGAAGTTCATTTTTCTTTCATATAAAATTTAAAAAATCCATACTTCTAATTGGTGGTATTGGCTATTTTCCAAGCAGTGACTCAGGCACCTAAGTGCCTTCCATTTGGTGGAATCTCCATCTTAAACATATGGTTACCAAGACCTGCTGAAGAAAGGGTAAAGAGGGAAATAGTCATGTCAGAGATCACTGAGAGCTATCCACATGACCCTACTTAATTGCAAGGGGAGTGGGAAGTGTAATCTCTGGCTAAGCAGAGCCATAGGGTCAGTGGACACAGGATCTATCTTACAGGTTTTGGTAGGTGATAGTTTTACCAAGTGTTTTGCTGCTGTATACGATGGACCTCCATCTTTCCAGCCTCTGACATTAATTACTTATTATTCACTGCTTCTCCGCAAAGCAATGGCATATATTTTAGGTTTTTCTTACAATAATATCCCATTTGAATGAATGGCTTTTCTGTATTGATTGTAATAGACTAATTTCTGTACCAAGTAACCCTTAGAATTGTTATGGTTTAATTCAGTAGAAGTTTATTTCTTGGCCACATAATAGCAATGTGGGTCCATATTTGTACGTTGCGGGTGAGGGAAATCAGGGTTGGGGGACTGTGCTCTACACAAGTCATTTGAACATCCTGGCATTCACTGGTTTTCCACTTTTAACAGATGGCTTCCAAGATCACTTGGGCATTGACAACAAGATAGTGATAGGAATGCTTTGTGGGAGGCCCTAGTAGTGGAGCCCATCACTTCTGCTCACATCGCATTAGGCAGAATTAAACCACATGGCCACATCTAACTGCAAGGGAGGTTGGAAAGTCTGATATAGCTTGTGCCCAGCCAGAAGGTTGCAGTGGTTTGGTGAATAGCTATTCTGTTCCATAGTGGATAATAATCTTTAAAGCATATTTACATTGGTTTATATATACATTTGGCAAAGGACTGAGTATGTTCACACGAACTGAGCAGGTATTGAAAAATATTCGTGTCATCATACAAGGAGAATGAGAGCTAGTACAGTAAAAAGCTAGTACAGTGAAAAGCTAGTACAGTAAAAAAGTACAGTAAAAAACCTCTCCTACCTCCTACCTTGAAAAATATTCGTGTCATCATACAAGTAGAATGAGAGCTAGTACAGTAGCTGAAACCTCCTGTGTCTCAATTGAGTAAATAAGATGCATTGCCAAATATGCAAAACACTAGGAAAACTGGTTTGATTCTATTTGCTGATAGTAAGAATTTGACTTACAAAGTGCTGCATATAATTCTGTCATTTGAGAGAAGGAGTATATTTGCAGAACTATAAATGAGTTCTCTCATCTTGAAATTAGTCCAATTCATTTTGTAGAAAATTTACACACTGCTGATTTAAAGAATATGATTTTAATAACAGTATGTACTTCCTACCACTGACTATATATGACTTTAATCCCTTTGCAGAGGAAAAACAGACTGATGGTGTGACTCCTACTCTATTATTAAAACAAAATATTTTTAAGACTAAAGTCAAAATAACTGTATAGCATGCAAATGTTAGCATCAGACTTGAAAACTTATTATTTTAAGGATAATAGAGATTTAAAATAGTAGAATGAATGCTATATTTTCCTATGCATATCTTAAAAATGCAGCACAAGGTTCAAACTTGTAAAAAGGAAAGAGGAAATCATAATTAAATTGACTGAAATAACATCCAATTTTAGTAATATGGTTCTATTTCAATAATTTTATTATGAGAATTTATTGCTGGTTCCTTGACATGTAAATATTTAAGACTAGATGTATGGAAAACAGAAAGCTGACACTGAGCATGTGTGCTGTAGTGTTCCATCACATGTGACCTTTTGAGAACCATGGGCCAGAAACTAGGTTTTAAGAATCATTGGTTGAGGGGGCACCTGGGTGGCTCAGTGGGTTAAGCCTCTGCCTTCGGCTTAGGTCATGATCTCAGGGTCCTGGGATTGAGCCCCACATTGGGCTCTGTGCTCAGCAGGGAGCCTGCTTCCTCCTCTCTCTCTGCCTGCCTCTCTGTCTACTTGTGATCTTTAAAAAAAAAAAAAAAAAAAGAATCACTGGTTGAATAAATGAATGGTATATTTTCAGGCTGTTTGGTCCAATGTAATGACTGAAATAGAAGTCTTAATTTATACATAATATGACTTTTCTTTTCTTTTTTTAAAGATTGATTTATTTATTTGAGAGAGACAGAGAGAGGGAAAGCATGCATGTATGAGTTGATCGAGGGGCAGAGGGAGAGAATCTTCGAGCGGACTCCCAGCTGAGTGCAAAGGCCAATGCGGCGCTTGATCCCACCACCCCAAGATCCTGACCTGTGCCAAAACCAAGAGTGGAGGCTCAACCAACTAAGCCACTTGGGTCCCCCAAATCATGATTTTTTTCTAACAATTTTAAAGTTAGATTGTATTCTTATCCAACTGTCCAAACGTGACAAGAACCTTAGCTGTTTTAAATAGCCATTAATTAGTATCCTTCTTATATTTCTCTCTAGTTTTTTTTTTAAATTTTTTATTTTTTATAAACATTTATTTTTATCCCCAGGGGTACAGGTCTGTGAATCACCAGGTTTACACACTTCACAGCACTCACCAAGGCACATACCCTCCCCAATGTCCATAATCCCACCCCCTTCTCCCAAACCCCCTCCCCCCAGCAACCCTCAGTTTGTTTTGTGAGATTAAGAGTCACTTATGGTTTGTCTCCTTCCCAATCCCATCTTGTTTCATGTAGTTTTTGCTGTCTAGAATTTTGATTTTTCATTTTTTAAAAGATTTATTTTATTATTTATTTGAGAGAGAGAAAGCTCACATGAGCGATCTCAAGCAGACTCTCAGCTGAGAAGGGAGCCCAATGGTGGGCTTGATCTCACCACCCTGAGATCATGACGTGGGCTGAAACCAAGAGTCAGACACCCACCTGACTGAGCCATGCAGGTGCCCTCATTTCTCATTTTTTAAATCATATAAGTAAGTTCCTTTTTTGATAGTCATTAATAATTTATCAATACTCAAAAACTTAATTTCTATGATTATCATTATTTCTTATGAACTGTACTTTTCCTCTCCATGGTTTTTTTTTTCCAGATAAAGTATATCCTCAAGTGATTTTTTTAATGGATGGTTTGCTTTATATTCTATTAATCATTAGGTATATCTGAAGATGTCAGTATTTTATCTTTATTTATACATGTATTTCCTCAGGATTTTGAATATGTTGTTACATTGTTTTGTGGTCTTGTGGCCGATGATTCTGTTGTAGATTTAATTACTCTCCTCTTGTGGTTAGCATATTTTTTTTTCCTGATAGATTTCCTCTCTGTCACTGATTTATCATTTATTCATATAATTATATCAATTGTTGCATAATATATTTTGAGGCTTGCATTGTTAAGTGCATATATGTTGACAGGGCATGTGTACTAACTGGAATATAAATATACCTTTGTCCTTGTTGACAGCTGATTTGAACATAAAGTTTAAATGCTTTCCAGGGTTAATTATGCGGGCAAAATCGTCAGACACAGCCAAAGGTCAGAGAGCCTGTGGTATTCTCTATGTATTATTATTCTTTCAGTTTTAGAAATTAGAAATCTAACACAGAGTAGCTTAAACAAAAAGCAATTTTTTAGTTCAAGTAATTGTAAAGGGCAGGGATGAAGCTGGATGTGTATGAAACTGGAACCTAAATGCTTCTATACAGAATGCTCCGTCCATTTCTCTGCATTTGGTATTTATTTTCTTCTACTGTAGATGGGCCTCTTCCTGTGATAGAGCCATGCTCTTTGGCTACTCAGGGTTTATATATGAAAGCTTTGCGATCATATGACAAAGGGAAGCACTTTGTGAGCTCTATGTACTGAAGGCCTAGGGAAGGGCTTTGGTCCCCTCAGCTTTGGACATTTGCCCATCCCTTGTCTAGTCTACTCTGCCCAGGTGGATGGGCAGCATGATGGACCCAGTCTGTCTGAAAGGCTGACACGATAGTCAGGCAGAGTAGAGGTGGGATTCGTTACCCAATGATAGGGGAAGGGATGCTAAAAAGATGAAAGCAGTAGCTTTTACACCCTGTTTTTCTACTTTTCCTTGTTAGGAATATGACCCATCCTTAATTTTAATCCTGTTCTATCAATATATCTCTATCTTTTTGCCTAAGCCTTCCTTTATCTTATCTATGTGTATTTAATTACTTCTTTGGATGTCTTCTTAGCAAGTTGTGTTTCCTTTATGGATTATCACTTTGCCTAATGTTTATATCTGCGTATGTCTCCCTTATTGGACTTTATTCTCTTTTTGGTGAGAAATGTTTCCTTTTCATTTTCGTGATCTTCATTTATTCACTCATTCAAATAATACTTATGGAGTGCTGCCTTTGTGCCAGGCACTCTGATAGCCACTGGGCAAATAGTGGACATTCCATAACTGCCTTCTTGAGTAAAGCTTTCTGTACATTCTGAAAAAAAAAAAAAAAAAAAAACCCAAACAAAAAAACCCAAAAACATTTGTTATGCTAGTAAGGTTTTGATAGGCCAGATGCTTTCATTTCATTTTCCTGTTGTAATTTAAAAGCACGAAGTCTAAGGAATGACCTTTGAAATGTTGCACATGATGTGCATTTCAAGGGAAAAAATTTGGCTTGGCACACCAACCTCCTGACTGTATTTTAAGATGTGATACTTCAGGGATGAGGCAAAAGAGCAAAGCAGGCCAAAATCTTCTCCATGGAGAGATGAACCACAGGCCTGATACATCCCTGTTTTCATTAAAACGGGGAAAATACCCATAATGCTCAGGCAGCTACAGGCTATTTGAAGACAGTTTTTAATACTATAAAGTTACTAAAATAAATTCCAGTGCTTCTCAGGGTAGCATCAAATAAAACAAAGGGTAGAATTAAAAAAATGGAAGACATGAAGACCTCATATTCTACCTTCTGGACTACACTTGTCATAATCATAAAAAGCATATTAGAGCCATTTCGTTTTCTAAGATAAAAATCACTTTTCTTTAGAAATAAGCAACTAGGGATGCCTGAAGGGCTCAGTTGGTTGAGCAGCTCTGACTCTTGGTTTTGGCTCAGGTCATGATATTGGGTAGTGGGATCAAGCCCTGCGTTGGACTTTGCACTCAGCTGGGAGTCTGTTTGTCCCTCTATCCCTGCTCCTCCCCCTGCTCATGCTCTTTCTCTCTCTCTCTCAAATAAATATGTAAATAAATAAATTAAATATAAAAAAGAAATATGCAAGTATTATTCCCATCTTCCTGAAGACCTTGTGATATTACCAAAGATCTAATTAACACAGTGTGTGTGTGCATGTGTGCATGTACCTGTGTATGAGTTTGTTAAAATCTGTGGCACCCTAAACTCTAGAGGTTTTCTGAGAACAACTCTGTGTGTGTGTGTGTGTGTGTGTGTGTGAATAAAGCATCATAGAACCAGGAAGTGTTTTAAAAAGTAGAAAATATACTTATTCATCCAGTTTTATCCCATAGAAGTGTTCTTTCTCACTATTCTTTTTACTTTATGCATCTTGTTTCTTATCCCTGTATGGCTCCTCCCCCTTCCATGTATCGAATTCATACTCTTCCTTCAGCTGCAAGTAATAGGAAATCCCTAACTCAGATGAATTAACAAGAAAATCTATTATGGGACCTAACCTTTCCAGGGTTGGTTAATTCAAATCTTATTAACATTACTGAGAACCTGGGTTTTTGCCATTTTAAAAGTTTTTGGTTCTCAGTGTATCAGTTCAGTTTTGACATCAGGCAAATTTATTTTGTGGTTGCAAGATAGTTGCAACCACAGGACATCAGTCACGATGTCCTGATGAAAAGGGTACATCTTTTCCCACATGTCTGTTTTTCAGAGTGGGGAAGTTCCCTATACGCTCCAGCTGACTTCCCCTCACAGCTCATTTGCCAGGATTGGCCAGATGCCCTGACTAAACCAACCTCTAGAAAAGGGAATGGGATTAATATGATTGCCTTGGATTTACAGAATTAACTTTGAGGAATAAGAGGGAAGGGTGGATCCTGGACAAAATCAGGATTCTCCAATGAGGATGAAAGGAGAATTGGGTACTAGGCAGATCACCCTTGGTGCTGGCTATGCTCACCTGGAACATTGCTCTCCCTGACCACTTCAGGTAAAATTAATCTTCCTTTTCTATGCTCCCAGTGCAAACTTGAATGAGCATTTTTTTTTTCTGTTATTTGAACTTAAAAGAAGTTACTACTAACATTTCATATGTAGTTTATGCATAATATTACTCCATTTATAACCCATGCTACCTTTGCTGGTCAAAATGAGGATTCCATCACACCAAAACAGACACCAGCATTCAAACCTATTGCAGTATGATTCCTTATAGATACATTCCCATGTCATCCATTCCTATGTCAACAATACTGTGATGTTTTTGAAAATATACCTATAAAATATCAATGTTAGATGCTGTCCCATCCTGTCTCTCTGCCTATTGTGAACGTTTGCTGGAATAACGGAGCGGACCTGGTTAGGAGTATTGAAGGGTGGATAGAAAACAATGGAATCTGAGAGGCAGCAAAGTTTGTGTCTAACATGCGGGGATACATAGCTTAGTTTGGGGAGAGAATAAAACTCTAACATTATTTTAAAACATCTCTTTCAAATTGTTTTCTCTTTAAAGAGCAATAGTGGCAAGATCAGATGAAGGCTGTGGTAATAAAGCAGAAGTTGAGTAAATAGTCTCAATAATCATCCTTCAGATGTTGACCTGTTATATAACAAGGAATAGCTTGGAGAAAAATGTTCTTTTCATAAATAGTAAACATTGCTTCTATAGAGAGACCAGTCCTATTAATTTAAAAAATGCCTTTATCTCAATGTGTTTTTAATGGAAAACCAGGAAAAAAGAAGTCACTGATAGGTGATAAATCTGAGAAATCATGTAGATAACCCAAATGCCTTCCTTAAAAACATAGCCAAATTTAAGTGAACAAACACATTAATATCAGTATTTAAATGTAATGTTCTGTTAACTTAAGTCAGTAATTACTAGATAATGATTTTTCCTATTCTTAGATATCCAATGCATTAGTCATTCCTCCTTTGGCTGAGATACGAGAGAATCAGAGTGATCATAGGTTTTATGTAGTGATTTATAGGAAGAATAGATTATTTAGATAAATATTAAATGGAGGCATTGTTGCCTCACTGTTTATTTTTTGTGATGTTTTATTAACCTTCTTTATTGTTCTTTTTTTAAAAATCATTTTACAATGTAGTGTTTTCATGAGGAGCGGAGGTTCTAATGGGTGTGAATTTTAGTATCCTTATTAGAAATCAAATACCCTAAAGGGGATTCAGCATGTAATAATTTATGTGGCATCTTGTTCTTCCCTTAATTTTTCACATGAGTTAGTGCATAATGAAATGGAGTAAAGAATTAATATTCTTTCTTTGTACTTATAAATAATTTGTTTTGCTTATTAAAAGTGAGTAAATTTGCTGTTCCAAAAGCTGGTGACTAAAGTTATTGGCTCTTAAATAATCTTTCTTGAATATTAAAATCTACTTATTTTATGTCAACTTCTTTGAAAATTTGTTTTGTTATCTTTTGTTTTTTTGACTTGCCAGTGTAGTCCATTCATTCATTCACTTGGTCACAAAAGGCAATGGGACCCAGACTCCACTGGGACAAACAGACCACACTTGGTTTGAAGCTTCTAGTTGCCTCTTTAATGCTGCTTCTGGTTTTTCAAGGACTTAAGCATGAAGAAGCCCTGTATAAAAGCAAACAACCTGGCTCTAGACCCTTTTATTTTTTTTTTAATTTTTTTAATTTCTTTTCAGTGTAACAGTATTCATTATTTTTGCACCACACCCAGTGCTCCATGCAATCCATGCCCTTTCCAATACCCACCACCTGGTTCCCCCAACCTCCCACCTCCCGCCCCTTCAAAAACCTCAGATTGTTTTTCAGAGTCCATAGTCCATGGTTCACCTCCCCTTCCAATTTCCCTCAGCTCCCTTCTCCTCTCCATCTCCCCTTGTCCTCCATGCTATTTGTTATGCTCCACAAATAAGTGAAACCCTATGGATATTGACTTTCTCTGCTTGGCTTATTTCACTCAGCATAATCTCTTCCAGTTCCATCCATGTTGCTACAAAAGTTGGGTATTCATCCTTTCTGATGGAGGCATAATACTCCATAGTGTATATGGACCACATCTTCCTTATCCATTCATCTGTTGAAGGGCATCTTGGTTCTTTCCACAGTTTGGCGACCATGGCCATTGTTGCTATAAACATTGGGGTACAGATGGCCCTTCTTTTCACTACATCTGTATCTTTGGGGTAAATACCCAGTAGTGCAATTGCAGTAGACCCTTTTATTCTATAGCTATGGTCCTTCGCTGTGCACCATTAATGATAGAGCATCTGGGAGCTGGCTGCATGTTTCTGTTTTCCATCCAGTTGTTTTGGTGTCAACACACTTTCGTCAGTGAGGCAAGAGTTACGGAGCAGAAATTTGGAGAATCTCTATTTTTAGTTCACTAAAGCTCTCTGACCCTTCTCTTCCTTATACACATTAATTTTTATTGTTTGTTATATCCACTCTCTAAATTCACAGAACAGATCTTGGGCTTATTTTCACTAATGAAGGCTCCTTTCACTTTGGATTGGAGAATAGCTATCATAGTTTTAGGATTGGTCTCAGCTATCATTGATGTTCGACTTAATTATACACATTTTTAGAAAGTTGTATATATGTCATCAGAGCATTTCACCACAGAACGTATAAATTAGTCCTATAATTACAGGGAAATGTCACATGCATCTCATTATCACATGGCAGAATTTGTCTTAGAGAAATAAGTAATTTCATTCTAAGAAAAGGATAAAGTTCAAGTATTTCTGGGTACTGCCAACACCCTAATGCATAATTGAATAAAAATGAATCTGGAGGATTAAATATGAGAGATGAGAATGATTTTCTAAAAATCCAGATTTAAAAAAAATATTTTATTTATTTATTTGACAGAGATCACAAGCAGGCAGAGAGAGAAGGAAGCAGGCTCCCTGCCGAGGAGAGAGCCCGATGTGGGGCTTGATCCCAGGACCTTGGGATCGTGACCTGAACAGAAGGCAAAGGCTTTAACCCACTGAGCCACCCAGCTGCCCATAAAAATCCAGATTATTTGAACAGTCCTTTCCAAATCCAGATAGAAATTGCTCCATACTCTGTTATTTTTGTTTAGATTTGGCCAAAAGTCCATGGAGTATCTTGACCCAAGGACCTTATAGAAGTGATCATAGTTCAGTGAGATCTGAATCAACTCTTCAGGTAGCTCATGTGGATTATGTCTTGAGGCTCTGGGTAATTTCCTAGTTCTTCGACATCCTTTTCTATGCAGTACGTGTGATTCATACTTCTCTTCTTCAGATTCTTTGAAAGTGCCATATTTTATCTTGTTTCATGGCCATTGCCCATGCATTTTCCTCTGCCAAGAGCTATTTTACTTGTTTAATTTGCATGGTTTTTCCATTCTCATACTTGAAGTTGCAGCCAAGTATCATCACTTCTGAAAGGCGATTTTTTGACTATTCCATCAAACTCCCCTTTTCTGTTATTCTCATTATATTTGTCTCTTCTTTCATTTTACTTGTCATAGTTTATAATTGTGGACTTATTTTATCTCTGTCTTGTCCCTATTCTGACCTCTCAGGGACCATAAACTCCAAAGGGATAGACACACATAGTAGGTGTTCAATAAATACTTGATGACTGAATGTATGTTGCTGGTATCAGGGCTGGAACTGAACTCTAGATCTCCAAATTTCTACTTGCTGTGCTTCAGCCACTGTGCACTTCTACCGCAAAAGATATTGAATTATTTTGCCTTTTCTCCATAAACGAAGTAAGGCCCCACATGGCCTAAATTTAACCAACATGTCATTTCCATATTATATTTGGAAAGTGTAAAAGAAACAAGCAATTAAGGCCTCCCTCTGTATATTACTGATGTGTAAAACATCATCAAGAATAGCAGGATGCTGAACAAAAAAGTGACAGTTTCTTTTGACAGCTTAAATCTTCTGCTTTTCAAAAAGCCTGATTGACTCTGAAGTCAAAAGCTACCTTCTTGAAAGATAAATCATTTATTTTTTTGGGGGGGTTTCCTGTGAATTTTGGCAAATTGATAGGAAAAGCACAAAAATAGGTCTTATTTCTATGGAATTCAGCCTTATTAAGCAATTTATTTTCTTAAAAAAAAAAACAACCAACTGATTATTCAACACCATATCTTATATATACACACATGTGCCCAGACATGTACAGACACAGAATCCCATCCTTCATTTTTTTTCAAGCACAAATTATCCTGGAGGCTTACTTGATTGACTTAGCTGTGAAATAATTTTCTTGTCTGTGTCAGGGATAGATATGTCAAATTTTTTCAGATTTCTCTTAGCAACAGTCAGTTCATTCGCTATCTTGAGTAGAGCCTTCTGAAGTTTCCTTTGTGGAGGAAATAGCATATTTCAAAATGTGCCAGCATTTTCTTTTCCTAAAAAAAAAAAAGATTATTTATTTATTGAGAGAGAGAGAGAGACTGAAAGAGAGAGCATGGGAGGGTGGAGGAGCAGAGGGAGAGGGACAAACAGACTCTCTGCTGAACTCTGACTCCCATGTGGGGCTTGATCCCATGATCTTAAAATCATGACCTGAGATGAAATCAAGAATCAGATGCTTAACTGACTGAGCCACCCAGGCGCCTGTAAAAATGTACCAGCATTTTCATATTATGTTATTACTAGATAAAGCAATTTATACAATTTTAGAATTAGAAGGCTCCCTAGAGATAATCTGGTCCAATACCCTCATTTATTATTTTATAGTAACAAAGTGAACTTTTATTTACATAATGCTTTTTTGAAATATATTTGAAATAAAATTATTGTGCATAAAAGTCTTTAAATAAGGAATATTTAAACATTTTCTTTCCTCTTAAAATAGAGAGGGAATAGAGAATTTAATCACCTGAACATTTTAGCAACTTTTTATTCTAAGGTCTTACTTATGTCCACATTTAGGTGTTTCATCTCATATTTTTTAAACCCTAGGTAGAGAATATCTGTTTCATCTTTTTTCAATTTATAAGGACTTTCTGATAAATAAGTTGTCCCATATGCTAGTAGATAATTTGTGAGTTTAGGGAACAAGATGTCTTTAAGCTTCTTTTGAGGTTAAGAATTTTGATAATAGAGTAGTGTAGTTATAAAGGACATGCTGATTTTGGGATCAGAGCTTGCTAGCTTTTTAATTACATTTAAGGACTCTCTTTACCTCGTAATTTCACATTGAGTAATCTCCCTCTGAGACCACACACTGCTCTTTCAGGTAGGGCGGCCAGCACTGTTTTCCCTCTGTCCTGAGGTAGCAAGCCTCACGTTTGCATTAGGAGCTTTCCTAATTTATTATTACGCCCAGCAAATAGTAGATGTTCAGAAAGTATTAACTGAATGTGAATGAAAATGTAGTTGATTATATTTTGCCCATAAATGTTATTTATTCAATTTTCAAGTTTATCTAGCTGCTAAACTTAACACATTCATGTGACTTTCTATTACTTACTTGTAACGTATTATACCAACATATCATACCATTTATTCTATACATCAATTTTTTAGTGTGTCAGATTTCCCTGAAAATCTGATGAAGTAATAAGGAAGAAAAGGAAATATATCTGAAGGTGAACAATGAAACTTGTCCTTACACTTCAAAACAAAAGATTTTATGGTTCTTAAAGGCAGAGACTATGCTGTATGTTTATTTTATGATCTCCCCATTTTCATCCACTGTTCAAGTTAAAGAGAAGATTGCTATCTTAAAAAACAAGAAATTGTATTAGACTCAAACACTTGATATTTTAGGACCAAAGGGAATTTCAGAAATAGTCCAATCTAGTCTTTTCGTTTTTCAGATAAGGAAATGGAAACGTAAGAGTTTGTTGCCATTTGCACAGTGTATGGATATAGGGACTAATAATAATTACGTGTATTCAACACTTAGGCTACTAAGTATGATTCTAAATGCTTTTCATGTATTACCTCGTTAATCCTCATAACTCCCTGTTGAGGTATGTTTTGTTTGTCGATGAGAAGAAGCCCTGGCAGGTTAAATGAACTCCTCAGCACCACATGGCTAGAGTAAGTGGTAAAGCTGGGATTTGGATCAACCTCTCTGAGGTTGATTTTTGTATTTAATCTCTCTGAGCCTTACAGATGCTGCATATGCTATATTGTCTCTCTTATTAGAGCCAATATGTTCTGAACCCTGATTCCTAAGCCTCTAATGTTTTCCTGTTCTGAAAAGTTTAGAGATGGCTGAGTGTCATTAGTGAGGAAGAGATATTAGAGCAGCAGTGGAAATACTGGGGGAGAATAATAAAAGGAAGCTGGGGAAATGGGAAGAGGATACCAGAGATCTCTTAGGAGGTGGGATGGTGGTGTGGAATTCTGGCGCCGGCGGGGCGGGGGTGTGTGTGTGGGGGGGTGGGGGCATGTAATCATAAAATAGATCTTCCTGAGTAGCCAATGAAATATTTGTTGGAGGAATTTAAACTGATTTTCTTGCTGTTAGATGGGTGGTCCTTCCCAAGAGGAGGAGCAAAGCGAGAGATAATTGCAAAGCTCATCTGTAGGAATCTCTGCTAGATACCTTCCTTATCGTGCCTTTCCCTCTTCTGAAATGAATTTGCTATTATGATTGTTATTTGTCTTTTAAAAGGATCCCTCAAATGATATTGGAAGGACACCTAGACAGAGGACATAAAGGCCACTCTCTTCATTTGGCTTCTTGCTGAGGTGTGAATATTTAAGAGATGAGGCGTAAAATCATCACTATTGATGTTATTTTGCCTTATGAGGGGTTCTTTCATAAATGACACGGAGGGCAAGTAGGAAAGGACAAAGAACTTAGACTCCTCATTTAGTTTCCTGCTGACATGTGAATAATTCAGGGGTGGTACATAGCGTTTTTATTTAATACCATTTGTTAGCTCATGCAGGCAGTTGAATTGCTGGAGATCTCTTGCTGGAGGTCTTAGTAGGACCCTCTTAGTAGAATAGCACTAGGGAAGAATTCAGAACTATTTGCAAATTCTGATTACTAAGGGGTGCTTTATAAACCAAATTAAATGAAAGGGAATCTTATGTTATTTACCATAAGGTTAGTACAAGGCAGAAGTTTCTGGATTTTTTTTTTTTTTTTAAAAGAAACACACTAAGATCATGGATTAAATGTGTTTAAGTGAGAGAAATTCAGGGTATGAAATTCCACTGTATATGGTTCTCTCTTATATTGCCATTTGGAAAGAGTGCTTCAGCCACATAATCCTAAATCCCAGAAAGCAAACAGTTAAGTTGGCCTCCCAATTGGCAATAATAAGACAAAACATTGTAGCCAAAAGTTACACAGAAGTGTCTTACTATCAAAGTTAGTTAGTGGCCTATATCTTAATTTTATGAATGACAGTATGTCTAGTTTGCTGATCACCAAGCCAGGAAATGTTAAAGTCAGAGAAAAATATTAGTATTAGGTATCTATTTGAAATGATTAGTATTATAAGATTGAAATAACTTGTTCTAATAGATGACTATAAATATATATAAGGATAATTATCCTGGGCCATGTCTAAC
Organism: Mustela putorius furo; assembly: GCF_011764305.1. Lineage (NCBI taxonomy): Eukaryota > Metazoa > Chordata > Mammalia > Carnivora > Mustelidae > Mustela > Mustela putorius. The sequence continues at coordinate 62,483,990 of NW_025422005.1, read as the reverse complement.
TTAGCTTTATTATGCAGTGTTAAATGATTTTATTTAATAATAAAATACGAAATGAATCTAGGAGGTCTAGTCTGTACAAATTTACTATAGACAATGAGTGCCTTGGAAATGGTAGGTGCAGAATGTATGATAATGAAACAAAAATATATATTGTTAGAGGCTTTTGGCTTTCTCTTACCAGATTGTTACCATTTTTCTCCCCCAGATCCTAGAATAAAATCTGCTATTGACTGAACTGATTTAATGAAGGAGTGTTAATTATTCAACAAGGCAGTAAAACCGCTCACATTTTTATTAGCATATAATTTTGAAGAAACAAAACAAGTCTAAAGAAAAGACAGAGTCTGAGAGATAAGCATAAAATAAGGTCATGTTTTATGGACCAAATTATTTGGCCTCTCTGATTTTCTATGACAGCCACATAGCAGAGCCATAGAGCTTGTACTTAGAAGATTAGTTCCATTACTTCATACTAAATAGTCTACTGACAGCTGGTTTAGACATACTGTCATTGGAAAAAGTCTGAAGGGGCTACCATAAAGAAAAAAGATCATCTTATTTAAAAAGAATGTAATTTATAAAATTGTCAGAAGTATGTGAGAAAAAAATAAGACAAAGATCAAGAGAAAGAGCTTCTAAAATAAGTTGTTGATATGTTAGAATCAGAGATGTGTTAGAATCAGAATCAGAGGATCAGAGAAGCTGAATATACTCATATACTAAATTATCGTCTCTTGAAAATAAACAGAGATGTTTCCAAAAGAAAGATTAATGAAACATGTACATGCAGATGAATTTTGAATGGGGTATATAGGTAAGTGTTCTTGGCAAAGAACAGCACAGATTGAGTCCCTCTCCCTCATAAACAGAAAAGTGAAACCCCGGGGCACCTGGGTGGCTCAGTGGGTTAAGGCCTCTGCCTTCGGCTCGGGTCATGATCTCAGGGTCCTGGGATCGAGCCCCGCATCGGGTTCTCTGCTCTGCAGGGACCCTGCTTCCTCCTCTCTCTCTGCCTGTCTCTCTGCCTGCCTGTGATCTCTGTCTGTCAAATAAACAATAAATAAAATCTTAAAAAAAAAAAAAAGAAAAAAAAGAAAAGTGAAACCCCATGCTCCTTTCTACCTTGCCAAAAACTGTGTGACATAGTTGGTTTAAACCCATGCCATCAATTTAGGAATTTTGCTTTGGAAACCAGCCAGTGAAGTTGGATTATATCTCCAGACATCGTCTTCTCTCTTTGGAAAACTACCAATACATTTTTGTTTTACAAGCTGTTTGTTTTCATTTTTAACCTGCATTAATTTATTCAATTCTTGGCTCTCGAATGTCTCTGAAGAAGTTTTTGAAGGATTATGCAAAACGCTGCTTGCTTTGGAACTTCCATGTAGGCCCTGGAGATGTTGGGAAATGCTTGTGAGTAATTTTCAGGCAGAAAAAAAGGACACCCAGCTGAATGCTCAACTGTAATTCAATTGGGAAGTTCTGATGGCATTCTAAAACTGGAAAGTACAGTTTGAATGCTTTATGAATAATACCACATTGCCAACATTGAATTACGGCTAGTATTTTTACTCAAGGACTAGGAATACTAGGAACATAAAACAATTTTATAGCCAGTTACCTTTGAGGTTGAGAGAGATGACAGTTCATCACACCAGAGGTCTTTAGTGCATGCCACAGAGAAGGATTGTAATATGTGTAGTAATGAGGACTTGCCACTTGTTAATCTATAAGGAGAAGGATTTTAATATAGAGGACACTGTGGTCGGCAAAGCGTTATAGGGATTGCAATATGAGGACAGGATTGAAATGCTTTTGAGGATACCCGGGTTGCCAGGGACACGAATCCTAGTCCTCATGCACACCACATTGATACTTTCATCAGAAGAATTCTATTGAGAGTAACCTTTCAGCGAGGGAGTATTATCTAAACAGAACACAGTCATTTCAGCTGTTAGATGAAAACTTACATTTTATGAGCCTAGAAAGAAGTGAGTTGAATGAGTTGAATGTTATCGTGAGATAACACATGGTCCTGAGGCACCCAGGGGTGCTGATATCTCACATCCCAGCACAAGCTCAAAAACCCTTACCCTGCCTGATAATTTGTCAAAGTTATTTTCATTTGAGCCATAAGCAATTATTTATGTAAAAATGTACTGCAAAAATGATAGTTGGAAAAAAGAGATGATAGTTGGAGAGCAAGAACATGAAAATGTATTTTTTTCAGCCTTGTTGAGATTAATGAACCCTCAAAAATGTTATTAACTTTGCAGAATGAGTACCAAGTCTAAACAGCTCTGCATTTAAAAATGTCTTGGCTTTCTTCTTAGGAGAATGAATTAAGTTGATACTCATGACTGAGCCGGAAATGTACTCGAGGCAGGTGCTCAGCACATTTTCTCCTGCATGGCTCACTCTAAGGATACCTTAATTTTGCCACAAAAATTCTAGTTTTGCTCTTGGGTCTTATTTTGATAGCTCTATTCCCAGTGGCAAGGGAGTATGAAGAATAAATGCCCCATGAGGCTCATGATTCAGTCCCTTTGGCCTTATGTTGGGTTTCACTATTTTTTTTTTTAAACCCAGGGATATGTGCTCTACCTATTGTCCTGCTTAGCCAGAGCACTACTAGAATGTGGTGCCTAATCTCTCCCAACCTGCTTCGTGGGGATCTGAGGAATCCTAGAGGACTCTCCAAGGACATGCCACAAAACAGACAGATTAGGGGCTGGAAAATAAGAATGATTAGAAGGTGGTATTACAAATACAGAACAGGGGGAAAAAAAACCCTCAGTGGCTCCTTGGTTATGGTTCTTAAGAATGTGCCAAATTTTTGGACAGAAGGTTTTAAGTAGCTTTACTTTTTAATCTTCCCTGTGAATAGAATAAGAGTAAATGACCTTAAGCAATGACTCTAGGGGTTGAGACTGAACTAAGAAAAAGCTGCCAGTCTAAGATAGTCAGCAGAAGAAAATTAATAAGAACTAGAGGATAGTGGAATGCCAGAGAAAGCAAACACCTTGAAAAGATTAGAAAAGGAAAACAAAACAAAACAAAAAAAGGTGATATCTGAAAAAGAGTCATTAGCTGTGTCTGTATCCTCTCAAGGGGATGATTGCTTGATTGAAGGATTGTGTTCTCCTGGCCATCACTGGGAGACAAAGGATATGGTCAGGTGGAGACAATGATCCTGAAAGCTGCTTATGCCAGTCCTCCCTCCCTTTCTTTGTCCTTGTTCTGATGTAGTTCAGTGTGTGTGTGTGTGTGTGTGTGTGTGTGTGTGTGCGCGCGCGCGCGCACGTGTTAGATTGAAGGAAGGATTTGAAATAACTTTCCCTTGTTGAAAGGAAAGTGTCAAATAGAATGACAGTCCCTCTTTCAGAAAAATTTCCATCCTGGGGATCCCCTTTAAAGGCAGAGATTCAAGCAATGATGAGAAAGGTGCCTTTAGACTTGCCCTGTAATGAGATGTTACAAGCCATTAATTTTATGAAACTCCAAAGAAACCACAACCAGGCCATTAAAAAGGGGGAGAAAATAGATCTTACAGGAATCACTGAGAAAATACTAACTTTCCAAGTTCAGTGAATGAATTTGACTGTATTTTCTTTTCCCTTTCTCTGTTGCATCTGAAGCTATAGTGTTTAATTAGCTTTTGCCTTTTCCCTGAAACTCTTGTAAAATGCTTTAGTTCTAGGGTTTTCAAGGCATCAGGGAGCTGGAAGCCCCAAGAAGAGAGGAGGTCAAAGCAGAAACAGTCAGTCACTCAAGAGACTTCAGGAGCTCTCCACTGTTCTGAAGATGAAGCCCATGCTTTTAGTTTACAAAGAGTCAGAGTTTCTTATCTCTTCCTTCATCCTCTACTTTTATTTCTCTACCTGAGTCCCCTACCCTCACACCCATACTTCTCTCAGTGTTTTCACATGCCGTGCCTCTCCCTTCCCTGGCCTTGGAACATCCTGTTTCCTCTTCTTTAAACTCCTTTCACTAGGCTAACGCCTACCCATGGTATAGTTTTAGTTCAGGCCTCACTCTCTGCAGGAAGCTGAACCCCCATCCTACACCCTTCTCCTCCAGTTATGGCCTCTGGGGTGTGCTTCCACCACACCTTCCATATCTTGCCGGTCATCACACTATTTGATCATTTAGATGCCTGTTTACTTCACTGTGGTTGTCCTCACTGGACTATACATTCTACTGTTATGTGTCAGAAGAGTTCTTACAAACTAGCTTTTGTGGAAAGATTATTTCAAACCTGGAGGCTTACTTTTAGTTGTGGCAGCACGTAAGGAACCTTTCTAAGGGGATACCAACTATACAATACGTGTTTTCTCTGAGTGCCCATTCCCTTCCATCTTTGGGTATTTTTTTTTAAATGGGAGTTGTAAAGTACAAATCTGGGATTTTGAAAAAAATGGAGGTTTTAGTTTTACTTGTGGATGGCATTCAGGAGTTTGCTGGTGGTGTTAAGTCCTTCTTGTCCTGAGGATTGATTGGAAATCTTGGCTTTTATCGAAAGCTTTTATCTTTCCGGGGTCATTCCTCAGTTGCTCTTGCAAAAACACCTGAACTGTGAGAATACCTGTAATGTGATGAAGTGAAGTGGGTGTGATAAGTACTTGCCTCTAAAGAAAGTATTTGGTACTTAGGAGATATGCAAGTCATCCTCGAAGGCCTCCTCCCTTTGAACTGCAATTTTTCATTGTGAGAGGCAAGATACATCGACTGCTTTTCATTTGTCTTGTAACCAGGGCATCTTACCCCAATGACACAATATTTTTGTTCTGTTATACTCCAGAACATTTGCTAAGGTTTTTAAGTTTTAATGTTTGCTAAGTTGTACACATATTGGTTTCAGAATGCTATACCAAAGGAAAAAAAGGGGGAAAATAAGCTTTCAGCTAAGGATGGTAATAAAATCTACTTCTAAATTGCATCATTTTATTGTCTTAAATTGAAAACACATAGTGTTAAAAAACAATGTGTATTATATCATAATTTATCTTACATACGTATTTTTTCAACATTCTCTCAGCAATCACTCTCTCTTCCATCTGCGTTATTCAAGACAGTAGCTCCCAGCCTCTGAGCACCTGAAATATGGCTAATTTGAATTGAGATAAGCTATAAATGTAAAACACAGGCTAGATTTCAAAAACTTAGTTAAAAAAATAAAAATACTTCATGAATAACTTTTATGTTGACACTAAGTTGAAACTGATGATATTTTAGATATCAGGCTTAATAAGAGATATTATTAAAATTAATTTCATTTGTTTCTTTTTACTTTTTAAATGCAGTCAAAGAAAACTTAAAATGACAATATTGGCTTGCATGTATGCCTTACATTATATTTCTATTCTACAGTGCTGGTCTAGCCAGTGTCTAAATAATGAAGACCTTTGTTTTCTTTTGCTAGAAAAGGAGGCTATTTAGTCACTCTAGCAATTAAAACTTGGTAACTGGTTGATTTGTAGAAATGGGATCCCCCAAAGGCAATTAAATATCCCTAATGTCTTGGGATAAACCACTCACAATACTATTAATAATTATAATGACTCCAGTGAACTACTAATATGATCTACCTCTTTGAGTTATTTGAGATAATAGGTGAAAACAGGTGACCTAAATAATAATGCCTTGTGGAGAGAAGGGTGCGGGTGAAAACTATCAGGGAGGAATGTGAAAATTATTTTCAAATATACATAGTAGTGATGTGCTCTGTTTTCTACGGGTTCAATGAATGTAGAAGAGAATAGGCTTCTTTTGGTTTATGTGAAGACTTGTCATGCCAGCAGCATTGGTATGTAGCTATACAATCTGGGTAACCATCCTTTTAAATGGTGTGTGGTATTTTATTTAATTGATAGATTAACCCTTATGTAATCATTCCTTTATTTTGGGGTGCTGGGTTGCTCTGGTCATTCTCCCACCCCACTATTAATATTGTAGTGATAAATATCTGTAGAACACTTTCTATATTTTAGGTGATTTTCTAAGGATGTCCAACTGATTTTGAAGTAGATAATGAGTTACGTAGGGGTGGAAAAACCATTCAAATTCCTGGCTAATACTGAACAAATTATCCAAGTAGGAGGTAGTTGAATATAAGCTGTTTCTCATCTGTCTGACATTTCTAGGGTAGAAAAGATAAATGTGGCAAAGATTTACCAAATGTTACACGAGGTTGTTCCCATTGTGAGAACACTGGTCATCAAATAGTAATAAAACCAACAGATCTTTTGGATATTTCCATTTCAATATCTAGATCTTGTTAGAGCTGAAATCTTGAATGTAGAGTTTTAGCCCCATTGAACAACTGTATCTAAAGCAGTCCAGCTGAGAGTGCCCTGCAGCTATATAAAGGCTCATAATTGAACAGCATCACATGTGAATTAGCCAAATCTGCATACTGGGTTTGGGACGAGAACATTATTTGTGTTTTAGACCTTACAGTTCCATAAGAAAGGGTCTTGGAAGAAAGGTTTCATTTTGCCAATGACTATATGTTTGTAAAAGTTTTATTTTCAGAGCAGATGTTTAAAGGCCTGAAAGCTGCGTTTACAATTTGTGAATCTATTTATTGTCTTAATCACACAGAGCTTCTGTGACTGGTAGCAGGTTAGAAATTGCAACCCATTCCAAATAAAGTTGGGTGGAAATAGGAAGGCAACGCAAATTAAGGCAGGGCACTTTAATAGTGATCTCTTTTGAAATACAGCTTCTCATTATCATAATGTTACAAACCCCGTTTGTCGCCAGAGTTCCAGAGTTCAAGAGCAAGTGTTGAGAGCTCATTCATATGGAGAGAACAGAGCAGAGAATATATATTCAGCGAGGCCGATTTGTGTAGTTTATGTTCTATGCATATAGAGCTGTTAATTTTAACACAGTTACCCTTACTCTCAAGAACACCTGCTACCTGAATAATCCAGTTATAAAATCAACTCTCCCAAGATTTACTACTTCTGTTGCTTGGTTTGAAGAGCAACGCTTGAACACTGCTTCTATGTAAGAAGGATTTGAAGTTTCAATTGCTGTGATACTGGTTGAACACGTGAAAGATTCCAGGCACCTTGCAGACCATGACTATTGCCCCTGCGTGGGACATTGTGAATTCTAATGACAGTGTGCTGATAATCTGACGTTGCAGGTATGGGAGGAAAGGTGTTCCATTTAGAATCAAAGCATCTGGCTTGGGGCTTGGGTGCTGGCTCTCTTGGGCCAGTCACATAACTTCTGAAAGCTACTGAATTTCCTTGTTGGAAACTGAGTGCAGAGCGGATGGTCCTGATTGTTTTGGGATCTTGGTCTGCATAATTTGTTCATCTTTCCCAAGCTTTGGGTTAAATAAAATGGAACTTTTGTTTTAAGTGGCATTCCTAGGACACTCTCTTTTGCCAGTACCTCCTCTCACTCTCTGAGCTCATCCATTCCCATTGCTTCTGTTATTCTGATGATATCTTACTCTCTTCCACTTGGTTTTCTTTGCTGAACTCTACACCTATATTAATTTCAACTGCAAATTTCTACTTGAAAATTCCACAGGTATCTTCAAACTCATTAGGTTCAATACCAAACTCATCATTTCCACCACCTCCTTGCTTTTTCTCATCAGTCCGCATATATTATTGACTGCATACTTTGTGAAGGCTTTGGGCTAGACACTGGAAAAGGAGTGATAACATAGTTCCTTCACTAAGATCATCCAATAAATATACTTTAAACAAGTAATTTCAACACGTGATAGGTATTTTCTTCCTTAGTTTTTGGGAAACTAATTACCACCCTTGATTCCTTTTCCCTATTTTTTTATCCTTTCCAATCAATCAATCTGCCTTCCTGACTATCTCTCAAGTTTATTTCTATCTCTTCATCCATCTATAGTATAACTACCTTAGTCAAGGCCTTCAGCATCTCTTAACTATATCATTGCAATAGCTTTCTAGTTGTCCTCCAAGCCTCTAGACCTATCTCCCTCAAATCCATTATCTGTACTATTATTAGAGTATGTTATGTTTTTCCAGATAGAAACTCTTTAGTAGTTCTGCATCACCCATATGATAAGAGTTCTTAGATAAGAGGTTTAGCAGGATATTAGTTCCCTTTCTTTTTACTCCAGTTTCATGACCAGACCTTTGTTTCATGCTTTGTATCCCAGAAATACTGAACTACTTATGTTTGGTTGCTATCCTACATATTGTGCCATTTATCTTCCTCAAACCTGCACTTTTCTTCTTCTCCTGCTGGTAATACATTTTCTAACTCCATGGTACCATGTTTTGGTTATTTCCTATTATTTTTTTTCCTTCAAGATTTATTTATTTATTTTAGAGGGAGAGAGCGAGTGAGCTAGAGAGCACAAGCAGGAGGGGCAGAGGGAGAGTGAGAATCTCAAGCAGACTCTGTGCTGAGCATGGAGTCCCATATGGGGCTTGATCTCACTCACGACCCTGAGATCATGACCTGAACCAAAGCCAAGAGTCGCATGCTTCACCAGCTGTGCCACCCAAGTGCCCCTAATTATTCTTTAAGACTCATTTAAGATGAGTCTTTTTAAATCTCTTCTAAGATGAGGTAAGTTCCCTTCACTGTGGATTCATTTATCACATAATGTTGGGATTCTCTGTTTATGTTCCAGGTTTCATTCACTAGATTACAAGCTTGTTGAGAATAGGGACTGTGTCCTATTATTCTCAGTGTCTGGCACATAGTGTTCAAAAAGTGTTTACTGAACTGAATCAAAGGCTCCTGCCTTTCTCAACTTCATTTTGTGATGTTTTCTTCCCACTTCACTGAATTTAGAGTTCTTTGGAAATGACATGGTGTAGCTTTTTGGCTATTTATGGGAATGATGCTGTTTCGTGGCCTGCAGTAACTTTCCTCCTGCTGCTCTGTGCAGTTTGTTACCATTTATTAAGTCTGACCACTAGACTTAGGTATCTCCTCCCTAGGAAGTGCCCATGCTTCTTCCCCAGCATTCCCATTTTATGACAGATTAGAAGTCCACTTTTGTGTTCTTTAAGCATTCTTTGCTATCACAGTACTATTTGAACTGATTGTCCTTTTAGTTATTTATCTTTCTCCCCACTGGACTAGGACCTCTGTGTCTATCACTCTGCCTACTTACAGTAGGCACTTAATAAAGCTTTCTTAAAAAAAAAAAGAGCATTTCTCTTTCTTACATTAAAAGGAGAAGAAAGAATGGGGTGCCTGGGTGCCCATTCTTGATATCGGCTTGGGTCATGATCTTGGGCTTGTGAGATCGAACCCCACATTGAGCTCCGTGTGGGGCATGGAACCTGCTTAAGATTCTCTCTTTCCCTCTCCTTCTGCCCATTGCTCCTCCCAGCCACCCCTTAAAAAAGGAGAAGAAAGAATTAGCATTTTGAGAACATAGTCTGTGCTATCACGGTGCCAGATATTTATATCATTTTGGGAGAAGAGCAATTAGAAGAGGCTTGGCAAACAAAGCATTTGCAATTCCATAATCTTAGATCTGTGCTTACTCATAGACTCAGGAATCTACATGTTTCCCCCCCATGTGCTATAAAAGTCTGTCTCTCTCATTAAGAAGTGTGTGGACCTACTGGGGATGTCCACAGATAGTTTATTTTGCAATATTCTCTGCTTTATTGCAGGAAATTCTATTTAAATAGACTATAAGGTGCTGCTTAAACTGGGGCAAGCATTCTCTTGGGAGTGTGAAACCACGGAATAAATAAACACATCTTCTCAGCATGTGAACATTTACTCATTGCTACAGATACTTCTAGTTAAAGAGGGTGGCCTAAAGCCATCTGATTGCTACACATAAAAACAATAAAACAAACAAAAACCACACCCTCCCTACCAAATCTCCAAAGAGTATAAAACAGAGGAGAAAACTCTGTTTTTAAATAATGATGAAAAAGTATCAGCCAAATATCATGAAATTTGGATCAAATACGGGAGACTACGGAGAACCCAAGTAAACTTTCTCAGACCTTGAGCAAAATAGATTCTAGAAACGTAAGTGTCAGAGACCAGTCGGCCCATTCAGTGATCTTTTGATTACGGTGAATAGACACAGGGGCAGGGGGAGGACTACAGAAGTGAAGAGTGTTCCTGTGAAGTCCAAGTTCCGTACTCAAGCTCAGTTCCCATTCCACACCTAAGACTCCACGGGAATGGTACAGAGAGGAGACCACATGGGCCAGCTGTCCCAGTTACCTGCCACCTAGATTCTTAGCTGAGGTAGATTGTGAGAGGTAGGGTTGGATAAAGGAATGAAAAATGGAAAGCTAATATTATCAGAAGCTATAACTTAAGGTTTTTCTCTGGAAACCGGACCAGCCTTATGAATGTCTGTGTGCAGACATGGAAAGACACCTTCGAAAGCTGCAGATTTCCCTAGATCAAATAATCACAAAAATAAATGTATAATTACAAACAGGGACAAAATTACAGAGTGCTAGGAGAGGGTTTAATGAGGGATCAGCATCATCTGTGACGGTGGGAAGTTTTCCCTGAGAAAGCAGTTTGGGTTGAGAGCTGAGGTATGAGTCAGGGGGGCAAATGGAGGAGAACATTCTTATCAGAGGGACTAGCAAGTTCAGAAATCTTTGTGGCAGGTGAGAGCATGCTGTGGGTGAGAAACAGAGAAGGCACATGTACCTGGTGTACAGAGAGAGGGAGTGAGATGGAGAGAGAATAATGAGAGGTGAGACCAGAGGAAAAGAGGGTAAAATATGTAGAACTTTAGTGTTCTCCTTAGTGAATCCTAAAAGCAATGAGAAGCAATTGAAAGATTTTAATCAGAGTTATGACGTGATTAGATTTGCATTTTAAAATATAACAAACCAGTTGATTTGGGAGCAAAGGAGAGTGCAAATATAAGAACCCGGTTAGGAGGTTATTGTAACAGAACAGGTCAGATGTGACCGTACTTCGGACAAGGGCTATGACGGGGAAGATGGAGGTAAAGGGACAAATGGGAGTTTTTGTGAAGTATATGGGTGGCCCACAGACCTTACTTGATAATTACTGGATTTTAGGACATGTATGGCAGAAACTACTGGTTGTCCCCAGTATCTATATTTCTTTTCTTCCTTCTAGAGATAGTACTGACCCCACCCTGACTTTGAACCGTATTTGTGAGCACCTAACTAGAGTTTGCATTAGTCAAGCTCCCTTATAGTTAGATGTGATTATAGACTAAATTTGGGCCAAAATCCAGGTCCTTTCCTTCCTAAAATACAAGGTTGCTTGCTCTGGACTCGAACATGGATGTGATGCTGATGGTCTGATTTCCATTTACACAAACTAAAACATCAATTTAAGGGCTGGCAGAAGATAGAAAAAACTTAGGTTCTTCAGTGACCTTGTGGAGCAGAATCTCCCCCCGGCTCAATTCTACTCACTTTGCATTTTTAGGCATGACGGAGATCATTTCCTATCCTCGCTGAGTCTCTGTATTTTGGAATGCTTTGTTTCAGCAACTTAGCCTAATTATTCCAGGTGGCAGGAGAGGACTGAACTGGATGACTGGTAATGTCATTCACTGAGATGAGAAGCATTCATTATCTCTTTCAGCTTTGAGTCATTTACATATTTGATTAAATATTATTTTGTATCTTAATTTGAGTAATTGATAAAAATATTTCAAAACTAGATGCCTCTTCCTGGGTTGTCACAGATTCATTCTTCTTGTAAGGTTAAGCTTTGCCAATTATAATTTTATCTAACTGTGCTATCACCCAGTTCATATTTCTCAAACTATTCAGCGATGATGTAAAGCAAAACTGACTTTAGGAACCCTAGATATATTTATTTTGATACACTTGAACTGATTTGTCAATCTAGTTAAACAAACAACAAAGGCAGACAAGGCAAGAGAAATTCCAATAAAGAGGAGAGAAAGGAAAGAGAAAATAAGGTAAACTTAGAGTGAATTTATTTTTTAGTTTACCTCTAGAAATCACCACCTTCATTTTTTTTTTTTAATTTAAATTCAATTAGCCAACATATAGTGCATCATTTAGTTTCAGTTACAGAGTTCAGTTATTCATCAGCTACATATAGGAACCAGTGGTCAGGCAGAGGAAGACCATTATCATATGGTTTCACTCACATGTGGAACATAAGAAACAGCACAGAGGATCATAAGGGAAGGGAGGGAAAACTGAAAGGGAAATCAGAGAGGGAGACAAACTCTGAGAGACTCTAACTATAGGAAATAAACTGAAAGTAACTTAAGGGGAGAGGGTAACTGGGTGATGCGATGACCACCTCCTTTTTTTTTTTTTTTTAAGATTTTATCTATTTATTTCACAGACAGAGATCACAAGTAGGCAGAGAGACAGGCAAAGAGAGAGAGAGAGAGAGGAGGAAGCAGGCTCCCTGCAGAGCAGAGAGCCCGATATGGGGCTCGATTCCAGGACCCTGGGATCAGGGCCTGAGCTGAAGACAGAGGCTTTAACCCACTGAGCCACTCAGGTGCCCCATTTTTTTTTTTAAAGATTTTATTTGTTTATTTGACAGAGAGAGACCGCAATAGAGAGGGAACACAAGCAGTGGGAGTGGGAGAAGGAGAAGCAGGCTCCCACTGAGCAGAGAGCCGAATGCCGGGCATGATCCCAGGACCCCAGGATCATGACCTGAGCCAAAGGCAGACGCTTAATAACTGAGCCACCTAGGCAGTCCAACCACCTTCATTTTTGAGAGAGGTTTATGTACTCTGTACTTAATAGTTTACTTAATAATTTTGTTTGGAATTATAAACTACATTCAGTATTCAGAATCCATCTACTTTCCTTTTAAAAATCAGGACAGCAACCCCACTTACAGACTTCTAACATCTCTTGTTTTCTGTAGTGCTTCAAAGATTACTAAAAAACATTCTATCAAAACACTTCCTTTATTATTTACCCTGAGATATAATTATTACATTATCAAAGTATCAGAAAGTATTCAAATCACCATGTTGTATATCTGAAAGTAATACAATATTGTATATGAATTATGCTTAGATAAAACACATAAAGTAGTAGGAGGTAAAACAAGTGGTTAATTATTATGAGAATTATCCCTACCCTACAAAATCTATATTAAATTCACTTGGAATTTTATGAAATTTTCCTCCAAGTTCAAAGATAAATCAATGAAAGATCTTAATAGTTCCTGTAATAATCTTCATAAAAAATATTTTATGATTCCTGTTTTAATAATTCTAATTTCCCATAGAGAACTTATCTATAGATAATTCTTTGGATGTACTTTAGGGAAGCTGTTTGTATTTAACAGAATTATTAAGTAACAGGTCTATATACCAACCAGAGACCAAATAAGGAATCTGCTCTGAATTTTCTAATGTCCAGTCCAGGGTACCCTCTGTAGGACTGTGCTGGATTTGGCCAGCAAACCTTGAGGTGGTGAATGAAAATATTACTCCAGACACCTAAACAGGAGAAAGGAAAGGGTGAATGGACCAGTTGCTCTAGTGGCAAAAGGTCTCGAGCCACATTTAGTTTCCGCTTTTCTTGCAAGTCTTATCAATACATCAAGTAAGAGCAGAAAAATAGGAATGTTAAGCTTTAATAATCAAGCAGAGACGTATGGGGCAATGCATGACTGAAGTCAGTGGTTGTGATGTGTGTGCAGGCTAAGGGTATGATGAATACGTGACCATAAGGTGAGAGTGTTTCTCATCTAAGTTAAACATCCAATCCTTGGGTGAGAGCGTTGAACCCCGGTAAGGATCTGGCTGTTTTTAGCTCAGAAACTTTAAAGGAGACCCAGTGTTCCAGGCACTCCTCCTTTGCTTTTCAATGGGTTTCACCTCAGGAGACATATTTCACTTAAATCTTATCTATGAACAGATATGAATCTCCACAGGACTGTGCTTTCTTACGGAAGTGGAAGTTCATCGTCAAGTGAGAAAGTACTAGAAATTATTTGGAATGATGCTGATGAATGAGCTGATTTCATCTAGATAGTACTTTCTGGAGGCACTCCACTTCCAAATCTTTCAGAGTCTTTTTAAACATTGGAAAGTTGATGTAAGACATGATTATTCTTCTAGGAAGTAAGCTTACTTTAGAGTGTACAGTGATGCATAAATCCATAAACTTGATGCACACAGAATTACTTAAAAGATAGATTTGCCAATTAGAAAGAGACCATTCAGTTGTGACTTCCAAAGTTACTTGAAATGGGCTCTAACTCATTCAACCGAGTATTTTTGGCTGGCCACTGTCACAGTTCACAATGGTGAACAGGACAAAGTCTTTGCCTTCACAGAACTTTCCTCCTAGTGGGAGAGGTACACAAAAAGTGTGTAAAACCGAATGCCATCTGTGAAGTCAAGAAAACATAAAGCAGAATAAAGAGATGAAGAGGACTCTTTTGGATAAAAATATTAGCTTCAAGAGGTAATATTTAGCTGAAACGCTAATGAAAGGAATGGATAACCTAAAACTTTCTAGGGCACCATTGGAAACTGGTGCAAAGTAGAGATGAGCCGGACACCTACTAGAAACAGGGAAAATGCTGACACCGCTAAAGCAGAATGAGTGAAGTGGGAGTGGTGGGGAGAATGGTTAACAAATTAGCTGGGGCTAGATCATCTAGGGCCAAGCAGACCAGAGTGAAGACTCTGGGCTTCATACTAGTGCAATAGAAAGAAAGCATGGAAAGATTTGAGCATGAGAGTGTCTGATCTGACATATTTATAAATGATCACTGTGGCTGCATGTGGAGAATGTCCTGGAAGTGGGGGTAGAGCCAGTATGGAGGCAGGGAAGCTATTGTAGTGATATAGAAAGGAAATAATGGCGTCTTAGAGCAGGGTAGTAGTGGAGGAGATAGTGAGGATTAGATTTGGGGTGTATTTTGAAGGTGAAGCTCATGTAAGTTGTTCATGGATTGGATGTGAGGTAGGAGATAAAGATGAATATAGGGCAAAACTGGGTTTCTGCTCTGGGCAACTGGAAAATGGTGGTACCATCTACTGAATAGTGGAAGACTGGGCAGAGAGAAAAATGGGCAGAAAAATTAAAAAATTATTTTAGACATGTTAAATGAGATGTCTTTTAGATGTCCAGGTGTAGACCTCACATGAACAGTTGGATATATGAGTCTGGAGCTGCTGACGGAGGGAGAAGCTGCCCATACCAATTTGTGAGTCTTTAGCATGTAAATGGTATCAAAAGCCCAGGGACTAGATAGGTTCACATAAGAATATAACAAAGAGAATATATCTGAGGACTGATCTAGGCATTCTAATATTCAGAGATCAGGGACAGGGGAGAAATCCAGCAAAGGAGAATTGATACAGAGTGGTCAGTGAGGTGGGTGGGCAGGTGGGAGATGTCAAAAGAGTGTACATGAAGGAGGATGTCTCCTTACATTTTCTTGCTCAAATTTCTCCTCTACCCTCAAAGTTAATCATTTCCCTCCTTCTCTTGTCTTCTCAAATCTCTAGTCTTCTCTCATTTACCTACCCTACCTCATTATCATATATAACATATTATATTGCATGTAATATATTATATGCTTTGAGGAGAATGTTATGATCTTCCCATCAACAAATATATTTAGCTATATTTACTCTGCCTACCCATCTGTTAAAACAAGTAAACTTTCTCTGCCGTATTATAAGATGGACCACTCTGCTTAAGCACTCACATTTCTTCTTTCCTAACCAAGAACTTTCCTCTTGTAATTACCTTCTCTCCTTTGCATTATTCATCGTTCCTCTGTGATTTGTATCATTTCTATTACCATAAAAGCATGCTGTATTTTAAATAAATAAATAAATGAATAAAAGCGAAATAATAGGGCTGCCTGGGTGACTCAGTGGGTTGGGCCTCTGCCTTCGGCTCAGGTCATGATCTCTGGGTCATGAGATTGAGTCCTGCATCGGGCTCTCTGCTGGGCAGGGAGCCTGCTCCTTCCTCTCTCTCTCCTTGTGATCTCTCTCTGTCAAATAAATAAAATCTAAAAAAAAAAGCACAAAATAATAGAATCCTTTCTTACTCCCTTGTCCTCTTCCACCGTTAGCCCTATTTTTTCCCTCTTTATGGTTAAGACCTAGGTGAGATGTCTGCCTATGCTATTTCTATGTCCTTTCCTCCTATTCTCTCTCTTTTAGAAAAATGTGTTTATGCTGAAATATTTGGTATATATCAAAGATAATTTTTAACCTATCTGTAAGATATGAAACATGATAATGAACACCCAACTAACTAGCATCCAATTTAAGAACTAAAATCATTAAATATTGTCGGACCTGGACCTTTGTACCTTCCCTCTTTTGCCCATTTCCTCCTCCCCCAGGGAACCTCCATCCATAGTTTGTGTTTTTAATTTGTTTCCCCATTTTTCCATTTTATCTCATATATATGACTTTACGTATATGTATATATACATATATTTACATATATACACATATATATTTAGTCTTGCTTATTTTGAGCTTTATAAAAGATTATATATGAAAACATATATGCTTATTTTTGAGCTTTTGGAAATGGTACAAACTGCATGGAGTCCTCTGCACTCTACTTTTTTTCACTATATGATTATATTTCTTAGATTCTTCGAGGTAGCAGTGTTTATTTGTTTTCACTGATGTGTAATATTCTATGATGTGTCTATTTCAACAGTGTATTTATACATTTCCCTGTTGATGAATATTTGGGTTGTCTCCATTTCTTTTGCTATTACAATTAATGCTGCTGTGAATATATTTGTACACCTCTCCTGGTAAACTTAATAGAGGAGTTTCTCTAGGTTAGGATTTATAAACCCAGGCATAGAATTGCCAGCTTATAGGATGGATAAGGGAAGTTTAATTTTTTTTTGAAAATGACAAATTGCTTTTCTAGGTAGTTGTATAAATTTACCCTCTTGCTAGCAGAATAGATGAGAATTTTTGCCATTCTATATTGTCAAGTATCTTATTTTTGCCAGTGTTTAATGGTATGTCATTGTGGTCTAAATTTGCATTTTCCTCATTATTAAGATTGATCAACTTTTTATATGTAAAATAGCAAATTTTTATTTCTCTTTGAGGGGAGAATGCTTCCTTATGTCTTAAGGTGTTTTTTTTTTTTTATTTGAATATAGTTCACACAAAATGTTACAATAGTTTCAGGTGTACAACACAGTGATTTGGCATCTCTATACATTGTTTTGTCTAAGAAATTCTTTTCTGTCCAAATGCATGAAGCATGCTTTTGTCTTGCCTGTAAAGTTTTTAAGATTTTGCCTTTTACATTTAAGTTTTAATTCATCTGTAATTGGTATTAATGTATGGTGGAGATTATTTTTCTTCCTAATGAATAACTATTTGTCTCAGTATTATTTGTTAGAAAGTTCTCTTTCCCCCAATGTTCTATATGACTAACTCTTATTTTTAAAGGTTTATTTATTTATTAGAGAGAGAGAGAGAAAGAGCATGAGCAAGGGGAGGGGCAGAGGAAAGGGAGAGAGACAATCTCAAGCAAACTCCCCACTTAGCAAGGAACCTGATGCCCAGTTTGACCTCATGACCCCGAGACCATAACCTGAGTCAAGAGTTGGATGCTTAACTGACTGAGCCACCTGAGCACCCCTAACTCTTTTTTTTTTAATTAAATTTATTTATTTTCAGCATAACAGTATTCATTAATTTTTTCACCACACCCAGTGCTCCATGCAATCCGTGCCCTCTATAATACCCACCACCTGGTACCCCAACCTCCCACCCCGCCGCCACTTCAAACCCCTCAGATTGTTTTTCAGAGTCCATAGTCTCTCATGGTTCACTTCCCCTTCCAATTTCCCCCAACTCCCTTCTCCTCTCTAACTCCCCATGTCCTCCATGCTATTTGTTATGCTCCACAAATAAGTGAAACCATATGATAATTGACTCTCTCTGCACCCCTAACTCTTTATTTGATGTTCATATATGAATCTCAGTCTATTTGGGGTGATTGTATTCTATTCCATCTGTCAACTTATCTTTTTGCAATAGCAAACATACTTCTTAAAAACATTTTTTCTTTATAGTTTTCTGAGTATAGATTCTGTGTCTCTTTGGTTAGGTTTATTCCTAGGTATCTTATGGTTTTGGATGCAATTGTAAATGGGATTGACTCCTTAATATCTCTTTCTTCTGTCTTGCTGTTGGTGTAGAGAAATGCAACTGATTTCTGTGCATTGATTTTATATCCTGACACTTTACTGAATTCCTGTATAAGTTCTAGCAGTTTTGGAGTGGAGTCTTTTGGGTTTTCCACATATAGTATCATATCATCTGTGAAGAGTGATAATTTGACTTCTTCTTTACCGATTTGGATGCCTTTAATTTCCTTTTGTTGTCTGATTGCTGAGGCTAGGACCTCTAGTACGATGTTGAATAGCAGTGGTGATAATGGACATCCCTGCCGTGTTCCTGACCTTAGCGGAAAAGCTTTCAGTTTTTCTCCATTGAGAGTGATATTTGCGGTGGGTTTTTCATAGATGGCTTTGATGATATTGAGGTATGTGCCCTCTATCCCTACACTTTGAAGAGTACTCATGAAAGAAATTGAGGAAGACACAAAGAAATGGAAAAATGTTCCATGCTCCTGGATTGGAAGAATAAATATTGTGAAAATGTCTATGCTACCTAAAGCAATCTACACATTTAATGCAATTCCTATCAAAATCCCGCCCATTTTTTTCAAAAAAATGGAACAAATAATCCTAAAATTTATATGGAACCAGAAAAGACCTCGAATAGCCAAAGGGATATTGAAAAAGAAAGCCAACGTTGGTGGCATCACAATTCCGGACATCAAGCTCTATTACAAAGCTGTCATCATCAAGACAGCATGGTACTGGCACAAAAACAGACACATAGATCAATGGAACAGAATAGAGAGCCCAGAAATAGACCCTCAACTCTATGGTCAACTAATCTTCGACAAAGCAGGAAAGAATGTCCAATGGAAAAAAGACAGCCTCTTCAATAAATGGTGCTGGGAAAATTGGACAGCCACATGCAGAAAAATGAAATCGGACCATTTCCTTACACCACGCACAAAAATAGACTCAAAATGGATGAAGGACCTCAATGTGCTAAAGGAATCCATCAAAATCCTTGAGGAGAACACAGGCAGCAACCTCTTCAACCTCAGCCGCAGCAACATCTTCCTAGGAACAATGCAAAAGGCAAGGGAAGCAAGGGAAAAAATGAACTATTGGGATTTCATCAAGATCAAAAGCTTTTGCACAGCAAAGGAAACAGTTAACAAAATCAAAAGACAACTGACAGAATGGGAGAAGATATTTGCAAACGGCATATCAGATAAAGGACTAGTGTCCAGAATCTATAAAGAACTTAGCAAACTCAACACCCAAAGAACAAATAATCCAATCAAGAAATGGGCAGAGGACATGAACAGACATTTCTGCAAAGAAGACATCCAGATGGCCAACAGACACATGAAAAAGTGCTCCATATCACTCGGCATCAGGGAAATACAAATCAAAACCACAATGAGATATCACCTCACACCAGTCAGAATGGCTAAAATCATCAAGTCAGGAAATGACAGATGCTGGCGAGGATGCGGAGAAAGGGGAACCCTCCTACACTGTTGGTGGGAATGCAAGCTGGTGCAACCTCTCTGGAAAACAGCATGGAGGTTCCTCAAAATGTTGAAAATAGAACTGCCCTATGACCCAGCAATTGCACTATTGGGTATTTACCCTAAAGATACAAACGTAGTGATCCAAAGGGGCACATGCACCCGAATGTTTATAGCAGCAATGTCCACAATAGCCAAACTATGGAAAGAACTTAGATGTCCATCAACAGATGAATGGATCAAGAAGATGTGGTATATATACACAATGGAATACTATGCAGCCATCAAAAGAAATGAAATCTTGCCATTTGCGACAACATGGATGGAACTAGAGCGTATCATGCTTAGCGAAATAAGTCAAGCAGAGAAAGACAACTATCATATGATCTCCCTGATATGAGGAAGTGGTGATGCAACATGGAGGCTTAAGTGGGTAGGAGAAGAATAAATGAAACAAGATGGGATTGGGAGGGAGACAAACCATAAGTGACTCTTGATCTCACAAAACAAACTGAGGGTTGCTGGGGGGAGGGGGTTTGGGAGAAGGGGGTGGGATTATGGACATTGGGGAGGGTATGTGCTTTGGTGAGTGCTGTGAAGTGTGTAAACCTGGTGATTCACAGACCTGTACCCCTGGGGATAAAAATATATGTTTATAAAAAATAAAAAATTAATTAAAAAAACATTTTTTCTTAAACTCTAAAGATCTTATTTATTTGAGAGGGGAGGGGCAGAGTGGGAGGGGTAAAGGGACTCCCCACTGAGCAGGGAGCCCTATGCAGGGCCTATCCCAGGGTGCCAGGATCATGACCTGAGGCTTGAAGGCAGATACTTAACCAGCCGCAAAAAACATACTTAACTTCTATAGCTTTATAATGTCTTAATATATGATAGCACAAATTTCCACTTATTCTTTCTCAGGTATGTGAGATATTCTTGGGCTTCATGTTCTTTCATTAATTTTAGAATGATTCCAAAGCTTTTTTGAGATCCTTATGGAAATTATATTGGATTTATTGATAAAAATTGGTGAGACTTGCCATCTTAATGATATTGAGTCTCTTTATCTATGAACATCATATGTTTTTATTAACTTAGGGCTTCCCAATGTCTTATCTTTGCTTATAAAAATGTTATCTTTTTAAATTAGCATTTTCTAACTATTGCTTGTGGGTAGAAATGCAGTTGATATTTATGGAATGATCACAGGTTCAATTGCTATGCTAAACTTTCCTTCTGATTGTGATCATTTATCTATAGATTCTTTTATTTTCTAAACTGACAATATCATCATATGCAAATATATACAATTTTGTTTTCTCTTTTACAATAATCATAGGCATTATTTCCTTTCTGTATTTGCTCTGCTGGTTAGGATGTCAGTAAGTGCTCAATATAAGCAGTGATAATGGATACCATTGTTCTTTATTTTAAAGGGAATGCTTCTAAGGTTTTATCATTAAGGGTGAGTTTGTTGGGGGTGGTGCCTGGGTGACTCAGTGGGTTAAAGCCTCTGCCTTCGGCTCTGATCATAATCCCAGGGTCCTGGGATCCAGCCCCATATCAGGCTCTCTGCTCAGCAGGGAGCCTGCTTCCTCCTCTCTCTCTGCCTGACTCTCTGCCTACTTGTGATCTCTGTCTGTCAAATAAATAAATAAAATCTTTTAAAAAAAAGAGTGAGTTGGGATTTTTTAGTAGATAGCTATTATTGAATTAAGAAGATCAACTTTTATTCCTTATTTGCTAAAATTTTGAAAAATTATGAATGCATGCTTATTTTTGTTCATTTTACAGAATCTATTCAGATGATTATATAATTTTCTCCTTGAATTGCTTAATGTAGAAATCTCATTTATAAATTTTTCTATCTTTTAAGATTTTTTAATTTTTTCATTTGAGAAGAGAGGGAGTGAGAGCATGAGTCGGGGGAAAGGGTAGGTAGAGGGAGAAGAAGTGTCTGGGTTGAGCAGGGAGCCAAATGTGGGGATCAATCCCAGGTTCTGGACCTGGGCTGAGAAATTGCTCAGGGAGAAATTGTCCCATACAAAATACCATTTGCATTTTCTTTGAGAAAACTTGCTCTACGGGTTTGAAACTTATACACTATTTCTACCCT
Organism: Mustela putorius furo; assembly: GCF_011764305.1. Classification (NCBI taxonomy): domain Eukaryota; kingdom Metazoa; phylum Chordata; class Mammalia; order Carnivora; family Mustelidae; genus Mustela; species Mustela putorius. The sequence continues at coordinate 62,462,273 of NW_025422005.1, read as the reverse complement.
TCTACTTACCCTTGAAAGGTTACCACAGACACTTAATCTAAAATAATTTAAAATCTTAATTCCCTCCTCAACAATTCAAGGATCCTACATTTGTAGTCTAATTAACCTTATGTCATATATGCTATTGTCCAGAATTTTAGCTTTGCCATTTTAAATTTTGAACCTAAGAGATTTTGTATTATTATTATTATTTTATGTTGATGATGTTTGTTTATAACAAAATTTCCAATATCACTGCCTACTCTTCCTTCTTAAATCTCGGAATTTTTTTCAGGGATTATTTCCTTGCTTCCTGAAATTCTTTTAATGAAGGACTATTGCCAGTAAACTCAGATGCCATTTTTCTGAAAACGTCTTTGGTCCTATTTATTTACTGCTGACTCCCAAATTATGTCTCCAGTCCAAACCTTAAAAATCCCACACTCCTGTATCCTCTGACATCTCCATGTGAGTAATACACATTTCAAACTTAACATGTCCCAAACTGATCTCCTATTCTTCCCTCCAAGCTGCTCTGTTCAGTTTTTCTCTTTAGAGTAAATGTCAACTGCATCCTTCTAGTTGTCCATCTACAACTCCTCTATGTTATAGACTACTTCAAAACCAACACAAATCTTGTTTGACACTTCTTCAGATCTGACCACTTTTCACCATTTGCATTCCTACGATCTTTGTAGATGGCACCGGGCTCTTCACCTTGATTATTGCAGTAGCTTCCCAGCTGGTTTTCCCTGATTCCCCTTTCCTTCCTAGAATCTATTTTGACTCAAGCCTTTCAAAATACAGATCAAATCACGAGATGGCTTTGTTCAAAACTCTCTAAGAGCTTTCCATCTGATGTGGAGTGAAAGCCCAAGTCCTAACAGTCATCTGGAAAGTTCCATGTGATATCCTTCCCTAGCTCTGCTGACTCTCCAACCTCGTTTCCTACCGTTCTGGCTCACTTCCGCTGCTATAGCCATGTTGGCATTATTGCTATTCCTTAAACATATCTTTGAGCTGCCAAATGCCTTTCAACTTGCCATTTCTTCCTTTAATGCTTTCTTCATAGCCATCCACTTAGCTCCTCCAACTCCGACGTCCTCAGGTCTTTGTCTCAATACCAGTTTTCCAGTGATACCTTCCCAGACCATCATATTAAAAATTACAAACTCTCCCTTTCCTTGGTACTACCATCTTCTTTCTGCTCTATTTTTCTCCATATCATCTGACATATTTAATTAAATTTTTATCTGCCCCTACTAGTACAATGTAAATTCCATGAAAGCAGTGATTTTTGTCTGTTCTTGACAGAGTAGCTGCTCAGTAAATGTAAATGAATAGATGAATGAATGAATAGATGAACAATCTAAGTTGAATATTTTTTTCCAGTGCTTTTTTGAATACATTTTCCTTTCTCTCTTCTCGGCTTCCATTTTTTCTGTTAAGAAGCTTGCCATCAAGTTTTAGGTAACATCTGTGTTCTTTCTGAATAGGCTTAGATTCTCTCCTTGTTTCCACTTCTTTGGTTTTTTTACTCTAGTGTAGTTTGGCATGGATGTGTTTCATTCATCCTGTGTGGTAGACATTGTGCCTCCTATACCTGTGGACTGATGTCTTTTGTTGATTTTGGAATATTCTATGTCATTATTTCTTCCAATGTTGCCTTTTCTCCATTCTCTCATTCTTTCCTTCTGGACTTTGTGTAGAGGATTATTTGATCTTTTCATTCTATCTTTTATTTCTCTTATATCTCTTTACTATTATGCATCTTACATTTTCTGTGCTGCAGATAATTTATTCATGTCTGTCTTCTAGTTACTGGCCTCTCTTCAGCTTTGTTAAAATGTCATTATCCCATCCATTTGAGTTTTTAATATGAACAATAATGTTTTTAATTTCTAAAAATTTAGCTAGTTATTTTTTTGGTCTGCTTGGTCATTTTTATTAGCTCTTACTACTTGCTAATTTTATACTTTCATCTATTATGTCCTTTTTTTTTCACATACAAATTTTCCCTTGTGTTTTTAACTATTATTTTCAATGTATGAAGTCTTTGGAAAGTCTAAAACTATTGTTTATTGTTTTGTTTGGTTCTTGCTCATTTGTTTGGTGATTTATTAATTTAATTTTTAATTTAATCTTTTTAAATTTGATCTTAATTTGGGGGAGTACTGCAGGCCTAAATTGGAACACTTTTCTCCAGATAAGATTGACATTTTCTTCTGCTCAGGGTCCAGGATACTCTAAACCTGGGACCACTTTAGTTCCTTTGAGGCATTTGGATGATGGAAGGGTTTGAGGCTAGGGTGCTTGCAGTTGACCCATGGCTTAGTCTTAGTAATGGTGGTACCTGCATTTGTTTGCATCTGACTTATTCCATTTCCTTTTCTTATTTGGTATTGCACAGAGCTGCCCACTTAGGTTTCAGCTCTGGGGTTTTTTTTTTTTTTTTTTTGGTTTTAATTTTCAGTTGTGATGGTAGAGATGCTTAGATATTTTTCTTAGTTCCTGCAAACCCAGCATTTCTTAAAAACAGTATGTATTATTCATGATTTACTTGGTTTGTAGCAAAAAAGGCTCTTTTAGAAAATCTGGTTTACCATTCTGTGGAAGCCATCATTGTGTCTTGAAGCCACTCCAATCAGACGTTTTTTCCTATCCAGTAAAACCAAACTCATCAAGATTATCACTGAGCTTCAGATTTCTGAATCCAGTGATCAGTTCTCATTTCTTTTCATCTCTTAGTAGCACTTGAGTGACAACTTCAACATCCCTTAACATAACCTGTTCAATGGCTGGGCTTTGAATTGCTTGATTCCTATATGCATCTTTTGTATTAAAGTAAATAAGAAGATAGATAAGTGGGTTTTTAACAGTGCTCCACTCTGGAGGCTAATCCTACTCAGGGTCACTGTGGCCCACAGTTCATTAATTCAAAGGAACAAATACAGTGCTTATAATAAATAAAAGAAACATGCAGTGGGACATCTGGGTGGCACAGTTAGTTAAGCATTGGACTCTTGGTTTTGGCTCGGGATATGGTCATGAGATAGAGCTCCACAAAGGGTTCTGTGCTCAGTGCAGAGTCTGCTTGGGATTCTCTCTCCTTCTCCCTCTGTCCCTCCCCGCCACGAGCCATGAGCCCACTCCTGCTCTCTCTCTCTCTCTCAAATAAATAAATAAATCTTAAAAAAAGAAACATGCATTAATTAAAAGCCACTACACTCATACACAAGTGAATGTGAAGACGATCTTTTAACAAGGAAGGCAATATTCTTTTCATAGTCTCCCCTCAGAAGTAGGGGTGGTGAGAAAAAAAAAATACTGTTCTCTAGCAGATTCTGATAAAATTTCAGAAACGTCACAAAAAGTATGGCCCACCTATTAATACCAGCTAGTATTAGGGACAATAGTAATCGTTTTGGTGTTTTTGTGCCACCCTACTTTATCATTGCTGTGATTTTCCCAGAGGCCCTTCTGTACTGTGGATCCTATTACTATTGTGATGTGCTGCTGGCCTAAGTGTAGTGGGGGATTCCTGATGACCTTGAGGAGCTTGCTCCAGTCTGGCTGAGGAAACTTTCATCTTCTCACCTGTAATGGAGGATGCAGTTCACTATGTGCTAGAAAGAAGTACAAAGTGCTAGGGTATACAGAGTGGGGAACAACGATTTCTTTTGGGAGGAATTGGAGAAATCTTTATTGAAGAGGTGAAATTTTAGTTTGACCTTAAAAATTGAGTAGAGGCAGAGATAAAAACCAGATATCCCTGGGTCACCTGGGTGGCTCAGTCCATTCAGCATCCAGCTCTTCGTTTCGGTTCAGGTCATTATCTCATGGACTGTGAGACTGATCCCAGCATTGAGCTCCTTGTTCAGTGGGGAGTCTGCTTCAAGGATTCTCTCCCTCTGCCTCTCCCCCCCACTCACTCTCACACTCTGTCTCTCTAAAATAAGTAAATAAATCGAAAAATAAAATAAAATAAAATAAAATAAAAGAGGTATTCCAAACAATAGAAGTAGGTAATAAAGGGTGGATTCTTGGAATAAGTAGAAAGAGTATATAGTGTCATAGTGTGTGTGGCTGGAGTGGCAAGTAGAGAGGCCGACATAGGGTAGTACGAGATCAGATAAAGCAGTAGATTCAGAGCAGACCATAGAGGACTCTGAATATCATGCTGAGTTTTTCTTTTTTGGTTACAAGAGTCACTGAAGATTTGAGAGCTGTGAATTTACAGGATCAGATATGTGTTTTAGATTAGGAGGATGACTGTTGGCAGTGAAAGTTCAGTTCCACAGATATGTATTGAGTGATTGTGCTGGAAAATAAAAGGTGACAAAGATATTCTTGCTCTCAGAGAACTTAGTCTATTGCTATGAAAAAAAAAAACGAGTTGGGAAAGGATGGGATTGGTGGTGGAGAGATCACTTAATAGGCTTCTGTAATGGGTTAGATGAAAGATGATACAAATTTGAAGTAGGACAGTTGCAAGAGGAAGGGAGAGTATGGAGCAGAATCAAGAAACATTTCAGAGATAGCATCAACAGGACTTGAAGCTGAGTGAAGTTTCAGGGAAGAGAGATGGCAGCCTCAAAAAAAACTCTGAAGTTGTTGCTTCTGTTCATTCATTCATTCTAAAGATGGTGCTTCTATTCATTAAAGTGAGAGCACAGAAGGAAAGTAGGCTTAAGAATGGGAGGGAGGGCAGATTGACTTCTGTTTTGGATCTACCAAGTTTGAGGTGCAGCGTAACATCTATGAAGAGAGGTAAAAAAGGAATTTAGAAAGGCAATTTTGAGAGATAGAAGAAAAATGAGAACCAGAATTATAATTCTGAAAGGTGCTGACAGAAGAGGTAGTTGAAATTGGGTCAGTGGTTGAGAAATCCTGTTGCAAGAGCATAGAGTAAGCAGAGGGAAGGGTTAGAAAAATGGGTCATCCATGAGTTTGGGAGGATTGGTGATATAAGGATGGGGAATCTTATGATATTGCAAGGAAACGTGAGAAAGGGAACATTAATAATAGAGGTTGGTTAGCAATGTGAGTAGAGGTCAAATAGAATGAAGGGCAAGGAGAGCTCATGGATTTTTTAAATTAGAAAATTATCGGCTACCCCTGGAGACTGGTTTTAGTAGAGGAGTGGGCTCTGTAGTTTCATTAGATTGCAGTAGAATGAGGAGTAAATGTGAGATGAAGCCATAGGGAAATCGATTTCTTTTCACTCATTTAATCCATAAATATTTATTGAGAATTTGCCTCTCATTTGTGAAGTGAGGGTAAGAGGGGAGAAGGGCTAGTTATCTTAAAGGGAAAATCAGGGTCAAAGAAAGATTATTTTTTGATGGGCAAGTCTCTGGCAGAGGGAAAGGAAGCAGTGCAGAGGGAGAGATGGAGGCTAAAAGATGAAGAAGTAATAGAGCCAAGATGCTAACAGATAGGAGGGGATGAGCTCCTAGGGATAGGTGTTTTACTGTGGCCTAGGGAATGTGCAGGTGGGTGGGAAACAGGGTGACATTGAACCAAAGCTCCACAGTGAGAGCCCTCACTTTAAATCCACACTAAAAAATGATTCCTTTGCCACATGTTATTGTTTGGCATACATTTGCAAAATGGCATAATAATAGTATTTTTTGGGGAGGTGGATCTTCACTTTTATCAGGTGAACAGGGTTCTCTGAACACCATCTGAAATATCATTGTAGACACAGTGTTGTTAAGACTCCCCCTGGTCATTTAAGACAATATTACAAGATGAAACTGGGTGTAATTTCCAGTAGTGCAGCCACACAGAAAGAGTGTCTTCCAAGCAGTAATTTACTACTATGTAGATCATAATGGTCATTCTCTGGAAATGACTCCTGTTGGAGTCAACTGATGGTCATGAGAAATAATAGCAGTGTCAGTGTCTGAATGTGTGATAATATGCATGATATTTAAACATTTATGAGAACTTAAGGAACTATGTTTTTGTTCATAAACACGGGACAGTGTTTGGAGCATATCATAATCTTTGGAGCCTAAGCAAAGAGAGCGTTTCTTTGTTTATGTTGTGAGACAGGGGTGATTATTTCCCACTATGTGAGCAGAAGAAAGTATCTGCAGGGGATTAGCTGTGGGACAAAAGAAGCTGGGTTTGTTGTAAAGAACATTCTCATTTCAATTCACTTTGTATCAAACCCACTTTTGCTGCTAAGGTGTTGTTTAGTGAAGAATCACCTGAGGAAGGTTCACCACGCAGCACGAGAAATGGATTCTGAGAGTGTAGAATAACTGAAGAGAGATCAGAATCAACAAAAAGACTTAACCTTGGTTTAATTCGTTATAAAAACTGTTCACTAAAATGAGTGGGGGCGGCTAAGAGGGAATTCTGTTTTCATTATTGACAAGAACTGCCTTGACATATCCTAAATGGCAACTGTCTACACACAGGCAAGAACAAAAGGAAGGCAGAAATGCTTTAAAACTTCTACATTTTAAAATAATTCCTCCCCCATGGGACACCTGGGTGGCTCAGTGGGTTAAAGCCTCTGCCTTCGCTCGGGTCATGATCCCAGGGTCCTGGGATCGAGCCCCACATCAGGCTCCTTGCTCAGCGGGGAGCCTGCTTCTCCATCTCTCTGTCTCTGCCTGCCTCTCTGCCTACTTGTGATCTCTGTCAAATAGATAAATAAAATATTAAAAAAAAATAATTCCTCCCCCCAAAAGGAATGAAATTTAAAACAGGCATTTCTTTTTGATTGTGAGGAAATAAAGCTGCTATACATTTGACCATTTACTTGAATTATATGTTTTCATCTAAAGGACTGGTCTGTTCCTCCCCTTCCCTTCAGATGGCAGCTTTTATTATTTAGTTTTTGCTACATCATCAAAAGTGTTCTATATTTCTCATTGGACATGAATTAATAATGCTTTACCTGCAACACAAAGAGTTACTAATGTGATAAAATGACAATGAGTGTATTTCAGCTCTCCAATAAAAACAAAAATCAACTCTTCCTCTTTCCGACTAGACTATTAAATACTAAAAAATCCACAGACTTTCTGCAAAGAAAGTCACATTAAGGATCTATTAAATAAATACGTTAATTAAACCTTGACATTCTGAAACCATTCTGAAAAGTTCTAATTAATTTTTTAACAATATTGAAATAATGACTTGGTACCTCACATTCTTTTAAAATATTATAACCCAATCAATCCCACACACAGTATGCCACTGTAGGCTGCTGATTTTCTAATGGTTAGAAACATAGTTCAATGGTCTGGGTGGTAATCACGATAGTTTGGGTGGAGGGGAGGGGACAAAACACCACTGAGGTTTCATAGAAGTGACTAGAATTTTTAATGGCTTCATTGGCTTTCCAAGTATTTGCTTTGTTTCTTCCTTGATAGGAAATAATGTATTCAACTTCAATCCTTTTTACTTAAGCCAGTATGTAGATAAGGTGGTTGGGTCAACTCTTTTCACTGGATTTTCCCATTCAGTAAAATAGGTCTGGGTGTTTTCCCTATGGAATTGTCCAGTTATAGCACAATTCTCCTTCATACTGTAGATTTCATAGTGTAGACAAACCACTTTGTAATCACTGGTAAGAATTCATCTAATTTTTGTTATTGTGGCTATTGCTGCACTGGCATGAGTTCAGGGTGTTTGAATGGAATTCTGTGCTTGGACAAGAAATACAAGAGAAGTGGTGGGGACCTGTAGAGAGGGAGCTGAATCTGGCAGAGGCCTAGAGACCTGAACTCAAGACCAGTGGTCTTTCTAAAATGGGGAGCTGTTAGTGAGACAGCCTACATCATTTGCAGCAGAGTTTCTTACCACCTGTTTGAGAGTTTCTGATGTGCTGGTTAAAAAAGGCAGATTCAAGCAAGGGCTCCAGGTCAACCTGTTGAATCATATTCTCTGGGGATGGTATCTGCGTTTTAAACAAGATTCAGGTGGATTTTATACTTTAAAATCTGAGAACTTGACCTTAAATTTTAAGTATCTTCACACACACACAATAAAGACAGCCCTCTCTGAAGTGTTGTCCATCATCTCTCACCATTCCCAGACACTAACAGTTATCAGTAGGGAAATGCATGCATTTCACAATTTAGGATCCTCTGTACGAGACTTTGCTAAGAATTGCTCACTTGACAATTCCTTTTTTTTTAAATTTTAAATTTTTAAAAAATAAACATATAATGTATTATTAGCACCAGGGGTACAGGTCTGTGAATCGCTAGTTTTACACACTTCATAGCACTCATCATAGAACATACCCTCCCCCAATGTCTATAACTCCACCACCCTCTCCCTACACCACTGCCCCTGGCCACCCTCAGTTTGTTTTGTGACATTAAGAGTCTCTTTTGGATTGTATCCCTCCCAATCCCATCTTATTTCATTTATTTATCTCCTACCCCCTACCCCCTGTCCATTGCATCTCCACTTCCTCATATCAGTGAGATCATATGAGAGTTGTCTTTCTCTGATTGGCTTATTTAGCTAATCATAATACCCTCTAGTTCCATCCATGTCATTGCAAAGGACAAGATTTCATTTCTTTTGATGGCTGCATAGTATTCCATTGTTTATATATACCTCCTCTTCTTTATCCATTCATCTGTTGATGAACATCTAGGTTCTTTGCATAGTTTGGCTATTGTGGACATTGCTGCTATAAACATTCGGGTGCACATGCCCCTTTGGATCACTATGTTTGTATCTTTAAGGTAAACACCCAGTAGTGTGATTACTGGGTCATAGGGTAGCTCTATTTTCAACTTTTTGAGGAACCTCCATGCTGTTTTCCAGAGTGGCTGCACCAGCTTGCATTCCCACCAACAGTGTAGGAGGGTTCCCCTTTCTCCACATCCTCGCCAGCATCTGTCATTTCCTGACTTGTTAATTTTAGCCATTCTGACTGGTGTGAGGGGGTATCTCATTGTGGTTTTGATTTGTATATCACTGATGCCAAGTGATGTGGAGTACTTTTTCATGTGTCTGTTGGCCATCTGGATGTCTTCTTTGCAGAAATATCTGTTCATGCCCTCTGCCCATTTCTTGATTGGATTATTTGTTCTTTGGGTGTTGAGTTTGCTAAGTTCTTTATAGATTTTGGATACTAGCCCTTTATCTGATATGTCGTTTGCAAATATCTTCTCCCATTCTGTCAGTTGTCTTTTGGTTTTGTTAACTGTTTCCTTTGCTGTGCAAAAGCTTTTGATCTTAATGAAGTCCCAGTAGTTCATTTTTGCCCTTGCTTCCCTTGCCTTTGGCATTGTTCCAAGGAAGAAGTTGCTGTGACTGAGGTTGAAGAGGTTGCTGCCTGTGTTCTCCTCCAGGATTTTGATGGATTCCTTTATCACATTGAGGTCCTTCATCCATTTTGAATCTATTTTCGTGTGTGGTGTAAGGAAATGGTCCAATTTCATTTTTTTGCATATGGATGTCCAGTTTTTCCAGCACCATTTGTTGGAGAGGCTGTCTTTTTTCCACTGGACATTCTTTCCTGCTTTGTCGAAGATTAGTTGACCATAGAGTTGAAGATCTATTTCTGGGCTCTCTATTCTGTTCCACTGATCTATGTGTCTGTTTTTTTGCCAGTACCATACTCTCTTGATGATGAAAGCTTTGTAATAGAGCTTGAAGTCCGGAATTGTGATGCCACCAACTTTGGCTTTCTTTTTCAATATTCCTTTGGCTATTCGAGGTCTTTTCTGGTTCCATATAAATTTTAGGATTATTTGTTCCATTTTTTTGAAAAAAATGGGCGGGATTTTAATAGGGATTGCATGAAATGTGTAAATTGCTTTAGGTGGCATAGAAATTTTCACAATATTTGTTCTTCCAATCCATGAGCATGGAACATTTTTCCAATTCTTTGTGTCTTCCTCAAATTCTTTCATGAGTACTTTATAGTTTTATGAGTATAGATTATTTGCCTCTTTGGTTAGGTTTATTCTTAGATATCTTTTGGTTTTGGGTGCAATTCTAAGTGGGATTGACTCCTTAATTTCTCTTTGTCTCGTTGTTGGTGTAGAGAAATGCAGCTGATTTCTGTGCATTGATTTTATATCCTGACACTTTACTGAATTCCTTTACAAGTTCTAGCATATTTGGAGTGGAGTTTTTTGGGTTTTCCACATAATGTATCATATCATCTGCAAAGAGTGATAGTTTGACTTCTTTGCCAATTTGGATGCCTTTAATTTCTTTTTGTTGTCTGATTGCGGAGGCTAGGACTTCTAGTACTATGTTGAATAGCAGTGGTGATAATGGACATCCCTGCCGTATCTCTGACCTTAGGGGAAAAGCTTTCAGATTTTCTCCATTGAGAGTGATATTTGCAGTGGGTTTTTCATAGATGGCTTTGATGATATTGAGGTATGTGCCCTCTATCCCTACACTTTGAAGGTTTTTGATCAGGAAGGGATGCTGTACTTTGTCAAATGCTTTTTCAGCATCTATTAAGAGTATCATATGATTCTGTTCTTTCTTTTATTGATGTGTTGTATCACATTGATTGATTTGCAGATGTTGAACCAACCTTGCATCCCTGGAATAAATCCCATTTGCTCATGGTGAATAATCCTTTTAATGTAACTGTTGTATTCTTTTTTTTTTTTTTAAGATTTTATTTATTTATTTGACAGACAGAGATCACAGGTAGGCAGAGAGGCAGGCAGAGAGAGAGAGGGAAGCAGGCTCCCTGCTGAGCGGAGAGCCCAATGTGGGGCTCGATCCCAGGACTCTGAGATCATGACCCGAGCCTAAGGCAGAGGCTTTAACCCACTGAGCCACCCAGGTGCCCCTCTACTGTTGTATTCTATTGGCTAGTATTTTGGTGAGAATTTTTGCATCTGTGTACATCAAGGATGTTGGTCTGTAATTCTCTTTTTTGATGGGATCATTGTCTGGTTTTGGGATCAAGGTGATGCTGGTCTCATAAAATGAGTTTGGAAGTTTTCCTTCCATTTCTATTTTTTGGAACAGTTTCAGGAGAATAGGAATTAATTCTTCTTTGAATGTTTGGTAGAATTCCCCTGGGAAGCCGTCTGGCCCTGGGCTTTTGTTTGTTTGGAGTTTTTTGATGACTGTTTCAATCTCCTTACTGGTTATGGATCTGTTTGGGTTTTCTATTTATTCCTGGTTCAGTTGTGGTAGTTTATATGTCTCTACGAATGCATCCATTTCTTCCAGATTGTCAAAGTTGTTGGCATAGAGTTGCTCATAATATGTTCTTATAATTATTTGTATTTCTTTGGTGTTGGTTGTGATGTCTTCTCTCTCATTCATGATTTTATTTATTTGGGTCCTTTCTCTTTTCTTTTTGATAAGTCTGGTCAGGGGGTTATCTTATTAATTCTTTCAAAGAAACAGCTCCCAGTTTCATTGATTTGTTCTATTGTGTTTTTGGTTTCTATTTCATTGATTTATGCTCTGATCTTTATGATTTCTCTTCTCCTGCTGGGTTTAGGCTTTCTTTGTTGTTCTTTCTCCAGCTCCTTTACGTATAGGGTTAGGTTGTGTATTTAAGACCTTTCTTGTTTCTTGAGAAAGGTCTGTACCACTATATATTTTCCTCTCAGGATTGCCTTTGCTGTCCCACAGATTTTGAACCATTGTGTTTTCATTATCATTTGTTTCCATGAATTTTTTCAATTCTTCTTAAATTTCCTGGTTGACCCATTCATTCTTTAGAAGGATGCTGTTTAGTCTCCATGTATTTGGGTTCTTTCCAGATTTCCTCTTGTGATTGAGTTCTAGCTTCAGAGCATTGTGGTCTGAAAATATGCAGGGAATGAGCCCAATATTTTGGTATCAATTGAGACCTGATTTATGACCCAGGATGTGGTCTATTCTGGAGAATGTTCCATGTGCACTAGAGAAGAATGTATATTCTGTTGCTTTGGGATGGAATGTTCTGAATATATCTGTGATGTCCATATGGTCCAGTGTGTCATTTATTTCCTTGTTGATCTTTTTCTTGATGATTTGTCCATTTCAGAGAGGGGTATGTTAACGTCCCCTACTATTATTGTATTATGTTTGATGTATTTCTTTGATTTTGTTATTAATTAGTTTATATAGTAGGCTGCTCCCATGTTAGGGGCATAGATATTTAAAATTGTTAGGTCTTCTTGTTGGACAGACCCTTTGAGTATGATATTGTGTCCTTCCTCATCTTTTATTACAGTCTTTGGCTTAAAATCTGATTGATCTGATATAAGGATTGCCACCCTTTCTTCTGATGTCCATTAGGTAAATTGTTTTCCACCCCCTCACGTTAAATATGGAGGTGTCTTTGGGTCTAAAATGAGTTTCTTGTAGGCAGCATATTGATAGGTTTTGTTTTTTTATTCATTCTGATACACTGTGTCTTTTGACTGGGGCATTTAGCCTCTTTACATTGAGGGTAACTATTGAGAGATATGAATTTAGTGCCATTGTATTGCCTTAAGGTGACTGTTACTGTATATTGTTTCTATTCCTTTCTGATCTACTACTTTTAGGGTCTCTTTTTGCTTAGAGGACCCCTTTCAATATTTCCTGTAAATCTGGTTTGGTGTTTGCAAATTCTTTCAGTTTTTGTTTGTCCTGGAAGCTTTTTATCTCTCCTTCTATTTTTAATGATAGCCTAGCTGGATATAGTATTCTTGGCTGCATGTTTTTCTTATTTAGTGCTCTGAATATATCATACCCATTCTTTCTGACCTGCCAAGTCTCTGTGGATAGGTCCACTGCCAATCTAATGTTTTACCCTTGTATGTTACAGACTTCTTGTCCCGGGCTGCTTTCAGGATTTTCTCTTTGTCACTAAGACTTGTAAATTTTACTATCAGGTGATGAGTTGTGGACCTATTTTTATTGATTTTGAGGGGTTTTCTTAGCATCTCCTAGATTTAAAAAAAATATATATTTATTTGACAAAGATGACAAGCAGGCAGAGAGGCAGGCAGAGAGAAAGAAGGGGAAGCAGGCTCCCAGCTGAGCAGAGAGCCTGATGTGGGGCTTGATCCCAGGACCCCGGGACCATGACCTGAGCCAAAGGCAGAGGCTTTAACCCACTGAGCCACCCAGGCACCCCCAACTCCTGGATTTTGATGTTTGTTCCCTTTGCCATATGAGGGAAATTCTCTACAATAATTCTCTCCAATATACCTTCTGCTCCCCTCTCTCTTTCTTCTTCTTCTGGAATCCCAATATTTCTAATGTTGAGTCGTTACATGGTGTCACTTATCTCTCAAGTTCTCTCCCCCTGGTCCAATATTTGTTTGTCTCTCTTTTGCTCAGCTTCTTTATTCTCTGTCATTTGGTCTTCTATGTCACTAATTCTTTCTTCTGCCTCATTTATCCTAGCAGTAAGAGCTTCTATTTTTGATCGCACCTCATTAATAGCTTTTTAAATTTCAACTTCGTTAGATTTTAGTTCTTTTATTTCTCCAGAGAGAGCTTTTATCTCTCCAGAAAGGGTTTCTCTAATATCTTCTATGCCTTTTTCGAGCCCGGCTAGAACCTTGAGAATCGTCATTCTGAACTCTAGATCCGTCATATTACCAATGTCTGTATTGATTAGGTCCTCAGCCTTTGGTACTGCCTCTTGTTCTTTTTTCTGTGGTTTTTCCGCCTTGTCATTTTGTCCAGATAAGATTTGCTTTTTCCTCCTCTGGAATTCCGCTGTTTTCCTTGATGAGTGAAGTTGGTCTTGGCTGGATTTATTGTTGATCTTTTGGGGAGGGGTCTGGTGTAGTGATTCTCAAGTGTCTTTGCCCCAGGCGGAATTGCACCACCCTTACCAGGGGCTGGGCTAAGTAATCCGCTTGGGTTTGCTTTCAGGAGCTTTTGGTCCTTGAGCGCTTTCCATAGAGTTCCAGAGGACCGGGAATGAAGATGGCCGCCTCCTAATCTATGGCCCAGAGGAGCTGAGAGCTCGGGGTCCCGCTCCTCAGTGCGACCTCAGAGAAGAGTGCCCAACCGCCCCCGTTTCCCTGGCCTCTGGTCGCGCTTGGAGGAAAGCACTCAATCGCTTGCACTTGGAGAGAAGCGCTCGGTCGTTTCCATCTCCGTGGCCTCCGGCTGGGCTCAGAGCTCACCCAGCCTGTGACCCGTTCAAGGTAACCCTGATCTGAGAGCTCACTCCTCGGCTTTGTCGCTGTTGCTGGCTTCCTGCTCTAATACCTGTGAGCTCTGCGACACTCAGACAGCCCCGGTCCTTCTGTGACCCCATGGGACCTGGGGTTACATTGACCCTGAGTGGGCTTCCCCCCAGTTTACCCTCTGGAGCTATGTCCCTCCGTGGAGTAGACTTTTTTTTTTTTTAGATTTTATTTATTTACTTGACAGACAGAGATCACAAGTAGACAGAGAGGCAGGCAGAGAGAGTGGGAGAAATAGTCTCCCGCTGAGCTGAGAGCCTGATGTGGGACTCGATCCCAGGACCCTGAGATCATGACTCGACCAAAGGCAGAAGCTTTAGCCCACTGAGCCACCCAGGCACCCCCATGGAGCAGACTTTTATAAAAAGTCCTGATTTTGTGCTCTGTTGCTCCCCGCTTGCCGGGTGCCAGCCCCGCCCCCCGTGGTCTATCTTCCCGTAACTTTGGATTTACTTCTCTGCAGGTCCTGCCTTTCAGAAAGTGATCGATTTTCTGTTTCTAGAATTGTTGCTCTTCTTCTCTTCGATTTCCCATTGGATTTGTAGGTGTTTGCAGTGGTTAGATAAGCTATCTAGCTTATCTCCTGCTACCTGATGTCGTCTTAGCCTGCTACTTCTCTGCCATTTTGACTCCTCCTTTTGGACGTAGTTTTAACATGAAACTAGTTTGTGACTTTTAGGATCTAGGTCAACTGACCCTGCAGTCTCTTTGCTTAGAATACATTCTCTAACGAGAACTACTCCCAATCGGCAACAGCAGCAGCAGCAACAACAACAATTTAAGATACTATTAGACGTGTTTAGATTTGCAATATTAGGAATGGTTATTGCTGAAATTGGCAGTGAATTCCGCTGTCACCAAGCCCCAGCTTCACTACCAGAGTCTCTAAGGATATGGCCCAGGCATGCATTCCTTTAAAAGCTGCAGAGAGGGATGCCTGGGTGGCTCAGTTGGTTAAATGGCTGCTTTTGGCTCAGGTCATGATCCTAGTGTTCTGGGATCGAGTCCCACATTGGGCTCCTTGCTCAGCAGGAAGCCTGCCTCTCCCTCTGTCTCTGCCTGCCACTCTGTCTGCCTGTGCTCACTCTCTCTCTCTGACAAATAAATAAATAAAATCTTAAAAAAAAAATAGCTGCAGAGAAGATTCTGTCATTCAACCAGAGTTGAACCACTGCTTACACTACATGCAAAATGATGTCCTTAGTGACCCTCTAGTAAGTGTGTATTCTGTGAACTACTTGGCATTGTGGGAAGAAAGGAAAACTGAGTCTTTTTTTTTTTTTTTTTGGCAGACAGATCACAAGTAGGCAGAGAGGCAGGCACAAGTAGGCAGAGAGAGAGAGAGGAGGAAGCAGGCTCCCCGCTGAGCAGAAAGCCCGATGCGGGGCTCGATCCCAGGACCCTGAGACCATGACCTGAGCCAAAAGCAGAGGCTTTAACCCACTGAGCCACCCAGGCGCCCGGAAAACTGAGTCTTAATCACTGGCACTAACTAGCTATGTGCCTGAGGCCAATTATTTATTGCTCAGGACCTTTGTTCTGTTATCTTTAAACTGAGGGGTTGGGTAGGTAATCTCTCAGATTCTTGACAATTCTACACTTCCATATCCTTAGGATTGTAAGCCAGGTCAGGTCAGACACTGACATGGCAGAGTTGCACAGGTGGTATATGTAGTTATGTGATAGCTATCATTTATTTTTTCCTAAATAAATCATTATAAATTGGTTCTGGCACTGAGAATGCCTGTCAGGTTTAGTTTATTATGCTAAATAGTACCTTCTTAGATAAGCTAATTTAACCTCTGTGTCACTTGGACTAACAACTTCCACAATGAGATTATCTGATCGAATCACATTTTACACTCTTACAATTTAATTTGGGTGCACAAACTTTTCCTGAGTTTCAACTAGTAGATCATGCACTATGCTAAATTCTGAGATACAGAGATTAATATGATATAGTTACTGTCCTTGAATTGCTAACAAGGATAATGTGTAAATAGAGATAGTATCAACAGGGTGATTGCCCATAATAGAAAACAGAAGACTTTTACTTTTCTTGTTTTCACCTGAGGTCACTGTATTTCTAGGTTTTTTCCTCCAGCTATAGCCAAATCTTATAATCTGGTGCTAAGATTCTGAAGGATAGAGACTACATAGGTCAGCTTATTTTTTAAGGAAGATTGGACACGAGAAAGTAGCTTTGACTTGAAAGTGAGTTTCAGAATGAAAAAAGAAATGATGTGGAAAAACATGCATTTCATTCCATTTTACACTTGGAAATCATTGAAATGTAGGTACTAGGACATCTGAGAGGATTTGTAGGACATAAGTAGCTCACTAACTATGCACACATATGGTTTATGCAGAGAGGAAAACAATCTAGGGTTTCTAGACTCATTGGAAACATGGTAAGGTGCTCCTCTGCACTAGGCTCAGTTTATGCCCAGTCTTCGGTTTTCAGAGAATAGAATGAGGTTAACTGGATGGAAGATCTGAAAAACTAGTAGCTGCTTAGATGAGTAACTGGTATGTTGCCTTGGCATTCTGAAAGAATTACAAAAAGCAGAGAGACTTGTTCTGCTTGACTTGGAAATTCTAAGACTAATTTTCATGCACTTTAAGAGATAGTGCAGTCAGTGCTTGTGGGATGCTCTGGCAAAAGACCCCATTTTAGTTGAAAATGAGATGATGAACCTAATGATAGCAGCTAACATTTTTTTGCATGCATGCTATATGCTAGGCACAGGGGTAAGTGCTTGGCATTCATTGTCTTATTTAATTCTAACAGTAACTCCTATTTTTTTTTTTTTTTTTTTTTTTTTTACAGAAGAGAAACCTAAGGCACAAAGATATTAGGTAAAATTGCCTAGATTCTAATAGCTAGTAAGTGGTGGATCTAGAAATGAAGTGCATAAGGGAGTTAGGTAGGTAAAAGAGGGTAGGTACAAGAAATCAAACTAAGCCTGCCTGTACATGGCCCTCTGGTGCAAGTCACTGAGAGGCACGGGACTCCAGATCAGGAAGGGGTTTACTCTCTACCTCTCTTGTTTATTTCTTCTCCTTCCTATGTGTCTGGTTTGTTGCCTCTTTCTTCTCAACCATCTTGGCCCCTTGCCTTAGAACTGACAAAGTAACAGCAGGATTTAGTGGTTAAAGTCTTGACATGGGGAGTCAGACATGAATTTTGCAATAACTTACCAAGGTGGCCTTAAGCACGTCACTGAGGCTGTACTGAACAGTCGTCCTTATAGTTGACTGGGTCTGGCTAATATTGAGTGAGCATGGATCTTAGATAACTATTACCATAATTAAATAGTTGCCATGCTTTTCTCCCACATACATAATTCTTTTCTGAATTACATATCAGAAAGACCTTCCAAGTTTATCTCCAAAATAACTCTTTGCCTGCCCTGATTCTTCCTGGAAATAGAATGGATAAATGCATTCACTTGTGTGCGTAAAGATTTGGTGATTTATGCATTTACTACCCCAGGTTTTATGCTGATTCTAAGGGACAACTTGAGACTGAGTCCCAAAATATCTTCAGGATGAAATTTCAGGCCCCTAAGGAAAGGCAGAGACAAGGCAGATATTTGGGGACATCACTGAGCTAGGCAGCATTCCTCACTTATTCTTTACTGGTAATATGTCACTCAAGGTATATTCCTAAGGATGGAACTCACTGGAATAGAGAATAATATTTAATTGAAATATCCAGATAACTGCCTTTCTTTCTGCATTACTCAGGGGAGTAAAAGTTATGCTGTGTAACAAACACTCTCCAAAAGGCCAGTGTCTTAAAACAAAGGTTTATCTTGTGCTCACACACACATACCCCCTCAGAGCAGCAGGGCACCCTGTGCTCATGTTAATTACTCCAGTTCCCTAGTTTCCACCATGTCAAACATTCCTAGTTGCTTTGCCAGAGGGAAAAGAGTGCTCTAGAGAATCTCAAGCTGCCATTTAAACACTCTACTTTATTCTATTTATTCACCAGTGGGAGATGGAAGCACGGCCCCACGTAAGCATGGGGAGGCAGGGAATGTCCTGTACTAAGGAGAGAGAATTTTACTTGATGATAGCACAAATCACTGTCATGCATTTTTAATAGTTTTCCTGTAGAGGCAGAATTTCAGGATATAACAAAAGCATACATTTCAATGCTGTTTACTGCATCAGGTACTGTTTTCATCGTTTTGTGAGTATCATATCATTATCATTTAATCCTCACAACTCTTTATTATTCCCATTTTAAAGAAGAGAAAACTAAAGCATACGGGATTTAATAGTAATTTGTCCAAGATCCCACTGCAGACTGACTCCAGGCAGGGGAGTCCATGCTCTTAACCACAAAGCCATGTCCTATATATGAATTATTTATAAATTATGTGGTTTCCCTGAGACATGCTTAATTAATGACACATTTGTTGGGAAAATTCTGAGTTTATAGTCATAGCAGAGGTGTCAAATCTAACTATTGCTAGTATTTTGGAAGTCTACAAAAATAGAGGAGGAGACTTTTTGCGATTCTGGTATACTTTGAAATTTTAGTGCATGACTGGTGTCCTGATGGCAAGCTCTCATTTAGACTGATTTGTTTAGAAGAAATAAATGATAGGTTATTTACAGAGATCAATGTGCAATCTAACTTTAGAGCATGTTTGCCTAAAAATTAATGTAGGTAGCCTGTAGGGGTGTTAACTTTTGTTGATGAGAGATAATGAGGGTACAAACATAGCTGAGAGAATCTGGCTGTGGGGTAGAAGGTCCCTCAACAACTTGGAAAGCCTGGGGCACGAGTCAAGGGCAGGGGGTGGCAAGCAGCAGGACGTGATACCTTGGTTGACTTAAGTGGGAAATCAATTTATTGAAAGGCATCAGTGTAGCTGACAGAGCTGCTGGGGAGGCTGTAGAACCAGCCGTAGAAAAGAGGGCAAATGAAGTGGAGCTGGGCTCCTGGAAACACTGCCAGTATCATGAGCTCTTGTCCTGTGAGGGCATGAACACTAGATGCTGCAGTTTGCCTTATTAGCAGAGATGCCATTGCTACAGCTGGAAACCATGCATTGCTGCTGCCGTCAGCACCACCGGGCTGGATTCTCCCTGCTTTTCTGTGCCATCTGCTCCACATCCATAGTCCCAAGTGGCTCAAGTCCCAGGCCTAGGTCAGGTACCACACTCCAGCTGCTAGAGAGACTGGGAAAGTGAGTCTCCTTTTCAGCTTTATAGTGGGCGGTAAACTCTCCCTCATATGTGGGGCCTTCTCTAAACCTGGGTTGGGAGTTCTGATGCTGAGTAGCCAGGAAGAAAAAAAAAAGGCAAATATTCACCATAACTGTTGGTTCTGACTTTCTGCAATATCATTTTGCATGATGAATCAGGAAAATGCATCCTTGTTCTCTTGTCTATTTTGCCATTTTCTTTCGTAGAAACTTGCCTCCAAGAGACTTTTCTTTTCTTTTTTTTTTTTTTTAAGATTTTTATTTATTTATCTGACAGACAGAGATCCCAAGTAGGCAGAGAGGCAGGCAGAGAGAGAGAGGAGGAAGCAGGCTCCTTGCTGAGCAGAGAGCCTGATGCGGGCCTCGATCCCAGGACCCTGGAATCATGACCTGAGCCGAAGGCAGAGGCTTTAACCCACTGAGCCACCCAGGCGGCCGCCTCCAAGAGACTTTTAATATGCTCATTTATTTATGTAGTTAAAAATAGTTACTGACTTCCTGTAACATGTGAAGCCTTATCTGAGGCACTGAGAGAATTACAAAAACAAAATCAAAAGACATAGACCCTGCTCCTCCATTGGTCAGATTGAGTGAGGGAGGGGTGAGGAAGTGGTATGTACACTCAAGGAAAGGTTTTGAGGAAAAAAGGCAGCTGAATTGAGAAGTGTGCTTACGGAGATCGGATGACAGACATTTCACACGGGGAAAAGATGAGAAAAGCGATAGTGTGGTTGTATTGAGGGAAGAGTTGTTTGACTGATGAACACAGAGATAAAGTGGGAAAGATAAATCAGGCCTACATTATGGATGTGTTTGAATTATTCACTGGGAAGCTTGAGTTGAAGTTCATAGGTACTAGGGAACTATTAAGGATTTTTGAGCAGAGTGAATGACAGAAATGTGGCTGAGATCTAGGAAAATAAATCTAGTAATAATATATAGAATGAATAGTCAGAAAAAGAAACCAGAGGCAGAAAAATTACTTAAGAAATCATATAATCCAGGGCAAAGATATTAAGACCCTAAAAGAAGTTGGTACAATTGAGAATAGAGAAGGGACTATATGTGAGAAATAGTCTGGGGGCACCTGGGTGGCTCAGTGGGTTAAAGCCTCTGCCTTCGGCTCAGGTCATGATCCCAGGGTCCTAGGATCCAGCCCCGCATCAGGATCTCTGCTCAGCGGGGAGCCTGCTTCCCCTTCCCCTCTCTGTCTACTTGTGATCTCTGTCAAATAAATAAACACAAAATCTTTAAAAGAAAGAAAGAAAGAAAAAGAGAAAGAAAGAAAGGAAGGAAGAAAGAAAGAGAGAGAGTCTGTATACTATACTGTAGCCAAGAAAGGAATTTGGGGGGGGGGATGTGGTCACTGAGTTGAGAAAGAAGTTCTTAATAAGCGCCAACCATAGACAGTCTTAAGAGAGAGAACGAGAGAGAGAAAGAGATTGAGAGAGTGGTAAACTAGACCAGTCCTTTTCTCAACACAACATTTTTGGACCTTGCTATCTTGGCCTAGCTCTAAACAACTAATCTTTTTCATTAGCTCTTCTGAAGTAAGATTGGGACTTTTCCCCCCAAATAGTAACATGCTACCATTTTTGACTGCCTGTTATACACCAAGCATTTTTCATGCCTCATTTACAGTCTTTACCACAACCTTGCCAGGCAGACTTTGGATCACTTTCAGTATAAAGAAATTGGGGATTAGAGAAGCAGTGGACAGCACTAGCTTTCAAACTCATCTTTTCCCCAATAGCCCATGTTTTTTTCTACTCTTTATGCTACCTTTCAGTGAACTTTAACACAACAAAATGTAAGTAAAAGAGAAGGTTAAATAAATATATAAGAGAAAAAAATTTAAGGAAAAGGAAAGCAAAATCACAAGTCACACATGGGTGACTTTCAGAGTCAGATTTTTCCACCCTAAATTTACTATATCCTGCTCCAGTTTGGCTTGACTGCTAAAGCTTATTGGACAGAACCTACCTAGTTTCTGTCGTTCTCAGTGTAGCCCTGTGTAGAGCACCTGAATCTCACAATCCTTTATTGTTCATCTTAGCGCATTTCTTCTTTTTGTGGAGGTGTACTCAAGAGGAGGTTATGTGGTTTGGCATCCCTGGCCAATAAATCCAGTCAAATCTCTCAGACACCCTCCTTTCTTGTGAACAGTCAAGGGCCACTTCTTAGAGACTAATAAAATCAAATAGAGGTGAAAGCATGGGGAAGATCACCGAAGGAAGCAGAAAACTGAGGGAAGGGTTGGCTGGGTCTTGGAGTGCTGGCAACAAGACGGGTCTTAGGGTAGCCTTGTCCTGGTATTTTCTATCCAAGCTACTGCTAATGTTCTGCAGTGTTGGTAGAACCATGAAGTCCAAGGCAGACCAGGGCCAATAGCATGGTGTGTCCACAAACAATTCTAAATCTGACAACATGATTACTGGGGGAATCCACACCGGGGCTCACACTACTCATGGTTTTGCCTCCAGGAGAAACATTAGGACAAACTTTGTAGATCTAAAACAAGTTTCTTAATTATGTTGGCTTATTTCTGACCGTGTCTGGGTTCCTGAGAAGATAGTCATCTGTGAAGCCTCTGTCTCTTCCACTAGGGCCAAAACCTCTTGATTGCTGAGAGCGTTCCTACAAAATGTAATGCTTCTGAAGTTTGCACACTCCAGGTCTCTACAGCTTTATCGACCACCTGCCACTCTCACACAATTAGTCTGGCCCTTTCTCTCTGATTGTAATTGTTCCAGTTTATGAAATTCTTTACTCTCCACAAGTCTTTTATTATTCAGTCAATCAACCACCAAATGCCTAATGACGTCTGCAACCAGGGCTGAATGCCACTGTGCAGGCAGCTGCAGGGAGCTGCGAGCCCAGGGTGGGCGGCTCTGCCCACACGTGCTCTGCCTCCTTTTTGCTTTCACCTTCCACATGGAGAATACACTGGGTTAGTGTACTGTCTTATTTTAATTTTTGGACAAGTTGTGTTGAAAGCGCTGCAAGATAAAAATTTTAACAAGAAGCTGAAATTGATACAAAATAAAATAGAACTCAATGGAACAATGCTATTGTTTTTATTTTTTTATTTTAAAATATTTTATTTATTTTAAAGATTTTATTTATTTATTTGACAGACAGAGATCACAAGTAGGCAGAGAGGCAGGCAGAGAGAGAGAGAGGAGGAAGCAGGCTTTCTGCGGAGCAGACAGCCCGATGTGGGGCTCGATCCCAGGACACTGGGATTCCGACCTGAGTCGAAGGCAGAGGCCTTAACCCACTGAGCCACACAGGCGCCCCTAAAATATTTTATTTATTTTAGAGAGAGAGATAGTGACAAAGATAGCGAGAGAGAGCATGAGCATGGAGCACAATGGGGGTCTCCACTTCAGGACCTTGGGATTGTGACCTGAGCTGAAGGCAGACACTTAACCGACTGAACAACCCAGGTGCCTCAGTGCTATAGTTTTTAATGCTTCCTACCATGAAATGGTTCCTGTTGTTCTAGAAATGTATTTACTATTTCTTGTGTTGCTTATACTTTTTTTTTATTGTTTATAAATGGTTTTATTGTCTGCTGAGTTAAAGATATAATTGGCTCACTAAGTTCTTCATTTTGCATCTTCTTTGTAAGAAAAAAACTATACTGAGATACAGTAACTTAAAATTGCATTCCCTGCAGTTGATGCGGAGAACGTATTATTTGAAATAAAACAAAAAAGCAACTTTCTTGACATCTTAATATTTCATCTCTTCTTAGATATTTAAACCAAAAGCAAACCTCAGAAAATAAGAAGCTTTTTTCCTACTAACTTATTGTTTTCACTATCAATGAAACTCAGACTCTTGTTATTACTGAGAGCTTTGTTATTGAAAAGTATTATAATGGGGGCATCTGCATGGCTCAGTCAGTTAAACATTGGACTCTTGGTTTCAGCTCAGGTCATGATCTCAGGGTTGTGAGATGAGCCCTGCGTGGGGCTCTATGCTCAGCATGGAGCCTGCTTAAAATTCTTTCTCTCCTTCCTCTTCTCAACCTCCCCCTTGAGTGTGCATGCCCTTTTCTCTCTCTCTTTCTCAAAAATAAAAAAAAAGTATGATAATGTATCAAATGTTTAAAACTACCTTAGGGAAAGCCTTCAGAAACTCTGAGAGGGGTCTCTTTGTTAATCTATTGATATAGAGGTTTAGAATGAGAGTTGTTGGTTCTATAGAATTAGTATTTATATAATGATTTTTAGAAGCAAAGCAAGCCTTTGCACAGCTTACAGCAAAATAAATTATCCAGAACCTTTAAGCAAGGAGATGTGTTAAAAAAAAAAAAAAAATCCTCCTGTATTCTGGGAGGTGGTCTTAAAGATTTGGAATGCCTGATTATTTCCAGAAGTGGAAGGAAGGTGACACATAGCAAAGCCAAGTTTGAATTCTCCAGAGACATATGGGCTTCCAGCAAAGCAACACCTTTTCCAACCACTTGATGGTGTGTTTGCTGCTTCTACCGTGAGCAACAAACCATAGGAAACTAATGGTGTTTTAAATGAAAAACAGCAGTTCATTAGGATTGGCTAATAGGTTCTTGGCAAAATTTCAACTTAATGGATATGCAAGTGTGTCTGTGTGTGCTCAGCAAGGCCAGTCCCAAGCTTTCAATGGTGTCATTCAGCACTGTAAATTTACTTTGCCTGCTAGTAAACAGATAAGTCTGTCTTTTAAAAAAATATTTTATGTATTTATTTGACAGAGAGACATAGCGAGAGAGGGAATACAAGCAGGGGGGAGGGGAAGAGGGAGAGGGAGAAGCAGGCCTCCCACCGAGCAGGGGCCTGATGTGGGGCTTGATTCCAAGACCCTGGGATCATGACCAGAGTCACAGGCAGATGCTTAACAGGCTGAGCCACACAGGCGCCCTGATAAGTCTGTCTTGAGAGCAGGGGGCATGGAGCCAGTAGCAATACCCTAAAGGAGGCAGGACAAATAGAGCCAGGCACATATTAACACAGCAAACATTGAACTTTTATGCTCTTCACTCTTTAATTGAATGTTAGTAATGTAGCAAAGCATCATGCCAAATGCTTTATTTCTTAAAATTCCAAACTCACGGGCACCTGGGTGGCTCAGTGAGTTAAAGCCTCTCTGCCTTCGGCTCAGGTCATGATTTCAGGGTCCTGGGATCGAGCCCCACATCGGGCTCTCTCCGCAGCAGGAAGCCTGTTTCCTCCTCTCTCTCTGCCTGCCTCTCTGCCTACTTGTGATCTCTGTCAAATAAATAAATAAAACCTTAAAAAAAAAAATTCCTAACTCACAGGGGCACCTGGGTGGCTCAGTGGGTTAAAGCCTCTGCTTTCAGCTCAGGTCATGATCCCAGGGTCCTGGAATCAAGCCCCGCATCTGGCTCTCTGCTCAGTGGGGAGCCTGCTTCCTCCTCTCTCTTTGCCTGCTTCTCTGTGATCTCTGTCAAATAAAAAAATAAAATCTTAAAAATAAATTCCTAACTCACAGACTCATTAGGAATTTCATATTAGAAGCAAATTATTAAAAATTCACATTTTAAAGGAAATAACCAAGGGTCAAGCAATTGTTCAAAGATACTGGCTGCCTTACACAATGTTAGATCAATGTTTCTGTTGGCTCCAGCTGAGTTAGTAGAAGAGTCAAATAACAAGCAGACAACTATCTAATTTAATTCTGCTCTCTGGAGGAAACTGCAGTAGGAGCTGTTCATGTTTCATTGTTTGCTGAGGAAGCTTGACCTTAGTAAGCAGATTGTAAGCATGGTTTTATGGTGTATATATGAAATTGCTATTTGCGTGAGAAATGGCTATCAGTGTTAATCTCACAGAGAGACCTGTAGCTTTCTGCTCTTGTCCAAACAGTCAGAATAACACAGCCCACCCCAGAGAATGTTTCCCCCCAATCTTATAAAAGACGTATTTAAGAATCAGGTTTAGTGTCAGTGAATGGAAGTAGCTTGTGCTTTGAGAATTTTTGGAGCAGAGAAAATGGAAGGAAGGTTTTACTTTTTAAAAATGTATTTAAATTTTATTATTATTATTTTAAAATTGGCACATAAAAGCAGCAGGAATGGAAGAGGGCTGGTTTCTGCTTAGCCTAGGTCTGGAGTAGAAAGCAGTTATGGGTAGTAGAAAGAGCACTAGACCTGCAGCCCAGATGGAGGCCCAAGTTTCAGTCTGGCCATTGAATCATCTTGCTTCCTGGAGAAATTCACATAGGCCTTGCAGGCAAATGGAACAAATAAGGCTTCCCTCACGCTAAAGGCGTTCTACAACTGCCAAGTGTCTTAAGGGCATCTTAACATATAAAACTTGTTCACACTTGAAATTTTTATTCTACTTTTACTATTTCTATTTCTATTTCTATTACATTTCTCCCAGCCAAAGCATCTCTAATCACGACTACTGTGTGTTGTATCAGTTAGTTGGGGATATGGATTATTTGCCTAAATTTAAGTTTATTTTCTAAGTTTCTATTTTTACACATATTTTGAGATGAAACAAAGCTAGTTTGTCATAAGACAACTATTTTCATTTGTCTGTCGCACAGCTAAGCACTAACGGCCTGCTAAGTGCCAGACAGTGCTGTGCACTCTGGGCATCTGGATGAGGACGAGAGTAAGACTCTCTTGTGGCCCGCGCTGAGCTGGCAGTTCAGCGTGTCCCTAACTAACCCTGATACATGAAGCATAGCTCTTAGAAGATCTTTTCGGTCCCTCTAACTTGGAAGCATTGGCACCTAGCAGTATTTACTCCAGAAAGGGCACTTACTTTTCCTCACATGCTGTCTAAATTTTATATCACAGCACGCTGGTCAAAAGCCCAGTCTCTTATTCCCCTCTCTCTCTCTCTGTCTCTCTCTCACACACACACACACACACACAATTGTCTTTCACCAACTATTTCTTGAGTTTAGTAATTATACTGAATACCTGGGGAGTTGCTGCAGTGTGACCACGTTGTATGATCATATCTTTCTCCTCTACTCCCTCTTTTTGTCACGCAGATAGCAATTCCATGATAGTCCTTGATCTGTGCTCCACAACTAAAATGGCTCACCATTTTACCCCCCCCCCCCAAATAGCACTGTTCTTCTCAAGAGGGTTTCTGGCAAATAAAATTTCCCACCTCTTACCCCACAAGATTTTATGAGTTATAGACAGAGTTTGCATAACAAAAGCTTCTTTTCAGCTACATGTTTCCCTTTCTCCTATTATGTTTTGATCTGTCTTAGCAATGCAGCAATGAACTAATGACATATATAAAATGAATAACTAGTAATTGGCCCTTCGAGAGCTATATGCAAAATGGTGGTCTTAATGAAAGAAGGAAAGCCTTCGTAAATTTCTCAGATCACTAGGGCACTATTGAGTACAATTCTGAAACATTGTCTCCATGCAGTCAGCAAAATGGGGCTCTGCACACCACAGTGCAGTGGTCATTGGCAAAGCCTTCCTGTTGAAAGAAAAATTAAAATGAGAAGAATAACTAGTCTATCATCCATTAATTTTTTGCACACATGCACAAAATTTCTAGCTAGTCGTTATCCTTCTTCGTGTAGAATAAGAAGCAACTCTGTTGCTTCCTCCTCAAGTTTGCAGTCCTTGGGCCAAACAGAATATCTCAAAAATGGTGGCTGTGTTAAGCACTTGTAGGGTCACAAGTGCCAGATGGGTTGTACATATCACATTCTATATATGCTAATTAAAATTATATAGAATGATTTTGTAATACCTAGATATATTTTATATTAACTGCATATGGTTACCATTTGAAAAACTATTTCATGGTAAATAACTATTGTGTTTTATAAGGACAATGTTTGAAGTGGACCATATCATATTAGAAAATGGTCCTGTGTATAAAATAAAACAATTGCCCTTCTGAAACAGTAAAATTATATTAAATTCCAAAAAGATAATTTCTTAGAAGTCTAGATGCTTGCTATTTTCATTTTTGTGAAATGCATGAATTTACTCTATAGCCATTATCAAGTAGGGCTCATAATATGTGAGTCAGGGAAGAAATTTCTAAAGGCGGGTACTGTGAAAGCAATACTGCAATTATGGCCTCTAAACTCTTTTTCACTTGACAAAAAATGATAGATGAAAGCTAAACATGAGGAATTTTAGTGTCAGATATGCTTGCGTTTTGTAGATTCCTTTACAAACTCGTCTGTACAGCTATCAAGATATGGTTATTATTAGCAAAACAGTGTTAACTTATCAACAAACAAGTATTTTCCTTGATTGAGTGAAGAAAACTATACACACCACAATAATCTGAAGACCTAGGGTCTACTCAAAGCACTCAAAGCCTAAGAGATTGAGGATCCCGTATTGAAAAACCAGTCACACCCAGGATTTGTTGACGCCAAGTAGTTGAGTCTTGTACTTTTTAACTTTTTGTTATTTTTTATTTATCTAAATAAAAGACATTCTCTGTCTTTTAATTGATGTGTTTAAACAGTTTACTTTTACTCTAGCAATAGGGTTAGGTTTTAATGAAGCATCTTGCTGTTCATTTTTATTTGTCCCATCTGTTCTGTGTTCTTTTTCTCCTCTTTGCTTTCTTTCTTTTGATTATTTCATGTTATTCCATTTTATCTCCACCAGTGATTTAATAGGTGTCCTTCTTTGTTTTATTTTTTAGTGGTTGCACTAGGGTTTAGAATACACATCTTTAACTTAAACAGTATACCTTTAAATAATTTTGTGCCACTCCCTGTACAGTATAAGAATCTTACAATTGTATGCCTCCATCCCCCTCCCCTGTCCTTGGTCTGATTAATGTTGCTCATTTAAATTACTCATGTATTAAAAAAATTACTCATGTGTTATAAATCCCACAATACACTGCTATTATTTTGCTATAGACAGTCTATTGCCAATTAAAATGATCTAAAAATTGAGAAAAATGATTTTATGTTTACCTATATATTTACCATTTCTGCTGTTCTTCATTCCTTTGAGTAGATCCAGCTTTTTACCTGGTATCATATTCCTTCTGCCTAAAGAATTTCCTTTAACATAACATGCAGATCTTTTTGGTAGTGAATACTCTTACCGTCCGTTGGTTTGAGAAAAGTTGTTATTTCATCTCCAGGTTTGAAAGATTTTTTTTTCTTTCATGCCAACAGTACTTTTTTCCCCTTTAGTACTTTAAAGATGTCATTCATTTTCTTAGATCTCTGATAAAAAGTCTACTGTCATTCATTCTTTCTTCTTCTGTACATATGCTGTCTTTCTCTGGCTGCTTTTAAGATTTTATTTTCTATTCTGCTTTTTCTTGTCAGTTTGAATGTGATGTTCTCTGGTGTGGTTTTTTTCATGTTTATTCTGCTGGTGGTTTATGGAGATTCTTGGCTGTGTGGGTTTATAGTTTTCATTGAATTTGTAAAAATCTCATCCATTATTTCTTCTAATATTTTTCTGCCCCCTCCCTCTTTCTAGAATTCTAATTACATAAGTATCAGACTACTTGATATTGTGATATTCTTAATATTCTGCCTACAATTTCTAGGCATCTCTGCCTTTTCAAACTCTGATCTTTTGGGAAATCACTGAACTCTGGCTGGGTTTCCTTCTCTGAGTTGTGGCCTGAACACGATTCTAGGTAATAATCTGGGGCAACTTGCTTTGATTCCCTTCCCTCAGAGATCACAGGCCCTTGCTCTGGAAACTGTTCTTTTATTTTTTATCTTTTCTATTGTTCTAGTTATTTATGGTAGGTGGGAACGCAGTATCCATAGCATTTAATCCTTCAAGGGCAGAAGCAAAATTCCCCTGCTTTATTTTTAAGCAATTCATAAGTTTTAAAGAAATAATTGATCATTTCAAAATATAAATATGAATCTCCTGGGCACGTATATTGCATTTAGGAAAAAGCTTCCATCCTTTCCCTGCCTTACAGACTCTGTGTAATCTGGCCCTTCCTTTCTTTCCTTTTTTTCTTACCCTCTGCTACTCTTTCCTCCACTCAAACCCTCCAGTGATACTAGTTAAATCTTTTTATTCCTCAGATTAACTATGCATGCACTTGCCTCTGCCTGGCATGCTTCCCTCAATCATTTCTTAGGTACCTCTTATTCATCTTTTGTACTGGGCTTCAATGCCCTGTATTCAGAGTGATCCTTTCCCTGATCCTTCATCATCCATGTGTGCAAAAAAAACTAGAATCCTTTATTACATTTTATCATAGCACCCTGTAGTTTTCCTCTGCAGCATTGTACATAATTTATAGTTAGATTTTTATTTGTATGTTTATATTTAATTGCCATCTGCCTGGTGGACTATAAGTTCCAGGAAGGCAGGGTCTGCAGCTATTTTGTATGTCCTTGTATTTTAGGGTCTGTAACATAGTAGGCCCACAACAACGTTTGCTGGTGGATGGTTGTGCAAGCTGAGTAATAGTGAGTTCTACAATTTGAGGGGTATGGGATGAGGAATAGGGTCATTATTAGGAAAACATGCAATTCCAAGAAGATCCCTAAATGTCACAGCTCCTCTACTGTATTCTTAGTGGTATAAGAAAATGGGCATGAAGGTAAAAGCAAAGGGAGATGCCACTTTGTGATATTTTTTGTGCTTTTTGTGCTTCTGTTAGTTGCTATAATCCTATGGTTTTAAAAGTATAACACAGATGATCTACCATGAATGTTCTAATTCATTTTTTCACTTCAAAATAATGACTACTGCTTTTGGTTTATTATGAGACATTCTAATTACTGAAACTTTGGAAAATAAAGAAAAGTTTTCCTGGTATCTCCTAGTCTCCTTTGTGGATTGATCACCTTCTGCCCATGTTTTCTGTCTGGGCTTAAGATTAGCCTTGGCTTTCTTCTTTCCTCCTCGGACTATTTCTTTCTTGCTTTTTCCCCTTGCCCGCAGTTTCTCTGTCAAATGCACTTTTTTAAAAAAAAGACTTTATTTTTATTTATTTATTTGACAGAGAGAGAGATCACAAGTAGACAGAGTGGCAGGCAGAGAGAAGGGAGAAGCAGGCTCCCCACCGAGCAGAGAGCCCGATGTGGGACTCGATCCCAGGACCCTGAGATCATGACCTGAGCCGAAGGCAGAGGCTTTAATCCACTGAGCCACCCAGGCCCACCCCCCCAATGTACATTTTTAATTCCGATGTTTCCTCTGGGCTGCAGCCTCATATACCCAATGCAACATAATACCTCTACTTAGTGATCTAATGTAAGTCCAGAAGCAAACTCATCATCAGTCTTCCAAACCCATCCCATGCCTATCATATTCCATCCCAGTGTCTGGTATAACCATCTACCTAGTTGTCTAATCCAAAAACATAGGTATCATCATGAGCTCTTCTTTTCCCCTTACTTATAACTCTGGCCAAATTCTGTCACTTTTACAATCAAATAACTTTTGTGTCAGTGTATGTCTCTTCATCTCCACTGGCATTTTCTTGACTGATCTGTAAACTGTTTCACCTAGAATACTGCTCCACGGGTGTCCTTGCATCATTCTTATTTCCCTCCCTCCTCTTTTCCACACTGCAGCCTGACTAATCTTTGAAAAATACACATTATTTCACTGCCTAGGACTCTTCAATGGCTTCCCACTGATGTCAGAGTAAATTCTAGCCTATAAGGCCCCACATAAAGCCTTCCACCTATTATTTTGGCCTTCTCTTTCTCTTTTAGTTTTTTCTTTTTCTCCAATCACACTTAGACTTTTACCAGGTCCTCTACTGCATGCTCTTTTCTTCCTCGTAGGATTCATAGATGCTGTTCCCTCTGCCTGGAATCCCCATTCTATGAGGAATTCTCTGAACTATGGAATCCCCTGAACTTTGGCCCATTTAACCCCTGCTTTTCTTTCAACACCTAACTAAGCTTTTTTTTTTTTGGCTCTCAAAGTAAAGTCAGGTTTTCTTGTTTTATGCTTTTATAGTACCACATACCTCTTCTTTGTGATACTTCAACACAAATGTAACTTGATAATTAACCAAATTAGGTGATTATGACCTTCACTTACTAGAGTGTAAGCTTCATGAGAGCCAAGCCTATGTCTGTCTTATCCCTCATTAGCTCCAGCACCTGGCATGGTTTTGAATAAAGTAGGTTCTCAGTAAATACTTTTGGCTTGAGAAATCCTTTGAAGGGATTGCTGTTGTAGTCTTGCTTCCACAGAGAGGAAAAGGCAATCTAAAACAAAAAACCCAAGCTTTTGTTTTGTTTTGTTTCGAACCTGATCTTGACCAGGTCATGGGTCAATGTGACTCTGATTTAGAGAGGATAGGAGTGGGGACCAAGGACAATTAGGCAAAGCATGGACATTTTTAGCACAGGATGTTTTTGATAACTCAAGTTTCAGTTAAAGGAGAGGAGGGTGAGGGGGTAACCAAGATCTAATCTCTGCAGAAAAGAACTTGATGGAAAAAAGGTGAAAGAATCAGGTTTCCCTTCTGATTATGGAGTTTCATTATCCATATTCAAAATGGATGGCATGAGAAATTGAGCACAAAGAAGACACTAAGGCAACAGGTAAAGAAAGAAAAGTAAGACTGGCCACATAAGATAGGAAGCTAAGGAAAGTGCACCCAGCTCCTGAAGGGTGTCTGGGACTCTGTTTATCCCTAGCTGTATGTTTTTTTGGTCTGGTTTTTGTTTCTGTTTTTGTTTTTAGCATGGGGAACAGGGTATTCTCACAATCAACCTGCCACCTTGCTAGTGGAAAAGGGAGTCCTTAAAAAATGTACCACTGGACTTGCATCACATTAACCTAGAGACCTGGCTAGAGTGAAATTTGTAATTTATAGGTAGGACATTTTATTGTGGCCTGTTCTGTGAGGGTCAGAATAGGCAGAAACTGTCCCAAATACTCGTGCTCAGCATGGTAAATGTTTGCAGTAGGGAGAAAGGAAGACGTAGGACCTGAAAATTTTATTATGCAGTTGATCAATAAATAACTCTTAAGCACTTCATATGTCCCTGGTACTAGTGATTCCATGGTGATCTAGACAGACATTAAATAAATATGTAAGATCTCAGATAACAGAAAAACTGATGTCAAATTTTATAAATATAGTACTTGTCTAAGTGTGCACATTTATTTTACTTATAACAAGGATATCAACAAAAGCTGCCTTGTGCTGGGTCTGTGGTCTGCTCATGACTTACGAATGTGCATAGTAACTTGCAGGAGAGAAAGAAGAAGACAGAATAACAGATTCTAAAGTATGTTCATGGATATAACAGTTATTAGAATTGTTAATATGTATGTTGATACCAGAGGAGAAAATTTGGAAAAATCTTTCCTTCTTGTGACTTGGCTGATGGAGACCTTTATTACAGTGATAGGAATAGATTTAACTCTAAAAGCCAGCTTTGATGTAGTGGACTCTAGCTGCCTGGAGGACTGTGTTGAGAAGGATTCTGAGACATGTTTAGGCTTGTGATTGAAATATTTGAAATGGGCTCCGGATGTAGTTACGGAAGCAGTCATGTTATGAATCCGTTCTCCTTAGTCTATGCGGCAACACAACTCATCCACCCTTCCCTAAATGAAATTAATTCTTATCTATTCATTATTTGTTGAATATGAGATGTGCCTGGCACTATACTATGTATGGGAGATACAGAGATAAAAGGACATAATGTTTGCACTAAAAGAACTTATAGTCAAGTAAAATAAAACTACAATGCTATTGCATAAAAAATGACATGTCTCTGTGTTTGAACAGTATTGTAAAATGTTACATTTTTGTTCTGTTTTTTTTTTTTTTTCATCAAATCCTAGTAAATAAAATACGCTCAGTTTAGTTAAATACTGAAGGTAGGCTGAAAACTGTCATTCTGAACTCATTTGGAATTTGAGATGAAAAATCTTGCAAAATTCACAAATCATAGTGAATTGTCATCCAACAGAGAATATTTCCATCTAAGGATATGGGCTACACTGAGCTAACAATTGTATTTTGGCACACATTCTAAACCCCATGGCAATGAAAACAATGAAATACAACATTGTGGTGTGGCAGCTGTTTAGAATAAAGATGGAAAAATATTCCCCAAAAGACCTATTAAGAGTATATCTGTGCATATATAATGATCTCTCTGTATTTCTTTGTCTTTATTTTTCTCCTTCCTCCCCCCCACCCCCAACTGATCATACTAGAGTTTTCTTGTTTCTCATTGAGGATCATGGTTTGTTCCCTCTGTGTGTGGTGATTGGATTCTGTTATGGGTTAATGACTGTCAAAGAAAGAACCCCTCACGTTCTCTTTTTGTGACTGTTTAGTCTTTTCCTATATTCAATATATCACATCCTTGGTAGCTTATGCCTATTCAACTTGTGCTTTTTTCTTCCTTGTCCACTATCTGGACTGAAGTATGGCCCTTGTTTTTACTTCTGACCTTTACAAGGGGAAGCATCACTGGGTATTCTCCAGGGGCTGATGAGTCTATATGAAGTGATCTTTAGACCAACCTTCAGATGTCTCCTGAAGGTTGGGGAATTGACTAGTATTTTGGTACCAGACAAATTTGCTTAACCTACTTTGTGGAAAAATTTTACTCTTACTGCTTTGTTGCTCTTGAAACCCCCTTCCCCTTCCTCTTTAAAGATGATTAAGGTAATAGAATGGAATGAATTGGTTTGTTAATGCCATTCCATTTATTTATTTCTTTGTTCATTTATTTTTATGTTAGTCACCATACAGTATATCATTAGTTTTTGATATAGTGTTCCATGATTCATTGTTTGCATAGAACACCCAGTACCCCATGAAATCCATGCCCTCCTTAATACCCATCACCAGGCTCACCCATCCCTCTACCCCCCTCCCTTGTAAAACCTTCAATTTATTTCCCGGAGTCCATAGTCTCTCATGGTTCATCTCCCCCTCTTCATTTTCCTTTTTTTTTTTTAAATTTTATTTTTTCAGTGTTTCAATATCCATTGTTTATGCACCACACCCAGTGCTCCATGTAATATGTGCCCTCCATAATACCCACCACCAGGTTCACCCAAGCCCCCACCCCCACCCCAAAACTCAGAGTTTGTTTCTCAGAGTCCACAGTCTCTCATGGTTCATCTCCCCCTCTGATTTTTCCCAGTTCACTTTTCCTTTCCATCTCCTAATGTCCTTTGTGTTATTCCTTATGCTCCACAAGTAAGTGAAACCATATGATAATTTAATTTCTCTGCTCGACTTATTTCACTCAGCATAATCTCCTCCAGTCCTGTCCATATTGGTACAGAAGTTGGGTATTCATCCTTTCTGATGGAGGCATGATGTTCCTATTATATATATGGACCACGTCTTCTTTATCCATTCGTCTGCTGAAGGGCATCTCATCTCTTTTGAATGCCATTTCTTTATCTAATAAGCTTTCTAGTCTTGTCAACCTGGATATAATTCTGTGAATATAATTCTGTGGATATAATTCTGTGGATATAATTCTTTGAATGCTAGCATTCAAACATGGATTATACCATTATGACAATAGTCCAATTTGAATCCTCCAAAGTTGCTAACTTCCAGTTTCTATATTTCAGACACTTCTAACTTCCCCATATCTTACAATGGTGAGACTCTTATATATTGTCACTTTCTGAAGAGATATAGTAAAATTCTCATCCCCACTGGAGCATAAACTATTCAAAGGCAGAGGAAGGGTCTTGCTATTTCTTTGTGGGCCTAGTGCTATTCTATTAGCATGGGACAGGTGCCCAATAAATTCTGGTTGAATGAATAAAAACCATACAAAACTATTTTATTTTAAAATAGTACATAAATATTACAAGCACCATTTCTACAACCTCCCTCTCTCAAAACACAGTGCAAAAATTTGTAAAATCAATGGTGTTAATTTTTCATAGACTTGAGATGTTCAAGTTTGTATTTTTTTAAAAGATTTTATTTATTAATTTGAGAGAAAGAGTAAGAGAGAGCACAGGTTGGCAGGGGGGAAGGGGCAGAAGGAGAGGAGAGAGAATCCCAGCAGACTCTTCCCTGACCATGGAGGCCAACATAGGGTTCGATCTCACGACACTGAGGTGAAATCAAGAGTCGAATACTTAACCGGGTAAGCCACCCAGGCACCCCTCAAATTTATGTTTCTATATGAAGCTTTTAGATTCTGTCTTCTACTTAATATTTACCTTTCCTTTCTTCACCTGCTCCACCATACATCACTATGACATATTACAGAAGCTGATATGGAAAGAAATTGCACCTTTCCTCATTCAAAGGATAGTGTTGATCCGGACAAAGGAGATGAATCCAAGAGGCAGGGTTATATTTAGGATGACATTGCTTGAGATGATATCATATGGATCTTCTTTATTCAAAGAACTTGGTCATTTTTGGGGGGTGTGGAGGGATTGGCTTTTAAAAAAAGATCACAAATAAAAAAAGACAATAGTATATGTTGGGAAATGTGACATGACATAAACAGGCATAGCAGGTAATTGCATGATGAATTCAGAAATGGCACAATTATTGTCAAATCTTTACTTCCCTTTGTCTGAGCTATATTATTTGGATGCCACAACTTTTGCAAGGA
Source organism: Mustela putorius furo (assembly GCF_011764305.1). NCBI lineage: Eukaryota > Metazoa > Chordata > Mammalia > Carnivora > Mustelidae > Mustela > Mustela putorius. Next base: position 62,426,371 of record NW_025422005.1, on the reverse strand, counting down.
ATTTGTGCTTTAGGTTTCTTTTTGGGGGGGGTTAAAGTGTAGTTACTACAAATATGGATAAAGTATTCAGTTTTATTCTAAAATATGTAGCACGTTACACTAATTTACACTGTAGTATTCAAGACATCTGTTAAGAGAGAATTTAAAAGTAGGACAGATTATATCTGAATATCTGGAACAAGGCTGAGTTAATTGAGGGGAAGATTGAAAGGGAGGAACAGGTGAAAAAAAGTGAGTTCAAGAATCCTGGAAAATATATGTATGTATGCAGAGAAGGATGTCCATCGTAGTGGTAAAAGCCCCTGGGCCATCAAGTGGGTAAACATTGAAACAGCCTTGGGCCAAAATTGTCTGGGTCATGTTTCTTAAAAGAGTGGTGTGAGACTCCTGCCAAATATAAAAATCAGTGATCATCTATGAAATACTGTGGTTTTAGAAGGGATACTTCTGTGGGCATTTTGAGGTGCCTAAATTTCCTTCGTAGTTCAGATTATTTCAAGAAATATCAATGATTTGGAAAATAATTTCTTCTTTATTAATCACAACTTACCACCCATTTTATTCTCATGTGCCAGCATCTTTCAGGGCTCCCATTTCTATAAGGAAAGGTATTCACATTCACGGACTGTTATGTGACAGACACTGTAGTGAGCATTTGAGTATCATGTTATTTCTCACAACAGCCCCGTGATGACACTCTGTCCCATTTTACAGCTGAGATGACAGATACAGCAAATGTGACACAGGCCACAGAGGGACTGAGGGTCTCTCTGACTAAGCTGTGGCCAAACAGAAAGCAGAACTTGATTTCATCGGTCTGAATTGTACTTTTTTTTTAGGCTATGAGTTTTCAAACCTTCTACAGTCTATAAAAACATATACCATTTCTGACTACTGAAAGTGCTTAATTTCCTCTACTCTGTAACCTTGTGTTGCTTTTGAGTTCATAGACCTTTGTCATTTTATCTCCTAGCCTGTACCACTTCAGTGGTACCTGTCCTGCCAAGGCTGTCCCTATGAGGGATGCCTGGGACCCCCAGGCCTGGCCCTCTTCTGCACCATCATCTTTTGTGAAAGATGCTGGACTACATTTTCTGGCCCTTTCTCTCTTGACTTTCCCTGGGCCTTCCCTCACTCCCCTATAATTTTCTTTAAATTGTGGCTACTAGAACTGCAAATAAGGTGACTCATGAGTAGGATAATGATTTTTATTTTGTTTTCAGTACTTGACCATGATACCCAGAATATGGTTACCTTTTCAGACTCAACTGCAGTTCTTTTGGATGACATAAAAGGTTACAGATGATACTCAGTTGAGTATAAACTCAACCTCGAGTATTACTCCTATAAGGGTGTCTAAGTGGGACTCAACCTGGGCCTTTTACATGGTAGTCAGGGGTCCCATTTGCCTTCCTTCCTGCTTCTCTAGCTCCACCTCACCTCTCCCAGCATCTGACCCATTGTCTTCTAGCCATGCCAGCTTTGATTCTCTCCTGTGTAGCCAAGCTCCTTCCTATCATACGGTCTTTGCCCATGCTGTATCATTTGTCAAGATTGCCGACCATCATGCCAACTCTAACTCATCCTTTAAGTTTTTGTTTTCTTGTCCTCCTACATTGTACTGGTCCTTCATAACACCTATCATATCCCATTTGGAAGTAAATAACTATTGGTGTACTTATTTGCTTAAAGTCTCCATCCTGATGTATTACAAATAACTCCAGGGCAGGGATTCCTTTGGTCACCTATGTAGTCTCAGTGACTAGCATAGTATTTGATAGCAGATAAGAGGTCAATGAATTTAGAATGACTAAATTAAGAATGAGAAGAAATAATGACCATATGGGCATAGTTGTGCACACTATGGTTCCAGCTCTCCCCTTCAGCAAGACTGGCTCGTTCTCAGATTCTGTAGGCTTAGTATCACATCTGTCTTGGGTTTGCAGACTGCCAGGTCTCTGTAGCAGGGATTAGTGAAGCCAGGACAGAGAGAGAAATGATGTCAGCAGAATGGCCAATGGCCAGCCACCTTGCTTCTTGCTGTTTCCCGAGTATGACAAGTTCGGGTAAAGTTTGAGTAGGCAGTTGCACCAGAGGTTGACAGGCAGGACACAGTAGTGAAGGTTCCAGCTACCAGAAGGTGCTGGAAATTCAGAGAAATGGCAGCACTGTGACTCTGAGCATTTTTTATATTCAGACCTATCCAAGCCAAAGAGTTGGTGTATGGAGAACAGGATCCAGGGCTGGCAGGAGTTAGGCAGAACCTCAGGGCCAAAGCCAGCCACGTGAGTTCAGGAAAAGAAATGAGATTTGGGGTAAGAATCCAAGGCAGAAGCCCAAGTTCTCCATTTGATGGGCCTGACACAGTGGGTAACCAGAGGCAGCTAGCAGAAATGCTAAGGCTGCATAAATACTGGTACTCATTCCTAGTACTTAAAACCCAGGATATGGACAGAAATTAAGGTCAGCCTTTGGGTTTTATTCTTGATTATCTACTGACTAAATGTATATTTTGCATATTAAAAAACCAGCTCTGTGAGAGGGACCATGCACTTCCATGTAAATACCTAGTTCTTTTTTAAATTAAAATGTTTTTATTGCTATAAAGGCAGCTTTATGCATATTGTATAAATTTAAAAAATATATCAAAGTAAAATTAAATAAAGTACTACAGATACAATCACCACTGTATACAACCTTTCTCATATTTCCTTCCAGATCTGTAGTATTTTTTATAAGAATTTGCTTTATGTGTTGTTTGCTACCTGCTTTCTTTTGGCAGACAGTTTCCACTTTTCCAGTTCAACAAATGTCAATTTTATCTAATATTCATTCTATGTTCAGATTTCCCCAATTGTTCCCCATGGATGTCTTTATAACATTTTGTCCAAATCAGGATCAAATCCAGGGACAAACCTTGTATCTGATGGTTATGTCCCGCAAGTCTCTAATCTAATTAGCAAGGCCTCCTTCTCTCCTAATACTGACCTGTCCTGCCAGTTGTCCTGCTGAATATCTCACTTTCTGGATAGGTTTGGTTCCTTCCAAGGGGTATCATTTACATTGTTTTTTTAATTTCCTATATTTCCTATAAGGTGCAGGTTAGGTTTTAAGGCTAAGTGATTGGTGGATTCCTGTCAAACATTTTTGTACCAGAATACATTCTAGGTATGCTGTAGTGATCTCCATTGCCTCCAGTCAGGAGAAACATAATATCTGGTTGACTCACTGTTAGTGATGCTGAGCTCGAATGTAGGACTAGGTTCCTGGTTGTTGTTGTTGTTCTTCTCCTCCTCCTCCTCCTCCCCCTCCTCCTCCCCCTCCTCCTTCTTGTTCTTCTTGTTCTTCCTCTTCTTGTTCTTCTTCTTTCTTCCTCTTTTTCTTCTTAAGATTTATTTATTTATTTGAGAAAGAGAGAGAGAGAGAGAGTGTGTGTGTGTGTGTGTGTGTGTGTGAGTGAGTGTGTGTGAGAGAGCAGGGGCAGGAAGAGGTAAAGGGAGAGGGAGAGAGAGAGAATCCCCAGTAGACTCCCTGCTGAGCATAGCACCCAATGCAGGGCTCTATCCTATGACCCTGAGATCATGACCTGAGATGAAATCAAGAGGCAGACCTTTATCCGACTGAGCCACCCTGACACCCTAGTTCTTTTTAGTAATGTTCCAGACTCGGACACAGCAGGAACATGACTCTCACCAACTTCCAGCCTGGCTCCACTCATTGCTACTCCCTCCTCCAGCCCTTTCTCCAACCAGACTTTATCATTATCCCCCTAAGCACCTTTCAAGCAAGAAAGACTAAAGGGAATAAAGGTGGTAAAAGATAAAGCAATCAGACTGGGAAGTGTAGGCCAATAGTTCCCCTCTCAGGCTATTTGCTGATGCTCTCGCACTAGATATAAGAAGGCAACAGCATGCATATCCAGGAGCTCATTTCGTTTGAGGTTGCAGTCTTCCCAACAATTACCAGGTTCAAAATAATTCTACTTTGGTGTGTCTATGCATGATAAGGCAGTTATATGTATGTCTACATACATTCATGATGTATGAATGTTCTCACAACTTTCTCACAGCTTTTGAAAAAGATAAAATGTTATATAGAAAGCTGGCTCAGCCATCTTATGGAATGATCACATGGAAAGAGAGAGAGAACTTGGATCTTTTAACTCAGAAGGAGTCAAAATTATATTGTATGATATTCAGTCTGGGTAATGGGAGACCAGCATCTAGGTTCTGCTTTGTTTGTTTGCTTGCTTTTTTTTTAAACAGTAAGACTATGCAAACTTGGTTATCTTCAACACTCTGATTTTCCATTCCTTATCTGAAAATGGGAGTAATTACACTCCTAGTGTACAGCCACAGAGGATTTAACTATGTCTGTAAAGCACCTTTATTACACTGAGTAGCCAGTTTCCTTCTCCTTCAACTACTGGGACTGAGATTACTGATCTGCTTCCTGCCCTACCCAGCACTGATTGCAATGACCCTGAGTCTGCAGGTGGAGTTCATTGGTGTCTATAACTGGAGAAGTTGGGGAAGATCAGTCAGGAGCTTGAGGCAGAGGCTAAGCACTTATCGTATGAGCTAGCACTTGATTAGAACAGTGTACTCTTGGGCCATTCACAAAAATCACTGTGACGTGATTTTTTAAAAGATGGCTACAAACCTCAAATTTTTTGTTCTTTAAATTATTTTTGGCATATGAAAGGCAAGTCTAGTTACTTAGGGCCCAGGAATAGGAATAAAGCAGCTGATCCTGGATGTTGACATTTTATTTTCTCTCTCAAGTACTCAGCCTTGAACATACATGCTTTTAAGTCTAATAAAACCAGTGAGAGATGGCCATTCTTACCACATTTGGGAGGCTTTATTTGGCTTTTCAGATGTTAACTCTGAAACCTATATGCCCCGAGACAAACCTGGGAAATTAAATAATGCTTGTCATCCTAATGAATCTGGTCCAGAATTCCTATTTTAAAGGGGATCTAGTGGGGGATGAGGGAAGTGTAAAAAACTTTATGAATAATCTTTATTTTTGTGATACATTGCTAGTATCAGAGGCTGGAAGCTGTACTGGTTATGAGTGGACATAAGAGCTACACAAACCTGTTTGAATTTCAGATCCATTGCTTACTAGCAGGGTGGTGACTCCACGCAAAGATTAGACCCTAAGTTTCACATTGCCTCTGGGAACCTCAGCTTTTCAGTTTTAGAGGAGAATTGATTATTATGACTACAGCAAGGGATGCTGTGAATATTAAAAGAAATATGTAAATGAAACATGGCTCCTAGTGCATAATAAGTATTCAAAAATTGGCTGCTATTTTAATTATCATAATCTTTCCTAAGGGAACACAGTTTACAAATGCTCACCTTCCCTAGAGTTTTTATCTCAATTCTGACTCTCCATGATTTTCTATTGTTAGATTGATGAGAAGCATCCATGCTTAGACTGTGTTGTAATTTCTGCTATTGGCTCTATAGTGGGAATTTTTTTTAAAGACTTCACAAGTGTGTTAAAGTACCAGAGAGTGGAGTGTTCATAGAAAGTATTAATGTTTTTGTTTCACACATGTGTGGGATTATTTGGGCAGTAAAACCTTAGTGTGCTATCATTGTTCATTATGGAACTTGCCATAGCCACCTCCCTTACCCCCAAAACCCATAAATTGTATCTTCCAAACTGAACCAGTTGTGTTACTAGTTACCATGTGCAAGCTACTGTTAAAGCAAAAGGTCACATGCAATTTGGCTGCAGAATTCCAGTTACATCTTTTTTCTCTAGCCTGTACTTACAATTCTGCATGTAATTGAGAGTATTTAATGCATGTTAAGTTTTTCATGACTAATACATCTTCTGAGGTCAAAGCATGAACATAAAGTGAAAGTAAACAAAGCACCTTATTTCTTGGTGCTGAATTTCCTGAGACTGTGCATATCGCCCTGTACAGGGCGTGGATGAAAGTGGAAGTTTTATTCCTCCACCTCAAACTTCTTACCTTCAGTACCTTCGTGCAACGTTTTTGGACTTCCTAAGATTAAATGCTCATGATTAGTGACTTTGGGTATTGAGTATCTGTTCAACTAGTCCGACTGACCTTATATTATTCTGTGTGTTAAAGTCTAAGAACTAGAATTTTTATGTCAGAGAGAGATAGGTATGGAGCTTCAGAATCACCAGTCCCTACAAATAAAGATTTCTTTGCCCTTGTGTTTTTTCCTAGAAGAACAACCAGACACTTCCTTAGACGTTGAGACCTATGGTAAGTCATAGTCTGAGTGTTAAGTGATAAGTTAGTCTAAGAATTCTTCATGACAGTCCATCATTTAAGAAATACATAATTCTTTCAAAATCTAGGAACACTTAAATATTTGGCTGGTAAAGATCAATTGCTGATGGCATGTTTGGTCCTTTTTTCAAGAGGCTGATTTCTTCTTTCTGAAGGGATTTCCTCTCATTAGAGTTATTAAAAAAAATATCCTTCAGAAAGAACATCATATAGCTCTTGATGCTTCATTAACCCAGGCAACCCCCATATCTTGCTTTCTTCCCATCCGTGAATCCCAGCTTATGACTCTGACCCATGTGTCTTATTTAAATCTCCCTTTCTAACAAAGATGTCTTGTCAGGCTTCTTGGCTGTTTCATGATACTGTATCTTACCCAGTCCTCTTTTTGGGACACTTGCCTCATTCCTCAGCTAACCCCAGAGAGTTGAGTCTTGCTATGCAAAATATGGTCTGTAGACCAAAGCAGGGGCATTACCTCTGAGCACTTCTAGAAAGGCAGAATCTTGGGCCCCAATCTAGTCTTACAGAATAAGAATCTGCATTTTCACAAGTTCCTCAAGTCATTCATGTACAAATGAAAGTTTGAGCAGGCACTGGTTTCAAGAGTTGTTCTTCCTTGATGTGCTCTCATTCCTGAGATGTATAAATAAGTAGTTTTCCCCTGTGACTTTCTCAACAGTACTTGGACCCCTATTCCTCAACTGAAAGGGTTATCACATATGCACTTTCCTATCTCTATTCTCAAAGCCTCTTTATTGATGCTTGTTAGGTTTCATTGTACCTAGGTAGATATTCTAAGGTTTGCTCTTAGATGGATAATAGCATTTTATAGTCTTCAAAGTTCCTTCTCACAGATTTTATTTGATCACATATGATCCTGTAAGATGGGAAGGTAGGTAAAAAAATAGTCATTTGTAGAGGCTGTTTTATAAATTTCCATTTGTGTTTTTCTAAACTTGGGGTGGAAAATATACCAGCAAGTACTTTTTTTTTTTCTATTTTGGAAAAATAGAAGCGAAGTCTTTTGGGCTATCAGAAATCTGTGAGTGAGTTGTTTTAACTCCAAATGTATCATGATTCAAAATGATGTTTTACTGCTCAATATGATCAGTTATATTTTCATTCATAAACCTTGTATTAATGAGGATATAGTAATTGGGACTATAGTGAAATTATCATTTTTTTGACAAAATTCTTGAGCTAAATGGGCCAAAGAAGAATAAGCCTCCACTTCTGATATAATAGACCAAGGAGAGAAGGACCCTAGAGCACTGCTTCTGCTGGGATGAACAGGAGTTTTCAAAGAAAGGGGAAAACTCCAATGTAGAATATTGCCTTGAGACCCTTTGCAATTTCCATTCCTCGGAGAGAAGATATATCTGGGAGATTCACTGCTGAACCATGGGCCAGGAGGAACTGTTGGTTTTGCAAGCTCTGGAAGTGCAGCTATATTAGAGGAAACACCTCCAGATCCTAAGAGTGTTATACCCAGGAGTTGGGGGTGAGTGGATGAATAGGCATGGCAGGTGTATTGGATGGCATTTTTGGTCTTTTCTCTTTGACCTGTTCACTCAACATTTACACTTCTTTTGAAGAGTCTTATGTTAAAGAAAGCTTAACTGTATTTAATAATGTAAGTGAGCGTGGGAGAATTGGAATACTGTTGAGGTTAGCCCATAGGAAATATTCTTCAGCAGCCTCCTCTTCCAAAAAAAGCTGGGAGCCAGAGAAGTTGGTGACTTTGTACCAAGGGCTCCACCTGCTCTGATCTCACAAGGAAGAGGAACTCTTGTCCTCTTGAGGCTAGTAGCTCCTTGAGGGCCTTTCTGTAAAATCGTCCCTTGTCCCTCTGCCACCGTTCCCACCGACATACAAACATGCCTAATGACCAGCTCTATGAAAAAAACTGGCGAGGCCTCCATTGACCCTCTTACCATCTTCCACCTACCATTCTATTTCTTTGCTTTTTCTCATAGAAACTCCTAGGTGGCTCAGTCGTTAAGTGTCTGCCTTCAGCTCAGGTCATGATCTTAAGGATCCGGGGATTGAGCCCCACATAGGGTTCTCTGCTCAGTGGGAAGCCTGCTTCTCCCTTTCCCACTCCTCCTACTTGTGTTCCCTGTCTCACTGTCTCTCTCTCTCTGTCAAATAAAAAAATAAAATCTTTAAAGAAAGAAGGAGGGAAGAAAGAAGGAAACTTCCCATTAATGTTGTCTTCAGGGACTGACTCCTCCACTTTCTTCCCTCCTATCCTCTCATTACCCGACACCAACTGGAACTGTATCTGCGCTACTTCTGGGAAACGCCTTTTTATATATTTCTGAGAACATCTCTCTTGCTCCTCCAGTGGAGAATTATTCTCTTTCTCACCTTATTCTCCTTCAGCACATGTTGCCACTCTCTTTTTTGTAATATTTTCTTCTCCTTCCATGAAGGAAGCCACAGAAACCAGAGAGCCACACACTTCTGGTTTCCCTCCTTTCTCTCTGATGTGTCCTCTTCCTTTGCTCAATCGCTAACATTTAGAGTCTGAACGTTGGAGAATACCAGGTACATTTTCTCTTTTGGTGTTCTTCTGGGTGATTTCGTCTTGTCCCATAGTTTAAAGACCATAAACAAACTGCTTACTTCTAAATTTATATGGCTGGCCTTGATTGCTCTATCTTGCTCCAGAATCATTAATTCAGCTTGACAGTGCACCAGATCCATCTGCCTGTCTTCCATCCCCCGTTCTCGTCATACCATCTCCACTGTAAGACTTCATTCTAACAACTGTGCTTTGTATTTAGATACTTACAATAGCCTCCTCAATGGTTTTTATGCTTTAGTTATTGCCCTAAATACAGTTATGCTTTCTTTAACATAAATCCATTCTCCACAGAAGAATCCATTTATATAACATATAATATATATTATATAATATATAAATTTTACATATTATATGTATTTGTTCATAATATATGATATTACACTTTATTTAATGTACCAATTTAGTCAGTTTTAAAATTCTTAGTACATAAATGGAGCAATCATTAGAGCAAATATATTAGCCCAGTGGACAGTGCACTATTTTGGATATTGGCTGTTTTGGCCTTGCCTTTTTGACCCCTGTAATTTGCTTCTGACATTTTGACCCAGTTTAAACCTGAGGATATTTTGGCTGTTTCTGTACACCAACATTTAAATCTGATTTATACTAACATTAATGAATTGGAGTCAGTAAACTATTCTTTTATTTGATGGGCAGAGTAAACTCTATTAGTTAACTTGATTCATTAATTTTTTTGTATAACAGTGTTAAACTATTTATGGCTCTATCCTTTTTTATTCTACCAGGATTATTTTAATTAGACTACCATATTTTCTGTGTCAATTTTAAAATAAAGACTTGATTCATTGATTATGTTTTTATCCACATCAAGTTTCATCAACTTTATTAAATATTTTTGTGGTTCCAATTCAGTTTTTCCACATCAAATTTTTATAAGATGATATGATTCTTCTATTGATTTTTGATCAATAAAATTTTTACCTTATGTTTTACTTAGTTTATTTTTTGTTAATTACTACTCTAAAAATTAAATTACTTCTGAAGTCAATTTTTGCAGTTTTTATTGTTATTAATAATATGTGATTCTTCAAACTATTTTTTTAAGGTTATTTATTTATTTATTTGACAGAGAGAGGGATCAGAAGTAGGCAGAGAGGCAGAGCAGAGAGAGAGGGGAGGAAGCAGGCTCCCTGCTGAGTGGAGAGCCCAATGTGGGGCTTGATCCCAGGATCCTGAGATCATGACCTGAGCTGAAGGCAGAGGCTTAACCCACTGAGCCACCCAGGCGCCCCCAAACTATTTTTTATTAAAAAAGAAAAATGCTTCACTATATATATATTTTTAGCATTGATAGTTTTATTTTGTCATTATAATTTCCACTTAATCTAATTTTACTTGGGTCAAGTTGTATTTTGTGCTAACTGTCTTCAGGGTCAAAATGCCAGGGTTAAAATACCAGCTATAATCTTAATTGCTCCTTATTTTTTCTTTTAGACTATCAGTGTTAGATAGAGCTGTAACAATTGAAAATTACTCTTAAAACAAGGTTGACTCCAAGTACAAATTCCAGAGAGCCTAGAGGGATCTTGAGGGGAACAAATGTAAACTTAAGAAAAAGGACACATTTATTTTTTAGGCAAAACATGTAAAGTTGACTTCTCATTTCCTGGGAAAGAGCTCTTTACATACCTTGAAGCTTTTATTTCCCCCTGGCAATCCAAGCTGACTTTCTCCCTTTAGATAGTGTTGACTGCCTCTTGGCACAAAATATCGCAATCAAGTATTCTACATTTGTGTGAACAAAAGCTCTTAGAAGAAGGAATTGATAAAAATATATGGTCTCCTTACACTGTTAAATAGGACACCCTTCATTTTAGCTTTAGATAGTTTGCTTTAAGTAGGTGCAATGTGTATATCTCTCATTAATAATTCTTGAAATGGTTTGGATTTTGCCTGCCTACTCTTCAAAATTATTAAAAATGGATAAAGTTGGGGTACAACATAGGGAGAATTAAGATGGCAGAGAAGTGGGGGACCCAGGGCTTTCCTCAACACAGCTCAACACAGCTGTCACACACAGCTGTCAAACACACCTGTCACAGCTGTATTGTAGTCAGATCACTTAGAACACCCAGGAAATCGATAAGAGTTTTGGAAACAGGATCTCCATGATTTGAAGGGAGAGTGTGATGTATGTGAGTGCATGGAAGGGAGTTGGGGGAGAGAAAAACTCATGCTGCAGAAGGAAGGGAGCCCTTTCTGCAGGGAGAGAAAAGAGAGAGAAAGTGAGAGGGGTTGAGAGAGTGTCCTCTCTCTTTTGGGTCTGCACAAGAAAATCTCCCCACACTGCAGACTGGTGAGTGAGGAGATCTGTGTATCACAAGTGTGTGACTTTCAGTGGAGCGGAGCTGTGGCTCATGCTCCTGGGGAGGAGGGTGCCAGCCAGAGAATGCACAAAGTGGTGTAGAGGTCTTCTGGGTCACACTGGGAGAAAGCATTAGTCTCTCCAAGGACAAAAAACCCTGTAGGCACTAGCAAATGGCCTTTCAGGGGTAGGGGACCGTGGTGCCTGCACAAGGTGAATAACTTGATTGGTGCTTTTCCTGGTGTTGCAAAGTACATTCTGTGCACTGTGCAGGCATGGGATTGTTTTTTGGGACAAAGGACACTAGGACAGCATGGTGGGGAGCCTCTACTCCAGAAGAAGGAATGGATCCATGTGGTGCCCAGTCCTTTAGGATTTGGAGTTTTGAAACCTAGCTGTATGCCAAAAATAAAATGCAAGAGAGCTGTGGTGCTACGAGTGCAGACGGCCCTTGCTTTTCTGTGAAGGCTTTCTGAACTGCAGGGGGTGTGAGATCTCCCGTCCAGGGATGAGGGTCAGATGGCTCTATTTTCCCTTCACCACCCCACCAACATGGTAGGACTTCAGAGAACTACAAACACAGTAGCCCCCAGTGGAGGTGGAAGCTGCTTACACCAAACCCTGTGCCTGGGAAGGGCATATTTACTAGGGCAGAACTGACTCTGAGCCAGCACAGAGGGCCTTTCCCCCTCAGAAGACTAGCACAGATAGCATACTGCATGTACCAAGTCTACTGAACATTCAGTGCTTCAAAGGCTGACCTGGAGTTCTGGTAGAAATGGGATGATGCTGTATTTTTCTTCTCCTCCTCCTCCTTCTCCTTCTTCCTTCCTTTGGAATCAGGCTTACAGTTTTTTCCTTGTTTGTTAGCTTATTTTTTCATGTCCTTTTCTCTTTTTTTTGGTCAGTTTTCTTTCTTTTTTTTTCTTTTATTTTCTTTGTTTGTTTTTTTTCCCTTTTTATTTGGAATCAGCTTATAGGTTTTTTTTTTTTTTTAATTGTAGCTTTGGCTTTTTAAAAAAAATTTGTTGTTATTATTTTTTTATTTATTTCTTTTCAGTGTAACAGAATTCATTGTTTATGCACCACACCCAGTGCTCCATGCAATCCGTGCCCTCCTTAATACCCATCACCTGGCTCCCCAACCTCCCACCCCCCAATCTGAGGTTTAAAACCCTCAGATTGTTTTTCATAGTCCATAGTAGCTCATGGTTCATCTCCCCTTCCAATTTCCCTCAACTCCCTTCTCCTCTCCATCTCCCCATGTCCTCCATGTTATTTGTTATGCACAACAAATAAGTGAAACCATATGATAATTGACTGTCTCTGCTTGACTTATTTCACTCAGCATAATCTTTTCCAGTCCCATCCATGTTGATACAAAAGTTGGGTATTCATCCTTTCTGATGGAGGCATAATACTCCATAGTGTATATGAACCACATCCATTCGTCCATTAAAGGGTATCTTGGTTCTTTTCACAGTTTGTCAACTGTGGCCATTGCTGCTATAAACATTGGGGTACAGATGGCCTTTCTTTTCATGACATCTGTATCTTTGGGGTAAATACCCAGTAGTGCAATTGCAGGGTCATACGGAAGCTCTATTTTTAATTTCTTGAGGAATCTCCACACTGTTCTCCAAAGTGGCTGCACCAACTTGGATTCCCACCAACAGTGTAAGAGGGTTCCCCTTTTTCCACATCCCTTCCAACACTTGTTGTTTACTGTCTTGCTAATTTTGGCCATTCTAACTGGTGTAAGGTGGTATCTCAATGTGGTTTTAATTTGAATTTCCCTGATGGCTAATGATGAACATTTTTTTGAACATTTGAACATTTTTTCATGAACCTGTTAGCCATTTGTATGTCTTCATTGAAGAAGTGTCTGTCCATATCTTGTGCCCATTTTTTGACATGATTATCTGTTTTGTGTGTGTTGAGTTTAAGAAGTTCTTTGTAGATCCTGGATATCAGCCTTTGTCTGTACTGTCATTTGTGAATATCTTCTCCCATTCCGTGGGTTGCCTCTTTGTTTTGTTGACTGTTTCCTTTGCTGTGCAGAAGGTTTTGATCTTGATGAAGTCCCAAAAGTTCATGTTTTCTTTTGTTTCCTTTGCCTTTGGAGACATATCTTGAAAGAAGTTGCTGTGGCTGATATCGAAGAGATTACTGCCTATGTTCTCCTCTAGAATTCTGATGGATTCCTGCCTCACATTGAGGTCTTTTATCCATTTTGAGTTTATCTTTGTGTACAGTGTAAGAGAATAGTCGAGTTTCATTCTTCTACATATAGCTGTCCAGTTTTCCCAGCACCATTTATTGAAGAGACTGTCTTTTTTCCACTGTATATTTTTTCCTGTTTTGTTGAAGATTATTTGACCATAGAGTTGAGGGTCCATATCTGGGCTCTCTACTCTGTTCCACTGGTCTATGTGTCTGTTTTTATGCCAGTATCATGCTGTCTTGGTGATCACAGCTTTGTAGTAAAGCTTGAAATCAGTAACGTGATGCCCCCAGTTTTATTTTTGTTTTTCAACATTTCTGTAGCAATTTGAGGTCTCTTCTGATCTCATACAAATTTTAGGATTATTTGCTCCAGCTCTTTGATAAATACCGGTGGAATTTTGATTGGAATGGCATTAAAAGTATAGATTGCTCTAGGCAGTATAGACATTTTAACAATGTTTATTCTTCCAATCCAAGAGCATGGAATGGTCTTCCATCTTTTTGTGTCTTCTTCAGTTTCTTTCATGAGCGTTCTATAGATCCTCGAGTACAGATCCTTTACCTCTTTGGTTAGGTTTATTCCCAGGAATCTTATGGTTCTTGGTGCTATAGTAAATGGAATCAATTCTCTAATTTCCCTTTCTGTATTTTCATTGTTAGTGTATAAGAAAGCCACTGATTTCTGTACATTGACTTTGTATCCTGCCACGTTACTGAATTGCCGTATGAGTTTTAAAAGTTTGGGGGTGGAGTCTTCTGGGTTTTCATTTCTTTCCCTTTTCTCTCTCTCTATCTCTCTATTTTGGATCAGTCTTTTCTTTTCTTTTCTCTCTGGCCTAATTTCAACAAATAAAGCTAAACACACCTAGCTAGAGGTCCAGACACTCCCCACTGCACAAAAGGGGGGAATCTCCAGAGGAGTGACCAGTGAGAAAAAGCAGCAAAAATACAACAGCAGAGTGCTCACAGCATACACCAGAGACACTTCCTGAAGTGTCAGGTCCTGGACAGTGTATGACCACTTTTTAATATACCATTACTCTCGGTGCAGGGAACATAGCAAGTTTTCATAACATGCAAAAGATAAAAACTTAGCCAAAATGACAAGATGGAGGAACTCCCCCAAAAGAACATTCAAGAAGAAATCACAGCCAGGGACTTGCTCAAAATAGATAAAAGCAGTATATCTGAGTAAGAATTTAGAACAACAGTCATAAGACTACTAGCTGGACTTGAAAAAAAGCATAGAAGTTGGGGTGCCTGGGTGGCTTAGTCGGTTAAGCATCTGACTCTTGGTTTCGGCTCAGGTCATGATTCATGGGTTGTGGGGTCAGGCCTTGCATCAGTACATTGGGGAGTCTCTCTCCTCCTCTGCCCCTCCTCCCTTTTTCTCTCTCTGTCTCTAAAATAAATAAATAAATCTTTAAAAAAAGAGAGAGAGAAAAGCACAAGAGACATCAGAGAAATACTTGTTGCAGAGATAAAGGACCTAAACATTGTCAGGCTGAAATTTAAAAATGCTATAACTGAGATGCAAACTGACTGGATATAATGACAATGAAGATTGAAGAAGCAGAGAAGATAGGTGATATAGAAGATATAATTATAGAAAATAATGAAGCTGAAAAGAAGAGGGTAAGAAAACTATTAGATCATGAAGGTAGATGAGGGGTGGATGAAGGTAGAGAAGGGGAACTCAGCAATTCCATAAAGCAATATCCATATCATAAGAGTCCAAGAAGAAGAAGAGCAGGAAAAAAGGACAGAAGGCTTATTTGAACAAATTATAGCTGAGATCTTCCCTAATTGGGGGAAGGAAACAGACATTCAAGTCCAAGGAGCACAGGGAACTCCTATCAAAATAAACTAAAACAGGCAACACCATGGCATATCATAGTGAAACTCACAAAATACAAAGATGAGGTGAGAATTCTGAAAACAGCTAGGGATGAAAGATACTTTACCTACAAGGGTAGACACATAAGGTTAGCAGCAATCCTGTCCTCAGAGACCTGGAAAGTCAGAAAGGAGTGGAAGGGAATTTTAACATGATAATTGGGAAAATTGTGCAGCCAAGAATACTTTATCCAGCAAGGCTGTCATTCAGAATAAGAGGAAAGATACAGACTTTCCAAGATAAGCAAAAACTAAAGGAGTTTGTGAACACTAAATCAGCTTTGCAAGAGATATTAAAAGGGACCCTTGAGTGGAAAGAAACCAAAAGCAACAAATATTAGAAAGGAACAGACACAATCTACAGGAACAACAACTTTAAAGGTAATACAATGGCACTAAATTCATATCTTTCAGTAATTACTCTGAATGTAAATGGATTAAATGCTCCAATCAAAAGACATGTATCAGAATGGATAAAAACCCAAAACCCATCAATATGCTGCTTACAAGATCCTCAGTTTTGACCCAAAGATGCCTCTAGGTTGAAAGTGAGGAGGTGGAGAAAAATTTATCATGATAATGGACATCAAAAGAAAGCTAGAGTAGACATACTTATATCAGATAAATTGGATTTTAAACCAAAGACTGTAATAAGAAATGAAGGAGGGCACTATATAATAATTAAAGGGTTTGTCCAACATGAAGATTTAACAACTGCAAATATCTATTCCCCTAACTTGGGAGCAGCTAAATATATAAATCAATTAATTACAAAATTAAAGATAATAATATAGTAATAGTGGGGGACTTTAACACCCTACTCACAGCAATGGACAGATCATCTATGTAGAAGATCAACAAGGAAACAAGGGCTTTGAAAGACACACTGGACCATATAGACTTCACAGATAATATTCAGAGAATTTCATCCTAAAGCAGCCGAAAAAAAACATTCTTTTCAAGTGTACATGGAACATTCTTCAGAATAGATCACATACTGGGTCACGAATTAGGCTTCCACAGATACAAAAAGCCTGAGCTCATGCCATGCATATTTTCAGACCACATTGCTATGAAACTTGAAGTCAATCACAAGAAAAAATTTGGAAAGACCACAAATACATGGAGGTTAAAGAATATCCTACTAAAGAATGAATGGGTTAACCAGGAAATTAAAGATAGGAAATTAAAGAAATACATGGAAGCAAGTGAAAATGAAAACACAAAAGGTTTTGGACTGCATCAAATTTGAGATGCAGGAAAGGTTATCCTAAGAGGGAAGTATATAGTAATACCGGCCTTTCTTAAGAAGTAAGAAAAAAGTCTTAAATACACAACCAACTCATAAAGCCTAAATCTAGCAGGAGAAGGGAAATAATAAAGATTAGAGCAAAAATAAATGATATAGAAATAAAGAAACCACAGTAAATTGGATCAATGAAACTAAGAGTTGGTTCTTCAAAAGAATTAACAAAATTGATAATGCCCTAGCCAGATTTATCAAAAAGAATACAGAAAGGACCCAAATAAAATCATGAATGACAGAGGAGAGATCACAACCAACACTGCAGAAACGCAAACAATTATAAGAGAATGCTATGAGCAATTATGTGCCAACAAATTAGGCAATCTGGAAGAAATGGATAAATTCCTAGAAACATAAACTATCAAAACTGAAACAGGAAGAAATAGAAAATCTGAACAGACCCATAACCAGCAAAGAAACGGAATCAGTAATCAAAAATCTCCCAACAAGTAAGAGCCCAGGGCCAGATGGCTTCCCAGGGGAATTCTACCAGACATTTAAAGAAGAGCTAATATCTATTCTTCTCAAACTGTTCTAAAAAATAGACATGGAATGAAAACTTCCAAACTCATTTTATGAGGCCATTCCAAACTCATTTTATGAGGCCAGCATTACCCTAATTCCAAAATCAGACAAAGACCCACTATAAAGGAAAATTAATAGACCAATATCCCTAATAAACATGGATGCCAAAGTTCTCAACAAAATACCAGGAAATTGAATCCAACATTACATTAAAAAAATTATTCACCACAACCATGTGGGATTTATTCTTGGGCTACAGGGGTAGTTTGATATACCCAAATCGATCAAGGTGATACACCACATTAATAAAATAAAGGATAAGAACCATATGATCTTCTCAATAGATGCAGAAAAGCACTTGGCAAAATATAGCATTGTTTCTTGAAAAAAAACCTTCAAAAGAATAGGGATATGAAGTACATACCTCGACATCATAAAGGCCATATACAAAAGACACACAGCTAATATCATCCTTAATGAGGAAAAATTGAGAACATTTCTCTTAAGGTCAGAAACAAGGCAGGTATGACCACTCTTACCACTGTTGTTCAACGTAGTACTGGAAGTCCTAGACTCAGCAATCAGACAACAAAAAGAAATAGATGGCATCCAAGGAGGAAGTCAAACTTTCACTCTTTGCAAATGACATGATAATCCATATAGAAAACCAAAGACTCCACTAAAAAGTTGCTAGAACTGATAAGGAATTCAGCAAAGTTGCAAGATGTAAAATAAATGTACAGAAGTCTGTTGCATTTCTATACACCAATAATGAAGCAGCAAAAATAGAAACCAAGGAATCAATCCCATTTACAATTGCACCAACACCAAAATATTCCAGGGAATAAATCCAACCAAAGAGGCGAAAGACATATATTCTGAAAACTATAGAACTCTCTTGAATGAAATTGAGGAAGGCACAAAGAAATGGAAAAACAGTCCATGCTTTGGATTAGAGGAACAAATATTGCTAAAATATCTATACTAACCAGAGAAAGCTACCCCTTTAGTGTAATACCACAAGCATTTTTCACAGAGCTAGAACAAGCAATTCTAAAATTTGTATGAAACCAGAGAAGACCCCAAATAGGCAAAGCAATCTTAAAAAAGGGAAAGCAAACATGGAAGCATCACAACTCTGGACTTCAAGCTGTACTATGAAGCTGTAATCATCAAGACAGTATGGGACAGGCACAAAAACAGACACATAGATCCATAGAAGAGAATGGAGAAACCAGAAATGGAACCACTACTATATGGTCAACTAATCTTCCACAAAGAAAGAAAGAATATCCAATGGAAAAAAGACTATCTCTTCAACAAATGGTGTTGGGGAAACTTGGCCAGCAATATGCAGATGAATGAAAGTGGACCACTTTCTTATGGCATATACAAAAATAAATTCAAAATGGATGAAAGACCTACATGTGAGAGAGGAATCTATCTAAATCCTGGAGAACACAGGCAGCAACTTCTTTGAATTTGGCTGCAGCAACGTCTTACTCATCAAGTCTCCATAGGCAAGCAAAACAAAAGCAAAATGAACTACTGGGACTTCATCAAGATAAAAAGCTTCTGCACAGTGAAGGAAATAATCAACAAAAGTAAAAGGCAACCTGGAATGGGAGAAGATATTTCCAAATGATGTATCAGATAAAAGGCTGATATCCAAAATTTATAAAGAACTTATCAGACTCTGGGGCACCTGGGTGGCTCAGTGGGTTAAAGCCTCTGCCTTCGGCTCAGGTCATGATCGCAGGGTCCTGGGATCAAGCCCCACATCGGGCTCTCAGCTCAGCAGGGAGCCTGCTTCCTCCTCTCTCTCTGCCTGCCTCTCTGCCTGCTTGTGATCTCTGTCAAATAAATAAATAAAATCTTAAAAAAAAAAAAAAGAACTTATCAGACTCAACACCCCCAAAATAAAAAAATACACTTAGGAAATGGGCAGAAGACCTGAACAGACATTTCTCTGATGAAGACATACAGATGACTGACAGACATATGAAAAAAATGCTTAGCATTACTCATCATCAGGAAAATATAAATCAAAACCACAATGAGATATCACCTCACACCAGTCAAAATGGCTAAAATCAACAAGTCAGGAAATGACAGATGCTGGTGAGGATGTGGAGAAAGGGGAACCCTCCTACACTGTTGGTGGGAATGCAAGCTGGTGCAGCCACTCTGGAAAACAGCATGGAGGTTCCTCAAAATGTTGAAAATAGAACTGCCCTATGACCCAGCAATTGCACTACTGGGTATTTACCCTAAAGATACAAATGTAGCGATCCAAAGGGACACATGCACCCGAATGTTTATAGCAGCAATGTCCACAATAGCCAAACTACGGAAAGAACCTACATGTCCATCAACAGATGAATGGATCAAGAAGATGTGGTATATATACACAATGGAATACTATGCAGCCATCAAAAGAAATGAAATCTTGCCATTTGCGACAACATGGATGGAACTAGAGCGTATCATGCTTAGTGAAATAAGTCAAGCAGAGAAAGACAACTATCATATGATCTCCCTGATATGAGGAAGTGGTGATGCAACATGGGGGCTTAAGTGGGTAGGAGAAGAATCAATGAAACAAGATGGAATTGGGAGGGAGACAAACCATAAATGACTCTTAATCTCACAAAACAAACTGAAGGTTGCTGGGGAAAGGGGGGGTTGGGAGAAGGGGGGTGGGGTTATGGATATTGGGGAGGGTATGTGCTTTGGTGAGTGCTGTGAAGTGTGTAAACCTGGTGATTCACAGACCTGTACCCCTGGGGATAAAAATATATGTTTATAAAAAATTAAAAATTAAAAAAAAAGAATAGCTAAAATTAACAACTCAGGAAACAGATGCAGAGGAAGGGGAACCCTCTTACACTCTTGTTGGGAATGCAAATTAGTACAGCCACTCTAGAGAACAGTATGGATCTTCCTCAAAACATGAAAAATAGAACTACCCTAAGGCCCAGTAATTGTACTACTAGGTATTTTTCCAAATGATACAAAAATAGTGATTTGAAAGGGCACCTGCACCCCAATGTTTATAGCAGCACTGTCCACAATAGCCAAAAAATGAAGAGAACCGAAAGTCCATTGACAGATGAATGGATAAAGAAGAGGTGGTATATATATATGGTGGTATATATATGTGTGTGTGTATATACACACACAATATATACATACAGTACAATATTACTCAGCCTCCAAAACAAATGAAATCTTGCCATTTGCAACCATGTGGATGGAACTAGAGGGTATTATGTTAAGTGAAATAAGTCAGTCAGAGAAAGACAAGTACTGTATAATTTCACTCATATGTAGAATTTAAGAAGCAAAATAAATGAATACAAGGGAAGGGAAGGAAAAGAAAATAAGATAAAGACAGAGAGGGGGGCAAACCATAAGAGACTCTAAAATATAGTGGAAAATACTGGGTATTGGTGGGGGGATGGGTTAACTGGGTGATGGGCATTAAGGAGAGCACTTGATAAAATGAGCGCTGGGTGTGATATGAAATTGATGAATCATTGAATTCTACCCCTGAAACTACTACTACGTTATATGTGAACTAATTTGAATTTAAATAAAATCTTGAAAGAAAATAAACCAGATAAAGTTGGTTATTCTGGAATGGAATTCATTTATTTCCCAAATGTTTCTTATTTTGGATTTTCTTGAAAATCAAGATGACTAATTGTTTTGCTCTGTAAAAAGCTATCTGGTCATTGAGTGTGATGATGTGACAGCAGCAATAACAAAATATTTGTGTATATGGCACTTACTATTTGTTGGATACTATTCTAAATTGTTTTACTTATGCTAATTTACTCAATCTACTGAAGAACTCTTTGAAGTTGGTTCTATGTTTCTGTTTTATAGATGAGGAAACAGGCATAGATAGGTTATGTAAGTTGTGCAAACAAGTGCAATGAAGATCTGACAAACTGCATAAAGTTTTCTACTTTTCAAAAGACTTTTTCTTGATTAAAAGAAATTCGATTCCCCCCTTAGGAAATGGGGTGAGCCTGTGATTTCCCATTTACATATCCTTGCTGCCCCCAGATAGATAGAGCATGAAGTTTAAAGTATTTGGTAAAACAACTCCAACTTGCTGGGTGGTAACCACGTGCAACAGGGAAACGGAAGTGATTTCTCCGTCTCAGATTGAGACCACAGCCCCAATCCGCCTACTCACTCCTCTTTCCTAACAGGCTTCTTAGTTTAATTCTTCCCTCTAGCACATGTGTGGTCTTTCATATAACCAACAAAAATGGTCCTATCGATAGACATATTACTAATGTCCCCAAGTGGAGACAAACCACATTCAGATGAGATTTATTAAATTCTCAGTTTCCTGTTACTTAAACAGGGAAGTCACCTTTTCCCTCCCGTTCCTGCTTTTCTGTCTCTGAAAGCACTGATCCCTGTCACTAGCCTACCGCATTCCCACTCTGATCCTGTATCAGAGCTTTGGAGTACTATTCAACTTTCTGTTTGATCTCTGCAGGAAACCAAGATACACCTCTGAATTTCCCTTGAATATTTTTTTTTCTGTAAATTTATTTATTTGAGAGAGAGAGAGAGGAAGAGTGTGTGCCTGAGTTGGGAGGGGGCAGACTCCCCACTGAGCACAGAGGAGCCAAAGTGGGGCTCAATCCAGGAACCCATCAGATCACAACCTGAGTGAAACAAAGAGTCTGCGGTCCAGTGGACTGGGGCACCCAGGCGCCTCTCCCTTGAATGTTCTGAATACGACCTGCATATGACCTCTACTAAAGTTGCTCGGGTATCTGCTCCAGGAATTTTATTGCTTCTGTGCCCTCTCTACAGACCTACTCTGAAGTGTCCGGTTCTCTACTTAACACAACTTTGGAACAGAGCAGTCTGGGTAGGCTCTATCCTGAATTCTCTATCTCTTGGTCTTTGGCAGTTATAGGTATTTTTATTCAACGACCAAAGGAATTTGGGGATTGGCTCGATCCCTTTGTTTCAAGGTTAGGAGGTCGAGCCTCAGAAAACTTAAAGAACTTGCCTCATGTCACTAAGATTGTTGGCGCTGGGCCAGGATTAGGCTTGGATCTTAGAACCTGGGCTTTTTTGTGCTTATACTTTAAATATATGGTTTTTGGTTGTACCTAGACTTGCAGAATATCCTTAAATTTCCCCTAAAAACTTAAAAATATTAATAAATATCCTCTTGCTTTTGTAATCAGATAACAAGTATGCTTTATTATACAAAATGTTTCTTATGTTTCCAATCAGAGATTCAGATACGTGTTTGCATATTAACAAGAGTCCCCATTCATTTATTTCTGTCTACTTCTATAGCTACATATTTATCATATTTGGGTGTGCTTTTATAGGCTAGGTTGGGAACAGAACATGTTAGCACAGGGCAAGAGGTCAGGAATACTATTCCATATAGGTTATGTGGAGGATGCCACCTTTAGGCATCTGTAGACACAAAACCTTGGCCATCTTTGCAATAGGAAACAATGCTTGGGAACGTTCTGAATACAAAAAGCCCAGGAATACTTTCTTTCCTCCTAGATCCAAAGGAAAGCCTAGAATGTGAATTTTAGGAACTTGACATTCTTTGCCAGGTTACCAGGTCTGGCTTGTAAAGCCAGAGAGTGAGACATTGACAAATATAATTTTTCTATTCATTGAAGAAAGTGTTTCATCCAGTCAGGACCACCTTTAGTGGAAAATATTTAACCTACTCAATTTCACTTTGAAACATAGACGGTTTCTTAGCAGCTCAGAGCTTGCTGAGAAAACTGAATTGTTTATGTGGGGAAGTATGATTGGGGCTTGGGACTATGAGCTGAAAACAGTAACATGGTCAAGCAAAAGGAAAAGCTTAGCCAGAAACCTGTTTGTTTTTTTAAGATTTTATTTATTTGACAGACAGAGATCACAAGTAGGCAGAGACGCAGGCAGAGAGAGAGGAGGAAGCAGGCTCCCAGCTGAGCAGAGAGCCCCATGTGGGGCTCGATCCCACGACCTTGAGATCATGACCTGAGCCAAAGGCAGAGGCTTTAACCCACTGAACCATCCAGGTGCCTCAGAAACCTGGTGTTTGATTAACCTGGTTCACTTTTATTTTCTACTCTTCTAGTGAAGTTTTTTTTTTTTTTTTTTTTTATAAACATATATTTTTATCCCCAGGGGTACAGGTCTGTGAATCACCAGGTTTACACACTTCACAGCACTCACCAAAGCACATACCCTCCCCAATGTCCATAATCCCACCCCCTTCTCCCAAACCCCTCCCCCCGGCAACCCTCAGTTTGTTTTGTGAGATTAAGAGTCACTTATGGTTTGTCTCCCTCCCAATTCCATCTTGTTTCATTTATTCTTCTTCTACCCACTTAAGCCTCCATGTTGCATCACCACTTCCTCATATCAGGGAGATCATATGATAGTTGTCTTTCTCTGCTTGACTTATTTCGCTAAGCATGATACGCTCTAGTTCCATCCATGTTGTTGCAAATGGCAAGATTTCATTTCTTTTGATGGCTGCATAGTATTCCATTGTGTATATATACCACATCTTCTTGATCCATTCATCTGTTGATGGACATCTAGGTTCTTTCCATAGTTTGGCTATTGTGGACATTGCTGCTATAAACATTCGGGTGCATGTGTCCCTTTGGATCGCTACATTTGTATCTTTAGGGTAAATACCCAATAGTGCAATTGCTGGGTCATAGGGCAGTTCTATTTTCAACATTTTGAGGAACCTCCATGCTGTTTTCCAGAGTGGCTGCACCAGCTTGCATTCCCACCAACAGTGTAGGAGGGTTCCCCTTTCTCCGCATCCTCGCCAGCATCTGTCATTTCCTGACTTGTTGATTTTAGCCATTCTGACTGGTGTGAGGTGATATCTCATTGTGGTTTTGATTTGTATTTCCCTGATGCCGAGTGATATGGAGCACTTTTTCATGTGTCTGTTCGCCATCTGGATGTCTTCTTTGCAGAAATGTCTGTTCATGTCTTCTGCCCATTTCTTGATTGGATTATTTGTTCTTTGGGTGTGGAGTTTGCTAAGTTCTTTATAGATTCTGGACACTAGTCCTTTATCTGATATGTCGTTTGCAAATATCTTCTCCCATTCTGTCAGTTGTCTTTTAATTTTGTTAACTGTTTCCTTTGCTGTGCAAAAGCTTTTGATCTTGATGAAATCCCAGTAGTTCATTTTTTCCCTTGCTTCCCTTGCCTTTTGTGTTGTTCCTAGGAAGATGTTGCTGCGGCAGAGGTCGAAGAGGTTGCTGCCCGTGTTCTCCTCAAGGATTTTGATGGATTCCTTTCGTACATTGAGGTCCTTCATCCATTTTGAGTCTATTTTTGTGTGTGGTGTAAGGAAATGGTCCAATTTCATTTTTCTGCATGTGGCTGTCCAATTTTCCCAGCACCATTTATTGAAGAGGCTGTCTTTTTTCCATTGGACATTCTTTCCTGCTTTGTCGAAGATTAGTTGACCATAGATTTGAGGGTCTATTTCTGGGCTCTCTATTCTGTTCCAACAGCAAGACAGAAGAAAGAGATATTAAGGAGTCAATCCCATTTACAATTGCATCCAAAACCATAAGATACCTAGGAATAAACCTAACCAAAGAGACACAGTATCTATACTCAGAAAACTATAAAGTACTCATGAAAGAAATTGAGGAAGACACAAAGAAATGGAAAAATGTTCCATGCTCCTGGATTGGAAGAATAAATATTGTGAAAATGTCTATGCTACCTAAAGCAATCTACACATTTAATGCAATTCCTATCAAAGTACCATCCATCTTTTTCAAAGAAATGGAACAAATAATTCTAAAATTTATATGGAACCAGAAAAGACCTTGAATAGCCAAAGGGATATTGAAAAAGAAAGCCAACGTTGGTGGCATCACAATTCCGGACTTCAAGCTCTATTACAAAGCTGTCATCATCAAGACAGCATGGTACTGGCACAAAAACAGACACATAGATCAATGGAACAGAATAGAGAGTCTTCTAGTGAAGTTTTATTTTTTCCTTTCTTTATAAACTTATCTAACGTCTTCAGTTATTCAAAAAGAAAGCTATTTATTTTTTGTAGTGATGAAACTACAGAATGGCATTTAATTAGAAATGTGAAAAAAAGAATGAGTAAATTTTGATGTTGATTTTTTAAAAAAGATTTTATTTATTTATTTGACAGAGAGAGAGATCGCAAGTAGGCAGAGAGGCAGGCAGAGAGAGAGGGGGAAGCAGGCAGAGCAGAGAGCCCAATGTGGGGCTCCATCCCAGGACCCTGAGATCATGACCAGAGCTGAAGGCGGAGGCTTAGTCCACTGAGCCACCCAGGTGCCCCTTGATGCCCCTTTATGTTGATTTTAAGTAGTAATTTGTGTGCTGAAATTATTATTACAAAATTAATTAAAAATCAACCTCTGTTTGGAGACTGATCTGAATTGTCTTAAAAACTAAATTAATAATATATCCTCAAAATAGAAAGTTGTACCATGGCAGATTTCTGTGAATCACTGTTATCATCTCAATTTTAATCATTGCATTGAAAAGAACAAGTAATTATCTTCTCCTTACCACAGGAATTCTAAAAGTTCTAATCATCCTTAAAACCAAAAATACAAAAAGTAACATTATTTAAAAGTATTTCTGTGATAATACTTAACAGATTACCTTTTTTATGCCAAACTATATAAGTAGTAAGAAGGGATGGAATTGATCACATTTGTTTTCTTTGGATGTCTTCCATAAAACCATAAGAATAAGAAAGATGTATGCCTGCAGAGAAAATTTCTGTTATACCATAGTTTAGTATTGTTGACAAATCTTAATGTTCATTTCACTGGTTAGTACATTTAATGTTCCATACAGAAACTTCCATGTCCTGTAATAGATTGTGTCAGAGTGTGGAAACAGTAAACACACAGAACATTCTCATAGTTGCATATGCCTCAGGGAGCAGAATTCCTTTTGACAATATAATAGACATTCTTTGGAACACATTTTCAGGACACCAATGCTTGATTGTGAGCATTTGTTCTGAACTTGTGAGTGTATTATGTGTGTGTACAGTGTGAAAGAGAGAGGAAGAGCCAAAATTGATTTTATTGTCATATCAAGGTACCCACTTACAGCAGA
Organism: Mustela putorius furo; assembly: GCF_011764305.1. Classification (NCBI taxonomy): domain Eukaryota; kingdom Metazoa; phylum Chordata; class Mammalia; order Carnivora; family Mustelidae; genus Mustela; species Mustela putorius. Next base: position 62,400,060 of record NW_025422005.1, on the reverse strand, counting down.
TTTTACAAATGAATCTTTCAAAAAACACTGAGTTTATGCCACCTGTGTCAGAACCCATTGGGATCTACAGAACAACACTCAAGTTAGTGATTGTGACAAGGACCTTGTCCTGATCGGTCAGATGATCTTGTTAAATGTGATATTTAGCAGGAGACTCTTTGTTTTTCTTGATTGGTTGCTCTGTCAAATAATTCTGGTAAAGTAAAATTTCTTGATGATACTGATATTTTTTTCTAATACTTGGCTTAGTGATGTGATACCAGCCTGAATAAATATTGACAAAAGATTGTTAGTTATTTGTTAAACTTTTATAAGCATAGCTAAATGTTCTTTTGCAAAAACACAAACTAATATATTCCTTAAGCTTAGGGAATGTGATGTAAAAATGCAATGCAAAAGTTGGCTTTTTGTATGATGAACATATTATACTGAGTCTAAAAAACATAAAAGGTATGGCATTAGCACAATTGCTAACAATGATTTAAATATACCAAACACGGCACACATGCTGATCAAGCTTCTGCCGTTTGTAACATTGCCCCTGTGCCTCACATATTCACTGCATCTTGATTTACATCGTTTCAGCATTTTTTTCTAAAGCACATTTTGAAGAAATTTGACTGCTCAAACATATCTGTTTTCCATTCTTTATATGTTTACAAAATACTTAAACTACAAATCAGGTACAGTTTCTATTATGAAATAAAGTAACTTACCGAGTAAAAAGCTCTCCTAAGGAAAAGTGTAGAATTTTTTTTTTTTTTTTTTTAAGTGACATCAAAGAAATGGAGGGCTGGAAACAGACTGGTGCAAAAGCCATGTTAAATTTTATTTTATTTTTTTTAACCTCTTTATTTTATTTTATTTTATTTTATTCAGTGTTCCAAGATTCATTGTTTATGCACCACATCCTGTGCTCCATGCAATATGTGCCCTCCTTAATACTCATCACCAGGGTCCCCCATCCCTCCACATCCCTCCCCTCCAAAACCCTCAGTTTGTTTTTCAGAGTCCATAGTCGCTCATGCTTCGTCTCCTCCTCCGATTTTCCCCAATTCACTTTTCCTGTCCTTCTCCTAATGTCCTCCATGCTATTCCTTATGCTCCACAAGTAAGTGAAACCATATATAATTTAATTTCTCTGCTTGACTTCTTTCCTTTTTTTAAAGATTTTATTTATTTATTTGAGAGACAGAGAACACAAGTAGGCAGAGAGGCAGACAGAGAGAGAGGGGGGAAGCCGGCTCCCCGCTGAGCAGAGAACCCGATCCGGGGCTTGATCCCAGGACCCTGAGATCATGACCTGAGCCGAAGGCAGAGGCTTAACCCACTGAGCCACCCAGGACCCCTGCTTGACCTGTTTCACTCAGCATAATCTCCTTCAGTCCCATCCATGTTGATACAAAAGTTGGGTATTCATGCTTTCTGATGGAGGCATAATACTCCATTGTAGGGATGCCTGGGTGGCTCAGTTGGTTAAGCAGCTGCCTTTGGCTCAGATCATGATCCCAGCGTCCTGGGATCGAGTCCCACATCGGGCTCCTTGCTCAGCAGGGAGCCTGCTTCTCCCTCTGCCTCTGCCTGCCATTCTGTCTGCCTGTGCTGGCTCTCTCTCCCTCTGATAAATAAATAAAATCTTAAAAAAAAAATACTCCATTGTATATATAGACCATATCTTCTTTATCCTTTCATCAGTTTAAGGGCATCTTGCTTCTTTCCATAGTTTGGCAATTGTGGCCATTGCAGCTATGAACATTAGGGTACATATGGCTCTTCTTTTCATTACATCTGTATCTTTGGGGTAAATACCCAGTAGTGCAATGGCAGGGTCATGGGGTAGCTCTACTTTTAATTTTTTTTGAGGAATCTCCACACTGTTTTCCAAAGTAAATCATGTTAAATTTCAAAGACAAGTTATCATCCAAAATTTCTGAAGTTTCCAGAATAGGTTTTCTGGAAGCAATATGTGACATATTACTTAATGAATCTTACTCATTGGTTTTTCTAATGAGGTGTGAGAACAAGGTTAAATTCAAATTATTAGGAAAGGTAAAACTAGCTGATCTGAACACATCTTTAAGTTAAGCTAGCCATGACCATACTTACTCATTTTCTTCTTGTATGATTCACTATTTCCTGACACCGAATTCCCCCATCCCACATTTTCCTTTCTTCGCCCACTGGGCCCAGTCTCTCTCTCATCTTTCCAAGTCCTGATCAAATGGTACCTCCTCAATTTAAAGGCCTTCCTGGTTTCCTCAGCTAAATCCCTCCCATTTCCAGAGGCATTTGTTACACTCCCAGGCTCTCAGTTCTTCCTGTGTTGGTGTGCATGCACATGCACATTCCCACTTTTACTATGCAACGCTCTTCGTCAGAGGGCTCGTTTCGGGCTCATCTTTGTGTCTGGTCGTGCTTCACAGTGTAAGTGCTCAGTGAAAGAAAGTCAGTCCTGTCTGATACTCAGAGAAAACTGTTCAGAGGTTGAAATCACCTGAAAGGGAAGTTTTTGGTCAGGACATGTTTGTATTTTAAGGTCTTTCAGTCCATAAATAGCATCATAGGTTGCCTGAGCCTCTAAGTTTAAGAGCTCTTGGAGGTGGGGCATGTAAGAGCACTTTGAGCCCTGGTGGATCCTGGAAAACAGAAGCTAAAGCCAAGAAAGGAAGATGTAAAGATGATCCTTTCCTCTAAATTCTCACTAATAAGATAAAAGAGGACAGAGTGGGTGGCATGGGTGTGGGGCGTAAAATGGAGCCGGCTTCTTAGGAAAATAGGGAGAAGAAGGGAAAATTTTTATTGAGAACCTATGATGTGTCAGACCTTTTACATATGTTCTCTACTGTAAAATAGTAATAATGATCACAAGTATCCTTTCTCACATTCATGGAAATGTCCTTTTTACAAATGATTTCTCATTGTGATTTCATTTGATTTTCCCATCTGTGACTTAAGTAGTGTGTGGGTTATATCCTTCTTTTAATAGAAACTAAAACATCAAAAAGCAAAATGGTTTGTTGAATGTTACAGATTGAACCAAAGACACAAGGACTCACATATAAACTGTTATCTGTTTCACTCTCTTTCTGCTACATCTTTATGTGTTATAAACCCAACAATGCAGTTTTATAATTATTTTATATAGTTAGCTTTTTAATCTGTTAAGAGATTTTTATTTCTTCATTTGTGCATTAACATTGGTAATATTTTATTGTAAAACTTTCATGAATTATAATGTGCATGGGAAATTTTTGTGTATTAAACAGAGAATACCATAATTTAAAAGTTTTGACTATGTATTACTAAATGAAGAAGCACATCTAACTAAGATTGGGGGAAAGTGAACATTAAGAAATAGATATAAATTTCAGAGGTAATGGATAAATGTTTCTCAGTCTTCTGATTCTAATCTTGGCCTAAGGGGAAACAGTGGTGAAGTCCCTTGGGTTGGTATGATCTTGGCATAGAAAAGATGGCCAGAGCTGCTCTTTACTTGAGAACATAGGGCTACCTAATAGACCTGAGTATAAAAACAAGTGTCTCAGAAATTCTGGAGATTCCTGCAAGAATGAGAAGACCCAGGAGGTTTTAGTTAAGAGCTCAAGTGTTGGTTGGACTGCTTGATTGGTTGGTTGCCTTGGTTGGATTGTCTGATTTTATAAACTAATCTAGCTACCTTAATTCAGGTATCCTACTAGTTAGGAAGCTGTGAGAATGATTGGGTTTTGGCTGTAACCTCAGTTATCTTCAGCCTAAAATACCTACTTGTGCACAGCTGTATGGACCTTTCTTTTTTTTTTTAATTTATTTTTTCTTAGATTTTATTTATTTACTTATTTGACAGAGGGGATCGGGTGGGAGAGTACAAGTAGGGAGAACAGCAGGAGGAGAAGGAGAGGGAGAAGCAGACTCTCCACTGAGCACGGAGCCCAGTGCGAGGCTCAATCCCAAGACCCAGGGATCATGACCTGAGCTGAAGGCAGATGCTTTACTGACTCAACCACCCAGGTGCCGCTGTGGACCTTTCTGTTAAGCTCCTCTAAAGGATGCCACCTCAGTCCTCTGAGAACTTTTTCCTAGGGCACTGAAATCAACAGGGAAATCTATGGCGAAAGAAACAGATAAGATAGAATCAGTGTTTTTTGAGAGGTAGAAACTGCTCTAAAATCTCTCTAAAATATTTTACTCATTTAAAAAAATAGTAGTGAGAGGGAAGGTAATGTTAATTTGCAGGCCTTTGGGGTCAGTAAAATTGAAAGAAGAATCACCCTTAGAAAGTGCTCAGAATCTTACCCCATGTTATTTCTTTTTTGTGAGCCTGAGGCCGGAATGCCACCCATCCTTGGCTGCCTCAGCAGTAGGGAATGTCTATTGGCAGAAACATCACTGAAATAACCCAAGTGACTAAAATGTGCTTGAGAAGTACTCCCACCTTGCAAGCTCATCTTCATTATCTCTCTCCAGAAAGCAAGTTGGAAATCTGGAGGGCTGTCAGGCTTTTAAAATGTGAAGGCGCCACATTTCTTAAGTCAATGTTACGATACATTCTGGCCAACACTTGCATGCACAACATTATGAAAAGTCTAACTGGCATCTGCCTACATTGGAGAGTAAGTATAAAGTAGTAGCACAAATAACTTTAAAAGGACAGCTCTAAGAGATACTCCATTATATGTTCATAACTAATATTGAATCAGCAGCTACTCTGGACCAGAACTGCTGTTCCAGGTGGTGGAACATACAGTAGTAAACAAACAAAGCCCATGTCCTCTTAGAACTTATGTTCTTGTGGAGAAAACAGAAGATTAAATAAATAGTTGTATTGATGACTAATATGTAGTCAAAATATTATGTACTTTGAGTCAGAGAAGTGACTTGCTAAAGCGAGACAGGCTTTGCAGCTATAATCAAGATGCTAGATAGTTGGGCTCTCACTTGGTTCACTAGAGGGACTCTTTGAATCTCTGAACTTGGATGACCTGCATCTCTGAAGTAATATGAATATCCTTTGTGGAGCTTTTTGTTTGGAAAAAGTAGAATTTTACTTTCTTCCATGTTCATGAGTATGTGTGTGTTTCTGTGTGTTTTGGACAAAGAGAGAGAAAGCCCACAGACAGGCACATGAATCTCACAAACCATGATAAGGGAGAAAGACCAAAAAACCCCACAAAGCCCCCAAACCAGCCCATATTTCATTTGTGTACAACCAGAAATAACCAAAACTAAGTTATATGATTTAGGAATACATAAGAGAGGATAAACGACAATAAAAATAGGGAAACAATGATCACAAAACTCAGGACACTTGTTACCTCAAGTAAGGAGGTGACTGCTTAGTATTTCATTGTGACTATACTGTAATTTATCTTCTCTATTTTCTTTCTTTTTTTTAAAATTTATTTTTTATTTTCAGCATAACATTATTCATTATTTTTGCACCACACCCAGTGCTCCATGCAATCTGTGCCCTCTATAATACCCACCACCTGATACCCCAATCTCCCACCTCCCGCCCCTTCAAAACCCTCAGATTGTTTTTCAGAGTCCATAGTCTCTCATGATTCACCTCCCCTTCCAATTTCCCCCAACTCCCTTCTCCTCTCTATCTCTCCATGTCCTCCATGCTATTTGTTATGCTCCACAAATAAGTGAAACCATATAATTGACTCTCTCTGCTTGACTTATTTCACTCAGCATAATCTCTTCCAGTCCCATCCATGTTGCTACAAAAGTTGGGTATTCGTCCTTTCTGATGGAGGCATAATACTCCATAGTGTATATGGATCACATCTTCCTTATCCATTTGTCCATTGAAGGGCATCTTGGTTCTTTCCATAGTTTGGCGACTGTGGCCATTGCTGCTATAAACATTGGGGTACAGATGGCCCTTCTTTTCATGACATCTGTATCTTTGGGGTAAATACCCAGGAGTGCAATGGGAGGGTCATAGGGAAGTTCTATTTTTAATTTCTTGAGGAATCTCCACACTGTTCTCCAAAGAGGCTGCACCAACTTGCCTTCCCACCAACAGTGTAAGAGGGTTCCCCTTTCTCCACATTCTCTCCAACACATGTTGTTTCCTGTCTTGCTAATTTTGGCCAATCTAACTGGTGTAAGGTGATATCTCAATGTGGTTTTAATTTGAATCTCCCTGACGGCTAGTGATGATGAACATTTTTTCCTGTGTCTGATAGCCATTTGTATGTCTTCATTGGAGAAGTGTCTGTCCATATCTTCTGTCCATTTTTTGATATGATTGTCTGTTTTGTGTGTGTTGAGTTTGAGGAGTTCATTACTGGATATCAACCTGGATCCTGGATATCAACCTTTTGTCTGTACTATCATTTGCAAATATCTTCTCCCATTCCGTGGGTTTCCTCTTTCTTTTCTTGACTGTTTCCTTGGCTGTGCAGAAGCTTTTGATTTTGATGAAGTCCCAAAAGTTCATGTTTGCTTTTGTTTCCTTTACCTTCGGAGACATATCTTGAAAGAAGTTGCTGTGGCTGATATCGAAGAGATTACTGCCTATGTTCTCCTCTAGGATTCTGATGGATTCCTGTCTCACATTGAGGTCTTTTATCCATTTTGAGTTTATCTTTGTGTACAGTGTAAGAGAATGGTCGAGTTTCATTCTTCTACATATAGCTGCCCAGTTTTCCCAGCACCATTTATTGAAGAGACCGTCTTTTTTCCACTGTATATTTTTTCCTGTTTTGTCGAAGATTATTTGACCATAGAGTTGAGGGTCCATATCTGGGCTCTCTACTCTGTTCCACTGGTCTATGTGTCTGTTTTTATGCCAGTACCATGCTGTCTTGGTGATCACAGCTTTGTAGTAAAGCTTGAAATCAGGTAACATGATGCCCCATTTTATTTTTGTTTTTCAACATTTCCTTAGCGATTCGGGATCTCTTCTGATTCCATACAAATTTTAGGATTATTTGCTCCAGCTCTTTGAAAAATACCGGTGGAATTTTGATTGGAATGGCATTAAAAGTATAGATTGCTCTAGGCAGTATAGACATTTTAACAATGTTTATTCTTCCAATCCAAGAGCATGGAATGGTCTTCCATCTTTTTGTGTCTTCTTCAGTTTCTTTCATGAGTGTTCTATAGTTCCTCGAGTACAGATCCTTTACCTCTTTGGTTAGGTTTATTCCCAGGAATCTTATGGTTCTTGGTGCTATAGTAAATGGAATCGATTCTCTAATTTCCCTTTCTGTATTTTCATTATTAGTGTATAAGAAAGCCACTGATTTCTGTACATTGACTTTGTATCCTGCCACATTGCTGAATTGTTGTATGAGTTCTAGTACTTTGGGGGTGGAGTCTTTTGGGTTCAATGGCCACTGAGTTGTTTTGAATTTTTGGCTATTACAAAAAATGCTGACATGAACATTATTGTCCCCGTAGCTTTATACACACATGCAGTAGTTTGGGATAAAATATAGGACTGAAATCACTCTGTTGTAGGCTGAGATCAGGCCACACTTCCAAAGCAGTATTTTCCATACTAATTTTATTTTTGCGGGCAGTGTACAAGTTCTCACTATTCCATGTCTTTGTCAATATATCCTATTATCAAACTTTTCCCTTTTTTGCAAGCATTTGCAGGGCCTATAGTTACTTCTTCTTGTGGTTTTCATTTATATCTGCCTAATTATTAATGAGATTGAATGCTACTTTATTATTTATTTGCCATTTGGATTTCCTCCTCTGAAGTTCCTGCCTAAGTCTTTTGCTCCTTTTATTTTTATTGCCACCAGCCTTTTCCTCTTTGGTCTATAGTTCTTTATATATCCTCGGTATTAATAATTAAATATTATCCTGTCACTGCTACCCTCTATGGATGTCATGTCCCTCTCTTTATTTTTTTGATGAACAGAATTTCTTATTCTCATTGTAGTTAAATTTATCACTTACTTCCTTTATGACTAGTACTCTTTGTACTATTGCTTAATAAATCCTCTCTCTGAGGTCATAAAGTCTTTATAATTTTATCCTTTACTTTAGGTCTTTCTGTCTAGAATTGATGTTTATGTCTGATGTGAATAGGGCTCCAAGTTTATTATTTTTTTCTTTATGGATATCCATTGTCCTATCACCATTTATTGAGGAGAATGTACATTTACTGATTTTTAAATGTTTTATAATAGTGAGAAATACTGAGAAAGTATGTTAAAATTTCCTACTATGATTGTGGATTTGTCTATTTCTCCATGTAGTTCTAAATAAACATTTACATTTTAAATTTTGTTAAGTGCATGTATTTAAAATTATTGTCTCTTCTTTGTTAATTGGACTTTATAATTCGAAATGATCCTCTTTATTGCTACTAATGCTTTTTACCTTAATTTCTGTTTCAGGCATTACCTATAATTTCTTTCTTTTTGTTAAAATTTACATACTATTTACTTTTTCATCCATTTGCTTTAACCTTTATTGGGGGATATACATACAGCATATGGTTCAATTATTTTTCTAGTATGGCAATTTTTATCTTTCACAAGCACATTTAGTCCTTTATAGTTAATGTAGTATCAATATATCTGAGTTTATGTATGTCTTAGTTTGCTATAACAAAATGTCATAGACTGGGTGGCTTAAACAACAGAGATTTATTTCTTGCAATTCTGGAGAGTAGGAAGTCCAAGATCGAGGTACCAGTTAATTTGGCTCTCCCTGGGTCCTCACATGGCAGAGAGAGTTAGTTCTGATCTCTCTTCCTCTTCTCATAAGGACACTAATCACTAATCCCACTCTTAGGATTCTCATCTAAATCTAATTACTGCTCAAAGACACTATCTCCAAATACCATTATATTGGGGGTTAGGACTTTCAACATATGAATTTTGGGAAGACACAAACATTTGCTCCATAACAATATACATCACATTACACTGTGCTTTCTCATTCCTTTGACTGTTCTGTGTTTATTTTTCTTCTCTTTCTTCTTTGATTTTGGATTGGCTAATTTTTCTTTTTTCTCTTTTTTTAAATTAAATTTATTTATTTTCAGCAGAACAGTATTCATTATTTTTTCACCATCCCAGTGCTCCATGCAATCCGTGCCCTCTGTAATACCCACCACCTGTTACCCCAGCCTCCCACCCCCCGCCACTTCAAACCCCTCAGATTGTTTTTCAGAGTCCATAGTCTCTCATGATTCACCTCCCCTTCCAATTTCCTCCAACTCCCTTCTCCTCTCTAACTCCCCATGTCCTCCATGCTATTTGTTATGCTGCACAAATAAGTGAAACCATATGATAATTGACTCTCTCTGCTTATTTCACTCAGTTCTTATTCTATTTTCCTTCTGTTTTCAAAGTAATATATGGTGGTTCTACTCTTTTAAAAACTGTTGCATGCACAATTTTGAGGTTAAAATTTATTAATATTTTACCCTTATCTTTGGATTACATTCTATTATTGAAATAATTTTCTCTCATTTTGTTTAACCCCAGAAGACTTTATTATTATTGTTTTATATAGTCAGTGATCATTCCTCTTTGCCCCTGGAGTTCTTCATTTCTTCTTTCATCAAAGACCTTCCATCTGGGTCACTTTTTCTTCTCTCAGAAATAACTACTTAAGGGGCACCCGAGTGGCTCAGTTGGTTGAACATCTGACTCTTGGTTTCAGCTTAGGTCATGATCTCATGGGTCATGGGACTGAGCCCCAAGTCAGGATCCAGGGCTCAGTGGGTGGTCTGCTTGAAGATTCTCTCTCTGCCCTTACACCCACTTGCACACACATGTACTCTTTCCCTCTTTCTAAAATAAATAATTAAATAAGTCTTTTTTTTTTAAAGAAATATATACTTAATATATGTTAATGAGACTCTACTGATGGCAAATCTTTTTTTATTTTTTTGCCTGGAAGTTTCTTCATTTCATTCTTTTTTCTTGAACAAACTGTACTTGAATAAATCTAGAAATCTGATTTGACGTATATTAAAACTCTCACCCTATGCTCATTTTATCAACTAGTAATTTGGTAATTTCCATTCTTAGTTTCTTTATGCTATATTCTGAATAATTTATTTTGACTTACTTTCTTGTTTGCCAATTGCCTCTTCAGCTATGTCCAATCTGCTATCAAACTTATCCATGGAGTTGTACATTTTATTTATTGTGTTATTCACTTCCAGATTCAATTTTCTTCATTTCTGAATCTGCCAGGTAGTTTTAAAAACATAGTTCATCACATTTATTTTCACGTTGGTCTTTTATTGCTGAAAAGAAAAAAAGAAAAAAACAGTAAGCTTAGTTGTTTTATAATTTGGGAGTAATCATGTAAATATCTGGAGACTTTATGGATCTATTTCTGTTGTCTGTATATCTAGTTCTTTTACGGTATCTTGTTTCTTTATATGATTTGTTATTTTTTTATTGTTTGCTATATATTTTCTTTGGAAATTTATTTGTGAGAATTCTTAGAATAAGATATATTCCATCAGAAGTCTGTTATTTGTCTGTCAGCTGCCTAGGAATACCAACAGATTGAACTTACTTGAGATTACTTCACATACACTGCAAATTCAAATGAAGGTGTTTCCCCCATCTTTCTGCTCAGTGTCAGGTGATTTTGGTAAGGGTGAGGTGGGTTTCATCCTGAGGGTGTATCCCTTTGGAGTTCTGACTTAATGATGTTTTCCTATTTGATTTCTTCTCTTGATCAACCTCTGATCTCTCTCTTCTGTTCCCCTTGTTCCTTGAATTTTCTAACTTGGTAAATATCTTTGGGACTATGGTAGCTTTGGTAGTATCTTGCTCTCTCCAGGTCTCCACTTTCACTTAGGTTTTGGCCTGGAATTTCTTCATTGCTTTGTCAGCTTTTCAGTGCTCTTTAAAAGATACTCTTTAAGCTTTATATCCATAATTTATAGATTCTGGATATGGAGAGAGTTGAACCTCTCATACTTCTGGAATTAGAGCTGACAAGTAAACTTTTACTTGCAGATTTATCTTCACAGTTTTGTTTTACTACCATCATGGCAGATTATGAGGCAAACCCTTGTCTTGAGGGCTAGATTTTCCTTCCCTATTCTTTCACTCCCTCCTCCAAATCTATATAGAAGGTCAAGAAGTAAGACCAAAGTTTTCTTTTGACAGTGAATTCACAATATGTTCAGTCTCTTTGTGGAAAATCCATTTTGTGAGGAAAAAATATTCATGAGCATTTCTTCCTCACAGATGCTCCATAGAATTTACAAGTATAAAATCTGGCTATTTTATTTTTGACTCCATACAAGGAGACAGGACTGTAGGAGGAAGTGAGGTAAGTCCTGAGGCATCCATTCCAAGTGATTATCTTGTTCTGTAACACACATCCACTCCCCTCATCCCAGCTCTGAGGAAGAAGAATCTTAATCTCTCTCTCTTTTCTCTGAATGCATATAACAAGTTAGGGTGGGTCATCCAGTAGGTTGTGTGTAATCCCTGTTGTCTGCTATTCCCCCATTTGTCATTCTAAGTAACTAGTCTGACCCATTAGTGAAAGAACATAGTTTACCACAATTTTCCCCCAATTATCTTATAAATAGAGGCATTCATCTAACACAGATTCTAATAGTGTATTCCACCTGAGCTTTTAATTTGTTGGATCATGATGTCTTGTGGGTAGAAAGTATGCGCTAAATCATGTTTTTCTTCCTACATTCAGGCCCAGGGATAGGAATATTTTGCCAGCATCTTGAGTTGTGGCAAAAGTCAGAGTTGACGTGCAGTTTAGTTTTGTTCTCATCAATAACCTGTGAACAATATGAAGAAGTAGGAGAAATGTTATCACTAGCTATCAAACTGCTTTATGCGTTTGTGATAAATTGACAAATTCTTGCTATTTTTCTTTAGTGGTGTTTATTCCTAAATTCAACAGAAAGTCTTTTACTCAACTATATCTTAAAAAAATTTTCTCCTTCTTTACAGAAGTTCATTTTTGTATCTGTATAATGATGAAAACTATCATTTCTCCCAAACTTTATTCATTTACTGTGTTATTGCCTGAATTCTGCAGATGGAAAGGCAAGATGAAGTCACTTATTTTTATATTCAGGGCAAGCAAATATACTCTTCATTTCCTATCTCTGATTGTGAAATTGTTATATTTTATAGGAGCCAAGGGAATAGCGTCCTGTGTAATAATGAAACGCATAGCCTATGATACTGAAATAAAATAAGGAATTTCTCCAGTGTAATTAGAGTATGTCGTTGCTCCTTTTTTTTTTTTTTTTGAGTGCCTCATGTTGGGCAATAAATACAAATATGGCTAGAAAGAAATATTAGAAACCCCAAGCTGATAACCTTCAGACTCAAATCATGTTCTTGTTTGCTTCCAGACTCTCTTTTTAAATCAATATTGATTCAGAATTTTATTTATTCTGAGAAGATATGTGATTATCCAATAATTCATGGCTGTTCTATAGTGCAAATTCACTGCTTTGTCACAGTAGTCAAGAAAAATCATTTTTTCAGAAGTACATTTCCAATGCCCCCAAACGTGCATCTTTCAGCACTGCCTATAAAATCAGTCCATGAAGAAGCAGCCTGAGTGCTTTATGAATGTTTTCTTTTGCCTGTTCAGTGGAAGTGGAGGTTGTTTCTTCTAGGTATTACTTCTAAGGTTGACATTTTAACTGAATGTTAATGACTTGTGTTCATATAGAGTGAATTATTTCAAATGATGATGCAAACTATATAGAAACCAACTCCACAGATTAGAAAACCCTTTCTTAAAGCAGGGGATTGGACATTCTTGATGTAACAGTGGGTGATTTATTATTTTGTATGTTTAGGAAGTTACTCAGGCTGGGAGAAAAACAACCACTATAAGGTCATGCTGCCACAGTATTGTGTGGCATGAATCTGTGCTGAAGAAGTCTCATTTGCATTTTCATTAATCTTGCCATGTCCAACGTGGGGTCATGTTTTTGCCCTAGATGTGTTTCTGGAATGCACATCATTTTCTACATGAGGCACTGCCGTCATCAGGTGATGAAGCATGGTGCCCTGCCCTTTCTAACAACCTTCACTTCCACCAAGTGTGTTCCTCTGCAGTGCTTTTGGGATTGCCTCATCCTCTCTCACTGCTGCAGCCTCCGTCAGGCATCTACCCTCTTATCTCTGAAATACAGCAGCAATCTTCTTGTCAGTCCCTCTGCCTTAACTTTCCTATTTCTTCTGCATCATACAGGTACATAAACACATGTTAGTTGTATTACTTTCTCAGAAGACTTGAGGAGATTCGTAAATCCTACTCCAACTCTGGATGATGTGTGTTTTTCTTCTAACTGCTCTCATGTCTCCTCCCCCAGGAATAACTCTTTGCTATGGCTGAGCATGTGCTTTTTCCAGCGTTCCCACATGGTACAATCTTCCCTTTAAGCATCCTCAAAATTTCTCTCCTCCAAAAAGTTATTCCATAAGTGTCATATCCAGCTTGGTCATGGAAACCTTTCTAGAACCATTGTCAATTATAGTCACTGTGACAATTTGACTTAAGTTGGGTTGCATTGATTCTACAATGACCTACTTTGGTTATGAGGGTAATTTACACATAACTTTCTGCTTCCAATGATCATCCCAAAGGCAGAAATTGTTTCCTTCTTTTGTTATTTTTAAAATATTTTTTGCTACTATCTATCATTTAATAGATGGCAAAATGGAAGTTCACAGAGAAAAATGGGAATTCTGCCAAGATCACAGTTTATTAGATGGCAGAGATGACATTTGATACCAAGAAATTTGATGCCCACTTTTTACTCACCAGTATGGGCTATTGTCTCCATTACTTCTTTTGTTAACTCCTACTGGTCTAAGACATTACAGATTGGATGCTGAGTTAATGGAGTAATTTTTCACATCAGTGCAATTCTAGGAATCTATTAACTTGCCTTTAATCCAGGTTGAATTCCATCTAAAATGATTAGCTGGTAATTGTCAAGATTTTCTCCTATTTGTATCTTCATAATCTAAATTAAAGATATGAATTCAAAATTACATTGAAATTTAATAAAAATTTACTACAGAAACATCTATTGAGTGGCTGTTATATATGTATACATGAGACACCAAAGTAGGTAATAGCATTAGACTAACAACCAAGATCTGGTGTCTGTCTTAAAGGAGCTATTCATCTAGTAGGAGAAACAGTCATGTATATTAGCTTCCTCTTGCTGCTGTACTGGTTACCACAAATGTGGTGGCTTATAATCGCACAAATTTGTTATCTTATAATTCTGGAGGTCAGAAGTCCAATATAGGTCTCAGTAGGCTAAAATGAAAGTACAGGCCCAGCTGCATTTCTTTCTAGAGGCTCTAAGGAAGAATCCATTTTCTTACTTTTTCCAGCTTCTAGAGGCTGCCACATTCCTTGGCTCATGATTCTTTCCAACTTCAAAGCCAGCAATGGCCAGTTGAGTTTTTCTTCTATCATATCAGTCTGACCTTGTTTCCACAGTCACAGCTCCTTCTTTGATGTTTTTGTCTCCTTCTTTCCCATGTATGGACTGTCGTAATTATATTGGGCTCAACCAGATAATCCAAGAGAATCTCCCCATCTCATAGCCTTCAACTCAATCATACCCACAAAGTCCCTTTTGCTGTGTAAATTAAAATAATTCACAAATTTGTGGGATTTGGATGTGGGCATCTGTCTACCACAGCACATGCCTTAAGGCATAGTGTACCAAGTGCAATAATGCAAGTAACAGAAGTATGTGTGTCTCAGAGATAAATGGAATTAGTTATGTTGGGATGGGCTTAAATGAAAGTTCTCAGCATTAGTCTCTAATCAAAGTAGGCCCCACCCACCGGCACAGTAGCCAGTAGAAGGTTTCTGTCCTTGTCCTTCTCCTAGAGGGTGAGTGGGAATTTCTAAGGACTATAGGATTTCCTTAGCCATTGTCAACAGCACAAAGAGGGGAAAGGAACACTGTTCAAAGGGCACTATGCAAAACACCTGATTTGGGCTGAAATCATAGCAGTACAGAATTGCTAGAAGATCAGGTTTGAAGTGAGGGATGGTAGGAGATGAGGCTGGGAAGAGGGGCCTGTTTGTGAGAGGCCATGTGTGTTGGGCTAAGAAGTAGGAACATCTCCCTATAAGAAATGGCAAAGAATAGGATTCTTTATCCTTTGTTAAGACTTGGAGGAAAGAGACTTCTTTCCCTAGATGAAGTGGCGGGTCCTCACTTATAGACAGAACCATAAACATGTTTGTAAAAATCAAGTGTAAAACAAGTATTTGATGATTCAAAATTTTCCGGTAGCTGCTGTTGAATATTAAGGGAAGACTTAATTTTGTGGTATACCATTTTTCCTTGCTTTTCGGAAAGCTATCTGACTGGGTCATTCGTAGTAATTCCAAGTCCTACTTTTTCCCACCTTAGAGCTCTCTTTTTTGATATCTAAACCACACTACATTCTCTGAAAAATATACCTGAGGGAATAAAAGGTCTCAGATTTTTGGTTTTTATAACTGATTAGTGGTAGTTATATTGCCATTTTTTCTTTCAGAAACAGATTGCTTTTAAAGAAAAGAGTCTTTCCAAGCATGCCTGGCTGCTTTATCTTACCATTTGCATTCAACGGAATCATGTGAAATCCGTACCCATGAGTTGAATTAATTACCTGGACTATTTTCCTTAATCATCATGAATGATTTCTAGTAACAAAAATTGCATTGTGTAATTTTTGCACTGTGCAATACAGTTAACTATAATAACAAGTGTGTAACTTCTATAATGAATATTTTGTAGTGACTCTGTTGTCATAATAGTTTTGGTGATCTGAAAATCACATGAACTCAAGAAGCTCTTAAAATGATTACCTAATTATAATTACTTTTTCTGTAAGTTAGAAATATGAATTATATTCAGCTAACTAAGCCGTGTGATAGTTCAGCATTGTGGCTCTTTTCACTTAGCTGGCCTTTCAGTCTATTTATTCCAGAGATGCAATTAGAGCACATGAGGGCCTCCGAGAAAGCAAGGGCCTGTATTGATTTCAGGAAATAAAAAATTTGCATGACAATATAAATTCTGCCAGCACATGGGGCAGGCTGAAGTCATCACTTTCCAGCTGTCATTACTATATGGAATCAGCTAAATCTTATCATTCGACTGTGGCATTAGTGTATTTTCAGCCGAAATATAAGGCAGCCAGGATTTATAATCAGAAAGTGTCAGCTTTTCAGACAGATTTGACAACAGCATTTCATTTACACTGTGATCCACTTTTTCACTTTGTAAGGTACAAATCACACCAAAATTGGAAGCCAGCCTAGATACTTTTTTTTTTTTAAAGTAATCTCTTCGCCCAACATGGGGCTCGAACTTACAACCCCCGAGATTGAGTCACATGCTCTCCTGACTGAGCCAGCCAGGTGTCCCTTCAGCCTAGATACTTTTAAAGCAGTTTTGCCTATCTTTAATGTAAAAAATGAATAAGAACGATGTAAGTTGCTAATCCCTTTTCATCTGCCTCCTCTCCCCACCCATCTGTGGAATTTCTGAGATCACCAGTGAGCAACTTCCTGCCAAGTGGCTCAGTATAGGCTTGGGTGTCAGACCATGTGCCTTCCAGTCCCACCTCCACCTCTTGTTAGCTGAGGGACTAGGGCAAATGAGCTCACCCGTTGTACTTCAATTTCCTCACTTGTAAGATGGAATGATAACAATGACACACCTTACAGAATTATGGAGCATTAGATAACATACACTGTGCAAGGGAGTATCATTCACATTGTTTTCTCTGTGGAATTGTGCAAAATGGCAGATGCATGTGCGAAGTACTTATAGTAGTCCCAGATACAAATAAACATTCGTTTAGTAATCATTTTTCTGTGGAGTTTATCATCTTCCCTCTTTCTTGCAATTCTTTCACTTTACTGAATGTCACTTTTCTGTTTCCCATCCTATAACTGTTTGATTTTACCTTTTACCCTTAATTGTGAAGAGGTCAGTTCCCAGTTGGGCAAAATCAGACAAGCAGTCAGGAAAAGAGAAGTTGACGGTGTGTCAGAGAACCCAGCACTGAAGTATATATAGACCATCTCAAACAGGAAGTATTTTATATACTTCCCCTTGAAGTAGAAACAAGTATTGGCATTGTAAGATATGGCCAGCTAGACAGAGTGGTAATCCCAAGTGGGATACGTTCTTAGTCTCTCTATGGCTTGTTTTCTTAATAGGCTAATAATGGTTTTCAGTCTACCTATATAATAAGGTTAATAAGAACTTGGAACAGCACTTAGCATTTAATGCTAAAAACATGTTAAATACTATTGTTCTTGTTGTTATAATAACATTATAACTGACAGATCCTGAAGTTCTCCTTTATGGAGTTCATCACTTCATGATACAAACTTTGTGACTTCCACGTATTCATCTCAAGATTTGACCCAAGATTCCAGTTTCTTAACTCTGGATGAATAATGGACTTACAATCAGATGTCACTTCAAAATCAACCTCATGTTCTTTTTCTTTTAGCAACTTTGCAATTTCTTCCCCCTGCTAATGTTCCCAAACTATTTCAGTAGCATTAATCTTTCCTTAAGTCTAGGCAAAAGACTAAAACTGATTGAGAATTATGGGTTCTTGGTCTGTAGTCACTTGATTTGAAACCATATTTAATTTCTTTTACCCTCCAAGTCATTCATGAAGTTCTGTTTGTTTTTTTCATGTAATTACATTGACTAATGATGAATATTCACTGGCAACTTACTAAGTGCCAGACACTGTTCTAAGCACTTTTGCATGTATTAATTCATTGTATCCTTATAACAACTTTATGGCAGAAGCACTGTTGTTATCCACATTTACAAATATGGAAACCAAGGCTCAGAGGTGAAATGATTGCTTCTATGCCACACAACTGCTTCGTGATGAATCTTGAATCTCTCTTTCTATCACTTCTGCCACCAGATGGGCAGTGGCTCACATTACTTCACCTCTATTATTACAACAGACTCCAAAGTTGATCTCCTTGATTTTGCATTTTGCCCTACAACTTGTATACTGCTGGTAGATTGTTCTCTTTAAGCACTGCTTTTACCATGTCATTCCTTTGTTCAAAATCATTGTATGGCTCCCAGTGGCCTAGGATGAATAAAATAAATTCCATCCCAATTTTTCAGGCTTTCTGTAGTCTGATTCTGTAGTGTCTATTCAGCTTTGTTTCCCCCTCCTCTTATCCTATTATCCCCAGTCAGACTGAGTTTTTCACCATCCCCACAACCATACTAATCATATCTACCTTCATTCATTGCTACATGACTTCATTCATTACTACAGGTCTAAACTACACCCTTCCATTCCCAAATGTTGTGGCTCTAGGAACCCTTCCTTACTAATCTCAACTGAAAGTGACCTTTTCTTCCCTAGAACTCTCCTAACACTTTCTTTGTACCCTTCTTATGATATCATGTTCTGCTTTGTATTGTAGCAATTCTTGTACTTTTCTTATTTCTCTCCCCACTGGTTAGCTTGTTGAAGACAGAGACTGTTTCAGTAATCTTGTATCCCCTGCAGTGTATATTTTAATGCAGAACACATAACAGGTGATCAATAAATAGTTAGTGAATTTAACAGAATTCTAGTTTCATCCACCCAAAGTGTTTCTCTTTTCCCTCTTGTTCTATTCTAATCTTTCATAATCTCACTCCTTGAATGAGACCCTCTTGACTGTTCTAGTCCTTGATGAAACCGACTTTCTCAGAACTCTTGTAACACTTAAGGCAGATAACCACACATTTGAGTTCTTGATTAATTGTTTCATTTGGTATATTCACTGCTCATATGTTACAAAACAGGACCTGGTAAATAAAGATTCTCAAGAAGTATTTGTTGAATGACTCAAATGTTGATCTTGTCCCACCAGTTAAGGTCTCCAAGATGCTGGTGCTCTTGACATATCATAGGTTCTTTATAAATATTCACTGACTCTTAGATTTCTGTTCCATGTGTGCCCTTATCTTCCTGTTGTCTTTTCGTCAGCCTGTGATTACACCAAAGAGCCCTCTGAGTCCTCAGAACACATGTCCCCATTTACAGGCAGAGTTGGATTCCTGACACATGGGGATTTTTGCCAGTCCCTTTTGAAATGCTCTGTTTAGTTTCAGGATGAGTCCTTCTCACAGGGACAAATCCCTAGAGGAAGTGGTGGGAATGCTTAGGTTGGGAAAGAGGCATCAGGGATTTGGGATTGCAAAATACAGGTCACTGACCAGAGACGATTTTACAGAACTTAGTGTCCTGGGTCTCATTACACAATGCATGTCACGGGAAAAGGCCATTCTGTGTGTACTTTGTCCTGTTTAAAAACAGGGATAGCATATCATATTCATGATGCAGTAATAAATGACATCTCCCCAGATGGCATGAAGCCTGCCAATAGGATCTTCAAAAACTCAATTAAAAATAATATTTATATAATATAATAATGACTGGTATATACCATATAGCCAGTGTGGCAGACCCAACTAATATTTCAACTTCTTTTTTTTTTTTTTTTTTAAAGATTTTATTTATTTATTTGTCAGAGAGAGAGCGAGCGAGAGCGAGCACAGGCAGACAAAGTGGAAGGCAGAGTCAGAGGGAGAAGCAGGTTCCCTGCGGAGCAAGGAGCCCGATGTGGGACTCGATCCCAGGACGCTGGGATCATGACCTGAGCCGAAGGCAGCTGCTTAACCAACTGAGCCACCCAGGCGTCCCATATTTCAACTTCTTGAAGGAAAGCCTTATCTACTGAGAAAAAGGGGAGAACTAAATAAGCAGGCATCTCTATTATACTGTGCATCTTGTGAGCACTCAGCAATACTTGGTGATGGCAGATGGTAGAATGGCTTTGCAGAGCAGAAGGGCTGCAAGTTTTGTTACCCTGAATGGAATCTATAATATTTCCACATAGAACAGTGGGAGATATGTGTATGCTATGCATAGACTATGGTCCTTAAATCTTCCCAGTCTTGCTTCTTATCGGAGAGAGGGAAAGGACTGGCAGATGTAGCCAAGGCATAATTGATGTTTCCCTGGACCAAAGGATGAATTCAACAGTGTGCTGGACAGTAGCCAAGATGTAGATTTTTCTTTATTCATATTTCATATATATTTATTTGCGATTTCTTTGGTATACATGCTTAAAAAGTCTTTGTTTTAAATGCAGGTAACCCAAGGACATTTGATCCTAACTTCAAGGGGCCTATTGCCAAAAGGTAAGCAATTCTTTCCCTTGAAATATATTTTTTAACAAGCACAGAAGGTTTAGTTTTGGTACCATTTTCTGGTCACTGGAAAATTGTATCTGCTCTGAAGGGGAAATGACTTATTTTTAGCCAAAATTTCACCTTATTTATGTAGAGAAAATATGGAAAATAAATATTTCCATGACTCATGAATATCCTTTCCTATTCAGGAACTGAAACGTATTCAATTATTAGACCAAAGAGTTTGTACTGCTTAAAAAGAGAAGCTTAAAAATGTTCTACAGGACATAATCACTCTGTAGAGGAGCAAGCACGTTGAAGCCGTTGTTTTGTTCACCTGTTTACTCTATGTTTCACCACTGCAATGCAGAGTTGCTATGCCAACTTCTTCCACACCAGGTATTTCTGCTACCCAGTTTCCAAAAGCAGAAAGCTTTTTTAGAGACCGCCATTCACCACTGCATCATGTAAGCTTCAGATATTTTAGAATGCTCTGGGGAAATAGGTACTTATCTCAACTGGTGCTTCTCTCTAAGTTGTGTGGCATGTAAAAACTATTCAGTAGTTCACAGGTCTCTTTTATTATTACTTTCACCCTCTATTCCCAGGCTTCCTGCTAATCAGGAAGGGGTTTGCAGGGCAGAATAGGTAAAAATGAGGAGAAAATCATGCTGTTGGTAGCTGGGTTTTGCTTAGCTTTGACTTTGATTTCTGGTACTTGTATGTCATAATAAATTGCTAGATGAAATAATAATCAGCATGCTTGTTTTCTCTTGCCAACCATCAGCATGTAGATTAGCATTTACTGTTACATGCCTGCGATATCCCAGCTCTAAACAAATATGCGTTCAGTATTTTGCAGAATTAGTATTCTAATTCTGCAAAAAGCCAAGTTGGTTGTTTGGGATTATTTATTTGAAGGTGTACCAGTGCTGCCTTTAGATTAAGTCTGAAATCTCTCATTCTTCCCGTGATAACACCATGGGTACATTCTGTTGTCTGGTATACAAACAGCCCCATTCAGTGTGTAGGTTACTTTTACTGCATTTGCATTGATTTTACAATAACTAATTTGTGAGAATTGAATCTAGCTTATTGGCCCTAAGGGACCTCTAGATAGAATTGGATTCAACAGTAGTAGTAGTTGTAGCAATAATAATAATAATAATAATAATAGTAATAATAACGTGATGCCACATTTGGACAGACAAAATACAGATTAAAGG
This sequence comes from Mustela putorius furo, assembly GCF_011764305.1. NCBI lineage: Eukaryota > Metazoa > Chordata > Mammalia > Carnivora > Mustelidae > Mustela > Mustela putorius. Next base: position 62,378,631 of record NW_025422005.1, on the reverse strand, counting down.
TGTGCCTTTTGTAGCCATAGAGAAGAAGGCAAAGTTACGCCTGGCTGGCTTTAGGTGTGGGGATGAAGTTGAGATCTGACTTTAGTTATTTAGAGTTTAATGATGGAAGCAGGTAATCCAGGTAAAGTCTAAACTACTGTGATAATCACTATGAAGAAGGTAATTTATTTTTACTAAGGGATGATTTAGGCACCACAGAGGCCTTCAAAGGTGAAATGGTCATTATTTGGGCATACCTCCCCCATTCTTAAATCCAAGACCAGGGGAAAGTGTTGTAAAACCACAGGGGCTTAACTCTAGGAAGACACAGTTAACCCATTTGTAACTTTTCTATAATGCCCTTCCTGGGAAAGTAATTGTGGTGTTTTATGAGCAAATGAGAAAGCCCAGATTCTTTACATTACCTTGGGCAGCAGGGCCAGCTTTAATAATGCCTTTTGCTTACAGATACCACTTCCCCTCATAGAGCTCCGCATTATTATCAGATATTCAGGCCAGCCTTTCCAGCATTCTTTCCTTGTCAGTTGACCCTGTTCTGTACACCTGTCTCCGTTCACAAGGATATCATTTGTATCTAGAGATCACCCAACTGTAGTTATTTCTGGGAGAGGTGAAGGAGTGATGGTAGGGCCATGGGAGATATTAACTCAGTTTCTCTTTTGTTCCCATCTACTAAGAATTGGACCTATGGGAACCAATGACCCGTAAGATTGATCCTCTCCACGGAAGGGTGATTTTGATAGTTTAAATTGTTTTTCCAGTTCCTTTTGAAAAGTTGTTATCCAGTGCTCAGGCTTTGTTCCGTATATTCAACAGATTTTTTAAGAGTTTTTTTTTTAAAACATTGGATTGAGATTATGAGCTTGGTAAAATGAAGTGGCAGTGAAATGAATGCAAATAGAAAAGAAAGAAATAAGCCTCTTTTGTAAGATGCTACATGAGAAATTCCATGTGTGATTTAGAACCAAGAAAAAATTTTTATTTAATGGAGAATTAGTTTACTTTCTTCTGTTAGATAAGGAGAACTGTGTAATCCACTATATTTCTCCTTTTGTACTGAATAAGCTGATAAACTTAATTTCAATGCCAGCAACTATATTAGTCTTTGAGTCAAGAATTTATTTTCGGGAGTTTGAATTTCTATTTCTATTTTAATAACTGTTGCACCCAGGTGTTTTAAGTCATTTCATTTAAGTTTTCTTTTTTTCTGGAAAGAGGCAGCATATAGGTAGACAGGTAAATAGAAATAAAAGGCCTACATATTCCATAATTGCCTTTTCCCTTTATACACAAAACAGATGAAGGACATATGACTGATACTCATCAAATTGTAGGTTTCACAATGCTGAAAATAACTATTATTATGAAGGGTAGAAAATCTGTCTGAAATGTAATAAAATGACTTTATTTCTACCTTAAGCATTGGGAAGATGTGACAAATCCACTATCATTTAGGAGTTCAAGAAGAGAAAGAAACAGGGTTCATTAGGGATGTGGTAGAGGGGATTCACTCACACAAAAGAGCTGGACTAAATGACCTCTAAGTCCTTTCCAACCTTGAAATTTCACGACTGATTCAATTAATGCCAAAGCATAGAAGGAAGAATCCAGCTTCTGGCCTAAGTGATAAACATGTAAAGTACTGTACTGATATCCTCTTGTGAATTCTGAAGTGCCATTATCAAGTACACATCTCAAGTTATTGTGAGAATATAATGCTTTCTCTTAAATTTATGCAGTTCTCATTGGCTACTTGTTGAAATAATTGGTGTGCTTTTTTGGTTATACCAATTATAACATCATTATTTTTATTTCCTTCCATTTTCTTTCATCTTTGGAGACTATTTTAAAGTTTTCAAAGGGAGTGCTGTGGATATAGGCTTTTTATTTCAAAATATTTTACAAGTCAAAATGGCTTGTAACTTCCTTTCTTCCCTCACGTTCTCTCCAGTAGTGGTTTATTCTCTAACACTCTCCTCACACTGATTTTGTGAAGGTTACCAATGATTTCCATCTTTCCAGGTGGTTTCTTTTGTTTTGACCTTGCAGCAATATTTGACAAAGGTGACCATTCTATTTTTTGAAACATTTTTTCTCTTGTTTTTTTTTTTTTTTTTTTTTTTTTTTTTTTTTACCTCATACTCACCTGAAACTTCTTTTACCTTATTGGCCTCTACTTTTCAGTTTTCTCAATCTTGGATTGATCTCCAAATGTTGGAATGACATAAGACTTGGTCCTTGGCCATCTACTCTTCTCCTTCTCTAGTCTATTTTTAGACTAAGCCAATAACTCTAAGTATTATTTGTATGTCATTGACTCCCAAGCTTGTATTGTTACCAATGATTCTTCCATTGACCTGGGTATTTCTGGATTTCTCTGCCTACTTGACATGTCTCTTTGAATTCTTAGTACTTACTCACACTTAATGTGGCCCAACCAAGCTCTTGATTCCTACTCTCACCCCAAGTTCTAAACCTGCCCCCATCAGTTTTCTCCATTTCAGAAAATAATACCAGTATCCATTAGGTTACAGATCCTTGGTTTCTTTTCTTTTCTTTTCTTTTTTCCATCTCCCACATTCGCTCCATTACTGGCTTTAGCTCTACAATATATCTCCAGGCCAATGGCTTCTCCACCTTTCCCGCTACCACCTTCATCCATGTCTCCATACATTCTGCCTATACTTTTGCACTGGACACTAGAGTGGTCTTCCTTTTTACACTCCTGCTTTTCTTAAACCCATTATCCACACAAGACCCTGAGTGAACTTTCAAATCATAGATGAAATTATGCAGCTCTTCTACTTATATATTTTCAGTAGCTTCCCATAGCACTTTGATAAGATCTCAAACTTACTGGGCCTTATATGAGTGCCCTTTGTGTAATTCACTGATTTTTTTCTCTACCACTCTTTCTCTCTTTATCCTCTCATTGTAGCTGTACTGGGATTCTTTGAAATTTTTGAACATTCTGAACTTACATCCATCTTGGAGACTTTGTGATTATTATTCCTCTACCTGAAATGTTTTGCCCCCAGAACTTTATATGGCTGGCTGCCTCTTATTATTCCTCTCCTAACTGCCATTGCCTAAGAGGTCTTAATGACACTCCCCCCCCCCCACCTTTTTTTTTTTTTGAAGATTTTATTTATTTATTTGACAGACAGAGATCACAAGTCAGCAGAGAGGCAGGCAGAGAGAGAGGAGGAAACAGGCTCCCCACTGAGCAGAGAGCCCGATGTGGGGCTCGATCCCAGGACCCTGGGATCATGACCTGAGCCAAAGGCAGAGGCTTTAACCCACTGAGCCACCCAGGTGCCCCCCCCCACCTTTTTTTAGTAGCTTCAACTTTTTATTTAAATTCTAGTTAATGAACATAGTCACTCTCTGTGACATCACTTAGTTGTATTTATTTTATAATATTTATCACTACTGAAAAACTGCTTTAGTCCTTTCTTTGCTTACATAGTTAATGCCCAGTCTAAAATATCAGGTCAATGAAAAGCAAGAACTCTGTCTGTTTTGTTGATCAGTCTCTCCCCTGGATTTAGAAAGTCCCTGACACATATGTATTTGTTGTACAACTAAGTGAACTATTACCCTAGCTTCAAGATGTGCTGGAGATGTGCTGGGAAGGATGGAAGCTAGTTGGAATAAAGGCAGGGTACCATTTAGAAGACTTACTTCAGTAATCCAACTGAGAAATGATTAAAACATGGACTAAGGCAGTGGCCCTGGGAGAGAAGTTTAAGAGCTAATGAAAAAGCAAAGCCTTTAAGGCTTTTGTACTGACTGTATGTTGGGGGTAGAACAGAGAATTTAGCATGACTGGGCCTGATAGTCAGATGGGCTGTGGTTATGATTATCAAATCAGGGAACATAGGAGGAGAAGAAGGATGGTTACGAAGGGTAGAGAAAACCGTAAGTAAGTTTAGATTTAGAAGTGTTGAATTTGGGATTCCTGTGGCATACCCAGGGAGGAATATTTAGTACAAAGTCAGGAATATACCTCTGAGGCTCTTTAAAATATTGATATATTTCTTTTAACTAAAAAAGTATGTAAATAAAGAGGAAAATTTTAAAGAATATTAAAGTGTAATAAAAAACTTTAGGGGTCTGCTTGTGCCTGGGTGGCTCAAAGCATCTGCCTTTGGCTCATGTCATGATCCCAGGGTCCTGAGATCAAGGCCCACATTGGGCTCTCTGCTCAGTGGGAGCCTCCTTCTCCCTCTTCCACTCCACCTGCTTGTGCTCTCTCTCTCTGTCAAATAAATAGATGAAATATTAAAATAAATAAATAAATAAAACCTTAAAAAAATAGTAAGTTTTCTCTTTTGAGAAATACTCCCTGGTCATCCCTAGAGTATACTGTATGTACTTTCTTGGTGCTCTCAGAATACACTGTGTACTTCAATACTGTATTGTAATTAGTTGTTTTCTTGGCTTATTCTTCAATTAAACCATGGGTTCTGCTAAGTAGTAACAGTTTGATCATGTTGCACCCTCTATTCACATTTCACCAGTGAGTTCCCACTGCTAAACATTAATTCCCATGCCTAATTTATCTTACTATACACAAATTTATCTTACTATATCTGCCTAAACTACTTTTCCTCCCTATGCTCTGTCTGTCTCTTGCTCTCTCTCTTTCTCTGTGGAGTTTCTAAACCCTTGAATGAACTTTCTGTTGAATCAAACCAGTCCTGTATACTTCTGCAGGGCCTGAAAACTTATTATATCAGTGCCCTAGAATTACAACTCAGGGATGATAACTGGCACTAACAAAGTCACAAGAGACTGATGTATAACACCAGAATACCAATGCAGTAATTTACATTAAGAAATTATGCTGAGCAGACCTGGTGTTCATGTTGGCCTGACCAGCACATTGCTCCCTTTAGGCAAACTGCATGAGAAACCTAATTACTAAAAGGTTGCTTGATGAGTGTATAGTTCGAACAAGGGAATTGCATGAGTAGAATATCTAATGGCATCAGGGGCTGGCTGCCTATGGTGTCTCTCAATGGAGTGGGATCCTTACATGAGTTTGATTTGGTGCTCTAACCTTGAGTGTGCTTGAAGGGCAGAGCTGTTTGATCATTATTTGCAATTCTCTTTAGATATGTTAATAAAGTCAATAAGTTTAAAATCAGGCTTGCTGGACTAGGAGGCTTATAATATCATAGAACTGATTATGTACATTTCTGCTTTAATTTTGTGTTGATTTCTTAGTTTAACTCTTGGAAAGCAGCATTATTTTGTGTACTCTCAAGTTTTGGGGAAACACTTTACTGTTACATAAAGTGATAGTGTTTCTTGCTTAATGGCCCTGCTCAGGAACCACCCCTTCTGACCCCAGTCTCAGTGTATCTTCCCTCCACTGAAATCCTGCAGCTTTTGGTGTGAATGATATTCAGTACATTCTACTTGTGATTGCTTTTTCACTTCTGTACTCGTGTATTATTTTGTCATTTGACCTGTAACTCCCTTGAAAGACAGAGATCTGCATTCAGTATATATGTGAGTAATTAATGACAAGGGCTGTCTTTCCCCCACCCCCAATAATACCACCACTAGCTAGAGCATCTGCTCCTTTGATGACATTCTGATTTTAAAGAATGGGGTTATTTCTTTCATGGCTGTGTTTATAAATGTTAATATTCTTCTAATCTGCACCTTTCAGATTTTTCCATTAAAAAATAAATAAAATCAACAAAGTCCATCCCCATGTCCTGAGAAGATAATATATCACCTTTATCATAGGCTACTAACTGTAGCAATTTGGACTTTATTTTTTCAGACTTGGGCCCACAGGTCAAGCAAATGGTCATAACATTTTAATGGCTTTGCTCTAACATAAAATGAATGAGATAAACAGAATAAACTGAGCTTTTTACACTGGGACCTATAAATCTTTGACCTGCCTTGACCTGGAATACTTGGATCTGCACTGCATACAGTGTCATGCCCTCTGTGGACACTTCATAAAAACTAACTGAATTGAAAATTGGTCTGAGGTATATTCCAAAAGCCCTAGTAATACAAGTAGCTCAGAGAACTCTGATGCTATTTCCTTATTAGCTGAGAGTTGAATTTAGGACTTTGAACTCCCATATCATACCACTGTCATCTGAACATGGTATGGAATTTGGATAGCTTCTCAGCAAGAGTTTTAAAGTCCTAGAGTTAAAACCTATTAGTAAGGGTTTACTTATATATGGTGACTGCTTTGTCTCAAATATGATAGTGCTATGGCGACCCTGCAGCCTCTTGTGTTTTTCCATAGGTTCTATGTCACTCTGCTTCCTCCTCAGCCTCATTTACCTTTATTCATTGAACAAATATTTTTATACATGTAACTCTGTGATAAGAATTATGCTAGTTGGTGATAACACAAAAATAAGATGTCCTTGTCCTCAAGGAATTAGACAATAGAAGAAACAGGCAACTGAAAAAAACTTTATGGTTCAATGTAGGAAGTACAAGTGGTGGGAAAAAACGACCTCTTAGCTGTGGAAGTCTTATGTGGCTGCTGTTCCAAAGACTAGTATTGATTTATTTTCATTCAACAAATATTTATTGGTCATCTGATATTTTCCCAAAATCTTATAGGCATTAAATACATAGTGATAAGCAAGATAGATACAGCACCTGTGTTTTTGGAAGAGGGAAGAGACAGGGCAGACAACATCTGAAAAATGAACTAACAGTATTACAAAGTGAAAACTATGAGAAAGAAAACAAAACAGTATGATGTGATAATGCATAGCTGAGGATGAGGGTGGGCTCTCATTTAGACTTTGTGGCCGCAGTAGACCTCTTTATAGAGCTGACAATTGAAATGAGACTTGATTGGTAAGGAGGAACTAGCTATACAAAGATTGAGGACATGGCACTTCAGACAGAGGAATAGAAAAACATTAAGTCTTTAAAGCAGGAATAAGTTTCTGTGTTCAAAGAGCAGAATGAAGGCTGGTGTGACTGCAGTATGATGGAAAGGAGATGGGGTTGGCAGTGGGTTGGTAGGTGACTCCCGCAAGCACATTATAGCTTGTGTGTATAAGTGTGATGCAGAGCCATTGGTAGGTTTTAGGGGAATGAGTTAATCTAATACATGTTCTTAAAACTCATTTTACTGCTGTGTAGAGAATGATTTTTAAGAGTCCAAAAGCAGCAGCAAGGAGATCCATAGGAAGTCTTTGCAGTCATCTAAGTGGAGGAGTCAGACTTAGACTAGGGTGGTGGTAGTGGCGATGGATAGATGTGAATACATTCAATATATTTTTTGGTAGTAGAGATGACAGTACTTACTAGTGTGAGATGAGAGAAAGAAGTCAAGGAAAACTGCTAGATTTGTAAGTTGAACAACTAGGTGGATGATAATTCTCTATATGAAGAATGGAAATAGTAAGGGAGGAACAAGTTTGCTATCGTAGGACTTCTATTTTGGCTGTATTATGTTTAAGTTGTAGAGTAATAGATATTCTTGTGATGATGCTATAAATGAGCCTGTAGCTCAGTGAAGAATAAGGTGAGGGCTAACCATTGAGAATTGGTGGGGGGCAGTTATTGGTGTAGAGATAATATTTTAAGCCAAGTGTCTGGATTATATCACTTAGGAGGGTGAAGAAGAGACCTAGGGATAAACTCTGAACTTGACCACTTTTGAGGGGGGTCAGTCAGAGGTAGAGGAGCCAGCAAAGGAGACAGAAAAGGCACCCATGGGTTAGCAGAAAATCAAGGAGTTTGCAACTTTTAGAAGCTGAAAGTAGTGATACAAGAAGAGATGGATGGGTGGATAGATGGATGGATGGATGTGATCAACTGTGTTGATTGCTTTGGGAGATCAAGCAAGATAAAACTAAGAAGCGACTATTGGATTTGGCAATACAAAAGTTATTAGTGACCTACCTCATCCGCTCAATCTCAGTGATGTAGTGGGCACTTAAGTCTGATAGGGAGAGTTAATTAAAGAATATGAGGTGAAAACCTGGAGGTGCCCACTAGAAACAACTCTTTCAATAAGTTTTATTGGAGGATGAGGGGTATCTGGGATTAAAGTAGAGTTTCTAAATATAGAGGATACTAGAACATGGTAGTGTATGGTGCTAGAGATGATCCAGGGCGCTATTGATGCAAAAGAAAGGGGAAATTATAGAAACAAAGTCCTGAAGATGAAATCCAGAACGTGACTGGAGAGTGAGCTTTGGTAGGAAGAGAGATACCTAATCCATATAGCAAGATGGTAAACTGGGGATTAGGTGTCAATAGTTTTTTTTTTTTTTTTTGATGATGGAAAGAGGGAGATTCTTATTTCTTGCTTTTAATTTCTCAATGAAATTGAGAAAGACAAGGATGGGCTGTTGGTGGTAGTAGTGGTGGTAGCAGGCCCATGTGTGTGAGGGCTGAGAGGAGAATGTACGAAGCAAACATTTTGGAAAGTGAAGAGGTGAACATGATATATTATTAATCCAGAATACATATATTTTGCATTTCCCATATAGAGTTTATTATTCTAGTTTTATAAAAATTTAAGGGAACCCAAAATTTGGTCATTGTTCTAATGGAGCATAATGATTTTTAGACACATGTCTAAAAATTTTTGTTCTGTGAACAAAAATATCCTTGGGGCACCTGGGTGGCTCAGGCGACTAAGTGACTGACTCCTGGTTTTATTACCACATGCTTTTCAAATATTGTTGTATTCAGGCTGTTTTGCAACGGAATGAATTTGTTTTTCATTTGTTCTTCACCATTTTAACACTTACAGTTTGAATTCTTTTGGCAGGACAATGGGAAGAGAAACTTTTTTTTTTTTTTCTGTTTAAAAATTGGACGTACTTTGTGTCCATTTAGAGCAGGAGACATGTGAGTGGGCACAGTGGGGAAGCCAATAGGGCTGAAGGCAACAAACAGTTTCTAAAGGCTTGGGCACAGGACTGTGGGACTCACTCCGTGACTGTGAAATGAAACCTCTGGAGGCAATCCTAGTAATAGCATCTCATTATGGAATTTCTGAGTCATTCAGATACCAGCAGTGTGGAGCCAGTTTCCTGAGTCTTAATAGAACCAAAAATACTTGTTCTATACTCCAAAAATACTCCAGAAAACCCAGGAGTAGAAAGAGCATTATCAGGAGACAGAAAGGAAAGGCCTACTAGAATTTTCTCCACTCACTAACAGCTGACCTTAATTGCTTTTCTTAATGTAATGACTATGCAGCAGTTTGACTTGAAGGTTATTTTCCAGTTAGATCTGTGAGGAAAAATTACTGAAGTATTATCAAACTTTATTTAGGTATTGGTATTTAATTTAAATCTCTTCCATATTGTACATTAGGCTTTTTTTAGATGATTTTTTTGCTTGGTTGTTTAAGTAAGGAATTATTAAATAAATGTGAGTTAAGCAGTTCTTGAAATGCCTTTCTATTTTGGTAATGAAACTGTCACTCAGGCACAGCCCTTCACTTGATATGAGCTTGTCCAAATCCTATATATAGCCTCTCAGAGAAACAAAACAAAACAACAACAGCTTTTTACTGTTGATGTTATAAACCCAAATGGACAAAGTGACAACAAACCTCACAGCTGTGTATTTTAAAAGTCAGGACATGATAAAATAAGGCTAAAACTTCCCAACGCATGTCATATTGTCATTTTGATTTAAGTTACTTGTTGGACATTTATCCAAGATGTCACCGTGTTTCATGATTTACAAGTATAGATATCACTTTATGTGCTCTAGACTTTAGAATTCAGATCATTCTACATTTATTTCAAGCTGGAAGTCTCCTATTTATTTGTTGAAATATCTTCAAGAATTAATTCCTTCATGTTGGTAAAGTTGTGGTCCTGTGAAATATTATTTATCTTATGTTTTTTGGTAATCTGTCATCTATTCTTCATGGGATGTTTTCTGTCAGAAATGTAAAAAAAAAAAAAAGGCTCAATGTCAAAAACTAAAAGAAAAGTGTTTGCTCAAAATTTAAAGTAAAAAAATTCACACTAGAGTTGATGGTCTCCATGTGCCTTATTCTTAATGTTTCCCTCCTAAAAACATTCCATGGTAATGTGCATTTACATTTTATAGGTCCCTCTTGTGCCCTGCAGTAAGGATGGAGGAAGTGTGGAAGGCGCTGTTAGTTTACATTTGTGCATTTGATATCACAACTTGTTTTTTAGATTTAGGAAACTAAAGTTACAACCACATAATCCAACTTCTCCATATGCATTATCCATAATTTAATTTAATTTTGTTCAATAAAAGAGGGATTGGAACTCCATCTCTTCCTTTCTGGAAGAGGTTTGATTTCCCATCCCACTGCCTTCACCTTCCTCCCTAAAACTCTGGCTTTGATATGTATGCATTATGTTTGTGCTGAATTTATAAATTTATTTAACATTCTTGGTTCCCTAACTATGTTATTATAGTTTTGGTGTGCTATTTATTGACTCTGTGATCTGTTGTGGATTAGTAGACCATGTCTACATCTCTAACCTGATATGCTGTCTGTATCATTTACAATTCCATGAGGGAGTTAAAACTAACACACATAAATTTTAGCAGGTTGTTAAGTGCTAAACCATGATGATGATTGTAAGGGCAATAGAATTCCCAGTTATAACAGAAAGAGCTCAGTCAAGTGATAAAGATCAGAATTAATGTACAAGAGAGCTTTTGAACTGAACCTGGAAAGATGGATTGGATCAGTATTTTGGGGGAGAAAAAAAGGACGAAGGATTCCAAGTTAAAAAAAAAAATCTATAAAGGCAAGAAGTCTTCACTCAGCATTTGGGATACTATCCTAAACATAGGGCTTCATCTCTAGTAGATATCCTCAAGTCCAGTTTGCATTAGGAGTGCAGCCCAGTTACTGAAATTTACTTGACTTGTTCCCTCTTTGAACTGGACTGGTTTTTTCCTTGGATTGGTCATATTGACTAATTGACTTGATATTGAGTAGATATAGTCTCAGCATCTTTAATGAGGAGCACAGTATTTTTCTCTTAATATCTCTAACTTTTGTTGCCTGAATATACTAAAATATGAGGAGCCCTTTAGCTACAATCTTAGGATTTGAGAGTTCAGTTTTAATTCCCTTAAAAATCAGAAGCTGGTATGACCAATGCTGAATTGTTTATACCCCTGAAAATATGCAGAGTAAAATAAGAATTTGTTATTTCCTAGTTGGAAGAGCCATAGAAAGTATTTTGTTTTAAGGAATTTATTCATTTATTTAAGTAGGCAATACATGTGGGTAAACGTTTCAAACAGTACAGAAAAGGCATAGAGTCCCTAGCACCTCAGAATCCTGTCTCAGAGACAACAAATACTATCAATAACTTGTGTAGCCTTTCAAATAAATGTATGTATGTAAAAGTATATATTTGTATGTGTATATACACACACACACACATATATATATGTACATATATATCTTGTATTTCCCTTTTTTCATATAAAAAATAATAGCATGCCATAATAGCTTTCCCTACTGTTTATTTTTTTCCTACTGTTTTTAACCTAACACTACACCTGGGAAATCAATTCATCAGTACATACTGAAGTCATAGGAGTTGGAAGAGAGGTCTTGAAAGAAATGTATTAGATTCTTAAAATTTTATTATTATCCATACTATTTCAAGAAATAACTTCCGCAGTACTCTTCTTTGTCTTTTAGTCACATATAAAAGCCAAATCCACATGTTTCTTGTCTAACTCTTAGCCCTACTTACTCCCTGGCAGTTGCTCTCTTATCTGTGTTCTCTACATCTTTTATACATTTTACATACTCCATTTGGACCCTGGTCATATTGAGGGTTTTTTGTTTGCCTTTTTAAAGTCTGTTTTTATCTGTGAACAGATTGTGAGTGACTTGAAGCTTTTCTTTTTAAGGCAAAGGAAACAAAAGCGAAAATGAACTTTTGGGACTTCATCAAAATCTCTCTGGATCCTTATTCCTAGTATAGAGTCTGGTATATAATAGGTGCTCAATAAATGTTTGCCTGATTTTTAAAAAATATGAGGCCCTTAATGTTCACTGTTAATAGAGTCCATATTTTTGTTTTCTTGCTGTAATCCTTTGGCATTGTTTTGAAATACTTATTTCCCCAATGATAACTACTTTTCTTGTTTGTTTATTCTCTATAGAGCAGGAAAAGATTATGGGTGAAAAATAAAACAAATAAATCACCTGCACATATTTATACATCTTTTATGAACTTTTATGAGAAAAATAGATGATCCTCCCCGTTTTGTGTTACAGATTGCTGAGGAAAAGCTGATGTGGCTAAAACAAATATACACCCTCCAGCTTGGAGTAATTACCCATAGATGTGTTTGCATATATACACTTCTTGAACCTACTCTGTGATGTATGCACATACTTGTGTAATGCTCACAAAGATGCTTCATGTCATTACTTTGAAAATCGTCATGTTCGGCTTAGTCAAGCAAAAGTGCTTTAATAGCATCTTAGATTTTGTTGCCATGCTCTGAGACTACAGAACTGTATTTTCATTCATACAGCACTATGTGCCACTCATTTATATCATCCTCCGTTGCTTGCAATATACAATAGAATGTTTGATGTAAATGCAAATAGTTGAAAGAATTATTTTGTATTTATTCATGATACGGAGCTTATGGGTCTGCTGTAACTATCCTTACTCAGAGAATGAGCATTTTTCTTCACATTGCTTCGAAGATCATTTAAGACTCATCTTTAAACTGCCTCATTATGTCTTTCAGAAATACAGTTCTCATATAACAACTAATCAGGAAATTCGGAGTATTTGAAATATGTTAAGAAAAACAGATGTTTTCTATTTAAAGTACTGCAGATGATTGTTATTTCTTTTCCTCGTAAAAAAAAAAAACACACACACACACATTCATATCCACTAAATAAATGTATTGTCTTTAAGTGTGCGTCTTCTGTGTCACAGTGGTGGGAAGTCTACACTGCTAGAGTTACAAATGGACCTGTTCTGCTAATGTTCTGCTTAACTATTCATTTTGCACAATAGGAAAGCTTGGGCTGGGAAAACATCAGTAAATTTCATTCATCTTAGCCTGACATGAGAAATAGACAATGCTAATGGCAGTTGTTGGCTGTTTGCTTTGAAATATGCTGAATGATTCAATAGGCATTTTTTTTTTTACCCAAAATAAACTTAGCTGATATTTATTTATTTATTTATTTATTTATTTAGAGCAGGAGCAGGGAAGGGGGTGAGCGCGTGAGCCAGAAGAGGGACCGAGGGAGAGGGAGAGAGGGAATCCCAAGCAGGCTTCCCACTGGGTGTAGAGTCTGACGTGGGGCTTAGTCTCATGACCCTGAGATCATGAACTGAGCTGCAATCCAGAGTCAGATGCTTAACCGACTGAGCCACCCAGGCACCTCTAAACTTAGCTGATTTTGTGGAAAGACTAAATCTTACAGATAAACATCTTACAGATGTTAAAAGGTTAAGCAATAGAGTAAGAGCAGGAAGAATTAGCCAGATGTATTTAATTATCCATTGAATTCAACTATAGAATTTAAAAGATATAGTATCCTTTAATACTTTTTTAAAAATATTTTAATTTTTTATTTGACAGACAGAGATCACAAGTAGGCAGAGGAGGCAGGCAGAGAGAGGGGAGAAGCAGGCTCCCCCCCTGAGCAGAGAGCTCAATGCAGGGCTTGATCCCACAGACCCTGGAATCATGACCTGAGCCAAAGGCAGAGGCTTTAACCCACTGAGCCACCCAGGTGCCCCTTTTAATACTTTTTTAAGAAAGATTTTATTTATTTATTTGACAGAGAGAAACATAGCGAGAAAGAGAACACAAGCAGGGTGAGTAGGAGAGGGAGAAGCGGGTTTCCTGCTGAGCAGGGAGCCCGATGCTGGGCTCTATCCCAGGATCCCAAGATCATAACCTGAGCTGAAAGCAGTTAATGGGCCACTCAGGTGCCCCTCCTTTAATACTTTTGTTGAAACAGAATCATTATTATCCATTTACTTTTAAAACATTTTGAAAGTTTATTTAGTTCAGCCTTCTGATTTGGGGTGGGAAACAAAAGCCTGGATAAATGGAAAATCTTAATTAACCAAGATTACCTGATGACTTGATGGCAAAGGTGGGGTTTGATTCCAGGTCTCCAGGTTATGAGTCTGGAGTTCTTTCCTCTGCATATCTCTGACGTCGTTTTTCAGTAAGTCTGTCACTTTTCATTTCATGGCAGCATTTTGTTTTTTGTTTGTTTTCTGGTTTTTGTTGTTGTTGTTGAGTGGAAAAGCAAGCTGAGAGTAAGAGGAAAACTGCATCTATGCAATGGATGGAGGAAGAGGAAGGAATTTAAACTAGATGGCAGAAGAGAGGAGATTTGGAGAGCAAAAATGCCCACTGGGGAGTATTTTCTTTTTTCTGATATATTGCATACAGTGTGTGGCCTCGTATGGGCCCCACCATGACCTTCTCAGCAAACTTCTATTCTTTAACTCATTGGAGAGCTGGATTCATTTTGATGGATGTGATTGAAGTGCTGAGGGTACCCTCGGGGTGGATGGGGTCAAGAGCCCAGCTTGTCACTTGGAGGACTGCCTTACATATTTATTTCTGGGATTATTTGACTGCATCTCTTTTGAAAACTATGAGCACGACAAGAGTGAGCCATGGGTCTGTCTGTTCACTTTTGCATCTTCAGTACCAATATGTTGCCTGGTTAGATGTAAATAGCACGTGCACAATAAGTTTGTTGGAATCTATTAGAACTCAAATATAATAAGGTGATTCCTTCTTCATGATGGCTATATATCAGACACTTGATCCCCAGGAGAATTTAATCTCAGGACAACTCCCCAAGGTTTTTATTTCTATCTACCACTTACAGATTAGGAGCTGAGATTTAGGGAGAGCAAATCACTATCCAACAGCATACAACTCATAAGTGCCAAAGCTGGTATATCCAGAAAGTGATAGGCTATCTGGCATCAAAAGTCAGTCTTTCATCATGCTCTTCTAAATAGTCTTGGTCTTCAAAATCCTACAGACAGGGCCTTACTAAAAATAGGATATAAGGATCATGATTTCACTAGGAGATAAAAGATTTTATTGCTTTTCAAAGAAACTATGAAGAGGATAGCAACTCAACCTAACAGACTTTCTGTACTGCCCAGTAAGAATAATTTTTTTCTGCAACAGCTGAAATTTACTTCAGAGGGTAGCTCATGGCTGCAACATATTATGCTTTATTGAAGCAATTAATCAGACTAGGAAGATTGTTCTAAGTCCAGAATTTCCTCAGAAATACCCCAAATTTCTTATTTTTTCTCGTTGCTGAATACTTCTGGAGTCCTAAGAATAATCTCCCAATTACTGAGTGATTTCTCAATTACTTTATCTAGAAGAATTAAGTAATATTTGGTGAAGAGATACTGGTGAGTAATAGAGAGCTACTTTGGGATTGCTCTAGAGATCACCTGATGAAATGAGATTTTAAAAAAAGAGTGGGCAAGTAATATAAATTTATTACTTCTGGCTGTAAGATTGGATGTTATTATAAAAACACTCAATTAAAAATCAATTTTTAAAGCAGTACAGTAAGTAGTTATATTATGGAGACCACAAATGAGAAATTTGGAATTAAATTTCCTGTGGAATATCACCAATAAATGAAAAAACTTTGTATCTCAGACGTCTTAGAGGAGAAGGTGTTGTGTGGTCTGGACAACTAGACTGTATGACTAAGAAATCCAGTGATGACAAAGATGTGGATATTAAAGATGAATCAAATAATTTTTTGGTGAAATTTGTTTATTTATTTATTTTTAAAAGATTTTATTTATTTGACAGAGAGACACACAGTGATAGAGGGAACACAAGCAGGAAGAGTGGGAGAGGGAGAAGCAGTCTTCCTGCTGAGCCTGGAGCCTGATGCAGGACTCGATCTCGGGACCCTGGGATCATGACCTGAGCCAAAGGCAGACACTTAACGACTGAGCCATCCAGGCACCTCATTTTTTGGGAAAATTTAAAAAGAAAAAGTCACTAATACCTAGTTAATATATCATTTATATTTATTTAATGTATGATTTTACATATGCATGTGTGAATAAACTTATAAATCAAATACACAAGTGGATCTTTATCTATTTCATTATATTTTGATTGATCCCTCCCCCATCTTTGTTACTTTCTTCATTTTTTAAGATTTTATTCATTTATGAGAGAGAACGCAATAGGAAAACCAGAGGGAGAGGGACAAGCAGACTCTGTGCTGAACCTGGAGCCTGATGTGGGGTTGATCTCACAACCCTGAGATCATGACCTGAGCTGAAACCAAGAGTCAGAGGTTTAACTGACTAAGCCACCCAGGCTCCCCCCAACCCCCATTTTTAATCTTCTCACTGGGAAGATAAGAACTTGTCACACATTTGGGGCTGTAATTTTAGGAGTTTTTTTTTTTTTTCTAATTATTTGAGAGAGAGAGCACAAGCAGGGGCAGAGGGAGAAGCAGGCTTCCTACTGAGCAAGGAACCTGATGTGGGGCTCTATCCCAGGACTCTGGGATCATGACCCGAGCCAAAGGCAGTCCCTTAACCAACTGAGTCACCCAGGCACCCAATATTGGTTATATTGTATTGGTTCTCTCTGGCTTTTTCCCTTCAAATAACCCAATTATAAAATTAGTATTTGTAGAGAGATAGGATTTGTTAGTTCTTAGGATGATGCAATGGAAAATAGTAAACTTGTTGAGAATGGAGCATGCATTCACTAGAGACAAAATACCAACAAATAAAGGAAAGTGGCCCTTTTTTAAAATTAAAATTGAGATATCTGTAATTATATATAGATAGAAATTTCTGAGAAATAAGTGCTTTATTCTGATTTCATAAATAAATAAATAATTATCTCATTATAATATGATACTAAATTCCAATTTGTATTTTCTCTTACATATTTATGATAGAAAATTCATATTTCTTTGCTTTTTGCCTTTGATAGCAATACAACAATGACAAATAAGCATACTCACTTAGAATCCCAGCCCGATTTTCTGAAACAAGGTCATGTATCACTAACTTATTTGTGCTGCCCCAACCTTTTACCAGAAGGCTCTTCAGGGATTTGTGAATTAAATCTCTGAGTGCTTTTGAAAAGCTTGCTTGGTAATTGGACAGAAAGAGAACTTTAAGAACAAGGTCACCTAACCAAAACCATTATTTAGGTCACATACCTCTCTAATATTAAACAGTTAGGAAGACACACATATAATTAAATGATCCATACTATTTAATGAATATCTATTTGTCATTCAAAATATTGCTCCCATTAGGGAATGATGGCAACAATTAACATTCAGCCCTTTAGGCTATAACTTAAAGATGAATTTATATCCTTAGGCATATAGAATGGATTTAACCTCCCTCATATTACAAGAAAAGCTATGTACATTTTTGTGGCTTTTTCTTGGGCTATGTTAAATCTCTTAGAGCACAAAAGGTTGGTATTTCTTTCCATAGAAATTAATGTCATGTTGTATTCAGTCTCTAAAGACTTTTCACATAATTTTGATATTTGCTACAGGGCAGATGAGTTATAAAATCATGCTTTTAAAATATCTTTCATTTATAGGTTTTGTGTGAAGGATTCCCTTATCTTTTATTATTCATTTTTCTTCCTATGAATTTCTTTGATTGTTCTTAGGCTTTGTTTCTTTTCCTGGTCAGTTATAGCTTGATAGCATTGCCTATTATTGTTTTCAAAGATGTATTTCTTTTTGAGGCTACTGGTAGGTAACTTTTACTAAATTTAAGTTTGAGTTTTTTGTAAACCCTCTTCACTTGAGACTTATATGCCATACTTTCCAGCATATTTGAATTACAAATAATTAATGGTCATTTTACAAGTAATTATCTTTTCTTTATGCTAAAAGGATTTAAAACCTTTGAAAAGAACCAGGTAATAATGAGGCAGGGAAGAAGATTTTTGGAAAGCTAAGGGTAATTGCTTTTCTAACTCAGGTGCAAATCAAAGCATTTAATAACTTTCTGGGACAATGAAATGAGAACTTCACAGTGTATTCTTAATTTAAGTCATTTATTTCATCATTTGTTCCCTTTATTGAAGTGTATCTTCTTTCCTTGTCTAGGATATATTATTATGTTACCTATTTTATTTTGGAAGCCTTCAGCTGAGCTGCTGATAATATGTAATCATTTTACGTTCTGTTCCCAGTGATGCATGCTAACCTAAGAAAACTAATACATGCATGACCCAAGACAATTCAAACTGAACCTGTTACACTAGAGTTGAACAGACACAGCTTTGTCTCTCCTTGAAGAAGGATGGTAGCAGGGAAGCAGAAATGCATTGGTAGACTTACGTCTTTGTGGGTCTACAGAAGAAAGTTCTGGAGAATAAAGGGCAGATCTTGGGTCTTGGAACTAAAATCCTTTTCCTTTACTGCTCTTAGAAGAATTGGTAATGACTTAAAAAAATAATAATAAAAATATTTTAATAGAGCTAAGATTTTTTTTTTCATCTTTTAGTATTGCCTCTGAGAAAGAATAGTGTACCAATACCCTCAGGATTACTGAGTTTGCATGAAAACAAACTAAAAACACTTCATAACAAATTTTAAAAAATCGATGAGCCAGCAGTTATGTTTATAAATATTTCTATCATCTGAATTGATATGGCATGTAGGACAAATGCTCTTTCTTGTCTGCTACTCGTATACTTGGAGAGGGTGTATTTGCCTGGGATTTCAGGGTGGAGAGGGGAAGGAGAGATTATATTTCTCTTTTGTACAAATATTAATGTATCCCAAAGCACACAGAAGTCTCTACAGAATCATATAGAGCTAAATAAAAAATCAACATAATGCACTGTTTACCAGCCTAGTGTCCAAATGTCAGCTTGGCTAGAATTTTGTGGGGCCTTTCTTAGTTGATAGTCTCGATGTGCCTTTGTTAACTAAGCACACATCTTTGAAGATTTGCAGATCCAGAAAGGCCTTGAAAATATGGAATAGGGAGATGTGTGTTGGATGTGAGATTTGGACTGGATATTTGGAATGAAGAATGCTAGATTAACTTTGAATACTGGCTCTGAAGAATAGGAAGCAGGCTTTGCCCTTCACTTTATTCTGGTGCTCACCTCTCCATAAGAGACAGCTGCCGAGAATACCAAGGAGGCCACGTAACAGGGGAGCCACAAAGACAGATCCTGGCCAAAAGCTCTGGACCAAAAATGAAGCTTAGAGTAGAATATTAAAGAACCAGCCAAGGAGGATGCTTCTGCATCGAAAGCCAGAAAACAACATGGATTAACCTGGCATTTGTATCTGGCATTCTTTGTCTCTTCTGGGGTTTTATGTATCCTAAGATTCAAGGACATGAAGCCTGAAGTCAGTATATGAAACCCATATGTACGTGTCATAAAACTCCACTTTATATAACTTATTTATCGGTGATTTTGGATAAAATAGACAAGATCATTTGCTTAAAATGAAATATATACTTGCAAAAGTCAAATGTTTAAATATTACTTTTACTTTTGGTCTCTGTGGAAATTTAAATTATCTTCTTCAACTCTATTTTTTAGAGAGAAGTTTTAATGTAAGAAAGAAATAGATGGCATACCCAGTCTCGAATAGGTTCTACACTGATACCACACTATAGCAGACGCTACTTGCTGTTATGGACTGGATATTTATAGTCCCCCAAATGCACACATTGAAACCCTACTCCCTACTTTGGAGGTAATTGGGTTTGGAGAAGGTTATGAGGGTGGGGTCCTCATAATGGAATTAGTGCCCTTATAAGAAGAGATGAGAAAGCCAGCTGTCTCTCTGTCTCTACCATATGGGGATATGAGGATACTACAAGTTGGCAGATATCTGTAAGTCAAGAGAGAACTCTCACCAGAACCTGACCATACTGGCATTGTGAACCCAGCCTTCCCAACCTCCAGAACTGTGAGAAATAAATGTCTGTTATTTAAGCCACTCCATCTATGGTATTTTGTTACAATATTACAATATTTGTAACAATATTTTGTTAAAATGTTACTCAGCCTGAGCTGAGTAAGATGCATAGGCTGTTCACTCTACCTGTTAGGATAGGGGTTTTATTTTATTTTATTTTGACTGTTAACTTTCTTGTATTGAATACTATACATAAACATTATCAGAGTAAGTACTCAACTAGGATAGTGTTTTTTAAATGATGTATGGATCCCCTTTGTTTAAGAAATTTCCCTTAGCTGTGTGTGAAAGGAATTTTATGATAACTACAGAAACATTGAGAATATGTATCTGAACCCAACTCAGGAATTTGCTGTGTATAGTTTTTCAACAGATCTTGACAACAGATCTTGACAAATCAATTTCAGTCATAGGCTATACATAGGCATCAGAACAATCTGATTCTGGTATTAATTCCCAATTCTGTTTCATTAATATGTGGGAAAAACTGGCTGGGAACGTTTCGTTGTCCTAGTCCCAGTTAAGTCCTTCCTCAGTCTCAGTCTGACTGTAGTGTTGGCCTTTCCTGGGTCTTACACAGATCTGTTTTTGTTCTGTACATCCTGTCTATTTCTAGATCACTCCAAGCTAAGTAGCCACCTTTGTGTTGTTGGAGGTGATTGAAAAATTGGAGCATTCATAGTCTCGCGGTCTAAAATCATACATTTTGAATATAGAATATCCTATGGTCTGAGATCTAATATTGTAGTCATATGTGCAGTCCAGTCTTTAAAGTATAGACTTCAGTTTTTCTTTTTCCATTGTTACTGGGATTTTCTTTTCTTAATCACTGATTACACAGATTTGTAAAAGGCTGAAGGTTATGTTCTTTCAATATGAATAGGCTCTGCAAAAATGTCTGCTATAAAATGCCTCCTGTACATTTTGCAATGCCTGTGAATATCCTCCATGCATTTTCATGGAGGACTTTCATTGATCTCTGTAGCTTTTGGTGAGTAGAAAACACCTTTGGTTGAGTGTTACCAGAAATAATCTTAGAATTGTTAAGAATTGTAATCATATTAATTTGATATTTATTTTTGTTTGTTTATTTATTTGATAGACTGAGATCACAAGTAGGCAGAGAGGCAGGCAGAGAGAGAAAGGGAAGCAGACTCCCTGCTGAGCAGGGGGCCCCGATGTGAGGCTCGATCCCAGGACCCTGAGATCATGACCTGAGCTGAAGGCAGAGGCTTAACCCACAGAGACACCCAGGTGCCCCAAGAATCGTGTTCACATTATAGCTGCTTCTCAAGTCTGCTTGCTGCCTCCTGGAGTTTTGCTGGTTGAATCATAGATGTCTGCTTCCCTGTGGATTACATACATATAACAGGACTCACTGTGACCACGTGGTCTGGTTTTGTATCATCATTTCTTTCAGAGAGACATAAAATCCGTCTGGTAAGAACAAATACATTGTCCAGTAAGAAGTAAAAAGGGGAATATGATATAAAAAGAGGGAAAAATGCATTCGGGACAATATATTGAATCACTCTCTCTCCTCTCATTTTTAACCAAAATACCACCAGCTTTTTTTCCCAGTTAATTAGTGCTTTTTTTAATTAACTTTTTTTTTGTTATGTTAGTCATTAGTTTTTTTTTTTTTTAAGATTTTATCTATTTATCAGAGAGAGCGAGGGGGAGAGAGCGAGCACAGGCAGACAGAATGGCAGGCAGAGGCAGAGGGAGAAGCAGGCTCCCTGCTGAGCAAGGAGCCCGATGTGGGACTCGATCCCAGGATGCTGGGATCATGACCTGAGCCGAAGGCAGCTGCTTAACCAACTGAGCCACCCAGGCGTCCCAAGTCATTAGTTTTTGATGTAGTGTTCCATGATTCATTGTTTGGATGTAACACCCAGTGCTCCATACAGTCTGTGCCCTCCTTAATGCCCATCACCGGGCTCACCCATCCTCCTACCCCCTCCTGTCTAAAATCCTTAGTTTGATTCCCAGAGTCCATAGTCTGTCATGGTTTGTCTCCCCCTCTGATTTTCCCCTCTTCATTTCCCCTTCCTTCTCCTAATGTACTCCATGCTATTCCTTATGTTCCACAAATAAGTGAAATCATATAATTGTCTTTCTCTGCTTGACTTATTTCACTTAGCATATTTTTGTATAACAAATTCATTCATTCACTCAACAAATATTTATTTACTCCTGATTAGACATTGTTCTGGAAGTAATGATATAGATATAATTAAGTCCCAGTTTCTACTGTTAAGTTTCCCATATTCTAGTGGCACAGACAAGTATGTACAAATAATTAAAACACAGTGCTGTGGCAGAGGTATGACAAAGTGTTAAGGGGGCACAGAAAAGGGGTCTGTCTTTAACCTAGTGTGACCAATAATTTCTTCCCAGAGGAGGAGACATTTGAACTGGTTCTTGATGTTTTGACAAGTAAGGGTGAAAGGGCATTCAAGGCAGAGCAAAAACATTATTAGTTGAGCCATACGAAATTACCATTTTTAAGGTCAAAACCAGTTAAATATCAGCAATTTCATATGGCTCAATCAAATACAAAGCCACTAAGATTTGAGAGAGCATAGGTTATTTGTGAGAGTGGGTAGAAGATAGAAAGTAATTTTGAGCAACTAAGTGAGGGCCGGACTAAGAAGTTTGGATTTTATTTTGTAAAAGGTTGAGAATCTTAAAGGTTTTGACCAATGGGTTTATATGTCAGGTTCTGTGTTTTATAAAGTGTGTATGATGGGTCAGAGACAGCAAGATGCTATTTGGAGGCTGTGGTATCAGTCCTGATAGGGGATGATGAGGCATCAACATAGCTACTGGAGGTAAGATTGGAGAAAAGGAAGCAGAGCATTGTAAGATGAAGAATCAGTAGGACTCGTCAATCAACTAGATGTGGAAGATGAGAGAAGAGTCAAGAATGGCACAATTTTGGGGTTAAGAGTGGGTGATAGAAATAGACAATGAAAAGAAAGAAAACTTTTGGGACTTTGAGAGCAACAGTTCAATTTTGGGCATTTCAGTTTAAAAATAAGGGCCTGGAATTCAAGAGAAAGGTTATGGCTATTCATAGCTGAAGCTTTGAAAACCATGTAGATATAGATGAGATCACCTTAGATTAGAAGGAGCATAAGAGATGAAAGAAGTATGCATGTGAGAGAGTTTTTCTGGAAGATCCCATAAGAGGATTTTGAGGATGGAGTAGTTAATAATTGTGGTTTCCCGGAAAATTCATGCTTGGCAATAGGCTGAAAGTAATCATATATTGTGATGTTCTGCCTAGTAAAATGAGAACCAATATTAAATCTTATTGGGAGGTTTTAGACCTTAGATGTTAAAAAAAATGAAGATGTTTAGACTGGTACAAACTTTTTCCAGCCCTAAATCTTAATTAATTCAAACTTTTGCATATGGATTTTTATATAATGGTGGTAATAATTCAATCTATGTCCAAGTTTCAATTTTCTGCTTCTCCATGTGCTTTTCTATTTTTTTTTGAAGATTTTTTTTTTAAAGATTTTATTTATTTATTTGACAGACAGAGATCACAAGTAGGCAGAGAGGCAGGCAGAGAGAGTATGGGTGGGAATCTGCAAGTATTCTAGCTTTAATAATAAAGAGAGAGGAAAGGCTCCCTGCTGAGCAGAGAGTCCTATGCCGGGACCTGATCCCAGGACCCTGAAATCATGACCTGAGCTGAAGGCAGAGGCTTAACCCACAGAGACACCCAGGTGCCCCGATGTGTTAACTTTAGATAGAGCACAAATTCCCGGGCTATGGTCCTCAAGGCAGTCTTTATCTCAAGGAGAAAGCCCGGACTGAGAAGAGATTATATTTTGAGTATCTTCCCTCTGTTTACAGTGAGTGAGGCAGAGAAGAAAGACTAAAAGATGCAATACAGCTGCTTAAAATTAAGACTTTATTAAGACTTTATTCTTCTGGGAAAACTCTTGGTGAACATAAACTAAGATGAAACAATCATATTAATTTGCTTGTTTAGATTTAAGACCAAATTTGATGGATTAAAATTCTGAAAAGCTACCAGTAAGCTGAACAGAAGTATTCATCAAGAGTCTGGGAAGGGGGTGGGATTATGGACATTGGGGAGGGTATGTGCTTTGGTGAGTGCTGTGAAGTGTGTAAACCTGGTGATTCACAGACCTGTACCCCTGGGGATAAAAATACATGTTTATGAAAAATAAAAAATTAAAAAAAAAAAAAGAGTCTGGGATGGTTCAGTTATTTGATGATTCCATGAGAAGAGAGTTCTAGGAGTCCCAGTTACCCTACCAAATACTTGCAGGTATTAAAGTAAACTCGAGTTCGTTCTGTACCTAGCATATTTCATTTTGGCTTTAAGTCTTTAGACAGTATCTTAGCTGTGGTTATTGTTGATACAGCAACCCCAGAGTCAATTAAAAGCTAAAGACAGGCTGATCTGCTGCCCCCTAGGGCACATTTGGCTAAATGTAACTAAAAGATAAAGTAAGGGTGGGAATCTGCAAGTATTCTAGCTTTAATAATAAACTGCTGCTGAATGCATACAGTTTTTATACCAAAGTAAAAGAAGATGCTGGCATGTTTCCTGTTATGCAGCATTAATTAGCGGCCCTTCTGGCACCAGGCTGCACACACATGAAGTTTAGGTAGATTCTCCAAGTGAATTAATGGGGGAAACAGGAACATGGGGTCTATTGATTGGCTTTCTGGTCATTGACACATAATAGTTGTATCAGAAAGGAATTAGCTATAAATGTTTTGAGGAGGGGAACAATGGATACAAAGAACACACGCCCTTGAACTTTGCTATAGTGTACAACCTTTATTATTTGACTGTTAGAATCACTTAAAACCACAAAGTCACAATAGGAAATTAATTTTCAGGTAATTTAATAACCATGATCCGCTGCATTTTTTTCTTATAAAATACTACTTACTATTTTCTTATAAAATACTACTCTTATAATTGGATGTGTGGACTTGCTTTTAGCTTTTCTCCAAACCCAGACAGATTTCAGTAAACTTCCTTATGTATAACCTCTCGACATTTCCCCCCCTCTTATGTCATATCAGTCTTTCTTTGCATTTTTTTCTTGATCTCGTTTCTCTAATTTCTTCTCTTTTGCTTTTTCTTTCTCAGCCTTTGCCTTAGTTCTTCTGATTTTCATCAGGAACCCTACTTTTTTCCCCTTTGTTTTTCTTCTTTAAATCTCTTTTCAGTTTATTTCTCTCTTGGTTTTATCTTGCCTTCAGATGTCACTTTTCTCTTTCCCTTCTTGTCCTTTCCCCTCTCTTTGCCCATTTATATACAGTTGACAAGAACTAGAAACAACACAATTCAGTAACTTGTCACATGTGTTGTTAGTAATGGACAGTCTACATCCAGGAGCGTTCAGGGCCAGCTCTCTTTTGATGTGGCCCTTGGGGATTAAAACCAACAAAAGAACAACAGTTTATGTCCATTACAGAAAAGACAGATGTCAGCTAACCACATTCACAGCAGAAAACTGAAAAATAAGATCTTTGATCTCCAAAAGCTCAGACAAAATATATTTTTATCAGGTTGATATAATAAAAAAGGGGAACAGAGTGCTTTGAAGACCACAGGAGAGATAAATTGAAGATGGTGTTGAAAGATTTGTGAGCTTCCCTTTCTCCCTCTGTGTTAAAAACCATTAGGGAGAAATCCATTCACATCCATTCCAGTTTATGAGGCATCTTTGTGGAGTTGTAAACTGTCTCCATGCTGTGGCATTTATCTTCACAATATCCTGGTGACCCAGGAAAACAGACGTGCACAGGAGGCTGGTGATGCTGATGAAGCAGAATGGGCCCTCGTCTCATTCTCTTCTGTCTTGCTACCTCCTAGCTCAGCCCTCATCGCCCTAGTTCTCATCCTTCTCCACTCACCCCTTCATCCCGGTTCATTTTTCATCCTGGTGCCAAATAAACCTAACTAAAATGCTGCTTTTGATATATTACTCCTCTATTCAAGAACTTTCAGTAGAAAATGAGCAAAAATTGTAGTTACCTAATTTATAAAATGATGTGTGAGAATGCCTCTCATATCACCTTGATAGAGTTGTTGTACTGATCCAAATGAAATAATATATGTCAAAATGAACTTTGAGCTGTGAAGTCCTTTTATGCATAAAATATTGTAACTGGAGTTCCCAGATAGACAAGTCCAAACTGAGAACTACTTAGTCATTCTGTGTAACAAACTACCCATGTGCTTTCTCCTCTATGTTGTGTTCACACTGACTGTCAGCCTCCAGGACAACCCTGATCTCACCTGTTCTCAGGGCCTTTGCATTTGTTGTTTCCACCCCCACCACCCTTTATTTCACCTCCCCATCCCACTTTACTGAGATGTAATTGACATGTAACATTGTATAGCTTTAAGATGTACAGTATGTTCATTTGATACACATGTCTTGCAAATTGATTACTACTGTAGTGTTAGCTAACACCTCCATCCCATCACATAATTCCATTTCTTTGTGTGTGTGTGTGTGTGGTGAGCACATTTAAGACTCGTTTCCTAGCTACTTGGAAGTATATAATACAGTATTGTATTACACTGTGCATTCATCTTCTTACAGCAAGTTTGTACTTTGACCTGCATCTCCCCATTCCCCCACCATTCTACTTGGTTTCCACAAGTTCAGCTTTTTTGGATTCCACACATAAGTGATATCATACAGTGTTTGTCTTTCTCTGACTTACTGCATTTAGCATAATGCCTTCAAGTTGTATGTTGTTGCAAATGGCAGGGTTTCCTTCTTTCTGATAACTGAATAATGTTCCATTGGGGTGTGTGTGTGTGCATTTTAATCAAGTTGTTGCTATTGAGTTGCTTTGAGGTTTTTATATATTTTGAATATTAACTCCTTATCAGATACATGATTTGCAAATGTTTTCTCCCACTCTGTAAGTTGTCTTTTCACTTAGTTGGTGGTTTCCTTTGCTGTGCAGCAACTTTTTAGTTTGATGTAGTCCCACTTATTTATTTTTGCCTTTGTTGCTTATACTTGTGAATATATATAAATATATATATTTATATATATAAATAATTTATATATAATATATAAATATATAAGTTATATATAATTTTATATAATAATAAATAATTTACATATAATATATAAGTTATATATATTTATATATTATATATAAATAATTTATATTGCTAAGACCAATGACAGGACATTTTCCTTATGTTTTCTTCTAGGAGTTCTACAGTTTCATTTCTTATGTTTTAGTTTTAATCCATTTTGCGTTGAGTATTCAATTTTGTAAGTGGCACAAAATAGGGGTCCAGTTTCATTTTTCTGTATGTGATTATCCAGTTTTCCCAACACCATTTCTTGCAGAAACTATCCTTTAGCCACCGAGTAGTCTTGATTCCTATGTCAAATATTATTTGACCATATACTTAAGGAGTTTATTTCTGGATCCTCGATTCTGTTCCACTGATCTCTGAGTCTGTTTTTATGTCAATTCCATATTGTTTTGATTAGTATAGCTTTGTAATATAATTTGAAATGAGGCCGTGTAATGGTACCAGCTTTGTTCTTTTTTCTCAAGACTGTTTTGGCTATTTGATGTCTCTCCTGGCTCCGTATGAATTTTTATCACAACAGAATGGTACTCACTTCCTCTTTAGAGAGCCCTTTCCCATGCATCCTATCCTTATTATTCTCTCCCACAGTATCATATTTATTTTTTTCCTAGGCTTACTGTGCAATCAATCAGTCATTTTATTTGTTGATCTTTACTTATGTATTACCTGTTTCTCATACTAAATTGTGAATTCCATGAGAGTAGATATCTTGTCTACTTGTCTGTCTTGTCTGGTTCACCTTGTATTTATAGAATGTACCATAGTACCCAGCATAGAATATGTATCAAGTAAATATTACATGAATACAAGAATGGATATATTTGGGGCACCTGGGTGGCTCAGTGGGTTAAGCCTCTGCCTTCGGCTCAGGTCATGATCCCAGAGTCCTGGGATCGAGCCCCGCATCAGACTCTCTGCTCAGCAGGGAGCCTGCTTCCTCCCCCCTCTCTCTCTGCCTGCCTCTCTGCCTACTTGTGATCTCTGTCTGTCAAATAAAAATAAAATCTTAAAAAAAAAAAAAAAGAAAAAGTATATTTTTTGGTTCCCTGATACGATGTGGTCTGTTTTATAATTTCTACCAGTACCAGTATCAACCAGTCTGGTTTTCTTAATCCTATCAGACATCCTTAATTTCACATCTTTGTTCCTTTACTTGTTTTTTGCCTCGACGAGACCACTCTTCTTCACCAGTCAAAATCTCTATAATTCAAAACATAACCCATCTCTTGGGATTAAAGTATCTCACGTACTCTAAATCACACTGAGATTTTTCCACTTTAACCATCTAGATCATTTCTACCCATGGTAGTTATTTTTACCTCTACATTTTAAACTTTATTTTCTAATGTTAATCTTTTAAGTGCATTACTCTTTTATTTTTAAATCACGAAATTAGACTATTTGAAGGGTAGGATCATGTTATTTTTCTGCTTTGTATCTCGTCCCCCCAAACAATCTTGGCTTCCCTTCATTTCCATCCTGCCTCTCTCTCTTTCTCTCACACACGCACACATACGTGTGTGTGCGCACGCACACATGCATATATACATATCTCTCACCATAATAGCAAATAATAGACACTCAACAAATAGCCATTGAGAAAAGTTGATAGGGAGATTTTGTGAAACAAAGAGGAAGGAATTAGAGTTAGCAAAGTCTTGGAAAATATGGGTCCTCCATGAACTTACATCTCAAAATGCCAAGAAAGAGATTAGTAAATAGGAACTGAAACCTGTTATGTATGATGCATTTTAGTACTTTGTTATAAGAAAACCGGGAATATTCTTGGACAAAATTGAGTATAAGATTGCCTAATGACTCCCAGACTTACTATTAAGATGCTACTCTGAATATCTTGTGTTGAAATAAGAGACTTACTGGCATAGTATGTGATACATTTTATGTCCAATGATTAATAGAAGATGTATATGAACTTAAGGAAGGTTTGTATTTTAATATTCAGCTTAGGAAAACTGCATTTGTATGTGTTTCCTATAACTGGATTTAAATTTCAAACCCTATTCCATTGAACATGAATGTCAAGAATTACTTAACTAATTGAATTTGAAATACGAAATTATTCAGAGATAAGATTTAACAACTTGCTATTTTGCTGTTATTAATATCGGTTCTAGAATATACTTTGCTATGAAATTAATCTTGGTTTGACTTAAATTCTGCGACAGTATGCACAATCCAGTTTTCCTTTGTTAACCTTTTAAAATATGTTTAGTATTTAATAATAATTGCAGAGGAAAACACACATTCTTTGGCATAATCCATTGGGTTGATTACAAATTATTAGAATGAGAAAATATTATTTAAAAAAATTTTTTTTAAGATTTACTTATTTGACAGAGAGAGAGAGAGAGAGAGATAACAAGGAGGCAGAGAGGCAGGCAGAAAGAGAGAGAGGAGGAAGCAGGCTCCCTGCCGAGTGGAGAGCCGGACACAGGGCTCAATCCAGGACCCCGGGATCATGACCTGAGCCAAAGGCAAAGGCTTTAACCCACTGAGCCACCCAGGTGCCCCTTATTATTTTTTATTATTATTATTATTTATTATTTTATTATAGTTATTATTATTATTTTTGTTTAAATAAATGTCACTAGTAGCTGTGGCATATTCTGTAATCCATTCCAAATCATCATCCATTCCAAATCATCATCTCTCTTGGTTCCTCTATTACAGAAGCTAAAAGACTAAACACTCAATTTTCCTTACCGCCTGCAGGGATTGCCATGAGACACAGTTCTAGCCAAGAAATCAAAAGGGAAGTCAGGAAGGACCTTCTTTTCTATGTAAAAAGTCACAGTTTTATTGAATAGATTGAGGTATCTTCAGTGACTTGTGACATGAAGTACAGCATGAAGTTCAATGTCTACAAGCTAAGGATGAAGGAGTAGAAAGATGAAATGAGTTGGGTCTCTTACAGCATTAGTGAACGACACACCGTACCAGCTCAGGACTGCCAACTACAGGATTTCTTGTTGTGTGAAACAGGTAAATTTCTTGGAATCAAACCATCGTTTCTAGTATTAATTTTCTGTTGTTTGGAACTGAACACATTCTTAACTGATACACCTAGGCTCAAATTTAAACTGGATTACACAGAGACTGCATTTAATAACTTCAAACCACTAAGCATTGAGAAAACATTTAGTTTTATCTGAAACACCATAAAAAGGTTAAGTCCTTTTTAAAATTAATAACTATGACCCTATTCTTACTTTCCTTTTTAATAGTATATACAACTTGTAGAATGAAATGTATTAGCAGATCTTTGCAGTAAAGAATGAACAATTGATATACCACTTCAGGCTCTAGACAAATGGTTGGAATTTCCCACTTTGCTGAACAAGTTGAGAACAGAGGGACAAAACATTTTTTTAAAAATTTATTTGTTTGACAGATAGAGATCACAGGTAGGCAGAGAGAGAGAGGGAGGGAGAGAGAGAGAGAGAGAGGAGGAAGAAGGTTCCCTGCTGAGCAGAGAGCCCGATGTGGGGCTCTATCCCAGGACCCTGGGACCATGACCCGAGCTGAAGGCAGAGGCTTTAACCCACTGAGCCACCCAGGCGCCCCAGGGACAAAACATTTTTATACATTTTTGAAAATGTCTGCAATATATTAATGTTTAATGTTCAGACAACCCTTTGACTCATTTATTCAGTAAACATGTGTTGGATGCCCCTGCTTCTTTTCTATGGACATGTCATGGAAACTCTCTATTTCTTACTGTAGCATTGTACAAATCTATTAATTTTTTTCCTAAAACTGGTAGAGACCTCCCATTTCACAGTAAGGATTTACCAATGGCATGCTGGTATAATGTCCAGTATTACTCAAGCCAAATTTATCATGTTGCATTTGTTATTTTCTTCTGAAAACTGAAATAATTGCCAAAACAAACAAGTAAAAAAATTTTATGATGAATAAATTTTGTTTTCTACGTGCATGATTTAAATCATTAATAACCAAAATTCAATCTTAATCAAGATGAATGGGTAGATCTATAATCACAATAAAGGATTTTAACTGAATATAATCCTGATAACTTTATAGCCATATAGTTTGTAGTTTGATTTCTATTAAGTTTATTTCTCTCCCCCATTCATTTTAATGGTTAATAGTTGACATTTCTCAGGTTATTTCTATTCTAAAATAATAGCAAATTCATACTCAAATGATTTTGTTTTAGAATTTAATTATTTTCATTAGATTTTTAATTTGTGTTTGATATACACTTTACCAAATTATTCTTTTTTTAAGATTTTATTTATTTATTGGACAGAGAGATCACAAGTAGGCAGAGGCAGGCAGAGAGAGTGGAGGAAGCAGGCTCCCCACTGAACAGAGAGCCCGATGCGGGGCTCGATCCCAGCACCCTGGGATCATGACCTGAGCCGAAGGCAGAGGCTTAACCCACTGAGCCACCCAGGTGCCCCGATATACATTTTAAAAGTTACAAAAGAACATATGTGACAAGTTTCTTCCCAAACACACAGTTCCCTGTCTTTTAAACAAATTTTTATTTTATTTCTTTTCAGTGTTCCAAAATTCATTGTTTATGCACCACACCCAGTGCTCCAGGCAATACGTGCCCTCCATGATATGCATCACCAGGCTCACCCAACACCCCACCCCTTTCCCCTCTAAAATCATCAGTTTGTTTCTCAGAGTCCACAATCTTAATGGGTTGTCTCCCCCTCCAATTTCCGCCATCTCACTTCTCCTCTCCATCTCCCAATATCCTCTGTGTTATTCCTTACGCTCCACAAGTGAAACCATATCATAATTGACTTATCTGCTTCACTTACTTCACTCAGTATAATCTCCTCCAGTCCCATCCATGTTGATACAAAGTTGGGTATTCATCCTTTCTGATGGAGGCATAATACTCCATTGTATATATGGACCATATTTTCTTTATCCATTCGTCCATTGAAGGGCATCTTGGTTCTTTCCACAGTTTGGTGACTATGGCCATTGCTGCTATGAACATTGGGGTACAGATGGTCCTTCTTTTCACTACATCTGTATCTTTAGGGTAAATACCCAGTAGTGCAACTGCAGGGTCATAGGGAAGCTCTATTTTTAATTTCTTAAGGAATCTCCACACTGTTTTCCAAAGTGGCTACACCAATTTGCATTCCCACCAACAGTGTAAGAGGGTTCCTCTTTCTCTGCATCCCCTCCAACACTTGTTTACTGTCTTGTTGATTTTGGCCATTCTAACTTGTGTAAGGTGGTATCTCAACGTGGTTTTGATTTGAATCTCCCTGATCGCTAATGATGATGAACATTTTTACATGTGTCTGTTAGCCATTTGTATGTCTTCTTTGGAGAAGTATCTGTTCATATCTTCTGCCCATTTTTTGATGTGTGATAATCTGTTTTGTGTGTGTTGGGTTTGAAGAGTTCTTTATAGATCTTGGATATCAGCCCTCTGTAGTGTCATTGCGAATATCTTATCCCATTCCGTGGGTTGCCTCTTTGTTTTTTTGACTGTTTCCTTTGCTGTGCAGAAGATTTTTGATCTTGATGAAGTCCCAAAGGTTCATTCTTGCTTTTGTTTCCTTTGCCTTTGGAGACATATCTTGAAAGAAGTTGCTGGGGCCAATGTCAAAGAGGTTACTGCCTATGTTCTTCTCTAGGATTCTGATAATTTCCTGCCTCACGTTGAGGTCCTTTATCCGTTTTGAGTTTAACTTTGTGTATGGTGTAAGAGAATGTTCAAGTTTCATTCTTCTACACATCGCTGTCCAATTTTCCCAGCACCATTTATTGAAGAGACTATCTTTTTTCCACTGTATATTTTTTCCTGCTTTGTCAAAGATTATTTGACCATAGAGTTGAGGGTCTGTATCTGGGCTCTCTATTCTGTTCCACTACCAGTGTGTCTGTTTTTGTGCCAGTACCATGCTGTCTTGGTGATCACGGCTTTGTAGTAAAGCTTCAAATCAGACAATGTGATGCCCCCAGTTTTGTTTTTCTTTTTCGATGTTTCCTTAGCAATTTGGGGTCTCTTCTGGCATCTACTATTCCCAGTTACTTGTGTAGTCTGACCTAAAATTATTTTAAATTTACTCCTTTACCTAATGGACACTCAAACAATTATAAGTATAAAAATGTTTTACAAATGAGGTGATTGCTTTGCTAAATTAATTTCTAAACTGAAGTTTTATTTCATGTTCAGAAAATATAAGGATGATTATAGGACACTGTTAAAGGTTAGTGTGGATGTAATAAACATTCTAAGCAGAGGCAAAGTTCTAAGATCTCCACTGAATAAATATCAACTTAAGATAATTAACAGAGGTGTTTTTATTATTCAGCTTTGCTAAATATACTTAGAGGAAATGACAAAAGATAGATATAACATCAAATTGTAAAGACTTGATTAATGAAAGTTTAAAGGCCAACTCTGTTTTCATTTTATGCCATCCTTCAAACGACTGTATCTTAGAAAGCT
The DNA here is from genome assembly GCF_011764305.1 of Mustela putorius furo. Classification (NCBI taxonomy): domain Eukaryota; kingdom Metazoa; phylum Chordata; class Mammalia; order Carnivora; family Mustelidae; genus Mustela; species Mustela putorius. The sequence goes on along the minus strand of NW_025422005.1, from coordinate 62,345,043 downwards.
TATGAGATTAATATGTTCACTGGTTGATGAAGTTGGGACTTGTTAGATGTCTTAATGAGGCATTTATGGATGCACATTTTCAATTCCATTCCCACTTATGAATCTTTGAGCATTAAGAAAGTTTAATCAAAAAACAATCCCTCATCCCCTCAAGCACTTGTAGTAGCAATTTTTGTTTAAAGATTACATAGAGGAATGTTCCCTCTATCCCTATACTTTGAAGCGTTTTAATCAGGAACGGATGCTGGATTTTGTCAAATGCTTTTTCTGCATCAATTGAGAAGACCAGGTGGTTCTTCTCTCTTCTCTTATTAATTTATTCTATCACATTGATTGATTTGCGAATGTTGAACCATCCTTGTAGCCCAGGGATGAATCCCACCTGGTCATGGTGGATAATCTTTTTAATGTGTTGTTGGATCCTGTTTGCTAGGATCTTGTTGAGAATCTTAGCATCCATATTCATCAGTGATATTGGTCTGAAATTCTCCTTTTTGGTAGGGTCTTTGCCTGGTTTGGGGATCAGGGTAATGCTGGCTTCATAGAAAGAGTCAGGAAGTTTTCCTTCTGCTTCAATTTTTTGAAACAGCTTCAGGATAATAGGTGTTATTTCTTCTTTGAAAGTTTGGTAGAATTCCCCAGGGAATCCATCAGGTCCTGGGCTCTTGTTTTATGGGAGGTTTTTGATCACCGCTTCAATCTCGTTACTAGGTATTGGTCTATTCAGGCTGTCAATTTCTTCCTGGTTCTATTTTGGGAGTTTACAGTTTTCCAGGAATGCATCCATTTCATCTAGGTTGCTTAGCTTATTGGCATATAACTGTTGATAATAACTTCTGATGATTGTTTCTACTTCCTTGGTGTTTGTTGTGCTCTCTCCCTTTTCATTCATAATTTTATGTATTTGAGCTTTCTCTCTTTTCTTTTGGATTAGTGTTGCCAATGGTTTATCGATCTTATTGATTCTTTCAGAAAACCAGCTTCTAGTTTCATTGATACGTTCTACTGTATCTCTGGTTTCTACCTCATCGATCTCAGCTCTAATCTTGATTATTTCCCTTCTTATGTGGGGAGTTGGTTTGATTTGTTGTTGATTCTCCAGTTCTTTAAGGTGTAGAGACAGCTGGTGTGTTCTGGATTTTTCAATTTTTTTGAGGGATTCTTGGATGGCTATATATTTCCTCCTTAGGACCGCCTTTGCTGTATCCCATAGGTTTTGGATCGAAGTGTCTTCATTCTCATTGGTTTCCATGAATTGTTTAAGTTATTTTTTGATTTCTTGGTTAATCCAAGCATTCTTAAGCAAGGTGGTCTTTAGCTTCCAGGTGTTTGAGTTCCTTCTGAACTTTTCCTTGTGATTGAGCTCCAGTTTCAAAGCATTGTGATCTGAGAATGTGCAGGGAGTAATCTCAGTCTTTTGGTATCGGTTGAGTCCTGATTTGTGACCCAGTATGTGGTCTATTCTGGAAAAGGTTCCATGTGGACTTGAGAAGAATGAGTATTCTGTTGTTTCAGGGTGGAATGCTCTGTATATATCTGTGAGGTCCATCTGGTCCAATGTGTCATTCAATGCTCTTGTTTCTTTATTGATTTTCTGCTTCGACGATCTGTCTATTTCTGAGAGAGGCATGTTAAGATCTCCAACGATCAAGGAAACAAAGAGGCAACCCATGGAATGGGAGAAGATATTTGCAAATGACAGTACAGACAAAAGGTTGATATCCAGGATCTATAATAAACTCCTCAAACTCAACACACACAAAACAGACAATCATATCAAAAAATGGGCAGAAGATATGGACAGACACTTCTCCAATGAAGACATACAAATGGCTACCAGACACGTGAAAAAATGTTCATCATCACTAGCCATCAGGGAGATTCAAATTAAAATTACATTGAGATACCACCTTACACGAGTTAGAATAGCCAAAATTAGCAAGACAGGAAACAACATGTGTTGGGGAGAATGTGGAGAAAGGGGAACCCTCTTACACTGTTGGTGGGAATGCAAGTTGGTGCAGCCTCTTTGGAGAACAGTGTGGAGATTCCTCAAGAAATTAAAAATAGAACTTCTCTATGACCCTGCCATTGCACTACTGGGTATTTACCCCAAAGATACAGATGTCATGAAAAGAAGGGCCATCTGTACCCCAATGTTTATAGCAGCAATGGCCACAGTCACCAAACTGTGGAAAGAACCAAGCTGCCCTTCAATGGACGAATGGATAAGGAAGATGTGGTCCATATACACTATGGAGTATTATGCCTCCATCAGAAAGGACGAATACCCAACTTTTGTAGCAACATGGATGGGACTGGAAGAGATTATGCTGAGTGAAATAAGTCAAGAGAGAGTCATTTATCATATGGCTTCACTTATTTGTGGGGCATAACAAATAGCATGGAGGACATGGGGAGATAGAGAGGAGAAGGGAGTTGGGGAAAATTGGAAGGGGAGGTGAACCATGAGAGACTATGGACTCTGAAAAACAGTCTGAGGGTTTTGAAGGGGCATGGGGTGGGAGGTCGGGGTACCAGGTGGTGGGTATTATAGAGGGCACGGATTGCATGGAGCACTGGGTGTGGTGCAAAAATAATGAATACTGTTGTGCTGAAAATAAAAAATAAATTAAAAAAGAGATTACACAAAGGTGTTTTGAATTTTAATCAATAATGGTCAAGAAAAAAGTGAAAGCAGAAGATCAATTTTTAAACATATTTGATGGGATCACAAGGAAATTAATATAATGAGATAAGTCAACAAACTATTTATAGTCATCAAATGTAGTTTGTGTCTCTATTGCAAATGCAATTGGTGTCCATTGTGGAAGTTTTGAAAAAAAAAAAAAAAGCAGATAAAACAAAAGAGGAAAACAGAATCACACAAAACTGTGTGTGATTACTACCCAGAGATAATGACCACTAATTTTTTTGTATATTTTTGTCTTGCTAAGCATTTATATAGATTTTATAAACACTTGTAAGCATACTAACATGTTCTATAATCTACTTTTTATTGAATATATTATGAATGTGTCTTCATATAATTATTGTTCTAAAAAGCATTCCCATCTTTTCTTTATTATAAGGAATACAGTGTTTTAAATCCTTACAAATCCTTACTTCTTCTCTCTGTGTTTCCATGGTATAAATTACTAGAAAAGGAATTAGCTCAAAGAGCATACAATTTTCTAAGGCTCCTATCATCAATAATCAATGGTTTTTATTATTAACAGTTTTGGTGACAGGTAGTAATCTTCTCTATTTAATGTGCATGCCTTTGGATACTAAAAACATGAGCTACTTATCATATATTTATTAGAAGGCATGAAGTTTAAAAAAAATTTAATAGCTGAATTTCAGTAACCATCCCAGTTATGAAAATGTTCGTGTTTCAACAAATATTTTGAGCAGCTACTCTGTATTTCTGTGTAGAAGGGACTCTAACCTAGTCTCAAGATTAAAGAGCATTCTAAACTGATACAGATTCCCTCTAAAATTAGTTGATAACTTTGGACTAATGTTCCAAGGCTGTTTGTTCTAAGCCGGATCTCTAGCCCCTCTTCTATATAATACCTTTTATCCAGAATACCACATGTAATATGAGCAATGACTATGATCTGGCTCTCACTTTACTAGCAATTTATTTAGTGGTTTCCACCTACTGACAGGTTCTTGAATGCAAGTTTTACAACGATGATGAATAACATAGTAAGACCAATTATGTCTGACCTTGTCCCATTTTAAACAAAAGAGACATTTATATAAGCATCACTAAACTCTATATAAGAAAATGAGGTTTTATTTACTCTTTACAAGTAGAAAATACAAACCACACCAAGTTAAAGCTATTCTCTCAAAGTAGTGGAAACCCAAATGCAAATGGGATGGAAGAAGGGACTAACCATCGAGTATAGAGAAGTTTTTTAGATCCAAATATCATCTTATATGCTCTAAGAAATTTGAAAGACATTATCAACATCATCCTATAATTTCTTAGGATATCAAGTAATTTGGTATATTTTATTTTTCAGCAAGTTTAAAATGTGCTAAAAAATAATAATCTCACAAAATTAACACTCCTTAATGATTGGATGCTGGAATTAAATTTTAAGGTAGATGTTAACCTCAAGTCATCCTTAAAGCTTTTTTGAGATTTGGAAAAACTTTCATTAATATTGAACACCTGAAAAAAACAAGTTCATGTAATTAAAAACTCACTTGCAGCTTCCTGTCAAATTTCTGATTTCAGAATAGTGGAATTCTTCAAGATACTCTTTTAACCTCATATTATCCTTGTAGAAATGGTAAGTACAAGTGGAAAGGATATAATTAACCCCCTCAAACACAAGTTCTTAGAGAATGTTTCTCACAAAATTACCAAATTGTCCACTAATAGTGAAGAGTGGAGGAATAAAGGTAAAATATATTTAACATATAAAATATAATATATAAAATAATTTAACATATTTAATTTTACCCTGAAATAGCCCAAATTTTGAGTTTGCTGACATATTAGTGTCAATTCAGATGATTTGGATGATTACTCTCCATTCAGATGATCTGTCCAATTCAAGCCATACTCCGTAGGTGCCAAGCGTATCTCAGTGAAGCTTGGAGGGAGGGTGGTCCCAAAGTGCATTGTTCCGTAGTAAAGCCTCTAGGAAGTGAAGCAGTCTTTCTATTTCCTGGGACAGACTTCTGCAGGGAGAATCTGAGAGGTGACAGATGACTTTAATGTCATCATGCAGGTGCCAGCAGAACCACAGAGGAGCAGTGGTTCTAAACTGTGAGTTATAAATGCAGCCATGTTGTAGACAGATGTATCCAGGTGACACTAAGAACTTAAGAATGGGAGGTGATCATCCAACAAGAATTACAAGCAGTGGACAGTCTCTAAACTGACTCATTCAACACAAACAGATGATCTGTCAGAGAATAATGACTTTCAGGACTTTCATTCTCACTCTAATGCTTGATATTAATGACCTTTCAGAATGGTTGATATCAGTGGGGTTTCATCTGCTACAAAGAAAGAAAACCAGTAAATGAATCAGTTTCTGAATAAAGGTACAAAACTGTCCCTGAAAAGGAAGCAGAATGGCAGTTCTTGGAGAATAAAAACTAGAGTGGAACTGAAGTATACATTTAATAAGCAAAACTCTCTTATGACCTCCTAATTTAATCTCATGGGGGTTGTGTGAAGTGGAGGAGGGAGGGGGGGAGGGGAAAAGAGATTGATTTATTTTACTGGAGACAGTAATGTCATAAACTTAAGCTTGACCACAAAATTGAATCCCTGGAGAACATATTCACAATATAGGGCTCCTCCTCCCACAAAACCCTGAAGTTTGAAACAGCACTTTTAATTTCATAAGAGCCCGCTTAGGATACATTAGCCTGTCAGATGTAAGACGTGTGTCTTACTGATCATTCATGGGATTGTATGTCTGTAGCATGCAAGGCTCTGTATCAAATGCTGCCATAGAGGATTTTATGGTCTAGGTGAAAATTTCTATAAAGGTCCAGGTAGTAAATATTTCAGGTTGTATGGGCCAGGGAGTGTAGTTCTACTGCAACTACTCAACTTAGCCCTTGTAAGCACAAAAGTAGGCTTAGAAAAAGTATATATGAATGAGTATGGCTATTTTCCAAAAATATTTATTTATGGAAGCTGAGATTTGAATTTTGTATAATTTGTATGGTATGGCACAAAATATTATTTTTTGGATTTTTTTAATCATTAAAAATATAAAAAACACTCTTAATTCACAAGCTATGTAAAACAGGTAGTAGGCCAGATTTGAATTAATCTAACCCCCTGGTCTAAATTATAATAAATGGAAGATAGTTGCCTTGGGGATGTACAAACAAAATGTTGGTAAGTCTACAAAGATAAAAGGGATCTCTTCCCGTTGAAAACTTCATGAATGAGGTGATATTTGAACCGGTTTGAAGGGTGAATTTTTTTTAAAGATTTTATTTATTTATTTGGTAGAGAGACACACACAGAGAGAGAGAGAGCACAAGTAGGCAAAGCAGCAGGTAGATAGAGGGAGAAACAGGCTCTCTGCTGAGCAGGATACCCAAGGCAGGGCTGGATCCCAAGATCCTGAGGTCATGACCTGAGCTGAAGGCAGATGTTTAACTGACTGATTTACCAAGGCACACCTGAAGGATAGAATTTTAATTTAAACAAAGTTTACATGTAGGGACACCTGGGTAGTTCAGTTGGTTAAGCATCTGACTCTTGATGTCAGCTCAGGACATAATCTCAGGGTTGCGAAATCGAGCCCCACATGGACTCTGTGCTGGGCATGGAGCCTGATTAAGATTCTCTCTCTTGGGGTGCCTGAGTGACTCAGTGGGTTGAAGCCTCTGCCTTTGGCTCAGGTCATGATCCTGGGGTCCTTGGATCGAGCCCCGCATCAGGCTCTCTGCTCAGCAGGGCGCCTACTTCCTCCTCTCTCTCTCTCTGCCTGCCTCTCTGCCTACTTGTAATCTCTGTCTGTCAAATAAAATAAATAAAATCTTTAAAAAAATTTGATATATACATACAGTGGAGTAGTACACAGTCCTAAAAAATAAAGGGAATCCTATCATGTGAAGAATGGGATTTTATAGATGGGTTGAAGAGCCACACAGGGGCACTTTTGTGAGTAAAATGGAGCATTGCTGATGGTTACTAGGTTACTAGGACACTAGGTTTAAATGCTGGCTGTTCCATGCAAATCGGAACATATAGGTTATTCCAGGAGGAAGAATGTAAAGGGGCCATTTAACAGAGTGCCCTGAGTGTAGTCAAGGGAGGCTGCATAGGTGAATTCAATGAATGAAAAATCCTGAGTTGGTTGAAGCACATTGAGAGGAATAATGGGAGAAAAAGCTAGAAAGATAGTCTGGGGCTTGAACTAGGATTGAACTTTTAGGTTCTTAAACATAAAGCTAAGACATTTAGAAATTATTAAGTAGATGGAGGAGGGACAGTGCTATTTTTTTTTTCAACAATAGAATGATACCATCACATATAACTGATAATCAGTGATCTACAGAATGAATGGGTCAACCGGGAAATTAAAGAAGAATTGAAAAAAATCATGGAAACAAATGATAATGAAAATACAACGGTTCAAAATCTGTGGGACACAACAAAGGCAGTCCTGAGAGGAAAATATATAGCGGTACAAGCCTTTCTCAAGAAACAAGAAAGGTCTCAAGTACACAACCTAACCCTACACCTAAAGGAGCTGGAGAAAGAACAAGAAAGAAACCCTAAGCCCAGCAGGAGAAGAGAAATCATAAAGATCAGAGCAGAAATCAATGAAATAGAAACCAAAAAAACAATAGAACAAATCAACGAAACTAGGAGCTGGTTCTTTGAAAGAATTAATAAAATTGATAAACCCCTGGCCCGACTTATCAAAAAGAAAAGAGAAAGGACCCAAATAAATAAAATCATGAATGAAAGAGGAGAGATCACAACTAACACCAAAGAAATACAAACTATTATAAGAACATACTATGAGCAACTCTACGGCAATAAATTTGACAATCTGGAAGAAATGGATGCATTCCTAGAAACATATAAACTACCACAACTGAACCAGGAAGAAATAGAAAGCCTGAACAGACCCATAACCAGTAAGGAGATTGAAACAGTCATTAAAAATCTCCAAACAAACAAAAGCCCAGGGCCAGACGACTTCCCGGGGGAATTCTACCAAACATTTAAAGAAGAACTAATTCCTATTCTCCTGAAACTGTTCCAAAAAATAGAAATGGAAGGAAAACTTCCAAACTCATTTTATGAGGCCAGCATCACCTTGATCCCAAAACCAGACAAGGATCCCACCAAAAAAGAGAGCTATAGACCGATATCCTTGATGAACACAGATGCGAAAATACTCAACAAAATACTAGCCAATAGGATTCAACAGTACATTAAAAAGATTATTCACCACGACCAAGTGGGATTTATTCCAGGGCTGCAAGGTTGGTTCAACATCCGCAAATCAGTCATTGTGATACAACACATCAATAAAAGAAAGAACAAGAACCATATGATACTCTCAATAGATGCTGAAAAAGCATTTGACAAAGTACAACATCCCTTCCTGATCAAAACTCTTCAAAGTGTACAGAATGAATCAGATCAGGTAGAGACTACATACAGGAGCCCAATTAGGAGACCATGGCGTTAGTTTGAAGACAGGATAAGAGAATTTGGATTGAGTCCAGGCAGTAGGAATAGAAAGGAAGGGGTAGATGAAAGACACATCAGAGAGAAGTAGACAAGAGAACTTGTCAATTCAATACAAAAGATAAGCTAAGAAAGGAAAAGTCAAAGGAAACTCCCACGATTTAAGTTGCGGTTACTAGACACATAGTATATTTGTGGGTTCCAGATAGGAAGGAAGGAGAAATCTACAAATGCATCTATAATTGGGATCCTATTCTTCATTTTGCAATTTGGAAAAATAGGATAAGATAGCAATGGAATTTCTGTAGTTTAACTTTTGAAAATAGTTTTGTATCAGAGTGGCTCGATCTGAATAGAGTTTTGAATAGCTTTCTGAATAAATGTGAATGTGAGCATTTTTTTTTGAAAAAGTTGGACTTTGATTTGGAAGGAGGGTGACAGAGAGGATTGGGGCATATTTATCTTTAACTATTCTTTCTTTCTGGGTCCTAGTGGGATGCAACCCATTTTTAACTTAGTACAGTAGCTCATAGTGCTTGCTTTGAAAGTAAAAATGAATGCACTTGAGAAAAAGGCACAACAATGACAGACCTCTAGGTAGAATATGATTCAGAATGATTTTCAGCCATGAGGTGGTATCACCCAGGTATTATAATAGCTGTCTTAAGAGTCTTAAAAATTATCCAAACTAAATAAATAAAAAAATAAAACCACCCAATTTCTGGTCTTGTGATTGACTTCCAAGTTTCAAGACTGGAAATGATATATAAACTAAACAAACAGTAGAACAGGTCAGTGAAATCATGAGCTGGTTCTTTGAGGAAAATAATAAATTTGATAAACACCTTGCCAGACTTATCAAAAAGAAATGAGAAAGGACTCAAATAAATAAAATCACAAATGAGAGTGGAGAAATAATAACCAATAACACAGAAATACAAACAATTATAAGAGGATATTATGAAAAATTATATGCCAACAAATTGGACAATCTGGAATGGAAATAATTGGAAATGGAATAATTCCTAGAAATACATAAACTACCAAAACTAAAACAGGAAGAAATGGAAAACTAGAACAGACCCATAAGCAACAAAGAAATTGAATCAGTAATCAAAAATCTTACAATTAACAAAAATCCAGGACCAGATGGGTTCCAGGAGAATGCTGGAACATTTAAAGAATAAATAATATCTATTCTCAAACTATCCAAAAAAATGAAATGGAAGGAAAACTTCTAAACTCATTCTATGAGGCCAACATTACCTTGATTCCAAAACCAGACAAAGACTCCATTAAAAAGAACTAGAGGCCAATATGCCTGGTTAACATGATATAAAAATTCTCAAAAAATGCTACTAAATAGAATCTAACAGTATATTAAAAGAATCATTCACCACATTTGAGTGGGATTTATTCCTGGGCTGCAAGGTAGTTATATATTTGCAAATCAACATGATATAACACATTAATGAAAGAGAGGATAAGAACCATATGATCCTCTCAATAGATGCAGGTAAAGCATTTGACAAAGTACAACATCCACACATGATAAAAACCCTGAACAAAGTAGGGATAGAGAGAATATACCTTAATATCATAAAAGCCATATATGAAAAATCCACAGCTAGTATCATCCTCCATGGAGAAAAACTAAGAACATTTCCCCTAAGGTTAAGAAAAGACAGAATGTCTACTTTCACCATTGTTAATTAATATCATCCTGGAAGTCCTTGACTTAGCAATCAGACAACAAAAAGAAATGAAAAGTGTCAAAATCAGCAAGGAATAAGTCAGACTTTCATTATTTGCAAATAACATGATACTCTATATGGAAAACGCAGAAGACTCCACCAACAATTGCTAGAACTGATACACAAATTCAGTAGTGTTTCAGGATACAAAATTAACAGACAGAAATCTGTTGCGTTTCTGTACAACAATAATGAAACAGCAGAAAGAGAAATCAAAGAACTGATCCCATTTACAATTGCACCAAAACCCATAAGATACTTAGGAATAAACCTAACCGAAGAGGTAAAAGACCTGTAGTCTAAAAAGCATAAAACACTGATGAAGGAAATTGGAGATGTGAAAAACATTCCATGCTCATGGATTGGAAGAACAAATATTGTTAAAATGTGTATGATACTGAAAGAAATGTATATCTTTAATGCAATCCCTACCAAAATACCACCAGCATTTTTAAAGGAGCTATAACAAACAATCCTGAAATTTTTATGGAACCAGAAAATACCCTGAATAGCTGAAGTCATCTTGAAAAAGAAAAGCAAACTGGAGGCATCAGCATTCTGGACTTTAGCTCTATTGCAAAGCTGTAGTCATCAAGACAGTATATATGGTACTGGAACAAAAGCAGACCCATAGATCAATGGGACAGAACAGAAAACTCACAAATGAACCCACAACAGTGTGGTCAACTAATATTTGACAAAACAGGAGAGAATATCCAATGGAAAGGGGGAAAAAAGCAATCTCTTCAACAAATCATGTTGGGAAAACTGGACAGCCACATGCAGGAGAATGAAACTGGAGGATCACTTTCCTATACTATATACAAAAATAAATTCAAAATTGTGAAAGACCTGAATGTGAGACAGGAAACCATCAAAATCCTAGAGAACACAGGCAGTAACCTCTTTGACATTGGCCATAGCAACTTCTTACTAAATACATCTCTTTTTTTTTTTTTTAAAGATTTTATTTATTTATTTGACAGACAGAGATCACAAGTCGGCAGAGAGGCAGGCAGAGAGAGAGGAGGAAACAGGCTCCCAGGACCCTGGGATCATGACCTGAGCCAAAGGCAGAGGCTTTAACCCACTGAGCCACCCAGGTGCCCCCTAAATACGTCTCTTGAAGCAAGAGAAACAAAAGCAAAAATGAACTATTAGAATTTTATCAAGATAAAAAGCTTCTGCCCAACAAAGGAAACAATCAACAAAACTAAAAGACAATCTACAGAATGGGAGAAGATATTATAAATGACATACTTAGTAAAAGGGTAGGTTTGCAAACCCATAAAGAGCTTATAAAACTCAACACACAAAGAACAAATCATCCAGTTAAAAATGGGCAGAAGACATGAACAGATACTTTTCTAAAGAAGAATCCCGATGGCTAACAGACACATGAAAATGTGCTCATGAGAGAAAAATCAAAAATACAATGAGATACAACCTCACACCAGTCAGAATGGCCAAAATTAACAACACAAGGAACAGCAGGTGTTGGCAAGGATGTGGAGAAAGGGAACCCTCTTACACTACTGGTGGGAATCCAAACTGGTACAACCATTCTGGAAAAATGTATAGAGGTTCCTGAAAAAATTAAAAATAGGACTAGTCTATGTCCCTACAATTGCACTACTATGTATTTACCAAAAGGATACGAACATACATTATTTGAAGGGATATGTGCACCCTGATATTCATAGCATATCAACAGTAGCCAAATTATGGAAAGAGCCCAAACACTCCTCAACTGATGAATGGATAAAGAAGAAATGGTACCCTTAAACCATTGTGCCATCCAGGCACCCTGCCCCCTATTTTTAAGAAGGAGTTTCTAAAATAACAAAGAGTGGTCCAGGTGAAAAAATGCGAGGGTAGCTGGCTTGCTGATTTCAGGGCTGCTAGGTTGGTCTAGGGTGCAGCTGGGGCCATCAAGTGGCACCCAGGAGGAGGAGGGCTCAGCTTGCATGTGGAAGGCCCTCACCGACTTCTACTGCTCCTCAGCGGGAAAGTGAGCACGCCAAGTTGCTTCATGGAGAGCTGAGAGACCCAAGTTTCTTACCCCCATCTCCACATCAGGGCCAGGCCCTTTTCCTGGGGAGAGTCAGAAGTCACTTCATGCCTGGCTATAAAGATGAATAAAGAGAAAGAGAATCTGAACCACTGCCCTTTGGGAACACAGCACTAGTTTGGACCATGACTCTACACACAGACCAGAAAAGTATATGGGACCTTAAACTCACCTTCCTTACTTGTATCAAATGACAACCAGTTGACTGATCTTCCATCCCTTTGCTTTTGATGGGGGAAAATTAACTGGTCTGGCTAGAGGGTATGGTCTACTTTCTCCAAAGCAATGTACCAGAAAAGCAAAGCAGATTTGAATACATTATCCTCCCTGGTCCAAGAATATAATCCCCAAACACCTCAAAGTGTGAATTACTGAGAAATGCTATCCCACCATGGTAGGGAGACTACTGGGGGATAGTTGTGTGGGCATGGAGTAGTCCCTGGTGCTGTAGCCTATACCTGGCACCAGGAGAGGGAGAGATAGAGAGAGAGAGAGGGAGAGAGAGAAACCATAGTGTAAAACCCCATATGGAACCAAAATTCCAGGTGATGCCCATTCATCAGTGGTAGTAGCTGAGGAGTGAGGGTTTCAGTTTTAAAAAATTTCCTTTTGGGCTCTGCTGCTTTCTATGTGCCCTGTCCTTTGAGATTGGCAAGTTTTTTCTAGTCATTTCTAGTATATGTTTACCTCTCCTTGTGCTTGCTACATAATATTATAAATATATAACATTATAATACTATGTAACATTAGATTATTATAAATAAGAATTATATAATTATATGTTATATATAATTATATAATATATAACTTTATATAATTATATAATATATAATTTTATATAATTATATATAGTATATAATTATTGGTATAAACATATTATAGGAAAAAACATATTATAAGTATATAATTATAGGATTCTGGCCAATCTGATTCTTCTGGTCACACCTGATCTTCCTCTTCTTGGTGGTTCTGATTAAACAGAAGGGCTTTAACAACTTCAAAATTTCTAATTAAGGCACACCAGTGTTCTAATTTTTCTCTCCTTTAGCTCTTTACCCACAGGCATTTCTTACTAGATTTCCCCTATTTAACTACTGCTGTCAATTTAACAACCTCCTGGTAGGATGAGAACCTGATCTTGAATAAGGTCTGTCAGAATGCATGTGAATCAGATACTCTTCCTCACCTCCAAGCAGGTTTTTGCTTTTCAATGATTGTTAACCAAAGAAAGCTAGAGCACCTGTTTTCTTCTCTTTTTATTATTATTATTATTATTATCACAATTCTTTAAGTGAAATTTAAAATTACTGGGTTGAAATTGGATTTAAGCAAATGATAGTTTGTGGATTGAGCGTGATTAACTTTCTCCATTGATTCATTTCCTATTGTAGAATAATCAGGATATGGATGACATTTTAGATATGGTCAATTTGAGGCTTTACAGAAAACTGAAATAATATTAGAACAACTGCTAAATGAAACGGTTAAGAATTGGAGATCTAGATATTTGTTCGACTTTACCCTCTCTCTACTTCTCTCTCATGGACCTTAAATAAGTCAAATCACCTTACTACCCCCTAAAAACCCAAAGGTATTCTTAAGAAACTCACAAGGTATGTGAAAGCAGTAAAGGTATAGCTGGGCTTTATCAGTGGAAGGTATTACTGTGTCTGTTACTGTGCAGTTATTATTCATTATTATTCCTACTACCATCACAAAAAATAGTGTGTAACTTCAACCAGCCTGCGCTAAAACATTAGAGGATATATCCTTACGCTCTCAGGAACAAAGAAGTTTTTGCTATGAAAATTCTCATGTGCAACTTTTAATCCTGCCAAATAGTTTGATCTTTTTTCTTTACTAATAAATTTTTCATTAAGTTTCAAATAGAGAATTGTGGGATTATTTCTCACATTCAAGATACAGTTTTGGCCTTCCAGACCACTTACCAGCTGAACAAGATATAATATTAGGGTTAGGAAATTAATTGAAAGCCTTGAGTATCCCTGCTGGATCTTTTTTTTTTTTTTTAAAGATTCCATTTATTTATTTGACAGGCAGAGATCACAAGTAGGCAGAAAAACAGGCAGAGAGAAAGGAGGAAGCAGGCTCCCTGCTGGGCAGAAAGCCCGATGCGGGGCTTGATCTCAGAACTCTGGGATCATGACCTGAGCTGAAGGCAGAGGCCCTAACCCACTGAGCCACCCAGGTGCCCAAAATTCAATATCTTTTTTTGAAAAAATATTTTATTTGTTTATTTATTTGACAGAGAGAGAGAGAGATCCCAGGTAGACAGAGAAGCAGGCAGAGAGAGAGGGGGAAGCAGGCTCCCTGCTGAGTAGAGAGCCTGAATCCCTGCTGGATCTGAGCTTGATTTGTTATCCTTTGCGAATCAATGAGTCTCTATCAAGCCAGTTTTTCTCTAAACCAAGTCTGACAATATCTAGTTTATGAAATGGCTGGGAAAATTACAGTTTTGAGCCATTTCATTTTTTAATGCATTATATACATTATTGTGAGTTTGGTTGCAAATCTACCCCCTATCCAAGTTTATGTAGTCAGTCCTTTACTTAATAAATAGTACCCTTTTTTAAGAGAAGGAGAGAGGTGGGGGAGTGGCAGAGAGAGAGAGGGAGAGAACCTTAAGAAGGTTCCATGCCTACTCTGTTCCACTGGTCTATGTGTCTGTTTTTATGCCAGTACCATGCTGTCTTGGTGATCACAGCTTTGTAGTAAAGCTTGAAATCAGGTAACGTGATGCCCCCAACTCTATGGTCAAAACTCCATGGAAAAAATATACAGTGGAAAAAAGACGGTCTCTTCAATAAAAGGTGCTGGGAAAACTGGGCAGCTATATGTAGAAGAATGAAACTCGACCATTCTCTTACACTGTACACAAAGATAAACTCAAAATGGATAAAAGACCTCAATGTGAGACAGGAATCCATCAGAATCCTAGAGGAGAACATAGGCAGTAATCTCTTCGATATCAGCCACAGCAACTTCTTTCAAGATATGTCTCCAAAGGCAAAGGAAAGAAAAGCAAAAGTGAACTTTTGGGACTTCATCAAAATCAAAAGCTTCTGCACAGCCAAGGAAACAGTCAAGAAAACAAAGAGGCAACCCACGGAATGGGAGAAGATATTTGCAAATGACAGTACAGACAAAAGGTTGATATCCAGGATCTATAATGAACTCCTCAAACTCAACACACACAAAACAGAAAATCATATCAAAAAATGGGCAGAAGATATGGACAGACACTTCTCCAATAAAGACATACAAATGGCTCTCAGACACAAAAAATGGGCAGAAGATATGGACAGACACTTCTCCAATAAAGACATACAAATGGCTCTCAGACACATGAAAAAATGTTCATCATCACTAGCCATCAGGGAGATTCAAATTAAAACTACATTGAGATATCACCTTACACCAGTTAGAATGGCCAAAATTAGCAAGACAGGAAACAACATGTGTTGGAGAGGATGTGGAGAAAGGGGAACCCTCTTACACTGTTGGTGGGAATGCAAGTTGGTGCAGCCTCTTTGGAGAATAGTGTGGAGATTCCTCAAGAAATTAAAAATAGAACTTCCCTATGACCCTGCCATTGCACTACTGGGTATTTACCCCAGAGATACAGATGTAGTGAAAAGAAGGGCCATCTGTACCCCAATGTTTATAGCAGCAATGGCCACGGTCGCCACACTGTGGAAATAACCAAGATGCCCTTCAATGGTGAATGGATAAGGAAGATGTGGTCCATATACAGTATGGAGTATTATGCCTCCATCAGAAAGGATGAATACCGAACTTTTGTGGCAACATGGACAGGACTGGAAGAGATTATGCTGAGTGAAATAAGTCAAGCAGAGAGAGTCAGTTATCATATGGTTTCACTTATTTGTGGAGCATAAAAAAAGCATGGAGGACATGGGGAGTTAGAAGGGGGTTGGGGTAAATTGGAAGGGGAGGTGAATTATGAGAGACTAGGACTCTGAAAAACAATCTGAGGGGTTTGAAGTGGCGGGGGGGTGGGAGGTCGGGGTATCAGGTGGTGGGTATTACAGAGGGCACGGATTGCATGGAGCACTGGGTGTGGTGAAAAAATGATACTGTAATGCTGAAAATAAATAAATGAAAAAAAAAAAAAAAGAAGGTTCCATGCCCAGCCTGGGCTTTGATCTCACAACCTGAGATTATGCCCTGAGCAGAAATCAAGAGTTGAATGCTTAACTGACTGAATCATATAGGTGCCCCAATAAGTAGTACCCTATAAATGTGTATGTAGAAAGATACTGGGGGGGAGGGAGAAGTGGAAACTGGCTTTTATTTTTTTTAACTATACCATACAGTGGGGAGGCACAATGAGGAAAACCATAAAATCAAATAAATTACCACTTCATATAAAAAAATTTTACTTGATATTACTAGACTTCTCTCTAAAAACATCATACAAATAAAGAACCAAAAGAAAATAAATACTAAGAATTCTGATGGAGCTCCTTTAATCCTGGAACTGTGACCATTCTATCACCGCCAAATCTCTGATTACAGGAATACATCTGATATACCTTTTGGAAATACTGGATATGAAATGGCATAATTACTATTACTGCTTTTCCCCCTTTCCTATATTTGTTTACTAGGTAAGATGCTGTTCTGGGCCCCTTTTAATTCTGTATTCCTTTCTGTCTTTAGGAATTGTACAGATGTCCTGTGCTGTATCATCTTCGTACTGTTTATCATTGCCTACATTCTTTTAGGACTCGTGGGTGAGTAAATACAGGTATAGGAGAGATTTAAAATTTGCTAATGGAATAACAACTAAGTCAATGTCACATTTTTAATATTAATCATTTTCTTCCCCAAACCTTGTTATTATTGATTATTGTCTCTTCTAGAATGACTGTGCCTCACCGGTACTCATTGGGTAGCAGACTCAAACAATAATAAAAAGTAGTTTATTCAAAGGCAAGTCCATATTACTTGAGTACCTACAATTATAAAGAAGGAAGAAAAATATCTTACGGTTTTGGGGCACCTGGGTGACTCAGTTGGTTAAGTGTCTGCCTTCAGCTTGGGTCATGATCCAGGGTCCTAAGATCAAGGTCCCACTCAGCAGGGAGCTTGCTTCTCCTTCTCCCTCTGCTCTCTCAAATAGATAAATAAAATCTTTAAAAAACCCCCAAACTTATGGTTTCTTATTAATCATTTTTATTCATGAAATTCTCTTAAGCAGCTAATTATGTTCATGTTGCTATTTACTAGTATGCACTAAGGTCTAGATTAGTTTAGGTAATATATAAACTTTTTTATAAGCAAATTAAAAAGAAGGAATAATTATTAAGAATTTCACCACATTGTATATATACAATGGAATATTATACAGCCATCAAACCCCCGAAATCTTGACATTTGCAATGACGTGGATGGAAATAGAGGGTATTATGCTAAGCGCAATATGTCAATCAGAGAGGGACGATTAACATATGTTCTCACTGATTTGAGGAATTTGAGAAACAAGACAGAGGATCATAAGAGAAGGGAGGGAAAAAATTAAACAAGATGAAACCAGAGAAGGAGCCAAACCTAAAGAGATTCTCAATCTCAGGAAACAAACTGAGGGTTCCTGGAGGTGAAGAGGGTAGGAGGGACGGGGTGACTGGGTGATAGACATTGGGGAGGGTATGTGCTAGGGTGAGTGCTGTGAATTGTGTAAAATTGATGAATCACAGACTGTACCCTTGAGACAAATAATACATTTATGTTAATTAAAAAAAAAGAATTTCACCACATAATTCATTGATGTTTAAGAAGTCTTATTGTCTTTAACCACGAGGAAGGGATATTCTGTTATTTACTGTTAGGCTGAAGATTTTTCTTTGAAGGTGAAAATAAAGAGAAAAATGTACAAATTATTAACATTTTTAAAAACCTACCAAAGGGTAAGCAATAGTTTCTGTAAAAAAAAGTTTTCATAATTGCATGCGAATGTATCACTTTTCCCTTTGAGACCGAAGTCCTGTTCCTTAGATGCTGACTCAGGAAACTTTAACGTATTATTATGAGAGCAGGGGTTAGAAAACCTCAGTAATTCTAGTACCAATAATGAATGGGCTGAAGTGTGTGGACGGAATGCATAAGCAGGAAGGAGGCTGTGCCTGCCAGAGGAACAGTGGAAAATCCTCTTCCCGGTTCTTCAGTTTTATCTCCCATTAGGAGAAGTACTTTGAGAATAGCAATTGGAAGCAATTTTCAAAAGATCACCTCATTAATACCATGCAAAAACTATTCAGAATTGGAGGATTCGAAAAAGTAAGGCAGTAAGAAAAGTAGGGAGGGAAGAATAAAGGAGAAGAAACCACAATACTAAATAATGTTCTCTAAGACCTTCTGAAGATTCCTTTGTTATTTCTTCCAAGCATTTTAACTTCTCAACATTAAGGCAGTTGTAGCACAATACACAGTCTGTGTGTTGAATATTATAATATCATAAATTTTCTTATGCAGTTAAAAGAATTTTAGCTTCTCTAACTTTGGGACTCATCTCTAACTTTGGGACTCATCTTGCCTTAATTTTTTTTTTTTGATTACTTTTACTTTTTGTCAGAGAACTGACATTGGTTGCATAAGAGAAAGAAGACTTAGAGTCAGGTTCTTCTAGGGTTTCCTTATATTACTTAGTGGATTTGGGCTACTTTCTTAACCTCGGTTTTCTCATGTGTGAAGTATATAAACACCATCTACTTTGCAGGGCTGCTGTGTGGAGTAGATGAAATGATATCCAGGTACACCAATAATACAAATTACTGGGCAGTATTTCATTTGCTATTATTGTGTAATCTAGGTGTTCTGAATTTTAATAAATTGCTTTTAAGTGTAATTTACTATATTGTTTCTATGGCAGCTCATAATTTGGGTTATTAAAGTTTGAATACACACAGGAACTTCATATGGATCTCGTACTGTCTCCTCCACTTCTCAGGACAAAGTTGTAGTCCACAGAGAAATGTGTTCTGTCCTTATATAGAGCTGGAAAAGCCACTGCCACTCTCTTACCTGCTGACACAGTAGAGAAAAAAGATGGGAGTGTACCCCATTATCCCTTCTGGAGCAAGATAAGAATTTTGCCTCTTGGTTTAAGATCTCTAGATTTGGTTTATAAATATCATCATTCTCATGAAGAAATTGAAGGATAAATATTCCTCAATGAAAAACTGTGTTCAGTATTGGATTTAGTGATTCTTCCAAATTAATCCTGATGCCACTGATTAAAATGAATGACTCATAAAATTTACTTTATATATATACATGCATATAAACACACATTTATATATATACACACATTTATTATATATATGCTTATATATATATACACAGTTATATATATACATATTTACTATATATATATATATATGTATGTATATATACACTTCTCTCATTCCTGAACTACAGATAGCCTAAATAGTCTAAGATAAACTTTAGTCTTCAGTTATGTCCTGTGTTGGATTAAAAGAAGAATGAAGGTAAATGATTAGCAGAGATTACTAGGAGTGTGAAAAAATTTTTGACAAGAATATGTACTTCACCTGATGAGAGATGGCACTAACTCAGTTTCACTGATGTGTATTATAAGTAGTGTGAAATCAATGAAAGGTAATCTTGCTTAAAGTGGCTCTCCTGCCTGCCACTCCTCAATGATTGCAAATCCAATAGGAAGAGAAGTACCCCAAGTCAGCACTACTTTATTTATTTATTGAAAAAGATATACGTGTTTTTATTTTATTTTCAAATTTTAACTTCAGTATAGTTAACATACAGTGTTATTTTAGTTTCAGATGTACAATATAGTGATTCAACAAGGTCAGTACTACTTTTGCTGCTTTTTACTTTTTACTATCCCAGAAGGAGGAAGAAATGTTCTCTTCCCCAGCAACAGCCCAGCAATGACCACTGAGGGACAGTCATAACTCAGCCAATGAGAAACCACTATATTTTAAATTCCAGGTTACTCCAATTGACTTTTATTATTATTATTATTATTATTATTATTAATATAATAGCCCTCTCAGCTTCCCTTTTCCTCTTCATAAAGCCGTGTTCATCTCCTTTGCTCAGTTTTGTTGTAGCTTGCTCTTATTATTCCCAGGTTAAACCCATTTTTGCTGGTGAAACAACTGGCAGTTTTATTTTTAAGGTTCAAAGTACTTTGACATCTTTTGCTCTTTTGTTAGACCAGGGCCTTCCAAGGTATATCTTTTGTCCATTTCTTTTTATAAGAAGTTTTACCATGAAAAAGCCACGTTTCTTGCAAATTCTGCTGTGGGAAAAAACAAAACAAAACTGTTCTGTGCCCTTTATGTGGAATATGGCCAGCTAGGGTAACACTTGGATGCAACAAAGGCACTTGACATTCGGCTAATGAAAAGCAGAACTTCTGTTCAAGTGAGTAAAGTGGAGTCTGGATAGAAGATAATCATATCTTGAAAGATCAAACTAACGTTTATGATAATCGCTGCCTTTTGTCCCACTTCACTGACGGTTGCTATCCAATTATTGTACTAACTAGAAAAATGAATAGGAATATTTATCATGCAAATTGTCCTTTGTTATCCTTGTGCTAACATTATACAATAATAGCACAATTTTAACATTTAATAAATTTTTAGTTCTCATATCCCTTTTAAAAGAATTTTAATTTCAGTATAGTTAACATACAGTGTTATATGAATTTCAGGTTTACAATGTAGTGATTCAGCAACTCTATACATGACTCAGTGCTTATAAGAAAAGTGGACTCTTCTTTATCCCCTTCACCTATTTCACCCATCACCCCACCCTCATTTGTCTCTATAGGTTAGAGTCTGTTTTTTGGTTTGTCTCTTCATTTTTCCTGTTTGTTTTGCTTCTGAAATTCTATGTGTGAGTGAAATCATTTGCATTTGCCCTATTTTTCTCGTTTTTTTTTTTTTAAATGTATTTCCAGTTGAGTATGTCAGTTCATTGTTGTATTTACATATAATAGCCCTTGGAGTTAGGGTCCAAAGTTTGTTTTTTGGTTGTGCTTTTCA
Source organism: Mustela putorius furo (assembly GCF_011764305.1). Taxonomy (NCBI): domain Eukaryota; kingdom Metazoa; phylum Chordata; class Mammalia; order Carnivora; family Mustelidae; genus Mustela; species Mustela putorius. The sequence goes on along the minus strand of NW_025422005.1, from coordinate 62,323,938 downwards.
GTCTTAGGAATAATTATTCCTATTAGTTGAAGTGATAGGACATTAATACAAAAGTAAAATAATGTAAACAAACTGAGAACTCTCACCGTGCTGTGAGAGGCCCAACCCACGTGGAGAAGCTCTGTGTGGGGGTCTGATCATCAGGCTCAGCTGAGCTCCCAGGAACAGTATTTACTATCCACTTCACAGGGTCTTCAGATGATTGAAGCCTCTGTCAACATGGGACTGCAGGGGCCCCGGCTGAGGCTTCTCCAGATTTCTGACTGTAAAATCACTAGCAGAATAAAATGGTTGTATTGAGCCAGGGGGTTTGGAGGTATAAAAATAAATAAAGAGAACAAAATTTTGTACCTGGAAGTGAGATGCTGCTTAACCAAACCTGAAACACAGGCATTGGTTTTTAAGCCAGGGTATGTTCAGAAGCCCAATGAGTTTGAAGGAAACTATTAGAGTTTGAAAGAAAATGAGAAAAATGCAGTTAGAAACAGGAGAGGTCACTTTACTACATGGAAGCAGCAGTTTGGCAACACTGTTGCAGCTGGTAATGTGGGAAGTAGGAAATGTACCTAATGAATTCAGTGATCTAGCTGACTAGAGCGTGCCTATGAGAGGAAACAACCCTGAAGGGCCTCATCCACACCTGGCCCTGACTTGGGTGATGAGATCCAGACTTGGAACCAGAGCCTGATGCTTTAATTGGATGAGGCTTCTGGGGATCTTGGGAGAGTATAAACGTGTTTGATTGCAGAGAGAATGTAACAAATGTGTTGCTGGAGGCTGGACTAAGGTTGTTTTAACACATGGCTGTGACTTCTTTGCCCCTCTTTCTGCGGAGAAGTATGGAATCCCAAGCTTCACCAGCTTCACTTTGCTGGTGAAGCTTGGGATTCCTTCAATGGAGAAATGAACTAAGCCAAATAAGACTAGTTGGGGCCTTGATGTGCAGGTGATTTATAGATTGGTGGCAAAGGATAAATGGAAGGCCATCATGGGTCCACTGCACTTTCCAATAGACTGAAAGTACCAAGTACAGAAAGGAGGAGGCTTTGCATAATTCAGTCTTTTTTTTTTTTTTAAGATTTTATTTATTTGACAGACAGAGATCACAAGTAGGCAGAGAGGCAGGCAGAGAGAGAGGGAGGAGGAAGCAGGCTCCCTCCTGAGCAGAGGGCCCGATGCGGGGCTGGATCCCAGGACCCTGGGATCATGACCTGAGCCGAAGGCAGAGGCTTTAACCCACTGAGCCACCCAGGCACCCCTGCATAATTCAGTCTTAAATCTGTCCTAGAATGAGGTAGAGAATAAACAAAGGAGTTAAATTAATAATTAAATGTGGTCAAACTTGACTCCATCATTTCTGGTGTTAGAGTATATGGGGTAACAATATGGCGTTATGTGTACTTTATATTCATTGCTTCAGGAAATCCAGCGTATCATTCTCTTCCCTAACTTGAACTACCCCAAATGCCAAGGAGGGTGGAGTCTTACTTCTGATGTCTAGGTGGAAAGAGAGAACTTAGTGTCTACTGGAGCACTGACATTTCTGTTGGTGCCGTTTGGTATCCTTTCTCAGTCAGTTGCTCATCTGGATCCTTCCACTACTGTAGTGGTTTCCTATGCTAGGATCCAAAAATAGAGCCTATAGGTCTTTATGCAGTGCTCAGCCATTTCTCCCTGAAGCACTACTAGTGTCTGAATGCAGCCCCTACTCTTAGGCCCCAGTATTCAGCCTAGGGGACCAGCTCAGTCTCTGCCTTCATGGCAAGGTCCCTTTTGGAGTATTTGTATTCCTTTTGGCCTTCAGACTTGGTTCAGGGTCATTCTCACCTGTCCTAAATTGAATTCTCAGTAAGGTTTGAGTTCTTGTCCATTTCTCATGAAGAAAGTTGATCTTCCCCATCCCAAGGAATGCGGAACAAAAAGGAAAAAGCATGTTTTCATCACTGAGAAATCACTCAGGTGAGCTTCTGAAGAGCAGAGGTAATTCCAAGGTGACTTTGAGTCTGTCATACCCAGAAATAGTGAAGAGTTTATCTTACTGATAAATAAATGTAATGTAAATATGAATTACGCCTCACCAAGCATCCTGTTACAGTTTGTGATCTTGATGGTATGATCCTAATGTTCATGGGAAGGGGAAACCTGTGATGGACAGCGGCTCTGACAGGATACCCCACCATGCTTTTAGTCTACCCTAAAACTAAAACATGCCTTCCTATCAGATCACAGCTTGGAAACATTGTTCTAGCAAGAAATTTGAAGAATTCTAGTTCTTTTATTTTTAAAATTGTTCTACTAAACTTCATCTTTTTTTTTTAAGGTTTTTGTTTTTCAGATGTTCATTCCAGTATAGTTAACATGCAGCGTTATATTAGTTTTGGGTAAACAAGATAGTGATTCAGCAACTCTATAAATGACTCAGTGCCCATTGTAAGTGTACTCTTAACCTCTTTCCTTTATTTCACCCATCTTCTCTCCAGTCTCCCCTCTGGTAACCATCAGATTGGTCTCTCTAGTTAAGTCTGTTTCTTGGTTGGTTTGTTTTTTTCTTAAATTCCCCACGAGAGAGGAAATCATATTTGTCTTTCTCTGACTGACTTAACTTCACTTAGCAGTCTACTCTCAACACTCATGTTTTACAAATGGCAACATTTCATTTTTTTAATGGATGAGTAATATTCCATTTTGTGTGTGTAAGCATGCATGTGTATGCTTGTGCACGTGCACACACACACACACACACACACCCCACTTCATCCATTCATTCATGGACAGGCAGCTTCCATAATTTGGCTATAGGAAATAATGCTGCAATAAACATAGGGATGCATATATCTTTTCAAACAAGTGTTTTCATATTCTTTGAAATATGAAATATCCAGTTGTGGAATTACTGGATCATATGGTAATTCTATTTTTATTTTTTGTGTTACATACATACATACATACATACATACATTTCACAGTGACTGTACCAGTTTGCATTCCCATGAACAGTGCATGAGGTTTCCTGTTTCTTCATATCCTGACCAAGAAACTTGTTGTTCCTTGTGTTTTTGATTTTAGCCATTCTGACAGGTATGAGGTGATATCTCATTGTGGTTTTGATTTGCATTTTTCCTGATGATTAGCAATATTCAGCATCCTTTCATGTGTCTGTTGGCCATCTGTATATCTTCTTTGGGGAAAAGTCTGTTCATGTCTTCTGCCCATTTTTAAAGTAGATTTTTGGGGGGGGGTGTTCAGTTGTATGAGATCTTTATATATTTTGGATACTAACTCTTTTTTTAGATATGTCATTTGCAAATATCTTCTCCCATTCAGTAAGTTGCCTTTTAGTCTTGTTGAGTTTTTCCTTTGCTGTGCAGAAGCTTTTTATTTTGGTATAGTCCCAATAGTTTATTTTTGTTTTTATTTCCTTTAGGAGACATATCCAGGAAAATGTTGCTATGGCAATGTCAAAGAAATTACTGCTTGTGCTTTCTTCTAGGATTTTTACAGTTTCAGATTTCACATTTAGGTTCTTAATCCATTTTGAGTTTATTTTTGTGTATAGTGTAAGAAAGTGGTCCAATTTCATTCTTTCACATATGGCTAACCAGTCTTCCCAAGCTATCCATTGAAGAGACTGTCTTTTCCCATTGCAAATTCTTGCCTCCTTTGTCAAAGATTTGACCATGTAATCATGGACTTATTTCGGGGTGCTCTATTCTATTTCATTGATCTGTGTGCTTATTTTCATGCTAGTCTCATACTGTTTTTGATGCTACAGCTTTGTAGTATATATTGTAATCTGGGATTATGTTACCTCCAGTCTTTTCTTTTTCAAGATTGTTTTGGCCGTTGGGGGTCTTTTGTGGTTCTGTACAAATTTTAGGATTATTTGTTCCAGTTCTGGAAAAAAAAAATCTGTTGGTAGTTGTACAAGGATTGCATTAATCTGTAGATTGTTTAGGGTAGTATAGACATTTTAACAATATTTATTGTTCCAATCCATGAACATAGAATTTCTTTCCATTTGTACTATCTCCAGTTTCTTTCCTCAGTATTTAATAGTTTTCAGAGTATAGGTCTTTCACCTTCTTGGTTAAGCTTATTCCTAGGTATTTTATTATCTTTGGTGAAATTATAAATGGAATTGTTCTCTTAATTTCTCTTTACTTCATTATTTTTGTGTAGAAATGCAACAAATTTCCATATTGATTTTGTAACCCATGACCTTACTGAATTTATTAATCAATTCTAGTAGTTTTTGTTTCAGTCTTTATGGTTTGCTCTATTTATAGTATCATATCATCTGCAAATAGTGCCGCTTCCTTACCATATGGGACGTCTTTTATTCTTTGTCTGATTTCTGTGCTAGGAATTCTAGTACTATGTTGACTAAAAATGGTGAGTGGGCATCCTTGTCTTATTCCTGATGTTAGAGGAAAAGCTCTCGGTTTTTCAGCATTGAATTGGATGTTAGCTGTGGGTTTTTCATTTATGGTCTTTAGTACATTGAGGTATGTTCCCCCCACACCCAAACCTCTTTCTTTGAAAGTTTTTACATGAATGGGTGTTGGATGTATAACAACTTTTCTGCATCTATGGAAATGATCCTATGGATTTTTTCTTTTTTTTTTTTAAAGATTTATTTTTATTTTTATTTATTTATTTGACAGACAGATCACAAGTAGGCAGAGAGAGAGAGAGGAGGAAGCAGGCTCCCCACTAAGCAGAGAGCCCGATGCAGGGCTCGATCCCAGGACCCTGATATCATGACCCGAGCCGAAGGTAGAGGCTTTAACCCACTGAGCCACCCAGGCGCCCCTGGATTTTCTTTTCTTGATGTGTGTATGTATCATGTTGATTTATTTGCAAATAATGAGCCATACTGCATCCAAGGAACAAATCCTCTTTGATCATAGTGAATGACTTTTTAAAAATGTGTTGTTGGATTTAGTTTGCTAATTTTGCTAATTTTGTTGAGGATTTTGCATCTGTGTTCCTCAGAAATATTGGCGGATAGTTCTCTTTGTAGTGTCTTTGATTTTGTATCAGGATGAATCTGGTCTCATTGAATGAATTTAGAAGCTTTTCTTCCTCTTCTATTTTTTGGAATAGTTTGAGAAGAATAAATATTGCCTCTTTAAATGTTTGGTAGAATTCACCTATGAAGCCATATGGTCTTGTACTTTTGTTTATTGGGAGGTTTTTGATTACTGATTCAGTTTCATTGATGGTAATCAGTCTATTCATATTTTATATTTCTTCCTGATTTAGTTTTGGGATATTATGTTTCTAGGAATTTATCCATTTCTTCTAGGTTGTCCAATTTGTAGATATATAGTTTTTCATAATATTTTCTTTTAATCATTTGCATTTCTGTGAGATTGTTTATTTCTTTTTCATTTCTGATTATGTTTAAGTCCTCCCTCTCTTTTCTCCTTTTTCTCCCCCCTCCCTCCCTTCCTTTGGATGAGTCTGGGTATAATCTTATCCATTTTGTTGATCTTTTCAAAGAACCAGCTCCCGGTTTTTCCTTCTGGCTTGGGGCTTTATTTTTCTTTTTCTGGCTCCTTTAGATGTAAGGTTAGGTTGTTTGAGACTTTTCTTTCTTCTGGAGGTAGGCTTGCATTGCTATAAACTTGCCTCTTAGAACAGTTTTGCTGCATCCCAAAGACTTTGAACCACTGGGTTTTCATCTGCATTCATCTTTGTGTATTGTTTGATGCCCTCTTTGACTTCTTGGTTGACCTGTTCATTGTTTAGTAGCATGTTATTTATCCTCTATGAATTTGTATTCTTTCCAGCTTTTTTCTTATGGTTGACTTCTAGTTCCACAGCATTGCTGTCGGAAAGAAGCATGTTATGACTTTGATCTTTTTGAATTTGTTGGAGATTGTTTTGTGGCCTAATATGTGATCTTTTCTGTAGAATGTTCCATATGTGCTTGAAAAGAAGGTGTAGTCTGCTGTTTCAGGACAGACTGTTCTGATGTATCATTTAGATCCATCCATCATGTCCAATGTGCCATTCAAAGCCACTGTTTCCTGGCTGATTTTCTGTTTGGGTGATCTATCCATTGATATAAATGGGGTGTTAAAATCCCCTACTCTTATTATATTACTATTGTTCATTTTCTTTGTTATACGCTGCTCTGTGTACTTGGGTGTTCTCATGTTGGGTACATAAATATTTACAATTTTTCTATCTTTATGTTGGATTGTTACTTTTATGATCATATACTGTCTTCCTTTGTCTCTTGCTACAGTCTTTGTTTTAAAGTCTATTTTGTCTGATGTAAGAATTGCTACCCCAGCTTTCTTTTCACTATGGTTGCAAACGTAGTGATTGCATATGGTTGCATATTCAATGCTTCTTATCTCTTCACTTTTAATCTGCATGTGTGTTTAGGTCTGAAATGAGATGTAGGCAGTATATAAATGGGTCTTGCTTTTCTATCCATTTTGTCACCCTATGTCTTTTGATTAGAGCATTTAATCCATTTACATTCCAAGTAATTATTAGTAAGTATGTACTTATTGCCATTTTGCTACCTGCTTTATGGTTGTTTTTGTAGTTCTCTGTTCCCTCTCATACTCTCTTTCATGGTTTATTCGCTGTCTTTGGTGATCTACTTGGATTCCTTTCTATTTGGTTTTTGCTTCTCTACCAGAGGTTTTTATTTGTGGTTGCCATTAAGTTCATCTTATGCATATAGTAGTCTATATTAAATTGATGGCTTAAGTTTGAATCAATTATTTTCTCCTTTCCCGTGTCCCCCCCCACATTTTAGTTATATGATGTCATACTTTATATTCTTTAATTTTGTGAATCCCTTTACTGATTTTATAGGTATACTTAATTTTACTGCTTTTGTGCTTCCTACTTTTCTTGCTTCTGTTTATGGTCTTTCCTTTCCATTCATAGAGTCCCCTTTAATATTTCTTGTGGGGCTGGCTTAGTGGTCATGAATTTCTTAAACTGTTGTTTACCTAGGGAACTCTTTATCTCTCTTATTCTGAACGAATAAGAATTGATTATAATCTAATTAATTATAAGGCTAGCTGGATAGAGTATTCTTGGTTGCAGATCTTTTTTTTTTTTTAGCATTTTGAATATATCACGGCACTCTCTTCTGGCCTGTAAAATTTCTGCTGAAAAATCAGCTGATAGACTTTTGAGGTTCCCCTAATATGTAATTGTCTTTTTTTCTCTTGAAACCTTTGATATTATCACTTTTTTTTTGCCATTTTTCTTTCTTTTTTTTTTTTAATTTTAAGATTTTATTTATTTGTTTGACAGAGAGACAGAGAGAATGAGAGAGAGAGAGAGCATGAATGGAGAAAGGTCGGGGGGAGAAGCAGACTCTCTGCTGAGCAGGAAGCCCAATGTGGGACTCACCCCGGGACTCCAGGATCATGACTTGAGCCGAAGGCAGTCGCTTAACCAACTGAGCCACCCAGGTGCCCCTTTTCTTTTGCCATTTTAATTACTATGTGTCCTAGTGTGGATCTCCTTGGGTTGATTTACTTGGGGCTTCTCTGCCTCTTGCATCTGGATTTCTGCTCTCTTTCCCAGATTTGGGAAGTTTTCACCTATTTCCTCAAGTAAATTTTCTGCCCCCCTTTCTGTCTCTTCTCTTTCTGGGGTCCATATAATGTAAATATTATTTTTGGTGGTGTCACTAAGTTCCCCAAGTCTATTTTCATTTTTTTTTCTCTCTCTTTCTCCTATTCAGTCAGATTGCTTTCCATTACTCTGTCCTCCAGGTCACCCATCTGTTTCTCTGCTTCCTCTAGTTCTACTATTTATTCTATCTCTATATTTTAAAATTTAACTATTGTTTCTTTGTCTCTGATTGGTTATGTTTTCTGTCTCTTTGTTGAAGGTCTTACTGAGGTCTTTTCTCAAGCCCATTGGGCATTTTTGTGACCATTACTTTAAATTCTCAATCAGGCATATATAATTATCCCTATTACGTGTGGGTCTTTTCTCACATCCACTGAGCATTTTTGTGACCATTACTTTAAACTCTCTATCAGGTGTATATATTAATTATCTCCATTACATTTAGCTCTCTGGCTATGATTTTTTTCCTGTTGCTTTAATTGGGACAAATTCTGCTGTCTTCTCATTTTATGTAATTCCATGTCTGTTTCTATGTGTTAGGAAAGTCAGCTATGTCTCCTACTGTTGACAGCCATGGCCTTATCAAAAAGAGGTCCTATAGTGCCTTGCAGTGTGATGTCCCTTGTTCACCAGAACCATGCTTCAAGGGCATCTTCTGTGTGTGTTGCATGCACCCTACTATTGTGGCTGAGCTACATTTACCTGTAGGCTACTTGTCTGAAATGGCTCTTTGTTGTGACCAGCATTTGGTACCTGTGTTGTTAATGGGCCATTCTGGAACTCAACTGCTTGAGTTGAGTTAGACCAGGTGTTTGCTGGAGTTGAGGTAGCAGCAAACTGCAGTGTGCTTTTCTTGTATTGTCCCCTGAGAAGTTTTTATTAATGGGGCGGGGGAGGCTGCAGTCAGATCAGATATCTTTCCCCAGCCCCCTACTGGAGCCCCAGTCAGTCTGGTGCTTGTGGTTATCTTTCCCTCTTCCTGGTTTAGAGACTCTTTAAATTGTAATGGCCTCTGTCAGGGCTGCTTGCACACTGCCAGGTTTGTGGCCAGATGTTCTCTGGCTAAGGGTATTTGGGAAAGTACAGGTCCACAGGTGAATGTGGGGACAAAGCATGTGGTGCCAGCAATGTCCTCACTGGTCTACTTCTGGAGTGGACCAGCAACTGCCAGGGAGAATTTCTGTAGAGGCCAAAGAGGATGGAGGGTACAGATCTATAGAAACCCACAGGGGTAGGCACAATGTTACCAGTTTAGGTGAAATGTTCAGGCTGCACTGGTTCCTGCAGGTGTCTCTGTATTTAGATTGGCAGTGGAGGAGGAAAATGGCACCTGCCAGTTCCTTTGTTCTTGAAGTATCCCAAAGATCCCTGCCCCTCCAGCACAAGCTCTAAGATTAGTGAATACATCTCCATTTCCTAGGCCCCAGGCATTTTATAAAAATGCTGCTTCTAGGGGCACCTGGCTGATTTAGTTGATAGAGTATACAACTCTTGATCTCTAGGCTCTGAGTTCAAGCCCCACATTGGGTATAGTTATTACTTAAAAACAAAAATCTTACAACATAGATGCAGCACTTCTTTATTTTTTTAATTTAAATCTCAGTAGGGTTGTTTGTTGTGCTGTCTCTTAAATGGTGGGAAGGGCCACCTTCTAAAACAGAGTTTTGTGTTTTGTGGCCCTTCAGCTTTCCTAGAACCAAGTTGCTGATTTTAAATTTCCAGGTGTTAAGCCCCATGATTATAAGAACTTGCAAAGTTAGGCCCCTTTGGTGTTCAAAGCCAAATATTATGGGTATTTGTATTCCAAGTGCAGACCCCCTACCTGGGAGTGCAAGTTTCTGTTTCTTTTCCCTCCTTGTGCCTGTGACATCCCTTTCTTCTGTGGGCAGTCCTGTTGGTCCATTTAGCTCCCAGCTGCATTTCTACCCTTCTTACCCTCTGGATGTGGTCTCTTCTCTATATGTAGTTGTGGAGAGTCCATTCTTCCAGTTCCTGGGTTGTTTTCTGGATGTTTACACTGTTGTGGATGTTATCTAGTTGTATACATGGGACGAGGTGAGTTTAGGGTCCTCCCCATTCTTTTTCCCAAAAGTCAAGTAATCTTTTATTAGAAAAAATTTATTATATTTATAATTAACCAAAACCAGTTTTAAATGTCTTTTTTCATTATCTTTACAAATATATAAATATTTTGTAAATTAAACTAGATACCTACACTTCCTCTTGTTTAGGAATCCTTCATTTTAAGAAAGATAGCACCTAGTTTTGTTACTTGAACAGATTTTTTTTAGTGTTTTGGTAAAACTTTTTTGCATTTGTTATATTTTGCTGAATGCGTGCATTCTTGATCTTTCTAAGTAGAATATTGTTAGCATGAGAGAGACTGATTTGTGCTCAAGGACATGACCTGAAGCTCACCATTGGGTGGAAGAGGCCACCTGTGAAATGGTAGACAACATTTTTCTTATCCAGGCAACTGAATATCGGCCTGCTTCCAAAAATGTTTCTACAGCAGAAGTGTCATCAACACAGATTTTCAAATTCGGTATCATGTGTCCTATTATCTGCTTCATTGCATTTGTAAATTGCTTGTGTTAAAAAGCCATAAGCACAATTTGGCAGGCCTGTTTCTCACATATTAAGACAGTTAAAATGTACCTTTAAGGGATACAGAATAATGATTTGAAAGCCAACATTCCCAACCAGCAAGTGTTTAGGGAATGCCTTAGCTGCCCCAAACAGATTTATAGTTAATTTTTAAGTGTCAGTGCAAGCAGTTGGTCTAATCACGTTTTCTCCTTGACAGAGGGCTTTTTAATGGCTGCAAGTTCTGACTCAACCCTAGAGCACAACAGGCACATGCTTTGCAAATGTTGAAAATGAAAGATAATACTAGATAATAATGCTTGCTCCTGGTACTTCAGTAACATGCATATCCTTGATAGGAGTGAAAGGATAATTTACTTGCATAAAGCTTTTACCTATCTCTTACCAGTCTTCGCTTATCTGCTATGAATTACCCAAATAGGAGTGCTTCACAAATAACTTCTCTGTCTCTATATGCAACACACACACACACACACACACACACACACGAATGTACCAGTTTTGCTTAAAGTGGTCCTTCAAAGTTATTTCTAAAGCCGAAAATTAAAGGGAGTAGGCAATTGATCTAGATTTGTATCAATTGCTATGTCACTTTGTCATTTAGTTTTATTCACCAATACAACCCAGAGAGTTTAATTCTAGAGCCTGTGCTCTTAACCACCATACTATAGTGACTTTTATTTAATGAAGAAGAAGATAAGGAATCTTTTAAGTAAGAAAGGGGACTGACTGACCAGAACCCCATGATAGTCTTCTAATGCTTTTCTCTCTCTCCTTCTCTTCCTCTCCTAATTTCACACACATAGAGTTGGGCTTAAAACAGCAAGTGTCAGAGGAGTAAGTGGAAAGCAGGTATTCTTCTGCAAGCAAAAGCCATGAATAATCTAATAGCTTTGGTCTTAACACTATGGGACTGTGCTGTCATTGTCTACATTCCGTGGTTGTTTGCAAAATTAGCCTCTAATAAGTATGCACTAAAAAGGGAAGCACAGTCTTTATGCTAATAGACACTTACTAATATAGGCTTGATTTTTTTTTTCTTTCAGTTAATGCTCATCCTATAGAGTAAATAAAATTATGTCAGACAGTATCTCATTCTTTGGGGGTTTTTGGCCAGGAAGACCTCAAATGATTTCATGGATCTTTCAAAAAAGATGTATTTATTAGTAGATATTAATGAATATTACATGGAGCATTTTCAGATGTAATAAATTACATCAATTTTCAGGAATGATGAGAGCTCTTCCTTCATATAAAACAAGGGGGTGTTGCCAATTATGGAACTACAATTAAGCAAACACCATGATGAGTGACACTGAATGTGTGGTGACCTTGAGGTTTTTCAAGGAAAATTTGAATAGGAAGAGAACAGAACTTCTGCTATGGATTGTATGCTGGCACTGATAAACATATTATGCTAGAACCATCTCTCTGTAGTTTATTATAGAAAATAACCTAGGATACTGCCTGTCTATTCACATCTGAACCATGAGTCAGCCTGTCTATGCACCACACTGCTTTCCTTTTCCATTGCAGTACCCATCATGCCCCACCCCCTCCTAGGGACTTCATCCGTGTGTCCCTCTAATGGAAGCCTCCTTGTGCATCCGTTCATTTCTCAAGTCTCAGCTCCTGCATTACCTCTTTAAAGACATCATCCCTGACCTCTTTCATTTCGTCATTGGCTTCTATTAATCCTTCTCTTTGTACCATTTTTGCTCATTTGCATTGCTTGTCAGAATTGTAATTTTATGTTTGTGCAATTCATTCATTAAGATCTCTTTCCCCCAATAGACTTTAGGCTCAGAGAGCAAGGACCTTAGTGCTGACACATAGCGGGTACTCAAAAAATATCTGTAGAAAGAATGAAGAATGAATAAATTTCTGTCATTATTTCCAACTACTTCCTTACCTTTAAAAAAAAAAACCTCATTTTCCAATGTGAATCAAAACCTTTAAACAGGTTATGAATGTGATAGATTAACATTACCTAGAAAACTAGAAAAAGTATATTAAAGTAAACAGCATAGAGTCAGTCTTGCTAATGAAGAAAACAACAAAGATGTAAAAAGGTTTATTTAGTTTTTTGGATATTTGGTTGTTTTTCCATTTTCTTTCAATGCTTTGTCTATTTTTTCCCCAAAGATTTCTTAAAAATATGCATTTCCCACTTTTACCTCCTACTGTCACCCCTTCCCTTTCAGACTCTGAAATTTAGAATGTGTGTCTTTCTTCTTTTGCTCTTTTCTCTTGCTCCTCTATGTGGCACTAAATTCTGACAAAAGAAAATCTGAAATCTTATACCTCTGGTTATTTTGTTTACTCTTTTGTTTTTAATAATGTTGTAAAGTTTTTTTAAAAGATTTTATTTATTTGACAGAGAGAGAGATCACAAGCAGGCAGAGAGGCAGGTGGGGGAGGGGGAAGCAGGCTCCCTGCTGAGCAGAGAGCCTGATGCAGGGCTTAATCCCAGGACCCTGAGATCATGACCTGAGCCGAAGGCAGAGACCTTACCCACTGAGCCACCCAGGCACCCCATGTTCTAGATGTTTTGCTGAATATATCGAAAGTTCCATGCTTGGGTAGGCTGGTCACTTATTCAGAATACAGGCTGGGTATTTTTCTTTGTCCCCTCCAGTTTCCTTCTCTACCTGCTCTTCACCCTGCTCTGTCCTCTGAGAAACTAACATATAACCCTAAGGATTATATCAACAGGTTCTCTAGTCCTGCAGCTTCTGATATGGTTTGGCCAGTGGGAGGTATCAATAATAGCTTGGAGCGTAGGAGGATGAGTTTGTGAAATGTATTTTTCTGGCTCTCTTCCTGGCAAGTCCTTTCAGGTTAGCTATACCTCTCTCCCTAAGGTTTCCAGTCTTACCAGTCGGTGTTTCCATTTCGCCTTTCTTTCTGGATTTGGGTAACCTCTTTCCCTTTTGCTAGTTCAGTCATAGAAGCAAAAATGGCTCCCAATTGTTGCTAGCCTCTGGGTACTGCATCAACTCTTATTTCCCATAACTCTACCCGTATCTTTATTTACTAAACTCTCTACAATTTTTCTGTGTGACTATAACGTGTATTTCCTGCTAGGATCCTGCTCTACTCTAAAAAAATAACAACCCAAACTTGAAAGGTATTGCTTCTTAAGTAGTGCTTCAAATGGATCTCTGATAGGGTATTCAACTGTTCATAAGGTTGGCTAGTTCAGGGTTGGTCATCCACTACTAGCAAATTTGTCACATAAGCATTGTTAGGAGCCAAGTCAGCCCTTTTGGATAAACTCCATGTTATCAAAATTCCCGCATAATCTTCATCCCTGTTGTCGTGATTACTTTTCAATGAAATCATTAAATAAATGTCTTAACATTTAATCATAAAAGATACCGCTACAAAAGGGTCTTTACTCAGTAACCATATGAAACCTCAACATCTTCATATTCTAGGTACATTTTGAGTTCAGTCCTTCTAGTTATTTCTCTAACTTCCTTGTCTAATAGTTCTATTTTCAAGTCCATGACAATGTGGCCAAATTGTTGACTTCTATTTATGAATAAACAAATAATTCAAGTCATCTCTTCTTCCAGTCAAAGTAGATAACCAGGAGCATTTCCCCTGATCGGTACTAACAGATCCTCTGTAGCCATCTATGAATCTAGTTTAATTTTTTCCCCCAGTGAACTATCATAAGGTCCCTTTCATGAGTCATAGGTCCATGTTAAGACAGCACCTCAAGAGTCAACATACTATTGTAACCAGTATTTTTATGTAACTTTCTCGTGCCTTCATGACTTTCTCAAGCACTGTATGAATATACCACTTCTGCTCAATAATGGAGTGCTGTGGGGCACAGCTAACTTTAGGCTTGATGGATCAGATAACATCTAGTTTATGCTGGGCTTCTTATGTCATTGAGTATGATTCAGGAGCAACTTCTCAAAAGAACAATCTTTTGCTTGAAACCACATGAATTTTCTCCAAAACCCCAGGGACCCCCAACTATGACTCTCTAAAAGACATTTTCCATAGGTTGCATACAGCATCCTGTTCTGACAGATATTTTGAGCACCATTGAGTACATTATGCCATGCCTGCTGGTAGATCTACATATACAGTAGAATGGATTCTGTTGAAAAACATTTTATTACTCTGGGTTTTGCTCAAATCTGGTAGGTGATTAGAGTTGTGCCTCTTTCTTAACAGAGAATGCAAGGTGCAGCAACTTATCTTTCACCTTGGAGGAACTCTCTTACTGGACTCCTCAATTCTGTTTTAGAAGACTTGCATTTTCCTAAGATTTATTTCCCATTCATTAGCATATGTAAGTCCTTTGGAGGCATCAAAATCACATGCTTTCTAATATTCTCCAGATCTTAGAATGCCACCAACGTAAGGAATTTGTGTGGTGCCCTGTGGAATAAGAGTATCAAAACTCGGCAGACTAAATTGTGGCAAAGAGCTAGGAAGTCCTATGACTTTGAAGGAAGATAGTGAGGATGCAATACTATCTTTTCCAGGTGAAAGCAAATTCCCTTGGTGTTCTCCACTTATTGGGAAAGGAGGAAAGGACCAGCTGCTGCATTCAAGGCAGCAGAGACCACTTTGATGTGTTCTGGTAAAGACTACAACCTGAAGAACAGTTAAAATTAAGGTTGTGACTTCATTAAGCTAAAGATAATTCTTATCATTCTTTAGAAGCCATTCTCTTGCTACAATGGCCAATCATGATGAAATATAGTTTCCTTAGGGAGAATGTGTTAATTATGAAATAATATACTAAATATGAATGTGTTCATCTCTATATCCTCACAGTCTTTATGTGCCTACCACAGTAAGTATGGCCCAATGAGTGAATGACTAAATGGATAGAAATGTGATAATTGACCATCCTGTATGTATGAATGAGTGAATGGGAGTTTGATCATTTTCTAGACTGGCACTTTAAAGCTTTTCATGCTAACTTTCTTTTAAGAATTAAGGTTAATAGGTATCAGGTGCTGTATAATTGGTTAGGACCTAGGGAATATCTACATCAAGTTGAGGACTCCATGTATTAAATCATATAGTGAAGAAAAAAATTACTAAAATCCTAGCAATTGTATCTATGGGTTAAGAAACATAACAAAATGAATCAAATAGAATAGGGGATTTAATTATTATGAATATTTAGATCAGAGAAGAGAAAAATGATTAAATATTTCAAGTATATAAAATATTTTTAAAAGCTGTATAGTAATTGCTTCTTTATTGCTACACAGTTGATCACTCCATAAGGCAATGAATGTTTCTTATTTCACAGTGTCTGTGGTCAAGAATTGGGAACTGCTTCACCAGGCGGCTCTGGCTCCAAGTTCATGGCTTCATGAGGTTTCAGTCAAGATTTAAGCCTAGGCTACAGTCAGTTGAAGGCTTGTTTAAAGTGGAGGACCAGGCTTTAAGATGGCTCACTTACATGAATGTTGGCAGGAAGCTTCAGTACTCACAGACCGCTGGCAGTCATGTGGGCTTTTCTGTAGGACTTTCTGAGTATTGCAAGCCCTAGAGCTAGTGATCGAAAGGAGAGCAAAGATGAAGCTGTGGATGCCTTTTATGACCTAATTTTGGAAGTCACCCAAATGTAATTTCTGCCACATTCTGTTCATTAGAAGCAAGTCACTAAGTCTAGTCCACACAGAAGAGATGGGGAATTATGCACCATCTCTAGAAGGAAAAAGGTCAAATAATTTTTGGACCTATCTAAAAGTCATCATAGGTGGTGGTCAGCTGAATGAAAGTAAATGGTATTAAATTATAAGAAAGAACTCCATGATATATCCACCCCCATAAAATATGGAAGCAAAAAAGATAATTTGGGATATACATACATATGTATGGGTTTTTTTAATATATATTTTTTTGAGTGTGTGAATGAACATCTAAACCAGTGGAACTCAACTGAAGCAGTACCGCTGACTAGGTCTTTCAAAAAATTTGAGTTGACTTTTTGTTTTTGTTTTTTTTTAAAGATTTTATTTATTTATTTGACAGAGATCACAAGTAGGCAGAGAAGCAGGCAGAGAGAGAGAGGAGGAAGCAGGCTCCCTGCTGAGCAGAGAGCCTGATGCGGGGGGCTCGATCCCAGGACCCTGAGATCATGACCTGAGCCAAAGGCAGAGGCTTTAACCCACTGAGCCACCCAGGTGCCCCTGAGTTGACTTTGTGATTGTCATTGTGTTTGAGGGGGAGTGCTACTGGCATTTAGTGGATGGGAGCAGGAAAGGTAGATGTTTTACAATATCTGGGATAGTTCTATACAACCAAGAATTGTCTCACTTACTGCCTGACTTCCCCATGTCCCTCATGTAAACGGCTACTCATTTTTTAAGTCATTGAATCTAGAACTTCTGTTTTAAAATTACAAACATTATTTTTGCATGGTTTCAGTGAATACCAAGGGAATTTGAAGAGTGTAATTTTTTGTTAGAAATCACTAAGATTTATTCACTTAAGAAAATCATATCGTTAATGACACATTTGTATTATTTAAGTCTCTTACACAGTAAGTACACCTACATATTCTTGTAGTTATAGTTGTTACATTCAGTGATTCTATCTATAGGTGCGTACAACTAGCTTCATTCACTATCTTTTGGTTTAGCCACTTAAGCATTTGCATATTGATATGCATACTTTATAAACTATTTTCTATTTCTCATTTACATTACATGAGGACATGATATTGATTTTTTTTAAGATTTTTTTTATTTATTTGACAGAGAGAGAGATCACAGGTAGGCAGAGAGAGGGGGAAGCAGGTTCCCTGCTGAGCAGAGAGCCTGATGCGGGGCTCGATCCCAGGACCCTGAGATCATGACCTTAGCCGAAGGCAGAGGCTTAACCCACTGAGCCACCCAGACCCCCATGATATTTATATTTTAAAAGAAATTATGTATGTGGGTGAGTTTGTTATGTGTATTATTTAAAATTGTAAAAGGAACATGGCAAAATATTTATTATAAAAAGGATGCATGGGGTATGATGTGGTTAGAGAAGGACTGACTTGCAAATCTGAAGTTACAGCACTATTTTTTTTTAAAGATTTTAAAAATTATTTTCTAGAGAGAGAGCATGTGAGTTGGGGGAGGGGTAGAAGGAGAGGGAAAGAGAGCATCTCAAGCAGACTCCCTGCCAAGCACAGAACCTAATGCAGGGCTCAATCTTATGACCCCAAGATCATGACCTGAGCTGAAATCAAGAGTTGAGCACAGATGAATGAGCTACCCAGGTACCCCAACAAATCTGTGATGTAATGGCACTATTAATCAGCGTATATAACAAATCCTTGACATTTGTGGGGAAAATTTAAGAGTAGATCTATCCAGGAGCAACAAAATGTGAGTCACGTGTAATGTCAAATTTTCCAATAGCCATTGTTAAGAGAATAAAAAGAGATAAGTGAAAAATTAACTTTAATAATATATTGTATTTAACAATAACTATGAGTTCAGATATGATCAATATAAAAATTATTGAAATTTTAGTTCTTTTTTTCTGCATACTGTCATTAAAATCTGATGTGTATTTTGTACTTCAAACATGTCTCGGTTTAGATAAGCCACAGTTAAGTGTTCCGTGGACTTAAGTGGCTAGTGGCTACCATATTGGACAGCAGATTCCAAGAAGTGCCATGAATAGAGAAATTCTAAGAAAGGGAGTAAAGTGTGGCAGTCCCGATTTGTTCACAGATAAAATGCTGTTGCTGCATGTCTCCATTTCCTCCTTTTTTCCCCCTGTCCAATTCCTCCAGTGAAGGTGTGACAAGATGGGGAATTGATGGAGGAGATAAAACCAGATACCCTTGGCTGAGGTGACTTGGTTGAACTGGTCTTTGCAGCTGGTAGCAAAGATTTGACGTTCCAGCTCAAGCACAGATGGTCGGCAACACAGCTTCTGTGCCAGAGCTTGTCTAGAGAGGTGTAGCAGCGACTTCATATCCCAGCCACCTGTCTCAATTTAAAACTTCAGAACCATAGAAGGGCATTCTTCCCTTGACAATTAAATCTTTGTCTCTTTCTCCTTTGTCCCCAGGCACCAGCTCCCTCCCAACCAGATACTTGTCCTCTCCTGCCAAGTACAAAGTTTTTCTTTTCAAGTGACAGAGTTCCAAAATTACCTGTGACATCTCCTTTCCTACCATATGTGTCCAACATCCTGCTGATCCTCATCTAGCCAATATCCCTGTAGTTTCCCACTGCTAACAAGCTCATTCCTAATTTATCCTCTAGCAGGCAGCATTACAGCTGCCTGGCGGTTAAAGCTTAAGCTTTAGACAGCAACAAGCCTAACTTTAAGCCCTGTTCATGCCACTGAAAACCATGACCCTGAGAAGTAAATAAAATTCTGAGGGGCACTTGGGTGGCTCAGTAGGTTATGTGTCCAACTCTTGATGTTGGCTCAGGTCATGATCTTGGGGTTTTGCAGTCGGGCTTACATGCGGGGCATGGAGCCTGCTTAGGATTCTCTCTCTCTCTCTGCCCCTCCCTGCCATCTTTTTATTGCAGCTTTGTTTTTTTTACCCTACAAAATCTGAGTGAAAATAATATCTACCTTATAGAATTACTGCGAGACTCAAATAAGACAATGGATGCAATACAATTAGCATAGTACTTGACCCATTGTAAGTGATTAATACAGTGAAGCTCTTATCATTATACTGTTTCCTCAATCTATAAATTCTTCCCTGCTCCTGGCTACCTGGTCCAAGTTCTAGTCATTTTTCAATCTTTGCCAGGTTCAGCTCTTCTCTATGGCTTCAGTAAATTTTAAAGATTTTATTTATTTATTTGAGAGGGCATGAAAGCACATGGGCATGAGGGAGGGGCAAAAGGAGAGGGGGAGAGAGAGAATCTCAAGCAGATTCCTTGTTGAGGGTGGAGCCCGACTTGAGATTCAATCTCACCACCCTAGATCATGACCTGAGCAGAATTCAAGTCAGATGCTAAACCAACTGAGCCACTCAGGTACCTGCTTCTGCAAATTTTGTTGCTCCGTTTCTGTTTTCTTGAAGTCTGATATAAACTATATTGGTATTGACTTCTAGTACCGGATGCATAGTGGCCACTTAGTAAATTCTTTGGTTAATTGATGAAAAAGGGAAAGAAACTATGGCAGATTCTGCTAATGCCCCTCACATCCCTTCCATTCTTCTGGGTTTGCTTGCAGCTATGGTAGGCTATTTCACCATGCCCCTCAGTAAGCATGTTCTATGTGGCTCCTCAGAAGGTCCTCAGCAGGATGGAGTCCCCACGTCCCCAAAAGTACCTGACTTGTGAACATGCCTTTCATTGGCTTTGCTTCCTTCCCACTTACGCTTCCTAGAATTATCTCCTAAATTAACCTACCCACAGCAAAGTCCTTATCTCCGGGATTTACGTCTGGGAAACCTAAAATAGGAACTAACGTTACCAAGTCCATATTGCATGCAAAGCACCAGTTTGGTATTATACTTTATTATCTTCTTTCATATTCTCAACATTCTTATAGGATTTGGTATTATTGTGCCCATTTTGTAGCAACAAATTAGAAAGCCAAAACTAAAACAATTAAATGACTTGTTCAGTGTCATAAGTATATTAAGAAGCCAACCTAGCAATCTAAATACATCCTTATGTGCCATTCCTGAGTTAATATTTGTATAGGAAAGGAATAAAATATTTCAGGATAAAAGAAAAATATTGCAGGAAAGAGGTAAAAGTGGACCTCTTAGCTTTAGTTAAAATGTGACTCAAAAAAAAGACATAAAAGCAGAGTATAATGAAATAGCATCCAGAGACATTGGCCACTGAATGCTTAGATGACATTTAAATGCTTTCTTTGCAGTCGACTCTCTTTGTTCTGGGAAATACAGACAGGAAGATAAGGCAGCAGAGGACTGCCTGAGTGAATCAGATTTTATAAGACTGTATTAGAAGATGAAACCTATTTGGCTCTATGACACTGAAGAAAGAATGAAACAAAGACTTTTCTGGGTACTTAGATAGTAACAGGAAAGACTTGGATGGATGAGAAAAATTATTGAGAAAAATTTCTCTTCCATATTAAAATTCTCATTCAGAATTGATTTTTTTTTATCTTCCTGAGTCACATAGGCCATGGACGTGAGGGTGATTGAATTATTACATGAACTGTCAAATCCAATAAATGTGAGTAAGGAGATAGCTGGGCAACTGTTAAAGGAAGCAAAGGAAAGAGAGATAGGTTTTCCATATGCAGAGGCAAGTGTTTTCAGATGGCTAGTGCATTTTCTAGATTTTTAGGAACTACATAAATCAGACTGAAAAAGTTAGAAGCATTCAGTTAGAATTAGATGGTACTATTTAGCTAATGCCTGTTACTTTCTGTCATTCTATATTCTCACTGTCAGTCAAGTTCATAATTCTTGGAAAATAAAGGTGATGAGTTTATATGATGTAAAGCCCAGCATTTTCTGAGAAAACAGAATCAAGCCTTCAGTTTTCCTTAAGTTTGAGAACACTTGTTATTTATACTAAGCGTTGAGATTATCTGACAAAATGCAGAAAAAAATCTTTATTATATATTGCCACTAAAGCTGCTGATGTTTGCCTTTCATAATGGCACATAAAGTCATAAAGAACTAGTCAATGTGAATTGGGTACTACAGTTTCATTCGGTTGAATTTTTAAATGGTTTTCACTTATATATAACCCAAAAGAATTACATCATAATATTTACTGTAAATTTATTAGCTCTGCTATGAAGTCATTTAGTTTTAAGCCCTAGAAAAAAAGTGACTTCTAGCCAACCAAGCATTTGTAGTGTGCCCTCTAATTCACATTCTAATAAATGTCATTTTCTAAGTGCATTACCTCAGGTTTTGGCTACAACCCAGATGAGTCCTGAGAGATTAAGAGAAATGTGTTTTCTGACTGATTCATCCATATTTTATTTTACTTTTCATTAAGAAATTACTCTTTAAAGAAAATCAATAATCTCCTGTGACTGAGGGGAGAGGTTAGTGTGTTGCAGTCATGCATTCTAATTTCTCAAATCAGACTGCCTTTAGTCAGCTGTCGCTGATAGAGTTTTTGTCCTTTCTTGTTCCTGCAGCCTGGGTACATGGAGACCCCAGGAGAGTGGCCTACCCTACAGACAGCAAGGGTCACTTTTGTGGCCAGAAGGGCACCCCCAATGAGTGAGTATGGCTGCCTTTCCTTTGTCTGATATTACTGTCTAAGGGGGAGCCAAGAAATTGTAACTGAACCAACGTGAGCTCACTCCTTGGTGAGTCTCAGGTAGAAACTACACCAGGTGAGTTGTCACACAAAGGAAACTTTATTTGCACTAAATAAGTTGATCACAGGAAATAAGTTGTAACTCTCTGAGCAAGGATGAATGGGTCCCTTTTATTTGAGGTTAGGATGAATATTTAGATAAGAAAGCCTTGTCATCGTATGCAGAGATAGGTATAAGGTCATACCTGAACCTTAAAGAACTATGCCTAAAGATATATATATATATATACTTTTGAGATATATATCATATGGTATGTAAATGAGGCTCATGCTCCATCTTGGGCAGAGATTTTAGTATTACAATGAAGTAAAGGTAATTGAAGGTCATTCCAGAGGTCACTCCATGTTCCATCTGTGCAGAAGTGAGTCAGGGTTTAGCTCAAACTGGCTTGGTGGTCTGGGCCACCGGAGCTCTTCCTCAGGCAGTCATTATTGCTTGAGGTAGTTTCAATGTCCATCATGAGACGTTATGCCCATAAGGTCCTTTGTCTGAGTTAAGAGCTAAGTTGGGAAGAAGAGCTTAAGGAAAATGTGGGACAAATGTTGGTGGGTACGAGCAGGTGAGCCGTAATGGCCAGGACTTGGGGTCTCGCTGGTGAGAAAATAATTTGTACAATAATCCTACTAGACTTTGTAGGAAGACTGAAATTCGAAAAGAAGTTTTTCCCACCAGTTTTTCTTAGATACCTTTTATAAGCAATTGGGAAATTTCATACCATATGACTTAGGACAAGTTGTCATTGTTATGCAGCATTTATTAGAATGCATGAAGACTCTGCTTAGTAAAAGTATAATTATAGTGGATGAATTGGATGAGTGATTTTTATCAGAAACCATTTTTTAAAATGCCTTATGAAATAGGCTTTTGGAAGGCTGAGTTCTGACTAGCTAAACGTTACAGTTAGAATTGTTTTTGCCACAGTGCCTACTGGCAAATCACTTCGCTTTTGAAAATGTGTGTCACCCAGAAGTCTTCAGTGAGTGGTAGGCTTTTCAGGGCTTCTTGGTTACCACAGATAATGACTCTGACTAGCTGAAATAAAGGAGTATGTTCTATCAAATTCCTTTCTAATGTTAATCATAACAGAAGTTTCCAATTTCCAAAAGCAAGTTTTCTATTTCTTTACCCTAAAAAAAACAAAATAAAAACATAAATTTCACATTTTTAGAAACTCTCCTCTCCTTTCCCACTGGTCCATTTCTTTTCTGGCAATACCTGGGTTTTTACTAGATCTCCTGGTTCTTCACAGCTAAATCCATTTCTGTAAAAGTTAGCATTGAATAGGTAAAAAAAAAAAAAAAAAAAAAAAAAAAAAATATATATATATATATATATATATATATATATATATATATATCAACCCTCACTTCTACCAAAAACAACAAAAATATAAGTCCCAAAACATTTTTTGTGTGCTTTCGTGTGAACGTTTGTTGTGTTCAGTCTGTTGCCCACCCATAACTTTGGAGTTTATTATTCCAAGAGATACAAATTTAAAAAATATATTCAGGAAAGTATTAAAATTCACAGAGTAGAATTATTACAGATGATCGAGAGAAACTAGAAATTTGGGCAGCAGGGTGGGTGAGGATCAAATCCTTAATCATATCAGATTGAGTTTATGACAGAGGAGCAAACTCCTACAAAATGTCCTCGTTGCCCATTGGAGACTGGACTAAGTCCTCATCTAGAGCGGTAATTCTTATTTTAACCTCAGTAACTCAGAAAATCCTAGACATTGCCAAAAAACTTTTATACTATGAAGGACAAAGAAAGCACCAGATGGTGTAAAAAACAAAACAAAACAAAACATACAACTGTCTAAATCTCTAGTTCTTAAAATAGGCTATTTTTAAAAGGATCTGTGTAACAGTAAGTTTTCTAGATCTAAGCCAATGACCTACTTATTTCTAACAAAAATGGGATACATAGTATTCCATTGTGTATATATACCACATCTTCTTGATCCATTCATCTGTTGATGGACATCTAGGTTCTTTCCATAGTTTGGCTATTGTGGACATTGCTGCTATAAACATTCGAGTACACGTGCCCCTTTGGATCTCATTAATCTCACAAAACAAACTGAGGGTTGTTGGGGGGAGGGGGTTTGGGAGAAGGGGGTGGTATTATGGACATTGGGGAGGGTATGTGTTTTGGTGAGTGCTGTGAAGTGTGTAAACCTGGTGATTCACAGACCTGTACCCCTGGGGATAAAAATATATGTTCATAAAAAATAAAAAATTATATTTAAAAAAATGGGATATAAATTGCAGCACCTAAAGATCATTCAAAGACAATCCTAGTGTAACACAGACATGTGCATTAACCTATGATTTATAACAACAATATATTGGAAACTCTACAGATATCCAGAAATGTGTGGATGATGATAAATTATGATACCTCTAATGTAATGGACCCATTAAAAATTATGTTTATGTTTTTAGGAGGTAATTCTGTTGATTTTTTTCCATTATAGTTTTTAGATTTTTTTATTGTTATGTTGGTCACCATACAGTAGTACATCATTAGTTTTTGATGTAGTGTTCCATGATAAATTGTTTGCATATGACACCCTGTACTCCATGCAATCTGTGCCCTCATTAATACCCATCACCCAGCTCACCCATCCCCTCAACGCCCTCCTTTCTAAAACCCCCAGTTTGTTTCCCAGAGTACATAGTCTCTCATGGTTTGTCTCCTGCTCTGATTTCTCTCCCTTTGTTTTTCCCTTCCTTCTCCTAATGGCCTCCATGTTATTCCTTATGTTCCACAAGTAAGTGAAACCATATGATAATTGACTTTCTCTGTTTAACTTATTTCACTCAGTATAATCTCCAGTCCCATCCATGTTGATGCAAAAGTTGGGTATTCATCCTTTCTGATGGCTAACTAATATTCCATTGTGTATATGGACTGCATCTTCTTTATCTGTTGAAAGGCATCTAACCTCTTTCCACAATTTAGCTATTGTGGACATTGCTGCATTGAACACTGAGGTGCATGTGACACTTCTTTTCACTATATCTGTATCTTTGAGGTAAATACACAGTAGTGCAATTGCCGGGTCATAGGGTAATTCTATTTTTAATTCAATTTTCGAGGAAATTTCACGCTGTTTTCCCAAGTGGCTGCCAACTTGCATTTGCACCAACAGTGTAAGAGGGTTCTCCTTTCTCCACAATGTCTCCAATCTTTGTTGTTTCTTGTTCTGTTGATTTTTGCCATCCTAACTGGTGTAAGGTAGTTTATCAGTGTGGTTTTGATTTGAATTTCCCTGATGGCTAAGGATGATGAACACTTTTTCATGTGTCTGTTAGCCAATTTTATGTCTTTTTTGGAGAAGTGTCTGTTCATGTCTTCTGCCCATTTTTTGACTTGATTATTTGTTTTGTCTTTTTTTGGGGGGGTATTGAGTTTGAGAAGATCTTTATAGATCTTGGGTATCAGCCCTTTCTCTGTAGTGTCATTTGCAAATATCTTCTCCTATTCTGTAGGTTACCTTTTAGTTTTGTTGACTGTTTTTTTTGCTGCGCAGAAGGTTTTTGTCTTGATGAAGTCCTAATAGTTCATTTTTGCCTTTGTTGCCCTTCCCTTTGGAGAAGAGTCTTGCAAGAAGTTGCTGCAGCCAAGGTTGAAGAGGTTGCTGTGTGTGCTCTCCTCAAGGATTTTGATGGATTCCTGTCTCATATTGAGGTCTTTCATCTATTTAGAGTTTATCTTTGTGTAGAGTGTAAGAGAATGGTTGAGTTTCAGTCTTCTGTATATAGCTGTTCAATTTTCCCAGCACCATTTATTGAAGAGACTGTCTTTTTCCCATTGGATATTTTTTCTGCTTTTTCAAAGATTATTTGACCATAGAGTTGATAGTCCATATCTGGGCTCTCTATTCTGTTCCATTGGTCTATGTGTCTGTTTTTGTGCCAGTACCATACTGTCTTGGTGATCACAGCTTTGTAATGTAGCTTGAAATCAGGCAATGTGATGCCCCCAGCTTTGGTTCCCTTTTTCAGCATTTCTTTGGCAATTTGGGGTCTTTTCTGGTTCCATACAAATTTTAGGATTGTTTGTTCCAGCATTCTGAAAAATTGCCATTGTTATTTTGATTGGGATAGCATTGAAGGTATAGATTGCTCTAGGCAGCATAGACATGTTAATAATGTTTATTCTTCTGATCCGCGAGCTTGGAATGTTTTTCTATCTTTTTGTGTCTTCAATTTCTTTCATGAATGTTTTCCTAAAGTATAGATCCTTACCTCTTTGGTGAGGTTTATTCCAAGGTATCTGATGGTTTTTGGTGCTATTGTAAGTGGAATTGATTCTCTGATTTCTCTTTGCACAGTTACATTGCTAGTATATAAGAAAGCAGCTGATTAGTTTCTGGATTTTGTGTCATGACTAGAACTGCTTTCCTACTCTTGAAAATAACATTCACCTTTATTTCTCTAGTATTTTTGTGGTTCCCTTAATTTTATATTTAAATTTCTAATCTACTTAGAATTTCTGTTTTGTAAATGGACTGAAGTAGGAATCCAAATTTTTTCTAACTGCAGATGCAATTATCTGAGAATAGTTGGTAGTTGGTTGAGCAATATGTTTTGCCCACTGATTTCTGATACCATAACTATCATGTAATAATTACATAATACATGATAAATTTATAGTTTTAAGCATCTCAATTGTTTTAATTCTTATAATAGATGTATATTAATATGAAAATTTATGAAGGAGGTTTAAATGATGGTTAGTTTTTAATCATAAATGAAAATATTTATGAGAATGTCAGATTTCAATCACTTAAACAGTGTGGAACTATCATAGAAATAGGCAGAAAGCAGTAAATACATTTATAAATATAAATTTGGAATGTGATAAAGGTAGGATTTTGAATCAGTAATAAAGATGAATTGTTAAATAGTACTGGATTAATGGAAATACTATTCAAAAATTAGATATTTATCTCCTACCTTACACCAAAATGAATACTGAAACACTGAAGATTTTGTACATAAAATATACAATAAAAGAAGTAACAGAAGAAAACATAGAAGTATGTTTATAGAATTATGGGTAAGAAAGTCTATCTAAAAATATATTGCCACTATGTTACCACTTAACTCATTATATACAAAGTTAAAAGATAAGTGGCAGTCCAGAAAAAAATATTTTCAATGTATGTATCTAACAATGGGTCAATAGCTTTATTATATGAACTGTGTGACAAAATCAAAGAGGAAAAGAATAATTCAAGATCAATGCTGGCAAAAGTCATAAACAGAAAATAACATAATGGCCAATAATCATACGAGACATTGTTCAACTATAGTTAAAGAAATGCAAATTAATACTTTTTTTGTTTATTAGGTTGTCAGATTTAAAAACATTAAAATTTTACAGTGCTAAACAGTAAGGGGGGGGGAAGCATCTCATTTTCCACTGTGGAATTAAATATAATATATGAAATGAAATATAATATTTATCAAAACTGTGGTATCTAAATGTGGTGTTTCCCTCTCAGGAGAAGGAAGGTGGGGGGCACCAGATGTGAGGCTACTATTAGGTGGAAGCCAGTGGTACTGGCAGTAGCAAGAATTCACCTGAGGCAGGGGTGCTTGGGTGGCTCAGATGTTTCGGCATCTGCCTTTGGCTCAGGTCATGATCTGCAGGTCTTGGGATGGAGCCCTCCAACAGGCTTCCTGATCAGTGGGGAGCCTTCTTCTCCCTCTCCTTCTGCCCCTCCCCCTGCTGTTTATTGAATACATCTCAAGAGAGCTGCAGGCCAGACAGATCTGCAAGGAAGGTAGTGAGTGGGGGCTGTTTTTAAAGGGGGAAGGTGAGGAGGTATGGAAACGTGAACTTCCCTGTTTTGGTAACTGTGGCTGGTTGTAAGTGGCCCATGGGTTATCTCTAACCTATGGACCTTTTGAGGTGGGTCCCCAGAAGGGTCACTTTGGGCCCTTCTGCCTTGATCGAGTTTCCATTGCCCAAGCCTGTTGTCTAAAATTAGCTTCTCCTCAATACTCATCAAATTTGTATATTTTTTCTGATTCAGCAGTTTTCCTCCTAGAAACTTATCTAGTGGAAATTTGCATAAAATTTCCTAATGTTACAGCGATACAGGTACTATGAAATAGTAGTAAAAAAGTGGGAACAGCTTACATGACCATCAATAGAGATTAATTAAATAAATTATAGAACAGCCTTTGATAAAGCGTTGCATATTTACCAGTCCTAAAAACCTTGAACATAAACTGGTAAAATATCATTAAAATAACACACACACACACACGCATGCACACATTTCTGTTGTAAAATGAAATGCATCTATGTTAGGATGTGTAATTAATTTAAGAACCCCAAACGAAACAGTCCAGGAAATTCTTGTTAGATTATAACAGAATATTTGTACTAAGTTAGTGTCACGATGTACTTACAACAACTTTTAGATTCTCAGCTCTCAAAGACCTTCCTTATAACTAAGCTTAAATTTCATGTTTAGAAATGGCATGATAATATTTGGGATGTAGAGTTTGTCCATTTTGTGTTTTGTTTATCCATGCTTAACCAAAAGGACTCTTGGAGAAGCACTGGAGTTTTCTAAAATGTTGAAACAGATAAGACAGAGACCTCAAAGGAAAACAGAGTTCTCTGTTGATGTAACTTTCTCTGCCTATTGAGTTTCAGGGAAGTTATTCCTGATACTTGCATATGTTCCTGTTCTTTGGGATTTCCACTCAATTGATTTTGATGCCACCTTCTGGCTACTACAAAAACTTCAGCTTATAGAAGTGTTTTGAACATGGATGCAGCACAGTTACCAAATCAGAGGGAAATACCATCCCTAGTATGTGATTCAGTTAGAGACACAGGTAAGATTAAGAGCAAAACTCTTCCGTTTAAGTTTTGGCATCTAAGTCAAGCAAGAAAACTTGTCTTCAGTTTACTGTAGAACCTCTCCTAAAATAGCAAGAAATTCTCACCAATTTGTTGGAACACACTACAAGCCCAGATATATTACTTGATTTAATTTTAAAAATCTATATTGATATAACAGGTATAATATATACATGTAAAGATAAACTGAATATTACTGAAAAGCTTATAAAGGCAATAAAAGCAATGGTTTTCTGTCCTATGACTCCTTACTGACAATTTCAATCCAGAGACCCTCTCTTCTTTCTCTGGTTCACTTAGTGAATTCAGGCTGCTATAACAAAATACGATAGACTGGGTGGCTTGTGAATGACAGAAATTCATTCCTTACATTTCTGGGGACTGGAAGTCCAAGATCAGGGTGCCAGTGTGGTCAGGCTCTTGGTGAGGGCCTGTTCCCCAAGGTGCAGACAGAAGTCCTCACTCTGTATCTTCAAATGGAGGAAGGGGCTCGAGAGCTCTTTGGAGTCTAAGAGCATTAATCCTGTTCATGGGAGCTCCACCCACATGACCCATTCACCTCTCAAAAGTTCTGCCTCCTAGGATTATCACATTGGGGGTTAGGGTTTCAGAATATGAGTTTGTGGCTAGACACAGGCATTCAGTCTGTAACACTGGCCTTAGTTTTCTGGTGGTTTTTTGCATAACTTTAAGTAATATGCTTATTCTTTTGTTCTGTGCTTTATTAATGTTAGAAATATGCATTAAAAAAAGTATTTACTGCCAGCCTGCTATGAAAAATGAAGATTTAACTCAGGATCTTCACCTGATCCCTTCGTCCTCCCTTGTTTGCAGTTAGATTATTACCTTTAGATTTTCATATGGTTGCTTCTGTGACTTTAAATAGTGTACTAACACCTCTATTTCTTGTTCCATTAACTTTTGTCAGTGTTTTGATTCCTCTTTATATAAAAGGAGGATATTATCCTGCTACCCTTCTCTCCCTTCCCCTTCCACTTTCTGTATTTATCTTTTACATAATCAAATTTGTTATGATGTTCAGTTCCACAACTTTAACAGGACCTTTCTTGTTCCACTGGTAGGTTGATTTTAGAAGTTGGAAGCAAAAGACTTTGTGCTATAACTCTGTAAACTTTATTCAATACCAGGCCATAACAAAGTCAGATCTTTTGCTTTATTAGTGGCTTAGTATCATCCCACATTTTAGTTTGCTTTAACATAGGATATTAACATTCTTAATTATATTTTGTTTGCCAACAAGTTTTTTTTCTTAAAAATTTTTTAACTGGCCTATAGTTGACTTATACTGTTACCTTTTATGTAATATAATAGGTAATTATATGTAAAAATGTTGACATACTGTTTCGGGTGTGCAACGTAGTGATTCAACAACTGTATACATTTCCATACGCTCACCATGTCAAGGGTAGTTACCATCTGTCCTCAGAGAAAGTTATTACAGTATTATTGACTCTGTTCCCTATGCTGTGCTTCTCATCCCTGTGACCTATTTATTTTATAACTGGAAGTATATACCTTTTAATCCTCATCTGCCTATTTTGCCTATCTCTCTGCTCCTATCCCTCTGGCAACCACCAGTTTATTCTCTATATTTATGAGTCTGTTGCTCTTTTGTTGTATTCACTTTTGTTGTGTTCACTTGTTTTGTGGCATATAAACATAATGGAATATTAGCCATTAAAAAGGAATGAAATCTTGCCATTTGCAAATAACATGGGTGGAACTAGAAGGTATTATGTGAAGTTTTTAATGAACAACCTTTATCAGGACCACAAGTTTTGCTACCCAATCACCCCATTTTTCAGAGGCCCCCCTTTTTTTTTTTTCTGAAGACAACTCTGGAGAACCTCTGTCCTTTTGTTTCACTCAGGACCTGGTAAATTTTAGATCTACTGCATAACTTTAATTTTGGGACCTGTCTACCCCATTAGATTGGATCCTGATTCTAGAGTTGCCAGATTTAGTGAACAAAAACACAGAATGCCCACTAAAATTTTAATTTCAGATAAACAACAGACACTTGTTAAAGTATGTACATGTCCCAGGTATTGTTTCCTGTTTGCGAATTCATATTCCTTGCTGACACCCTTGTTTTGATGGAGAACATTCTCGATATTCCTAGGAAAAGAAAGCACAGGAAGTATATTTCCCGAGTCCCTAGAAATAACTTTTCTCTCTTTATAGTTAATTGATGGCCTACTGAAAGATTTGTACTTATTTTATTTTATTTTATTTCTTTCCAGTGTTCCAGCATTCATGGTTTATGCACCACACCCAGTGCTCCATGCAATACCTGCCCTTTAATACCCACGACCAGGCTCACCCAACCCCCCATCTCCCTCCCCTCCAAAATCCTCAATTTGTTTCTCAGAGTCCACAGTGTCTCATGGTTTGTCTCTGCCTTCAATTTCCCCCAACTCACTCTCCTTTGAAAGACAATTTTTGTCAGAGATTTGAAGACATTTTTTTCAGTGTTTTTGAAGTCCAGTATGGCTAATGCCAGTCTGATTCACATACTTTGTGGTGACATTTTTCCTTTTGGAAAAGACATTTAAAATCATTTCTTTTTCCTTAGTGTTTTGAAATCTCACAATGTGACATAGAACTTTTTCTCTTCTTAAGTTCTTTTTTTCAGTCCCGAGTCTGTCAATTCTGGAAAACTAGGATTCTTATTAGCCCTGGAAAATTTTCTTCAGTTATTTCTTTGCTGTTTTCATTCTTTCCATTTTATTGGTTGTCTCTTTGGAATTCTGTTATTCACACCTTGGACTTCCTGGATTAATTTCTTTTCTTTTCTTTTTTTTTTTTTTTTTGTTTCACATTTTTATTTAAATATCAGTTGGTTAACATACAATGTAATGTTAATTTCAGGTGTAGTTTAGTGATTCATCACTTTCTATAATACCCAATGCTGCTCACAACCAGTGCCCATTTAACCCATCCCCCCACCCATCTCCTCTCCAGCAACCCTCATTTTGTTCTCTATAGTTAAGAGTTGGTTTTATGGGTTACCTCTCTTTTTCTCCCTTCTACTTATGTTTTGTTTGTTTCTTTCTTTTTTTTTTTTTTTAAAGATTTTATTTATTTATTTGTCAGAGAGAGAGCGAGCGAGAGCGAGCATAGGCAGACAGAGTGGAAGGCAGAGTCAGAGGAAGAAGCAGGCTCCCTGCGGAGCAAGGAGCCCGATGTGGGACTGGATCCCAGGACGCTGGGATCATGACCTGAGCCGAAGGCAGCTGCTTAACCAACTGAGCCACCCAGGCGTCCCTTATGTTTTGTTTCTTAAATTCCACATAGGACTGAACTCATACAGTATTTTTCTTTCTCTTACTGATTTATTTCACTTAGCATAATACTCTAGTTTCATCTACTTTGTTTCAAATGGCAAGATTTCATTCTTTTTAATGGCTGAGTAATATTCCTGTGTGTGTATATGTGTGTGTGTGTGTGTGTGTGTGTGTGTATACACACACCGCAAATATTCTTTATCCATTAATCAGTTGAGGAGCATTTGGGCTCTTTCCACAATTGGACTATTGTTGATAGTGCTGCTTTAAACATCGGGATGCATGTATCCCTTCAAATGAGTATTTTTCTATCTTTTGGGTGAATACCTAGTGGTACCATTGCTGGGACATAGACTAGTTCTATTTTTAACTTTCTGAGGAGCCTCCATACTGTTTTCCAGAGTGGCTCCACCAGTGTGCATTCCTACCAACGGTGTAAGAGTGTTTCCCTTTCTCCACATCTTTGCCAACATTTGTTGTTTCCTGTGTTGTTATTTTTAGCCATTTTGACAGGAATGTGGTGATATCTCACTGTAGTTTTATTTTCATTTTTCTGATGAGCAATGATACTGAGCAACTTTTCATGTGCCTGTTGGCCATCTGGAAGTCTTCTTCGGAAAAATGTCTGATCATGTCTTCAGCCCATTTTTTAACTGGATTATTTGTTTTCTGAGTGTTGAGTTTGATAAGTTCTTTTTAGATTTTAGATACCAACAGTTTATCAGATGTGTCATTTGCTAATATCTTCCTCCATTTCATTGATGCCTTATAGTTTTGTTGATTGTTTCCTTTGCTGTGCAGAAGATTTTTATCTTGATAAAGTCCCAATAGTTCATTTTTGCTTCTATTTTCTGTGCCTCCCGTGACAGGTTTAGTAAGAAGCTGCTACAACTGATGTCAAAGAGGTTATCATCAAAGAGGATTTTGCTGGTTTCCTATCTCACATTTAGGTCTTCAATCCATTTTTATTTTTGTGTATGGTGTAGGAAAGTGTCCAGTAAATGGCATTGCTTATGGTTTTCCCTATCCATTCAAAAGAGTCCCCTTTTTTTTGTAGGGCTGGTGTAGTGGTCATGAATTCCTTTAATTTTTGTCTGGGAAATTCCTTTTTTCTTTCTATTCTGTCTGATTGCCTTGCTGGATAGAGCATTCTTAGTTGCAGGTTTTTTTCTTCAGTATTTTGAAGAAAAATTTTTGAAGAAATTTCAGCCTCTTCAGGCTTACAAAATTTCTGCTGAAAAATCAGCTGATGGCCTTATGGGATTTTCCTTGTATGCACCTGTTTTCTTTTGCTGCTTTTAAAATTCTCTACCACTACTTTTTGCCATTTTAATTACTATATATCTTGGTGAGGACCTTCCTGGATTGATGTTGATGGGAGTTCTCTGGGAGTTTTGAATCTAGATTTCTGTCTCCTTTCCCCAGATTTGAGAAGTTTTCACCTATTATTTCTTCAGATAAATTTTCTAGCTCCCTTTTTTCTCTGTTCTCTTTCTAGGATTTGTATAATGCAAATGTAGATACACTGGATGGTGTCACTGAGGTCCCTAAGTCCTTTTCCATTTTGTATTATCGTTTTCTCTCACCTGTTCAGGTTGATTCCTCTCTATTAGTCTGTCCTCCAGATCATTAATTTTTTTTTTCTCCATCTCCTCTAGTCCACTATTTATTCCATTTAGTTTTTTTTTATTTTTGTTATTTCTTCATCTCTGGTTTGTTTTTGTTTTCTGTCTCTTTGTTGAGGGTCTCATTGAATTCCTCCACTCTTTTCTCAAGTCCACTGAGTAGTTTTGTGTCCATTATTTTAAATTCTCTATTTAAGAGAAGGTATATATATATTATTTCATTACATTTAGTGCTGTAGCTATAATTTTGTCCTCTTCTTTTATTTGGAACGAGTTCGTCTGTCTCCTTAATTTGTGGAACTCTGTGTCTATTTTTATGTGTTAGGAAAGTCAGCTGTATTTCCTGCTCTTGAAAGTAATGGCCTTATAAAGGGGAGGTCCTGCAGTGCCCTGTCCTGGAATGTTCTCCATTTACCAGAACCTGGCACTTTAGGAATGTCTCTGTGTGTTGGGTGTGCCCTGCTGTGGTGGCTGAGCTGTATTTGCCTTTAGTCCAGTTATCTGCAATGGCTCTCTCCTTGTGGGCAGTGTTGTGCCCTGTGTTAGTGGACTAGTCTGCAGCCATCTTGCACTTGAGTTGAGTCAGACTAAATGTTTGCCAGAGATGCTATAGCACCGAACTGTAAGGTTCTCTCCTCTCTGCTGTCCCTTGAGAAGCTTTTGTTGGTGGGAAGGGCCAGTAGTCAGGCCAGATGTCTGCCCATCCTAACTTTGTGGCCAAATTCAGTCTGGTATGTGTGGTTATCACCCCCTTTCACCTGGGCAGGAGTCACTTTGAAGTTGTGCTGGCATCTCTCAGGGCTGCTTGCACATTGCCAGCCTCATGAGAGAACTTTGAATGGTCTCTCCATGGTTGTATTGGAGGGGGCAAGTCCACAGGGGAACACAGGGGTGAGGTGCACAGTGTCAGGAAGCTTTGCTCAGGTCTGCTTGGGAGTGGCCCTAGAATAAAGGCTTGGCTGTGGAGAGGCATGTCTGCTGGAGGGCAGGGTACAGTGTTAGCAAGAGAGGATATTAAGTGTTGGCACTATGTTGGTTAGACACAGGTGTCCCTGTGTCTAAGCTGAGGGGCATTGTAAGGGGAGGAATGACACCTGTCCTCTTTTGTTCTTGGTGAAATCCCCCCAAATCCCTGCCCTTCCAGCCTTCACTCCCAGATTAGTAAACAAATCTCCATCCTGTGTATCCCAAGTGTTTTTCAAACTGCTGCTTCTATACTATACCTTAGTGGGACTATTTGTTATGCTATCTTTTTAAGGGTGGGGAGTCCGTTTCCTCCTGTCTTCCAGGCTCTCCCAGCTCTTCCAGAGTCCACCCTGATGACTTTTACAGTTCCAGGTATTAAGCCCCAGTGACTGTCAAAACTCACAAAACTCATTCTGTCTGGTTTTTAAAGTCAAATGCTGTGGTGGTTTATCTTCTCCATGCAGATTCTCTATGCCTGGGATACCTGGTTTACTTGCATTGTCCCTCTGGGGACAGTCCTGTGGGTCTGTTTAACTCCTCTCTGTATCTCTGTTCTTCCTACCCCCTTCAGGGTGACCTCTTCTTTACATTTAGCTTTGGAGAATCTGTTCTGCCAATCTCTTGGTCATTTTCTGGATTATTTATACTGATGGGGGTGTTCTCTTGTATCCATGGGATGTGGGGAGCTTAGGGTCTTCTTACTCTTCCATTCTCCTCATTTTTTTCATCTTTAAAGGCTTTATCCTCTATTCCTTTGTAATATTATAATATTTTTATTTTATGGACAGTCTGCTTGAATTACCTTGAAAATACTGGATTTTCTTTCAAGGTCCATACTATGGACTAAATTATTTTGTTTCATTCAGCATCAGTTTTAGTTTTTTTTTTTTTTAATTTAGTCTTTCTCTTTCATATTCTGATTCCTCCTTACATTTCTGATTCTACTTGATTACCCATTATTATTTAAAAAAAAAAAAGTCACCTGTGTGAATTGGTCCCACAGCTATGTTAGTAAGTCAGCTTTCCTGTGAGACCTCTGCCCTGTAGAAGGTAATGAAGCCATGTTTGCTGTTGTATTTCACTGCAGCATGAGCTGATGGGAAGCTGGCTGTCAGGCATGTGCTTGGGAAAATGCCAGAATATGAAGGCATGTAGGCTGGGACACCAAATTCCATAAAAGCCTTTGCTAACCCCAGAAGGTTCATTCCATAATGGAGGCCTCAATTTTGCATGTTTTTCTTGGATGCTGGAATTCTAAGTGCCGAGATACGGGAAAAACAGAGAGATGCTGGTTTGTACTATAGCTCTGTACTTTGGTGATCAGCCACATTTTTCATTTTCAACTCCGAATCCAGCATCTCGTGATTTCTAACAGGGAAGTTGTATTTCACCCTTTCCCTTCCCCTCTGTGGTGCATTCATCACTCAACATACTCTCATATGCTTTCCATCTTCCAGAAATTGTTGAACTCTCATACAGTTGTGAACAGATCCTGTCTTTCCCACTTTCAGCTGGTGTGGTGAGGTTTATTCCTTTTTGTACTTCCATTCTTTTATTTCTGTGAGTCTCAGGAAAGAGGAGAGAAGGCTTAAGTGCATGGTACATCATTTTAAACTAGTAGTTTGCAGTTGATTTTACTTTGTTTTTTCTTGATGGAAATATAGTTTGTTAGTTACTCCCTCATTCACTCTCATGGCATTGCTCAGTTGCAACCACCATCCCCAAGGCTGTACCTGAGAAATATGAGGTTCACTGAAGTTTGTTTTTGTTTTCTAAGATTTATTTTAGAAAAAGAGTACATGGGTGGGGGAATTGCAAAGAAAGAGCACAGAACTCAATGTGGGGTTCTGTCCCAGAAACCTGAGATCATGACACTGAACTGAAATCAAGAGTCAGGGGTACCCCATGAGGTTCATTAATGTTTAAAGATATCAGACAGACCAGGGTTGAATGTAGATTTGTACTGGGAATCTAAGGATGTTTCTTTCTTTCTTTCTTTCTTTTTTTTTTAAGATTTTATTTATTTAACAGACAGAGATCACAACACAAGTAGGTAGAGAGACAGGCAGAGAGAGAGGAGGAAGCAGGCTCCCTGCTGAGCAGAGAGCCCGATGCGGGGCTCGATCCCAGGACCCCGGGATCATTACCTGAGCCTAAGGCAGAGGCTTTAACCCACTGAGCCACCCAGGCGCCCCTCTAAGGAGGTTTCTAAGATGAAACAACATTTTACTCTGGAGTTATTCTCATTCATTCAGCAACACTTAATAAATATCTAGAATGGGCCAAGTACTAGGATAAGTGTTGGAAAAGTGGGATATAAAGGTGAAAGAGGTATAAACCTTACCCTTGACAATAGCATAATCTGGTGAATAACTTGAGCTTTTGTAGCATTTTGCCATTTGTAAATCAATTTTACCTATAGGGGACTCTTGACACTTAGTGATTTACCATTCACAGTTTTAATTACTCCGAAGGAACTCCAATAATGCATGACATGCAATAATTTATTCATTTGTATAGATGCAAATTCAAATCACATGTACCACAAGACTGTGTGGATGATAGGGCTGTTTGGTGAAAGAGCAAAGTTGGCTCTTGTGGAATAATGAAGTACCTGTGTGCATACTATGTGTAAGATGATGGCAATATTCTTGAGTCTCTGAACTTGATAGAATTATAAACATGAAATGGGTTTATTTTTCCCCTATCCTTGCCTTGAACAAAGTTCTTTCAAGTCTGTCTTCTTACTTCAAGGTCTCTGGTAGATTCTGTATTTTTCCAGACCCTTTCTGTTGTTAGAGTTTAGTGTCACCCAGTTTAAACTTTGAATCTCTCTTCTTCCAATCCCCCAGCTCAAGTTTGAACTCTGAAAGGGAACTGAGAGAGGAAGAGAGGGCCTGGTCTGCTGTT
Organism: Mustela putorius furo; assembly: GCF_011764305.1. Classification (NCBI taxonomy): domain Eukaryota; kingdom Metazoa; phylum Chordata; class Mammalia; order Carnivora; family Mustelidae; genus Mustela; species Mustela putorius. The sequence goes on along the minus strand of NW_025422005.1, from coordinate 62,286,722 downwards.
TCCCTTCTCTTCCCTCTCTTTTGGTTCTGGCTCTTTCATTGTGTTATGAGGGACGGAAGGAGCAGGAGTGTCTGGCCATGGCCCTAGTCCCATGTGGCTGTTGCTACTACAGTTAAGCCATGATTAAATAGACATCAACACCTTCTTTGGAGTAAGCATCTAAAAGTTGGCTCTCTCATGGGGATTCTCTGGGGGAAACTCCTTACTAAATAGTACTTCAATTTGAGAGATCAACTCTGGCTTGTCACCCCCCAAACCCCTTCAGCTCCATCTCTGGTGATGCACCTTCTGTCTCTTGGTGTCAGATGAGGTATCACCAGGGAAGTACAAACCCATTTACTTGATTCTACATCCTTCCGTAAGAGGCTACTTCAGGGCTCCCCTCTTTCTGTGCCATTGGCTTTTCTAACCCTCTGTGGTCTCTTCGGGTTTCATTTCTCACTTCTAAAATGGGCACAAAGTAAGTCGGCCACAGAAGAGATGTACAATTGAAAATGAGATGCTGGTCTGCCCTTCCTATAGGTACCTTCAGTTTTTATGAGAGGTTCTCTCAGAGCCCTCTGCAATTTGGAATTGGGAAAAAATTCACCCATTCTAGGGGAGGAAGAAGGTAGAAATGATGCAAGAATCTAGCCAATATTTATTGCGGAGAGCTTTCTTTATTTTTACATTTGGATCCTACTTGGCAATTCTGAGTCAACAATCTATTATACATTCTGCTGTGTATGCAGTTACATTAATTAATGGGGACTTAACAAATGCTTGAATGTTTAGGGCTGTGTTTCTCAAGGTATGGTTTATAAACCACTAGTATCTAAATCTGGGAAGGAAGTGGAGGGAAGATGGCAGAACAATAGGGCCCTTGTTTCATCTGGTCCCTTGAATTCAGCTAGATATCTATCAAATCATTCTGTATGTCTGAAAACTCAACCTGAGATCTAAGAAAAGAATGGCTGCAATTCTACAAATAGAAAATCGCCACTTTCTGCAAAGAGAAGTATGGAGGTGTGGCGAAGTTAATCTTAACCGTCATATTGGAAGAAAAACTGTAGGGAGAGGGAGCCTCTGTAAACTGACAACTGGAAAGTGATATAGCAGCAGAGCATAAAATTGGAACTTTTGGAAGTCTTCTCAGGTGAGTGACATTTCTGCCTAAAAGGTGTTCAGGCGGTGAAGTGGGGCAGAAAGATAGGTAGGACAGTGTGGTCTCAGGATCCCCAGGGTCACAGAAAGAATGGGGGTGCCTGAGTGCAGCAGAGTTCCCAAGCATTGGAGCAGGAAACCAGCTATCATTAGCAAGCCCCAGAGTGGCCTCTCAACTAGGTGGGAGGCCAGTCCTGGGAGGACTGGTACACTGCAGGAGTCTGTGGGCACTGCAAGAGTCTGTGGAGTTTGATGTACAGAAAAGTGATTACCTGCTTTTCCCTGAGAGTACACTGAAGAGTGGGGGCCACAACCATTCAGCCCAGGGGCTCTGGAGATAGGGTTGTCACCATTTTTTTTTTTCCCCAATCTAAAATGGCATGAAAAGCCTTCAGGGAACAAAAGCCACTTAGAGCAACCCAGAGCAACTTATACTGAGCCCAGCCCCCTGGCAGGGGGTGGTATAAGTCTGCCCAGGAAAAGACACCTGAGAATCAGCACAGCAGGCTCCTCCCATGGAAGATCAGCAGAAATATCAGGCAAATACAAAGTTTATGGATCACACAGAATGAAAAGCTCCTGCAGTAGGGGAAAATATATATAGAATTTGAGGGTTTTTTTCTTATAGTTCTTTAATCTTTTAATTTAAAATTTTCTTTTTCTTTTGTTTTTCTGTTTTTCCCTTCCTTTAATTTCTTTGCAGTGTAAAAGAATTCATTGTTTATGCACCACACCCAGTGCTCCAGCAATACACGCCCTCCATAATACCCACCACCAGGCTCCCCCAACCTCACACCCCCCACCCCTTCAAACCCTCAGATTGTTTTTCAGAGTCCATAGTCTCTCATGGTTCATCTCTGCCTCCAATTTCCCTCAACTCCCTTCTCCTCTCCATCTCCCCACATCCTTCCTATTATTTCTTAATGCTCCACAAATAAGTGAAACCATATGATAATTGACTCTCTCTGCTTGACTTATTTCACTCAGCATAATCTCTTCCAGTCCCGTCCACATTGCTACAAAAGTTGGGTATTCATCCTTTCTGATGGAGGCATAATACTCCGTACTATATATGGACCACATCTTCCTTATCCATTCATCTGTTGAAGGGCGTCTTGGTTCTTTCCACAGTTTGGTGACCGCGGCCATTGCTGCTATGAACATTGGGGTACAGATGGCCCTTCTTTTCACTAGATCTATATCTTTGGGGTAAATACCCAGTAGTGCAATGGCAGGGTCATAGGGAAGCTCTATTTTTAATTTCTTAAGGAATCTCCACATGGTTCTCCAAAGTGGCTGCACCAACTTGCATTCCCACCAACAGTGTAAGAGGGTTCCCCTTTTTCCACATCCCTTCCAACAGTTGTTGTTTCCTGTCTTGCTAATTTTGGCCATTCTAACTGGGTGTTAAGGTGGTATCTCAATGTGGTTTTGATTCGAATCTCTCTGATGGCTAATGATGATGAACATTTTTTCATGTGCATTAGCTATTTAGATGTCTTCATTGGAGAGGTGTCTGTTCATGTCTTCTGCCCATTGCTTGACATGATTATCTGTTTTGTGTGTGTTGAGTTTGAGAAGTTCTTTATAGATCCTGGATATCAGCCTTTGTCTGTACTGTCATTTGCAAATATCTTCTCCCATTCCATGGATTGCCTCTTTGTTTTGTTGACTGTTTCCTTTGATGTGAAGAAGCTTTTGATCTTGATGAAGTCCCAAAAGTTCATTTTTGCTTTTCTTTCCTTTGCCTTTGGAGACATATCTTGAAAAAAGTGACTGATATCGAAGAGGTTACTACCTATGTTCTCCTCTAGGATTCTGATGGATTTCTGCCTCACTTTGAGGTCTTTTATCCATTTTGAGTTTATCTTTGTGTATGGTGTAAGAGAATGGTCAAGTTTCATTCTTCTACATATAGCTGTCCAATTTTCCCAGCACCATTTATTGAAGAGACTGTCTTTTTTCCACTGTATATTTTTTCCTGTTTTGTCAAAGATTATTTGACCATAGAGTTGAGGGTACATATCTGGGTTCTTTACTCTGTTTCACTGGTCTATGTGTCTGTTTTTATGCCAATACCGTGCTGCCTTGGTGATCACAGCTTTGTAGTAAAGCGAGAAATCAGGCAATGTGATGCTGCCAGTTTTGTTTTTGTTTTTCAAAATTTCCTTAGCATTTGGGTCTCTTCTGATTCCATACAAATTTTAGGATTATTTACTCCAGCTCTTTGAAAAATACCAGTGGAATTTTAATCAGAATGGCATTAAAAGTATAGGTTTCTCTAGGCAGTATAGACATTTTAATAGTGTTTATTCTTCTGATCCAAGAGCATAGAATGGTCTTCCATCTTTCTGTATCTTCTTCAATTTCTTCATGAGTGTTCTGTAGTTTTTTGAGTATAGATCCTTTACCTCTTTCAGAGGCATCCTATGGTTCTTGGTGCTATAGTAAATGGAATCATTCTCTAATTTCCCTTTCTATTTTTTTCATTGTTAGTATATAAGAAAGCAACTGATTTCTGTACATTGACTTTGTATCCTGCCACGTTACTGAATTGCTGTATGAGTTCTAGTAGTTTGGGGGTGCAGTCTTTTGGGTTTTCCATATAAAGTATCATCTCATCTGTGAAGAGAGAGAGTTTGACTTCTTCATTGCCAATTTGGATACCTTTATTTCTCTTTGTTGTCTGATTGCTGTTGCTAGGACTTCTAATACTATGTTGAACAAGAGTGGTGAGAGGGGGCATCCTTGTCATGTTCCTGATCTCAATGGGAAGGCTGTGAGCTTTTTCCCATTGAGGATGATATTTGCTGTGGGTTTTTCATAGATAGATTTTATGAGGTTGAGGAATGTTCCCTCTATCCCTATACTTTGGAGCATTTTAATCAGGAACAGATGCTGGATTTTGTCAAATGCTTTTTCTGCATCAACTGCGAGGACCATGTGGTTCTTCTCTCTCATTTATTGATTTGTTCTATCACATTGATTGATTTGTGAATGTGCAACCATCCTTGCAACCCAGGGATAAATCCCACCTGGTCATGGTGGATAATCTTTTTAATGTGCTGTTGGATCCTATTAGCTAGGATCTTGTTGAGAATCTTAGCATCCATATTCATCAGGGATATTGGTCTGAAATTCTCCTTTTTGGTAGGGTCTTTGCCTGGTTTGGGAATCAGGGTAAGCCTGGCTTCATAAAAAGACTCTGGAAATTTTCCTTCTGCTTCAATTTTTTGAAACACCTTCAAAGAGGTGTTATTTCTTCTATGAAATAGGTGTTATTTCTTCTATGAAAGTTTGGTGGCATTCCCCAGGGAATCCATCAGGGCCCGGGCTATTGTTTTTCGGAAGGTTTTTGATCACTGCTTCAATCTCATTACTAGATATCAGTCTATTCGGGTTGTCAATTTCTTCCTGGTTTAATTTTGGAAGTTTATAGTTTTCCAGGAATGCATCCATTTCATCTAGGTTGCTTAACTTATTGACATATAACTGTTGATAATAACTTCTGATGATTGTTTCTATCTCCTTGGTGTTGGTTGTGATCTCTCCCTTTTCATTCATAATTTTATTAATTTGGGCCTTCTCTCTTTTCTTTCAGATTAATTTGGCCAATGATTTATCGATCTTATTGATTCTTTCAAAAAACCAGCTTCTAGTTTCGTTGATGTGTTCTACTCTATTTCTCGTTTCTATCTCATTGATCTCTACTCTAATCTTGATTATCTTCCTTCTTGTGTGTGGAGTTGGCTTAATTTGTTGTTAATTCTCCATTCTTTGAGGTAGAGAGACAGCTGGTGTGTTCTGGAATTTTCATTTTTTTTGAGGGAGGCTTGGATGGCTATGTATTTCCCCCTTAGGACTGCCTTTGCTGTATCCCATAGGTTTTGGACCAAAGTTTATTCATTCTCATTGGTTTCCATGAATTGTTTAAGTTCTTCTTTGATTTCCTGGTTGATCCATGCATTCTTAAGCAAGGTGGTATTTAACTTCCAGGTATTTGAGTTCCTTCCAAACTTTTCCTTGTGGCTGAGCTCCAGTTTCAAAGCCCTGTGATCTGAGAATATGCAGGGAATAATCTCAATCCTTTGGTATTGGTTGAGCCCTGATTTGTGATCCAGTATGTGGTCTATTCTGGAGAAGGTTCCATGTTCTCTTGAGAGGAATGAGTATTCTGTTGTTTTAGGGTGGAATGTTCTGTGTGTACCTATGAGGTCCATCTGGTCCAATGTGTCATTCAATGCTCTTGTTTCTTTATTGATTTTCTGCTTCGATGATCTGTCTATTACTGAGAGTGGTGTGTTAAGATCCCCTGCTATTAATCTATTCGTATCAATATGGCTCTTTATCTTGATTAACAGCTGTCTTATGTAGTTGGCTGCTTCCATATTGGGGGCATAAATAATTACAATTGTTAGATCTTCTTGGTGGATAGACCCTTTAAGAATGATGTAGTGTCATTCTGTATCTCTGAATATAGTCTTTAGTTTAAAATCTAATTTACCTGATATGAGAATCGCTACCCCAGCCTTCTTTTGAGGCCCATTGGCATGAAAGACGCTTCTCCATCCCTTCACTTTCAGTCTGGGTGTATCCTTGGGTTTGAAATGGGTCTCTTGTAGACAACATATGGATGGGTCCTGTCATTTTATGCAATATGAAACCCTGTGTCATTTTATGGGCACATTTAGGCCATTCACATTGAGAGTGATTATTGAGAGATACATTTTTATTGACACCTTGTTACCTGTGAAGTCTTTCTTTCTATACATTGCCTCCATATATTTCTGTTCAATGATATTCTTAGAATTTTTCCTCTTTTATAGAACCCCCCTTAATATTTCCTGCAATGTTGGCTTGGGGTCACATACTCCTTTAAACCTTGCTGGTCTTGAAAGCTGTTTATCTCTTCATCCATTTTGAATGTCAGTCTTACTGGATAAAGTATTCTTGGCTGCATGTTCTTCTCATTTAGTGCCCTGAATACGTCTTGCCAGCCCTTTCTCTGTTTTTCCTTTTCAACTAGCTTCTTTTTTCAACTCCTTATGTCTTTTTTCAATTTTCATTTTTACATATACATTTTATAGATATATTCTTCATTTCTGGCTTCTTTTCACTGTATTCAATTTTGTGCGTGTGTGTGTGTATTTCCTTTCTTTCTTCCTTTCTTTCTTTCTGTCTTTCTTTACAGTTTTGGGATCAGATGTCTTCTAACAAACAGACAAAAGTGTATCCAGGACCATGGGTAGCACCTTGTTCTATCTGTTTGATTATAGTCTCTACTCCCACCTTTTTTTCTTTTCTTTTTTGGTTTTTAATCTCTTCTGATTTGCCTAGTGTACATTTTACTGGGGTCATGGTTGATATTTTTTTTTATTTCTTTTTGGTTCTCTTGTTCATCTGTTCCTTCTCTAGACAAAATGAGCAGAAGGAAAAATTCTCAGAAAAGAAGAACAAGAAGAAGTAATCACTGTAATAGACTTAATAAATACGGATATTGGTAACATGTCAGAGCTATAATTAAGAACAATGATTATAAGGACACTAGCTGGGCTTTAAAAAAGCACAGAAGACATAAGAGAATCCCTTTCTGGAGAAATAAAAGAATTAAGCCTTAATCAGATTGAAAAGGTTGATGCTGAGATGCAATCAACAATGGAGGCTCTTACTGCTAGGATAAATAAGGCAGAAGAGAATAAGTGATATAGAAGATAAAATTTTGGAGAATAAAGAAACTGAGCAAAATAGAGATAACCAAATACTGGACCATGAGGTCAGGATTCAAGAGATCAGTGATAATATAAAGCAAAACAGGATTAGAATTATTGGTATTCCAGAGGAAGAAGAAACAGAAGGGCAGAAGGTAGGTATCTTTGAGCAAATTATAGCTGAGAACATCTCTAATCTGGGGAAGGATATAGGCATTCACATCAAGGAGGCAAAGAGAATCTCCCTTAAAATCAATAAATATATATCAGCACCCTGACAAATAACAGTGAAGCTTGCAAATTTCAGAGATAAAGAGAAAATCTTGAAAGTAGTTTGAGACAAAAGGTCCTTAACCTACTAGGGTAGAAACATTACACCAGCAAAAAACTTATCCACAGATATTAGGAAGGCTAGAAAGGGCTGAGATGACATGCTCAGGGTACTAAATGAGACAAATATAAAGCCAAGAATACTTTATCCAGCGAGGTTGTCATTCAGAATGGAAGGATAGCTAAAGAGCTTCTAGAACAAACAGAAACTAAAAGAATTTGTGATCGTTAAACCAGCCCTGTAAGAAATATTAGAAGAGACCTTTCAAGTGAAGAGAGAGCCCAGAATTAACATTGACCAGAAAGAAACAGAGGCAATACACAGAATCAGTGATTTTACAGGTAATACAATGGCACTAAATTCATATATTTCAATAGTTACTCTGAATGTAAATGGGCTAAATGCTCCAATCAAAAAACACAGGGTATTAGACTGAATAAAAAAGCAAAACCCATTGATATGCTGTCTGTAGGAGACTCATTTTAGACCTGAAGACCCCTCCAGACTGAAAGAGAGTGGAGAACGATTCATTATGCTAATGGACATCTTTTAAAAGAAAGCTAGGGTTGAAATCCTAATGTCAGACAAACTAGATTTTAAACCAGACTGTCGTAAGGGATAAAGAGGGATACTATATCATACTTAAAGTGTCTATCCAACAAGAAGATCTAATAATTATAAATATTTATGTGCCCAACATGTGAGCAGCCAATTCTATCAACCAATTAATAACAAAATTAAACACATTGATAATAATACAATAATAGTAGGGTATTTTAACACCCGACAGATCATCTAAGCAGATTAACAAGGAAACAAGGGCTTTGAATGACACACTGGACCAGATGGACTTCACAGATATATACAGAGCATTCCATCCTAAAGCAACAGAATACACATTCTTTCTGAGGGCACATGGAACATTATCCAGAATAGATCACATACTGGGTTACAAATCAGGTCTCAATAGGTAATGAAAGATTGAGATTATTCCTTGCATATTTTTAAGCCACAGGGCTTTGAAACATGAATTCAATCACAAGAGGAAATTTGGAAGGAACTCAAATACTTGGAGGTTAAAGTACATCCTATCAAAGAATGCATGGATCAACCAGGAAATTAAAGAAGAATTTTAAAAATTCATGGAAACAAATGAAAATTAAAGAACAAACAAACAAACAAAAACAACCCTGTTCAAAATCGCTGGGATACTGTAAAGGTGGTTCAAAGTGAGGAAGTACATAGCAATACAAGCCTTTCTCAAGAAATTAGAAAAGTATGAAATACACAAGCTAACCTTACACCTAAAGAAGCTGGAGAAAGAACAGCAAATAGGGCCTAAATCTAGCCAGAGATGAGAAATAATAAAGATTGGAACAGAAATCAATCAAATTAAAACCAAAGGAGCAGTAGAACAGAAGAACAGTAGAAGCTGGTTTTTTGAAAGAATTAATAAGATTGATAAACCTCTAGCCAGACCTATCAAAAAGAAAAAAAAAAGCCCAAATTAATAAAATCATGAATGGAAGAGGAGAAATCATGACCAACACCAAGGAAATAGAAATTATAAGAACATATTATGAACAACTATACACCAAAAAGCTAGGAAACCTGAAAGAAATGGGTGTGTTCCTAGAGATGTATAAACTACAAAAACTGAACCAGAAAGAAAGAGAAAACATGAGCAGACCCATAACTAGTAAGGAAATTGAAGCAGTAATAAAAAAGTCTCCCAGCAAACAAGAGGCCAGGGCCAGATGGTTTCCCAGGGGAATTCTACCAAGCATTTAAAGAAGACTTAATACCCATTATTCTGAAACTTTTTCAAAAAACAGAAATGGAAAGACAACTTCCAAATTCTATGAGGTCAGTATTACCCTGATCCCAAAACCAAAGACCCCACCAAAAAGAATTACAGACATGTCCCTGATGAACACGGATGCCAAAATATTCACCAAGATATTAGCCCATAGGATCCAACAGTACATTAAAAGGTCCTGGTCACCAAGACCAAGAGAGATTTATTCCTGGGCTGCGAGAGTTGTTCAACATCTGCAAATCAATCAGAGTGGTATGCTACATTAATATTAAGTAATATAGATATTTGTAAATGACAAATCAAATAATTGATTTGCAAATCAATTTTCAAATGACAAATCAGATAAAGGGCTAGTATCCAAGATCTATAAAGAACTTATCAAACTCAACACCAAAAGAACAAATAATCTATCAAGAAATGGGAAGAAGGCTGAACAGACATTTCTCCAAAGAAGACCTAAAAATAGCCAACAGACACATGAAAAAATGTTCAACATGATTTGGCATCAGGGAATAACAAATCAAAACCACAATGAGATACTACCTCACACATACTGGGTCACACTCAGAATGGCTAAAATTAAGTCAGGAAACAACAAATGTTGTCAAGGATGTGGAGAAAGGGGAACCCTCTTACATTGTTGGTGGGAATGCATGCTCGTACAGCCACTCTGGAAAACAGTATGGATGTTCCTCAAGAAGTTAAAAATAGATCTGCCTGAGACACAGCAATTGCACTACTAGGTACTTACCCCAGAGATACAAATGTAGTGATCTGAAGGGGCACATGTACCCCAATTTTATAGAAGTCCACAATAGCTGAACTATGGAAAGGGCTGAGAATGTCCATTGACAGATGATTGGATAAAAAAAGATGTGGTGTATACATATACATGCACACACATGTGCGCACACACACACACACAAACACTCACAGAGGAATATTACTCAGCCATCAGAAAGGATGAATACCACCATTTACATGATGTGGTTGGAACTGGAGGGTGTTAGGCTGAGTGAAGTAAGTCAGAGAAAAGACAATTATATGGTTTCATTCATATGTGGAATATAAGAAAGAGCATAAAGGATCATAGAGGAAGTGAAGAAAAACTGAATGGGAAGTAATCAAAGGGAGAAAAACTATGAGAGACTCTAAACTATAGGAAACAAACTGAGGGTTGCTGGAGGGAAGGGGGTGAGGGATGGGCTAACTAGGTATTGGGCATTAGGGAGGGCATGTGTTGTGATGAGTACTGGGTATTACAACTGATAAATTATTGAACTCTACATCTGAAATTAATGATATATTATATGTTGGCTATTCAAATTTACATAAAAGTAATTAGAAGAATAAATCCACTGGGGAGAATAGGGGGAAAAATGTGAATTCCAGAATTCTCAAGGGTTGAGGAAGAGTCAGGAATCATGATTTTCAACAAAGATTTCAAATTTTAGAAATATATATTGGAGTTGGACAGCCACTTGTCTTGAGTTCACTACATATTCTCTTATGTCCTTCCAACACAACTGTGAAGTTAGTAGGGCTGATATTATCCCCCATTGTACAGATGAAATTGAGATTCAAAAGAGAATCATGGATTGCTAAATGGCAGATTACTATTCCACTCAATGCTAGTGATAGTGAATATCACCCTGCCTCATTATTATGCTACTGCCCACAATTTCAAACAGAACATCTCACTGAATTTATTTATCTTTTTTTAGTTCACCAAAGTGATACCTTTATTTTAGAAAATCCATAAAGGCACAAAAATTAACTAAACATATTATCCTGCTATTCATATATATTAATTTGTTTCTACATATGTTTTATCTGTTTTTGAAAAACTAAAATCTAATTATACTTTAATACTTTTTAGTGACCTGCTTCCTAAAATTAATGTATTGTGAATTTACCCATCTGTTAAACATTTTTTCAATATTATTTTCAATGGTAATATAGTCTTCCTTGTGGACATAAAATTCTGTAGCTAATCTACTGTTGATGGACAATTTCATTATTTCAATTTTTTATTATTACAAAAAGTTTTGAATGTTAGGCAGCTTAAAGGGGAGTTATGGACTATATTGTAGCTATTTGGGGAAAATGAAGCCAAGTTTTAAAGGTCATTATATTAAAGGTGTACAGGGTCTGAAATGATATAGACTATTTCCACCATCACTAAAAAGATTATTTTATGCTGTTTTCTTAACAGGAACAAGACCATTTTGTTTTACTTTAACTTGTTCAGCTGTACCAGTCCTTCCGTGGTGGTAAACCTACAGTGCCCTACTACACAGGTAAGGCAGAAAATGTGTTTCAATTTTGAACATTCTTGGATAAAAGAATAAGCAATTCCATTTGAATCCTGAGTGTGTATAGTTAATGATAAATTTATGGAAGATAGGAAGACATAAGTATGAGCACATGTTTGTTTATATACCATCAAAATAAGGCAGGATTAATTATTGTAGTATCACTAAAGATTTTCTTTGACCACCTAATTTTATAAAATGAACAAACTGCTGTCCTGAGAAGTGGCATTTTTTTCTCAAGGTCAGTATTAGGAAGAGCAAAGCTAGCTAGTATAATGAATAAACTTGAGTTTCTTAAGTGTCTTAACACAATAAAGCTTATTTCTGGTCATGTTACAGTATAAGGCTGGTGTTTGTGGTCAGTAGGCAGCTCTTCTCCAAACTCCTTTCACCTGGTCGCTCTGCCTTAAGACCTTATCATCTGTATCTACCTGCCAGAAGGAAACATAAGACAAATAAGCATCCCTGCTGCTTTTTAATTTTTTATTTTTTTTATTAACATATAATGTATTATTAGCCCCAGGGGTACAGGTCTGTGAATTGCCAGGTTTACACACATCACCGTACTCACCATAGCACATACCTTCCCCAGTGTCCATAACCCAACCACCCTCTCCCTGCTTCCCTCCCCCCAGCAACCCTCAGTTTGTTTTGTGAGAATAAGAGTCTCTTATGGCTAGTCCCCCTCCCAATACCATCTTATTTCATTTATTCCCTTCCTACCCTCCAAACCCCCAACACTGCCTCTCAACTTCCTTATATCAGGGAGATCGTATGATAACTGTCTTTCTCTGATTGACTTATTTCATTAAGCATAATACCCTCTAGTTTCCATCCACATTGTCACAAGTGGCAAGATTTCATTTCCTTTGATGGCTGTGTAGTATTCCATTGTATATATATATATATACCTCTTCTTTATCTATTCATCTGTTGATGGACATCTAGGTTCTTTCCATAGTTTGGCTATTGTGGACATTGCTGCTATAAACATTCAGGTACACGTGCCCCTTCAGATCACTACGTTTGTATCTTTAGGGTAAATACCCAGTAGTGCAATTGCTGGGTCATAAGGTAGCTCTATTTTCAACTTTTTGAGGAACCTCCATGCTGTTTTTCAGAGTGGCTGCACCAGCTTGCATTCCCACCAACAGTGTAGGAGGGTTCCCCTTTCTCTGCATCTTTGCCAGCATCTATCATTTCCTGACTTGTTAATTTTAGCCTTTATGACTGGTGTGAGGGGGTATCTCATTGTGGTTTTGATTTGTATATCACTGATGCCAAGTGATGTGGAGCACTTTTTCATGTGTCTGTTGGCCATCTGGATGTCTTCTTTGCAGAAATGTCTGTTCATGTCCTCTGCCCATTCCTTGATTGGATTATTTGTTCTTTGGGTGTTGAGTTTGATAAGTTCTTTAAAGATTTTGAATACTAGTCCTTTATCTGATATGTCGTTTGCAAAGATCTTCTCCCATTCTGTCAGTTGTCTTTTGGTTTTGTTAACTGTTTCCTTTGCTGTGCAGAAGCTTTGGATCCTGATGAAATCCCAATAGTTCATTTTTGCCCTTGTTTCCCTTGCCTCTGGTGTTGTTCCTAGGAAGAAGTTGCTGTGACTGAGGGGGAAGAGGTTGCTGCCGGTGTTGTCCTCAAGGATTTTGATGAATTCCTTTCTCACATTGAGGTCCTTCTTCCATTTTGAGTCAATTTTTGTGTGTAGTGTAAGGAAATGGTCCAGTTTCATTCTTCTCCATGTGGCTGTCCAATTTTCCCAACACCATTTGTTGCAGAGTCTCTCTTTTTTCCATTGGACATTCTTTCCAGCTTTGTCAAAGATTAGTTGACCACAGAGTTGAGGGTCTATTTCTGGGCTTTGTATTCTGTTCCATTGATCTATGTGTCTGTGTTAATGCCAGTACATACTGTCTTGTTGAGGACAGCTTTGTAATAGAGTTTGAAGTTTGGAATTGTGATGCCACCAACTTTGGCTTGCTTTTTCAACATTCCTCCGGCTATTCGAGCATCTCTGCTCTTAAAATCCTTGGCTTCGAAGTGTTCTTGCATTGCATTTCTACTTAAACAACATGATTATTATTTTTATATGTTCACACCTAGGTGCAAAGGAAGGACTAAAGGAATGCCACTGTGGGATAAAGCACAGACTTCAATGGGCAGTTAGTTGGGTCTTCCATAGTCTATCCCTCTTTCCTCCAGAATGTTCTTCTTCCCAAGGGAGATAACCCAGCATCCCACTGAGTACTATCTTTAACCCAAAGTCCAAGGATCTCTGGGTGGTAAGTCCTCTTTAAGGTCTTTACATTGAATGCACAATGGAGAATGAGGCTCAGACTATTAGAATACAACTCCAGATCGGAAAAGGAGGAGTGATAAATGCACAGTGGTTTCTGGTGCATGGCACTGGAAAACATTCTTATTCAACCTGCATTATATTCCCCATTTCATCCTATGGTCCTTTACTCAACTACTTGGAAGGTTATTTCCTGTCTACTATCCTCAGACCACATCATTGCTGAGCATTGGAGATATATGCTCTTTTGAGGGCCATAGAACTTTGAAGCTCCCTTCCTGTTGTGCAAATTTAGCACGTCAGAGATTATTTTAACAGTCAAAGGCCTTTTCATATTAGGTCATGAAATCTTTGGCAGCATAACTGCCTCAAAAATGTAATAGGCTTCTACCTTATTTGCTTCCTCTTTGCTCCATGTACTAGTAAATCACACCCAAAGATCTTCTCTGATCTAGTTGTAAATCTGCTTGCTTGCTCTCTTCCTCATTTCTCTCAAAGAATTTTGATATCTTATTTCCTGCTGAGACAAAAGCTAACTTGAGATATTGGCTCTTAGTTCTGTGACTACCTCTATCACAAGACTTCATTTTCTATCACAGCCACCCACTCCCAAGATCAAATATTTGAACTCTTCATATCAGTAGTTACCACCCTTCATAATCTCAATTTCAAACATCCCTATATCTGACCATCTCAGTCCCTCTAACATTCCAATTACAATCCTTCTATTTCCCTGGGACCTACAAATCCCTAATGTTAACCCTTTCACAGTATCCCTTAGTTCCCTCATGTTTTCATTTCCATCTCTGTCTTAGATTTCATGACTCCTCTTTAAATTCATTCCCTTATGTAAACCCTCAATTCCTTTTTCCCCTCCCAAGTAGTTGGACTTCCTTAAAAAATTTCAATCCTTAGCTAAGTGCAACTCTCTGCCTATTCTATGTCTAAATGCAGGCAGCTGTGAATTTTTGGAGAAAACATATATAATAGTTCTTCTGATTCAGAACCACTAATCTCAGTGGGCCCTTAGTGTTATCCCACAACCATGCTACAAACCCCTTGTCTATTCACTAGACTAGCCTTCTAGAAAACAATTTCACACCTTTTCCTCTTAAACCTCTAAGAACTCTGTGTCAATCTCTTTGTCAACCTCTGACTTTTCTTCCTATTTCACTGAGAAAGTGTAAGCGTTCAGAAGACAACTCTTAAAAGCTCCTACAGTAATATCCTCTTGCCTACCTGTCATCATTTGTGTTCATTTATTTGTTCAGCTTTTCCTTGTCATAATGTGGATGAACTGCATGTGCTCTTAAGGTCAGCCCATCCGTTTGTGCATTTTATCACACATTCAAGCATAGCACTCCAGAAATGTTCTGTTTGGTTTTTTTTTTTTAATATTTTATTTATACATTTGACAGAGAGAAAGATCACAAGTAGGCAGAGAGGCAGGCAAAGAGAGGGGGAAGCAGGCTCCCTGCTGAGCAGACAGCCTGATGTGGGTCTCGATCCCACGACCCCGAGATCATGATCTGAGCCGAAGGCAGAGGATTAACACACTGAGCCACCCAGGTGCCCTTGGGTTTTTTAATTACCACTTTTCCTTCTCTACTAAATCATCTCCATCAGTATAAAACATGCTGTTATTTCTTCTGTCTCAAAGAATTCTCTCCTTGATCCCACACACCCCACCCTCCAGGTACTGCTTCATATCTCTGTACCTCTTTTTTGCACAAGTCCTCAGAACAATAGTCTCTATTCAATGAATCTAAATCCTCTATTCTCATTCAGGCTTTTATTCCTACACCAATTTTTTCCAAGTGATACCACTGAACTCTGTATTATTAAACAAATGGCTAATTCTCATTTCCACATTTACTTGATCTAACAGCATTGTTCATTCAAGCTGCCCTCTTTATTTTTTTTTTTCAATTTATTTATTTTCAGAAAAACAGTATTCATTATTTTTTCACCACACCCAGTGCTCTATGCAATCCGTGCCCTCTATAATACCCACCACCTGGTACCCCAACCTCCCACCCCCTGCCCCTTCAAAACCCTCAGATTGTTTTTCAGAGTCCATAGTCTCTTGTGATTCACCATGTTAAGTTTTGTAGGAAATATTTTTGAAGTTCAAGCATTTGTAGGAATACATTGTATAAAAAATAGTTTCAAAACTGATATACAGTAAATAAACATGGTGGATGAACAATTTTCAGCCAAATTTTCACACATTGAGGTTTCATATATGGTGATGGGTAATGTGATTCTGACTTCCTTATTATATTTGACACACAGTGTTAGATATTGTGATTCTTTTTTTTTTAATTTTTTATTTTTTATAAACATATATTTTTATCCCCAGGGGTACAGGTCTGTGAATCACCAGGTTTACACACTTCACAGCACTCACCAAATCACATACCCTCCCCAATGTCCATAATCCCACCCCCTTCTCCCAAACCCCCTCCCCCCGGCAACCCTCAGTTTGTTTTGTGAGATTAAGAGTCACTTACGGTTTGTCTCCCTCCCAATCCCATCTTGTTTCATTTATTCTTCTTCTACCCACTTAAGCCTCCATGTTGCATCACCACTTCCTCATATCAGGGAGATCATATGATAGTTGTCTTTCTCTGCTTGACTTATTTCGCTAAGCATGATACGCTCTAGTTCCATCCATGTTGTTGCAAATGGCAAGATTTCATTTCTTTTGATGGCTGCATAGTATTCCATTGTGTATATATACCACATCTTCTTGATCCATTCATCTGTTGATGGACATCTAGGTTCTTTCCATAGTTTGGCTATTGTGGACATTGCTGCTATAAACATTCGGGTGCATGTGCCCCTTTGGATCACTACATTTGTATCTTTAGGGTAAATACCCAATAGTGCAATTGCTGGGTCATAGGGCAGTTCTATTTTCAACATTTTGAGGAACCTCCATGCTGTTTTCCAGAGTGGCTGCACCAGCTTGCATTCCCACCAACAGTGTAGGAGGGTTCCCCTTTCTCCGCATCCTCGCCAGCATCTGTCATTTCCTGACTTGTTGATTTTAGCCATTCTGACTGGTGTGAGGTGATATCTCATTGTGGTTTTGATTTGTATTTCCCTGATGCCGAGTGATATGGAGCACTTTTTCATGTGTCTGTTGGCCATCTGGATGTCTTCTTTGCAGAAATGTCTGTTCATGTCCTCTGCCCATTTCTTGATTGGATTATTTGTTCTTTGGGTGTTGAGTTTGCTAAGTTCTTTATAGATTCTGGACACTAGTCCTTTATCTGATATGTCGTTTGCAAAGATCTTCTCCCATTCTGTCAGTTGTCTTTTGATTTTGTTAACTGTTTCCTTTGCTGTGCAAAAGCTTTTGATCTTGATGAAATCCCAGTAGTTCATTTTTTCCCTTGCTTCCCTTGCCTTTTGCGTTGTTCCTAGGAAGATGTTGCTGCGGCAGAGGTCGAAGAGGTTGCTGCCCGTGTTCTCCTCAAGGATTTTGATGGATTCCTTTCATACATTGAGGTCCTTCATCCATTTTGAGTCTATTTTTGTGTGTTGTGTAAGGAAATGGTCCGATTTCATTTTTCTGCATGTGGCTGTCCAATTTTCCCAGCACCATTTATTGAAAAGGCTGTCTTTTTTCCATTGGACATTCTTTCCTGCTTTGTCGAAGATTAGTTGACCATAGAGTTGAGGGTCTATTTCTGGGCTCTCTATTCTGTTCCATTGATCTATGTGTCTGTTTTTGTGCCAGTACCATGCTGTCTTGATGATGACAGCTTTGTAATAGAGCCTGAAGTCCGGAATTGTGATGCCACCAACGTTGGCTTTCTTTTTCAATATCCCTTTGGCTATTCGAGGTCTTTTCTGGTTCCATATAAATTTTAGCATTATTTGTTCCATTTCTTTGAAAAAGATGGATGGTACTTTGATAGGAATTGCATTAAATGTGTAGATTGCTTTAGGTAGCATAGACATTTTCACAATATTTATTCTTCCAATCCAGGAGTATGGAACATTTTTCCATTTCTTTGTGTCTTCCTCAATTTCTTTCATGAGTACTCTTCAAAGTGTAGGAATAGAGGGCACATACCTCAATATCATCAAAGCCATCTATGAAAAACCCACCGCAAATATCATTCTCAATGGAGAAAAACTGAAAGCTTTTCCGCTAAGGTCAGGAACACGGCAGGGATGTCCATTATCACCACTGCTATTCAACATAGTACTAGAGGTCCTAGCCTCAGCAATCAGACAACAAAAGGAAATTAAAGGCATCCAAATCGACAAAGAAGAAGTCAAATTATCACTCTTCGCAGATGATATGATACTATATGTGGAAAACCCAAAAGACTCCACTCCAAAACTGCTAGAACTTATACAGGAATTCAGTAAAGCTGCCCTCTTTAAAACACTTTCTTAACTTGGCTTTTAGGACACAACATGCTTCTAGGTTTCCTCCCAACTCTCTGGATACTCCTCGTTAGTCTCCTTTGCTGGGTTTTCTTCATCTTTCCAACACCTTGTAAATGTTGGAGTTCCCTCCCATCACCAAGCTTAGTCATTTTCAAAATCTACATTTACTCTTTTGGTGATCTCATCTAGTCTGATGGTTTTAACATCATCTATATGCTGCCCTCCCTAATTTATATCTCCAGATAAATCTGCTCCCTAATCTCTTGATCTTTATATCCAACCACCTGTGCAATGTCTCTACATGGATATTTAGTTTGTATCTCAAATTTAACATCTCTAAAACTCAATTCCTAGCCTCTGACTTTATCCTTTAAACTATTTTCCCATCGTAGCTGTCTTCCCTCTTTCAGTTAAGGCCAGCTTTAGATACCATGGAATCAATTCTTCATTCCTCTTTTTCTCTCGTACTTCAGCTAATTCCTCTGATCTCCATTCAAAATATGCCTAGACCAAATTAGTTTTCACCATCTCTTCCTTTTTTCATAAAACCATCATCTCTTTTCTGCATTAGTTCAATGACTTTCTGACTGGTCTCTCTGACTCTATCCTTGCCCTAATTTCTACCCCTTACAGTCTCTTTTCTACTCAGCAGCTAGAGTGATCCTATTAAATATGTCACATTTATGTTTCTCTTTCATTTAGGCCTTGTCCCCATAACTTCCCAGGTTACTGAGATTAAAAGCAAAGTCTTAACAGTGGCCTTACAGGATCCTTCACTGTCTGTCCACCTTTGACTACATTTGCTGTTACTTTCTCTCTGCTCACTGCACTCGGGTTATATTACCCATCTATTGTCTGTGAAAGGATCCAGGAGTCCTCCTGCCTCAGAGCCTTGGACTTTGCTATTCTCTCTACCTAGAGTACTTTTTCTCCAAATGACTATGATTTGATGAATAGTCTTCACATCTTTCTCAAATGTTACCTTTTTTTTAGGGCCTCCCTTGATTACCCATTTAAAACTGGAATCTTGGTTACCCTAGCTGTTAGAGAATTTAGATAAGATTGGATATCATTGATAGCAATTTTAACTTCTTCCTGGGCAATTTCACTTCTGCCTTACTTGATTCCATGCTGTCATTAATAGTTTTCTCCAATCTAGCTATTGTCTGGATAATTGTTACCCTGAATTCCCTTTCCTATATACTGTTTATGTGCATATCCAATGGCTCTGATGGAGAGGGCACAGTCTCTGAATTTTTCCTCTGTTAAGCATTCCTCCTCCTAGTCATTTTGGTGAGAGGTGGTTGAGGGGATGTGTAGCTGAATATATCAACCATGATCCAGGAAAGGTGCACCCTGGAATGCTTCCGAGCAATCAGAAGTCATTACCAAACAGAAAGAAAAAAGAAAAAGAGAGAGAGAGACAGACAGACAGACAGAAAACAAAAAGAAAAGACCCAGCCAGAATGGGCCCCAAAGCTAAGGTTTGTAAGGTATACAAACAAAAATGGACAAACAAAAAGACCGACAAAAGTAAATGACAAGAAAAGAAAAAGAACCCAGCCAAAATGAACCCCTAGGATAAGATTTATATAATACTAGAACAAAACAAATACACAGAAACACGGATGGAAGAAAAAGATGAGAGGGTGGTTATAAATCCTCATTGTGCCCAAGGAAGGTTACTTTGATTCTTCCTAGGTGTATCTTGATATCTTTGTTAAAGGACTCAGCTTTCCAGAGATAAAGAGAGATTAAAACTCATTTATATATAGGGGTAGTGTTGATTAGGGAAAGAGGATTACCTTAAGCTTATATCTATGTGTATATTTTAAAAAAATAGAAAAGCAAAAGAAAAACGCAGGTATATGTATGAAAAAAGTTCAAGTTAAAAGGTAATTATGGAATATGTTATATTAAACTCATTGTAATGGTAAATAGGTTAAAAAATTAAAAAGAATAAGAATAGTGAGAATGAATTAAAAATAAAAGTTGTATCTATGAAATAACAGGTTTTAGGGCAATACTGGGAGCTTAATATCTTGTTTTCCCCTGATATTTGGGTTTTACAGTTTTATGGGGACCCTGTGATGGTTGTCCTCTTGTTCTTTTGGCTGGCTTTCTGGGGGAGGGGCCTGCCGTGCTGCTTTTCAGTCAGTCTTGCTTGGGTTGAGTCCTCCTGCTCCCTATCAAGGTGCTAGGCTCTGTGGAAACCGTTTTTTTCAGGCTTTTCTTCTCTGGGGTTTTTGTTTTTGTTTTTGTTTTTCCCTTTGGCAGCTTTTTGTGGCTTTTCAGAGGGTTAATGGAAAGCAAACTGCACCCAGACCTCCATCTCAGAGAGAAGCCTCAGTCTGCTTCTCTCTGGGTTGTCCAGAACACACAGAATCCCCTTTTGCAAACTCCGCTGAGCCGGGCTACCTCCCACAGGCAGTGCACATCCCCAGCCACTGTCTCGGGGATCATCCAAAGCACCTGCTTGTCTCTGCACCCCTGTGCCACTAAAACCATAAGCGATACTGGTCCGGGGAGTCCACTTCCAGTGCAGCCTCTGCTGGGACTGCTGTCTGGGATCCAGACCTCCCCAGAGATCCCAACTAGAGATAGCATGCTGAGATTTTAAAGCCCAGGCTGGGAGTGTTCCGACTCTTGGCCAGTCCTAGAGGCCACTGGCTAGTGCCCGCATGGAACTCTCTCAGGTGCAGGTAACCAAGGCAGAAGATAGAATTAATCATCTAGAAGACAAACTGATAGAGAAAAAGGATCAGGAGGAGGCCTGGTACAAAAAGCTTAGAAGCCTTTAAAACAGAATTAGGGAAATAAATGATGCCATGAAATGTTCCAAAGCCAGAATTATTGGGTCGCTGAGGGGGAGGAGAAAGAAAGAAGACTAGAAGATATACCTGAACAAATTCTCCATGAAAATTTTCCCAATCTGGGGAATGGAACCAGTGTTCCTGTCCTAGAGGTGGAAAGATCACCCCTCAAATCAATGAATCTAGAAAGACCTCAAGACACTTGATTGTGAAACCGATGAATCATAATTTTAGACAAGATCCCTTGAGAGCAGCGAGGGGGAAGAGATTCCTTATGTACAGAGTCAGGTCCATCAGAATAACATCAGACCTGTTCACAGAAACTTGACAAGCCATAAAGGGCTGGCAAGACATATTCAGGGCACTAAAAGAGAAGAACATTCAGCCAAGAATACTTTATCCATCAAGGCTGACATTCAAAATATATGGAAAGATAAAGAGCTTCCAAGACTGGCAAAGTTTAAAAGAGTATGGGACTACCAAGCCAGACTACAAGAAATATTAAGGGGGGGGTTCTATAAAAGAAGAAGGAATCCAAGAGTGTCATAGAACAGAAATTTACAGAGACAATCTATAGAAACAAAGACTTCACAGGCAACATGATGTCAATAAAAATTTATCTTTCAAAATCACTCTCAATGTGAATGGTCTAAACGCTCCCATAAAATGGCACAGGGTTCCAAATTGGAAAAATGACAGGACCCATCCATATGTTGTCTACAAGAGACCCATTTGGAACCTAAGGATACATACAGACTGAAATTTAAGGGATGGAGAAGCATCTTTCATGCCAATGGGCCTCAACAAAAGGGGGGGAGGGTAGAAAGAAAATATCCATCTGATATGGATTCTCATATCAGATAAATTATATTTTAAACTAAAGGCTGTAGTAAGAGATAAAGAAGGACATTATATCATTCTTAAAGATCTAACAATTGTAATTGTTTATGCCCCCAATATGGAAGCAGCCAACTACATAAGACAACTGTTAAGATAAAGAGCCATATTGATATGAATACATTAATAGTAGGGGATCTTAACACACCACTCTCAGTAATAGACAGATCATCGAAGCAGAAAATCAATAAAGAAACAAGAGCATTGAATGACACATTGGACCAGATGGACCTCATAGGTACACACAGAACATTCCACCCTAAAACAACAGAATACTCATTCCTCTCAAGAGAACATGGAACCTTCTCCAGAATAAACCACATACTGGATCACAAATCAGGGCTCAACCAATACCAAAGGATTGAGATTATTCCCTGCATATTCTCAGATCACAGGGCTTTGAAACTGGAGCTCAGCCACAGGAAAAGTTTGGAAGGAACTCAAATACCTGGAAGCTAAATACCACCTTGCTTAAGAATGCATGGATCAACCAGGAAATCAAAGAAGAACTTAAACAATTCATGGAAACCAATGAGAATGAATAAACTTTGGTCCAAAACCTATGGGATACAGCAAAGGCAGTCCTAAGGGGGAAATACATAGCCATCCAAGCCTCCCTTAAAAAAAATGAAAATTCCAGAACACACCAGCTGTCTCTCTACCTTAAAGAACTGGAGAATTAACAACAAATTAAGCCAACTCCACACACAAGAAGGAAGATAATCAAGATTAGAGCAGAGATCAATGAGATAGAAACTAGAAATAGAGTAGAACACATCAACGAAACTAGAAGCTGGTTTTTTGAAAGAATCAATAAGATCGATAAATCATTGGCCAAATTAATCTGAAAGAAAAGAGAGAAGGCCCAAATTAATAAAATTATGAATGAAAAGGGAGAGATCACAACCAACACCAAGGAGATAGAAACAATCATCAGAAGTTATTATCAACAGTTATATGTCAATAAGTTAAGCAACCTAGATGAAATGGATGCATTCCTGGAAAACTATAAACTTCCAAAATTGAACCAGGAAGAAATTGACAACCTGAATAGACTGATATCTAGTAATGAGATTGAAGCAGTGATCAAAAACCTCCCAAAAAACAATAGCCCGGGCCCTGATGGATTCCCTGGGGAATGCCACCAAACTTTCATAGAAGAAATAACACCTATTTCATAGAAGAAATAACACCTCTTTGAAGGTGTTTCAAAAAATTGAAGCAGAAGGAAAATTTCCAGAGTCTTTTTATGAAGCCAGGCTTACCCTGATTCCCAAACCAGGCAAAGACCCTACCAAAAAGGAGAATTTCAGACCAATATCCCTGATGAATATGGATGTTAAGATTCTCAACAAGATCCTAGCTAATAGGATCCAACAGCACATTAAAAAGATTATCCACCATGACCAGGTGGGATTTATCCCTGGGTTGCAAGGATGGTTGAACATTCGCAAATCAATCAATGTGATAGAACAAATCAATAAGAGGAGAGAGAAGAACCACATGGTCCTCGCAGTTGATGCAGAAAAAGCATTTGACAAAATCCAGCATCCGTTCCTGATTAAAATGCTCCAAAGTATAGGGATAGAGGGAACATTCCTCAACCTCATAAAATCTATCTATGAAAAACCCACAGCAAATATCATCCTCAATGGGAAAAAGCTCACAGCCTTCCCGTTGAGATCAGGAACACAGGATGCCCCCTCTCACCACTCTTGTTCGACATAGTATTAAAAGTCCTAGCAACAACAATTAGACAACAAAGAGAAATAAAGGTATCCAGATTGGCAATGAAGAAGTCAAACTCTCTCTCTTTGCGGGTGACATGATACTTTATATGGAAAACCCAAAAGACTCCACCCCCAAACTACTAGAACTCATACAGCAATTCAGTAATGTGGCAGGATACAAAGTCAATGTACAGAAATCAGTTGCTTTCTCATATACTAACAATGAAAAAATAGAAAGGGAAATTAGAGAATGATTCCATTTACTATAGCACCAAGAACCATAAGATGCCTGGGAATAAACCTAATGAAAGAGGTAAAGGATCTATACTCAAAGAACTACAGAATATTCATGAAGTATTTGAAGAAGACACAAAAAGATGGAAGAGCATTCCATACTCAGGATCGGAAGCATAAACATTGTTAAAATGTCTATACTGCCTAAAGCCATCTATACTTTCAATGCTATCCCAATCAAAATTCCACTGGCATTTTTCAAAGAGCTGGAAGAAACAATCCTAAAATTTGTATGGAATCAGAAGAGACCCCAAATTGTTAAGGAAATGTTGAAAAGTAAAACAAAACTGGGGGCATCATGTTTCCTTGATTTCTCGCTTTACTACAAAGCTGTGATCACCAAGACAGGATGACACTGACACAAAAACAGACACACAGAGCAGTGGAAGAGAATAGAGAGCCCAGATACAGACCCTCAGCTCTATGGTCAAATAATCTTTGACAAAGCAGGAAAAAATATACAGTGGGAAAAAGATAGTCTCTTCAATAAATAGTGCTGGAAAAATTGGACAGCTATGTGTAGAAGAATGAAACTCAAGCATTCTCTTACAGCATACACAAAGATAAATTCAAAATGGATAAAAGACCTAAATGTGAGGCAGGAAATCTATCAAAATCCTAGAGGAGAACATAGGCAGTAACCTCTTTGACATCAGCCCCAGCAACTTCTTTCAAGATATGAAAGAAGGCAAAGGAAAACAAAGGAAAAGCAAACAAAGGCAAAGGAAACAAAAGAAAAAATGAACTTTTGGGACTTCCTCAAGATCAAAAGCTTACGCACAGCAAAGGAAACAGTCAACAAAACAAAGAGGCAATCCATGGAATGGAAGAAGATATTTGCAAATGACAGTACAGACAAAGGGCTGGTATCCAAGATCTATAAAGAACTCTTCAAACTCAACACACACAAAGCAGATTATCACATCAAAAAATGGGCAGAAGACATGAACAGATACTTCTCCAAAGAAGACATACAAATGGCTAATAGACACATGAAAAATGTTCATCATCATTAGCGATCAGGGAGATTCAAATCAAAACCACATTGAGATACCACCTTACACCAGTTAGAATGGCCAAAATTAACAACACAGGAAACAACAAGTGTTGGAAGGGATGTGGAGAAAGGGGAACCCTCTAACACTGTTGGTGGGAAGGCGAGTAGGTGCAGCCACTTTGGAAAACAGTGTGGAGATTCCTTAAGAAACTAAAAATTGAGCTTCCCTATGACCCTGCCATTGCACTACTGGATATTTACCCCAAAGATACAGATGTAGTGAAAAGAAGGGCCACCTGTACCCCAATGTTCATAGCAGCAATGGCTATAGTCACCAAACTGTGGAAAGAACCAAAATGCCCTTCAACGGATGAATGGATAAAGAAGATATGGTCCATATATACAAGGAGTATTATGCCTCTATCAGAAAGGATGAATACCCAACTTTTGTAGCAATGTGGACGGGACTGGAAGAGATTATGCTGAGTGAAATAAGTCAAGCAGAGAGAGTCAATTATCATATAGTTTCATTTACTTGTGGAGCATAAGGAATAATACAGAGGACATTGGGAGATGCAGAGGAGAAGTGAGATGGGGGAAATCGGAGGGGGGGGTACAAACCATGAGAGACTGTGGACTCTGAGAAAAAAACTGAAGGTTTTGGAGGGGAAGAGGGGGGTTGGGTGAGCCTGGTGGTGGGTATTATGGAGGGCACACATTGCATGGAGCATGGAGTTTATGCACTGGGTGTAGTGCATAAACAATGAATTTTGGAACATTGAAAAGAAATAAAATAAAGATGGAATCTTACTCAGCTACCTTTTATCCTCTAACCTTTCTAGCCTTATTTTTCTCCATAGCACTTATTACCATCTTATAACAAACAATTATACTTATTTGTTGTTATCCATCTCTCCTCTATTAGAAATTAAACAGCTTGAGGGCAAAAATTTTATTTGTTTTATTCACTGTGTTTCCAGTGCCTAGAACAGGCTCCGAGCAGATGATCAATAAGTATTTGTTGAAGGAATAAATGAGTGAATTAATATCTTCCTACTCCCAGTCTAGGAAATTTTCCACTGTACAGATTCATTATTCCCATGAGGAAACAAAAATATCTTTGTACAGATTTTTTTTTTAATATACCCATGTACATTTTATTTACATTTATGTAAAGTACCCCTCTAGATCATGCTTTTTTCATAGCAAATGTAGTGTTTTCACCTACAGATAGCTCTTCTACTCAGCAAATTCTGATTTGTATTAGAATGTTAAAGTATATGAATTGCAGATTTAAAAATAATGATGAAGAACTATATTTTAAGTGCCCTTTGTGGTCACACAAAGAGGCAGAATGAGTCAGAATGTATTTTTGCTGCCAGTCATGGAGACTTGCTTTTAGTCTGCCAGGCATTAGTCTATCTACTGATCCAAGCCATATTTTTATGCATTATGTTTTTTGTTAACTGCCAGCATAGTCCAGACATGTGTCACAAGCGTTTAGAGGACAGACTGTGATCAATTAGGATACTGTGCCTCAATGTGACCTTCATTTTTGGCTAATTATATGTTGATTGCTACTAATCAGCATCGTATTTGAAATGAACAAATTGGTCTGCTAGAGGGAGAGAGTAAAGAGAAGTTGCTATATTGTATTTTAAAGCTCGTTTGTGTCTGGAATGAAATTTGATGTGCTTCTCTTTAACAAACCACTTTTTACCATCGTAATTACTTTCTTGTATACGTTGCATACACAGCACTGTTAATATGGAGTATACATTGTGTGTGTGTGTATTTAGGAATATAGAAATCATGGTCCCAACTCAGTAGTTCTTATTGTCATTTAAGGCCTGTGAAAGCATTAGTACTTTCAGTATTCGTTTTATAAATCCATTTAAAACTACCTGAGAGGGGAACTAGTGAAGTTATGTTTCAAACCATATTATTGTCAAAGTCTAAATGTAAAGTATCTTCCAATATGTTAAAGGTTTACTCAGTCAGCTTAGCTCCAATCAGAGTGAAATTTTGACATTTGTATTGATGATAACCTTAACCTTCTCTTTTTTTTATGATTTTATTTATTTTATTTGACAGACAGAGATTACAAGTAGGCAGAGAGGCAGGCAAAGAGATAGAGAGAGAGAGGAGGAAGCAGGCTCCCTGCTGAGCAGAGAGCCCGATGCGGGACTCGATCCCAGGACCCTGAGATCATGACCTGAGCCGAAGGCAGCGGCTTAACCCACTGAGCCACCCAGGCGCCCCTAACCTTAACCTTCTTTAAAAAAAAAAAAAAAAAAAAAGTGAGCCTCTTGGGGGCTTTGAATGTCCCTAAACAGTACTTCAGCTTTTGCAGAAAAATCTGTGAAATTTAAATATTTCCTCTAGAGGTGTGTGTGTGTATGTGTGTGCACGTGTGCACACACACCTGCGCATGAATGCCTATGTATATATGAGTAACTGTCACAGAGGAGATACATACAGAGGTGTGAATGTGGAGACAGGTTGTTTGCCATGTCAGAACTTGTAGAAGAAATTCAGTTGCTGCTGCTGCTACTACAAAACAACATTAACGGTGAGATTTGACATATCTATTTAGTTTTCTAACTCTTCCCTTAGCTGTGGAGTTGACACCAAATGTTTTTGTGTGCAGTAGAAACATGACCCAAATAATGGGGAAGAGCTGTCAGCTAAGCAGCAGTGTTTTTACCTAGCTGCCAATGGATTGAGCTAGAATCTGGCCAGTGAGAAGTTAACAAATTACAGCAGGCTTGTGGAGCAAGTCAGAGCTGAGAAGACTTTCATAAGGAGGAACCAAAAGGTGGGGGAGAAAATGTCTAGGGACTGCAACTCTGATGGCTTAATGGGATCTTTGTTTTTTGCTTTTTGTTTTTTTAAATTACAAACAAAAGTAAAACTGATAGAGTGTATCTTTCTGGATTCTGCTTTCTCTCTGTGGAGTCCGTACTTAGATTTCAGTCACTCCACAATGGCTCTGTAGACTAGTAGTCACAGTGATCTGGTTTGGTATTAATAGGCCCTCTAAAGTCATTAATGTAAAATAATTGCATTGGTGAACTCTCTGCCCACATTTGGCTGGTGTTGTTGGTAAAAGACTATAATAATGAGTGCCACAAATAGTCCCAGTTTTGTTATTTTCTTATAGTAGTAAGTCCAATATTATATTTTGAGAATTGTTGAGAATTCACTGACATGGATAGTTATTAGTGGCATAAGTTATCAATATTTGGAGCATTTTTAATGACAATTTTATTCATATATAGGAAAGGAAGCAAGATTCTAACCCTGAATATACATAAACTACACAGGCAAAATTAATCTTGCGAAAAATTAATCTTGCATTATACTCTTATCTACTAACTCAGAAACTAATAAGGGAATATTTTATTAAAAAAATCCATCACTGTCCTGTGGTAGTGGTCACATGAATCTAAACATGATAAAATTGCATAGAAATGTAAATGCATGGATGCACACACACACATACACACACAAATAAATGAGTGTATGTAAGACTGGTAGAATCTAAATAAGGTTAGTGGGTGGTAACAATACCAATTTTTTGGTTGTGATATTGTTCTGTAATTGTACAAGTTATTACCATTGATTAAAACTGGGTGGGATATGTTATTTCTACAGCTACAAGTAGATCTACAATTATTCAGATGTTAAAAACAAGCCGTCATTGTACAACATCTATTGTCTTAACACAAATCATTGTCAAAAGGCAAGAAGTAGAGATTGATAACTATTACATGAAATTTTATTTTTTACATAAATTAGAAAATTGATGCAAGTTTCTTTGATGGAAAATGGTGCTTTGCTTCTTGTAGTGGTAGATAGCTTAGAAGTCTAATCTTAGAGATACTTCCTTGGTTTATTCAATTCAGTTGAGTCTCCACCACTGTGTTTTCCTTTTCTTCCCAGATCTGTGTCTCCAAGTGCCCAGAAAAGTTTCTAACCTACATGGAAATACAATTTTCATACAGAAAAAACAAACACTATTGGACATACTACAGCCAATTCTGCAAATCCCCTTTTGTTAAGCCTGTGAAGGTATGAGTGTTTAAACTTAAAACTAGACTTTATATAAAAGAAGACTTTAACTCTTGTTTCAATCTCAAGTATAAGATGAGCATTTGTAATGGACAAGCTCCTAAATCCTCTAGGAAATTATTATTTATTATTCCATTAAGACACAAATGCATGTGTACATACAAATTTACATGCACCATTTATAGCATATCATCGTGTAGACTTTGGGTATTATTCAAAACTCTTAAGCCTGGTAAGTTACCTTTAGCTTTAACTATTCCCTGAAACCAACAAATTCTCTACTTGGCTGGACCCTGTCATCAAGATCTAGGAGCTAACTAATGGCAATATTAATATTATCATTTCATTAATGTGGTGATGAAGATCCATGACTTAGTAACAAGTAGAATTTTACTTCCAAACTCAATTTGATAATTATTCATTTAAGAATAAAATCCTCAAACCCTACCTAGGTTTGGGACTTAAGAAGGAATTCTAAAGCCCCATTAATTTAAATAGTATTAATGGCTTCTAACTTAGAGAAGATGCTGTTTTTCCAGAAAACAAAAAATGAAGAATTAGAGACTCAAAATGTGACTAAGACATAGATACACACTTTCAAAATTGTGTCTTGACTTCAGTGTGTCTGGTTTTATTATTGTTGATTTGATTGAACTACAGTTAGAACATTTTAGAGAATTTGTCAAATAAGTATGTGTGTATGATAATCTTAAAATCATTCTTATAGGGGAGTAACATGAAATAATAAGATAATTATGGAGTTAAATTTTCGAAGGACACAATTTTTATACTGAGAATAAAAGTTGTCATTACATAGCCTTTGAAATGTTAATATACTCTTCCTTCCATTTTAGACTCTCTCACAAGTCTTACTGGATGATGATTGTCCAACAGCAATTTTTCCAAGCAAACCATGTAAGTGGTTATTATTTATCTTATCTTAGAATATATAAGAAGTTACTTAATTCAGTTCCCTAATTTCTCTGTTGACAAAATTGAAGACAAGAATAGTTGTATGATTGGCCCAGTGTCCCAGAATTAATTAGGAGAAAACCAAAGCTAAAGCCCATTCTCCTGACTCCAGCCAGAGACATTTCTACAGGAGATCTGTTAGTTTTAGGGTTTTACTGCATCAAGATACACAGAAAAGATTAAAAACTGATTCTAAAAGCCCAGATTGATTACTTACATGTGCTCTATAAGCACATGTAAGTGCACAGACATAAACTTGCATACTCTCACCCCTGAATTCAGCCAAAGAGTTTGTTCCGAAGTTGCCCGGGGTGTGATGGTGGGACATAAACTTGTCCCATAATTTGAAATTTGAAATATTTATGTATCTCTTAAAGCAATCGATATTTTATATTTTTAATATTTATAAATTTTATTTAAAGTTTATATAAACTTCATTTCATTTTCTTTTTTAAAAAGTTACACAATCACTAATATTCCATTCCTACAAATATAATCCTAACCCAAGAGAAACAATGTTACGTAAAGATGCCCATCACAGTGTTATTCAGAAGAACTAAAAATAAAGAGAAAAAAAAAAGAAAATTAAAAGAAATACTCTTATGTCCAAGAGCAATAAAGTGCTTAAATAAATGATGATGTATTCATTAAATGGAATATTTTAGAGTTATTAAATATAAGTACTATGTAATATAATGTTAATAAAATGTTATGTACATTATAATGATATTTTATAATTATAAATTATGTAATTATAATATAATTATATATAAATTACTATAAACTATAATAATTTAATGTATAAATTAAAATAAACAAAAAAAGCTATTCAAAGAAAAATATTGGAAAGAAATATGCCAAAATAGTATGGATATTTTGGAGATGGCAAGACTGTGGGCATTTCCTCTCTTCTTTCTTTTTTCAATTGGAGTAGAAGGTCATGTGCCATTTTCTATTTGAGTAGAAAGTCAGGTACCATTGAAGTAGCTACCGCCAAACACAATGCCTTACGTTCCCCTCTCCCTTTTCTTTGGGTCACTGAGGACCCTGATGTAAGATGTAGGTCTTTCAAACAACTTCATGCTGCCAAGAATAATGTTACAAAAGGATAAAAATGAATCCTTAGTCACTGAAGATATAGTAGGCATAAGAATATAAAACATCCCTGCCCTTACAAGTGTACTGTTTAAATCACACAATATAAAATGTACACTGGGGATACAAAAATGAATATAGTACAGTGGTGCTCATTCCCCCAATAGGTAATTAAACATGTTACTTAATTGAATAGTATATAGCAAATAAAATTCATTTATTAAATAGTTTATGAAAAGAAATAAGTAATATTTTTTAAAAAAGAAGAAACAAGGGGAAACCCTGCATTTATTTTATGGTTATGACTCTCAAAAAATTTTCTTGCAGAGAAAGACTAAAAAGAAACTAATCTAAAATGTTAGAGTTCATTTTGGGTGGTAGGACTATGTATTGTTTTGCATTTTCCTTCTTATTTTCTCTACTTTTCAAATATATAATGGACATATTTCGCCATTGGAGTTAACTGAATAAAATTGCCCAGAATAGGATTGGAGGACTCTGTGGGTGGAAAGAGTCCTATTATAAGGCGTGGCAAAGGAAAGAATGCACAGTAAAACTAAAGGGAGGCAGGAGAGAGCCTGGGTATGTAAGCCAAAGGAAGAGAGTTTCAAAAGACAGGGTTTGTCTACCATGTCAAAGACTCAGAAAAGTTAGCTCAATTAACAGCGAATATTGACTGAGTTCTACTATATACCAAACACTGTGCTAGATAATGGTTGAGTTCAAGCAGGATAATTACTAAAAGATATTTGGAGGTTTTGGCCATTAAAAGATTATTGGGATCACTGGGAGGAAAATTTCTTTGGAGTGGTGGGGACAGCATGTGATTGGATTGAGAGGTAATAGAAGCAGCTGGTAGAGACTACTATGTCAAATTTGCCAGGGAAGAATCAGAAAAAGATGAGAAGATACTGAAGGACTCAGCCTTATTTTAAATGCTCTAGGAGATCAAAGTAGGTAGACAGGAGATCATTTTAAGCCCAAAAGGTCAGGAAAGTCTTGGTAAAGACCTATTTCTTCATTCCCTATATCAACTACTTTAATATTTTCAAGCTTAAATTCCCTGAAAAGTCCAGCAAATCTGTGATGCTTCCTGTAAGAAAAAATATGAAAATGATCCACTTCTGATTTCTCTTCCCTCTTGATTTAAAATTGGGGTTTTAAAATATTTTTAGTAATACAGGTATGTAAAGAAGCAAGGATTCTATTTAATCAAAGTAAGTGTATAGAAAATTGAACAGTGAAGTAAATCTTCTGAGGAATTATGCTAGTCTACAAAGTGTGGGCCATTTTGATAGCTTTAGAATTTCTATTTCCAGTCCCTCCAAAAAACCAGGTAAATGAGAAAGCTGGAAGACACAAATTATTAAGACTCCACAAATAAAATTTCAGTTGTCTTAATGGCCTGAAGTTTGAGATAGTCCTTATTTTTCAAGAAATTATTCACTAATCTCCAGTTTTCAAGGTTTCAGTCAAGGAGTATCTATATATTTTTTTTTTTTTTAAAGAAAAAGTAAACTCAGAAGTCCTGGGTGGCTCAGGTGGTTAAGCGTCTGCCTTCAGCTCAGGTCATGATCCCAGGGTCCTGGGATAGAGCCCCATATCAAGCTCCCTGCTCAGCAGGGAGTCTGTTTCTTCCTCTTCCTCTGCCTGCTACTCTGCCTACTTGTGGTCTCTATCTCTCTGTCAAATAAATAAAAAAATTCTTAAAAAAAAGTAAACTCAGGACATCTGGGGGGCTCAGCCTAATAAGCATCTGCCTTCAGCTCAGGCCATGATCCCAGAGTCCTGGGATGAAGCCACACACACACCTGGTTTCCTGCTCAGCATGGAGTCTCCTTCTCCCTTTTTTCTCCCCCTCCCCACTGCCCTCTCTCTCTCTCCCTCTTTCTCTTAAATAAATAAAATCTTTAAAAAAAAAAAAAAAGAAAGAAACTCAGTCATACAAGTAAATATAGCCTTTTTATTAAATTTTTTTTTTACCATGTGAGATGTTATCCGTATTACTCTTTTTTTAAAAAACCTATGCTGTGCATCTTACTTATTAGCGACTTGATGAATGTACCATGAGTAAAATAACAAGTTTAGAGTGTAGCTTCAGACTGTGATCATATTTGCTTTCTACAGCTGTCTGAGAACCGTCAGAAAACCTTCTGACCATCAAGTAATGGACAATGTTGAGCAATATGCCTATACATTGTCTAGCAAGAATTTGGTTATAAATAACAGAAAGCTTAAGAAAGGGAGAACATAGAAGAAGTAGAAAAATAACTACCATAATTTTATTTTTTTTACAGTTCTCCAGAGATGTTTCCCTGACTTCACTACTAAAAATGGCACTTTGACAGTAGGAAATAAAACAACATTTGAAGATGGAAGTGGAAAAACAAGAAATGCTATAGAACTCAGGACAGCTGCAAAGTATGTTTGTTTGCATTCTTATTTTCAGTATGGATGAATCCTATTACTGTACACAAAACTAAAACTTCCATTAGGTTAAGGGTAATAGAGGAAGAATATGCATTATTATGAAATACACATGTCACTGTGATTTGGAGACCCTGGTGTAAGTATTGTTAAGAAAAACAGATAAAGGAGAAGCCAAAGTGAATTAGAAAGTGCAATGATGTTTTTTTTAAATGGTTAAATCTTTCATTATCAACAGATAAAGAAATGAAATTTCCGTAAGCATGTTGAAAGACCTTAATGTACTTGTTGAGGGAACACAATAAAAAGATGATGTTTAAATCACCATTCAAAAAAATTGACTAAAATTATGAAACTGCCAGATGTCTTAAAGGGAAGAGGGCCTTAAGAAAGTCAAGACAACCATGGTAATGTTTCTATGTACTAACTACAAGGAAGTCAATTTACTCTTTCCCTTGCATACACATCATGATGTTTCAGGTTATAGGGAAATATAATTCTCTGGGCAGGTAAAGTCCCATGTGTGCACAGAGTATCATTGTATAGCTCAGTTGTTGAATTAAAAGTGAAACATAAAGATACTCTAAAAATGTTTTTCTCTTCCAAAGAGTTTAGCAGTCCAAGTAGAATACAGTAGGCCCTGCATATTTCAAATGTAATAGCAACATGATGGATTTCACTACTATAAATCTGTGTGAACCAAATCACAAAATAATAGTACAAGTGCAGTTCCACTGATAGAAAAATTCAAAACCAAGTGCAACTAAATGAAATTACCCAGTGATGCATAGGGAAGTGGTAAAACTGAAAAAGAAAACCAGGGAATTATTAGCACAAAAGTCAGGTCTGTGGTTACCTTAGTGGAAGGAGGAGGTGTTTGTAACTGGGGCCACTGGGAAAGGGACAACAGTGTTGTAGTTACACAGTACATTCACTTCTGATAATTCGTCAAACTGGACAGTAATGATTTGTGCACTTTTCTGGATGTGCTCCATGGTGCCTTCCTGCAACAGCTGTCAGAGGATTAGGAAAGCGAATTAAGGATGATGGTCATTCTTGACTCTATGGAGTTTGTAAGCTAAGAACTGATCTTATTTAAATTCATTTCTTACAGTGAAATTTCTGCAGTATTGAGGACATGTCACATATGTTGAAAAGGGATCTGTTCACCATTCTTGAAAGCCACGTTCTCTGTGTGTGGCTATAGCTGCCTTTGTAGTATACCAAAGTGACATCTCACATATTGTGGTGGCTGGGGAAGGAGTGCCTCTTGATAAATGGTTTCTAAAAATATGTTTTGAACAGCATCTTGCAAAACCCCTTTTATCATAACAAGAACATTTCTGTTTAGTGGCAGTCAAAATAATTGACTTTTTCCTCCTTTGAATTCAGTCGTGTCAATAAAATCCTTGATGCAAGGGCAATTGGAATGAAAGTATTTGAAGACTATGCATCAACTTGGTATTGGATTCTCATGTAAGTGCAAATGCTGGTGTTTCTTCTCCAGCCCCATTTTATCCTTGTTTTTATTTTATCGCTTTTGTCAAACTCCCCATTCACGGCGTCTAGGTGGCTCAGCTTGTTAAGCGTCTGCCTTTGGCTCAGGTCATGATCCCAGAGCCCTGGGATCAAGCCCCACATCCAGCTGTCTGCTCCGTGGGGAGGCTGCTTCTGCCTCTACCCTTCCCTTCCGCTCCTGATCTCTCTGTCTCTCACTCAAATCTTCAAATAAATTTTTAAAAAAGAAATTCCCCATTCATATTTGTGAATAAAAGTTTGACTCAGTTCCTGCCATTTTCTTTTTCAGATAGGCTGAAAATGGGGCAAAGATATTTGCAAATATACCCAGTGTTACAAAAGTTAGAAGAATGAAAATTTGAACTTTATTCATTAAATTCCCAATAAAAGTACTTGTATAAATATGCGTGAAGTCATGTGGGGACAACATCTGTAGTATGTTAAGTTACAGTGAATGCAGCTTTATTAATTAATTTATTTATCTATCATTTTATTTATTTATTTATTTATTGTTTATTTATTTATGAGTCTGTTTTCTCATTTGTACTTCCTTTGACCTCCAAAGGATCACTCTTATTTTATAACACCTTTTCACATAATGTTTGTTATCGTCAGCACCCAAGGTCACTGTGGTTATGAAGAGCTGAAAAATATATATGAAAGGAGGAGGAGATTAAGAATTTTTAGACATAAGATTTGCATTCCTGAAAGGTATGGGAAAATGCAATCACTCTACTGGAGCAGGTTCATGTGTCTGATATATTTAAGGCTATTGTTACTCTCTGGCTCTTATATCACCTTCTTATGCTGTAAAAGCGTC
Organism: Mustela putorius furo; assembly: GCF_011764305.1. Lineage (NCBI taxonomy): Eukaryota > Metazoa > Chordata > Mammalia > Carnivora > Mustelidae > Mustela > Mustela putorius. Next base: position 62,251,054 of record NW_025422005.1, on the reverse strand, counting down.
TATGGTTCCCTAGTGATCAAAGAGCAAAGAGAAAACTCCTTCAGATTGTTACAGGGTCCTTTATAGCCTTGTCCAACTAGTTTCCCAGATTCATCTCCACCCATGTTACTTGATTAACCCTATAAACACATGAAATAACACACCCATTCTTAAGACTGTCAAGTCCCCTGTTTTTGCACATTCTGTTCTCTTTCCTAGCACATCCTTCCTGTGTCCTGGGCAACTCTGTTCAAATTATTTAAAATCATCTTTTGTGTAAATTTTGAAGTCTTTCTTGACTTCTCCAGATAAAATTACATTCCCCTTCTGTGTTCCTCCTAACCACACACATGCACACGCATGCACACACACACATACCCCTATACATACACACATGCTTATCGTCCAGATAGCACCTAGAATTGTATGTTATTTACCTGGATCTCTGATAAACTATGAATTCTTTATCTAACTATGTCTAACTCATTCTATTTTTCTACCTCCCAGTTTGGTCCTTGAAACATAGATGCATAGAAAATGTGGGTTCAAGGAACAGTTATAAAACCACGAGGGGAACAAGAGAGATATAATATATATAATATAATATGTAATACTTAATAAAGTCAAAATTGTTTTGTGTGTAAAATAGTAGTGATTAGTTTTTAGAGCTGTAAAACTAGCTAGTGTTTTTTGAGATTCTACTCATTTCGATGCTTTGTCTTAAACACAATAATTATTTTCAGTGTGTATCAGTATTTCAGGGTCTCTCTCCATAGCAGAGATTGTAGTCTACACTTGACAGTGGTAAACTTGTTCCCCTATTGTCAAACTCAAATATCATTAGATAATTTGCATATTTCTTCTTTATTTTGGCTTTTTAACTACTGTCTGAAAAAGTATACATTATGATAGACCTTTCTATTTACCTCATTCCCAACATACACTGAAACCCTTTCCACCCAGGCACAGCTCACACCACTAGAACATAAATACTCCTTATCTTTGACTCTTCTGGTTCTCCATCTATCTCACAAATATAAAGCCAAAGACTAATATGCTGTGCCTTAGTTTATTCAGTTACAATTTTATGCAGGAATTAAAACCACAGAGAATAAACAGCTATATTTCTTTTCTCCCTCTGACCTTTTTGTTTATTCCTCTGGGACTATGCCATAGAATAATCTTTCAACCATATTAAATATTTAAGCATTAAAGTATCTGTGATTTTAGTAGGGAATGCCTTCTGGAGTTGAAAGCATAGGCTTTGCAAGAATTGTGACCTTAGAAATTACTTTGATACAATGCTATCCTCTATTCAGTGACAGTATTTATTAAGATTTTTTTTTTAAAGATAATACTTGGAGACCATAAACTCAGTAAATTTACCAGGTAATGTTTCTGTTTGGAAACTTACAAAGAGTATCAGAGGTATCAGTTCTTAATGGAAACATCATCCAAATTTCTAATCTTAATGAGTTCTGTTTAATGAAATTACCTAGAAGAATTCAATATGGATTTAACCTGGATATATGGGCTGGGGGTGGGAGGTGGGGAAGTATCTCTAGTATTTCAAACTCCAGGATAAAATTAAAACCAAAAACATAGTCATGCTGCTGATTGCTTTATAAAGTCATATGGCCCAGGAGATACAGAAGCTGTATCATAGCTCCATATAATGGCCCACAGATCACTGGGGACCTGAGATAGATGTCTGGTGATGTCAAACATCACAAATTATTAAAAATAATTAGACTGTAATAATGACTACAAAGCCATGGATTCAGGAACTGTGTGGGCAATTATTTTTCTTTTCTTCCCTAAGACTGCTCTCTTACTTCTAAATAGTTCTGATGTATAAGGTTTCCTTCTGTTACTATCATGGATATGTTTTATAATTTGTCACTTAGTGAGATGTGTGGAGGGGAAAAAAATACAGCATGACAACTGTGGCAGATAGGCCAAAACTGTAGGTGGAAGGAATTGTGTTTTTCTTTGAACAGTGGTTGCTACTGGACTTCCATTTACCGAGGTATACAGATTTTGACTCAGGTGTGAAGTTCCCGACGGTCCGACTCTTTCATATGGAAGTCTTAATAGAAACTATTGTTTGTACTTTTTAATATTATAAATATTTCCATAGCCAGCTAAAATAGAATAATCTGAGATTATTCTGAATAGAAATGTTGTCTTGCTGTTAACTTTATGTTATGTTTAGCACACTTGACCCCTGTGTGTTTTATGCTTTTTCCTCTAGTGGCCTGACTATCGCCATGCTCCTCAGTTGGATGTTTGTGATACTCCTGAGGTTCATAGCTGGATTCCTTTTCTGGGTCTTCATGGCGGGTGTGATTGGAATTATAGGTTACGGTAGGTATCGCCCTTCTTAAAAATCACAACTATTCAAAATAGTCCTTTTCTTTCAGTTGCCATTATCAATTATCAGAAAGCATTTAACTTGCAGTAAGTTTAGTTATTTACTTCTCACCCCAAAGTATTAAATTGAGAAAAATTATTTAATTTTGCATATATTATTCCTATAACTTTTATCTTCTTTATCTTGAAAAAAAGTGCTATTAAAATGTTCTACATGTTTTCCTTAGTGACCTTTGGTCCCATGCCTTATGGTTATTAAGATGGAGATAAAAAGAATACCATTTAGGTTAATGAAAAACATTTCAGAAAACTTATTTTATTCATTTAACTTTTTTGTTTGCTCAAAGGCTAGGTCTATGTAGTTACAGAAGTGTGATCTCTTTTTCTCTTTCAATTTACTAATTTTAATCCAGGTACTGTCACACTTTCTAATAGCTGGCCAGTACTCCATAATGAGGCATCACCCTCTAGAGGCAGGTATTCTGAATTACACTCTTTGGGTGGAGAATTACTTTGTATCAAGTTTGAAATCTAGCCAATCACCCAGTCCCCTCAAAAGCAATACAGGTACAGTGTGAACACCAAAAAAGGAACTGAAGTTTCTTCCAAGGAGCAGTGTAGCATTTATGGCAGCTTCTTTCAGAGCGCTAATAAACAGATGGGGCCAATATATGAATGTTTGTGAGGTTTCTATTCAGGAGAAATTTTTCCTGCAATACCATTTGGATTGACAATGCACTTTTATGGTAGCAGACACCAAAAAGAGAAATTTCCTATTATTGTCATCTGAAGAAGAGCTTTACACATATCAATATAAGAATGATGTTGAATCCCCGGGTTGTGTAGTTAACCTAGTTCTAATCCCGGCTCCATAACGGATAACTGAGGAACTTTGGAAATGCTTCCTAATGATTATAAGACCCAGTTTTCTTACCCATAACAGAACAGTAATGGTATATATCTCCATCTCACGAGGTTGTGAGGATTAACTGAGACAATGAATATAAAGCTCTTAGAACAGTATCGGAAAAACAATAAACTCTTAGTATGTTTGTGTTGGTTTATTGTTACTATCCTCCTTGTTATCCTCAATAGGTTTCTAGACAGCTTCAGGTCTCCTCAGGGTTTCCTTATCTGCAGCTACATGTGAAAAGGTTGGGTCAGTCTGGTGGAGGAATGTAAGAACTGCTACCCCTTAATCAAAGACTCCCAAGAAACCTTATTGTATAAAAGTCTTTTGTGTATGTTTTTGCTTGGAGCTCAAAATAAACTCTGCCCTTTACTACTATATAGCCTCGGCATGTGATTCAGTCACTCTTATTGTCATCAAGAAGGGAAAGACAGTAAAGCCTTGTATTGATTTCAGTAACTTGTTGTAGGGGGAGCAAGAAAAATCTGAGATTTGACAAGTTTGACAGTGGAAAGAAGGAGAGAGAGTGTCAATATATCAAAAATACAGGAGAAACAACCAATTTTAGCTCCCTGTTGACTTCCTAGGTAGTTCTAACTCAGCAGTTAATGGTGTGGCAAGTCAGCTTAAAGCCATTCAGTGGGTGGGGAAATGTCCACTTAGACTGAGAAGTGTAACACTGTGACTCACCTTTGCTACTACCTGGGACAACCGATTTTCTCTGTATCTTGGGAAACCAATCATTTCCCAGTAATGGCACCCTATTTCCTAGGGCAAACAACATATGAAAAAGCCAGACTATTTGTGGGCAAGTGCCCTTGAACATCAGTGGAACAATTCTTATTGAACAGAACAGGTTAAGATTTATACAGGAGAGGTCATAGAACAGTGGGGTTAGAGACATGGATTTGGAGTTTGAAAAGGCACAGAGACATGGATTTGGAGTTTGAAAAGTTACAGATTCATTGCACATGAACTGTGTGAACCTCTGCAAGTACATGGTCTAATTAGTAGTTTCTTCAACTATACGATAGGATTCTGTGAATATTTTGAAAAATAATGTACTTAAAGCCCTTTGAAAGAGGCTTAGTACATATTAACTGTTCAGTAGAAAGTCTCAGTTGTAGTTGTTAACACAGGAATGGTTGTTAAGTTTTCTTGAATGCTTGTCTGCATCTATTGAGATTATCATGTGATTTTTATCTTTCATTTCATTAATGTGGTAGATCATATTTATTTATTTATGGATGCTGAACCATCCTTGCATCTCTGGGATAAATCCCATGATGTATGACATTTTTAATATAGTGTTGAATTCAGTTTGCCAATATGTTGTTCAGGATTTGTACATCTATTTTCAATAGAAATATAAATGAAATATTTGTTCATCAGGGGTATTGGCCAGTAGTTCTCTTTTCTTGTGGTTTCCTTGTCTTATTTTTCTATCAGGGTAATGTTGGCCTTGGAAAATGAGTTTGGAAATTTTCTCTCCACTTTTGTTTTTTGGTAGAGCTTGAGGAGGTTGGTGTTAAATCTTCTTTGAATTTTGGTAGACTTCACCAGTGAAGCTATCTAGTCCCGGCCTTTTGTTTGTTGGGAGACTTTTGATTACCAACTCAATTTTCTTAGTAGAAATTGGCCTGCTAGGTATTCAATTTTATCATGATTCAGCCTTGGTAGGCTGTATCTTTCTAGGAATTCATCCATCTCCGTTGTTGAATTTGTTGGCATATAATTGTTCATAGTATAGTTGAACTTTGAATATCATGGATTTGAACTGCATGTGTCCACTTATATGCAGATTTTTTAATAAACTCAGTACTGTAAATGAATTTCCTTTTCCTTATGATTTTCCTAATAATGTTTTCTTTTCTGTAGCTTACTTTATTATGAGAATACCTAATACATATAGCATACTAAGTGTTAGGGGTTAATGTTAACTGTTAATCAGCTGCTTGTGGTATCAGTGAGGCTTCTGGTCAATAGTTGGCTATTAATAGTTAAGATTTTGGGGAGTCAAAATTTACATATGGGTTTTTGAATGCATTGGGGTAGGTACCCCTAACCTTCCTGTTGTTTAAGGATTGACTGGAGTCTCTTATGATCCTTTGTATTTCTGTAGTATCAGTTGTAACCTTTCCTCTTTTCTGATTTTGAGTGCTCTCTTTCTTGGTGAGTCTGGCTAATCACTTGTCCACTTTTCTCATTTTTTCAAAGAACCATCTCTTAGTCTCATTGATCTTTTGTATTGTCTTTTTAGTCTCTGTCTTATTTATTTCTGCTCTAATCTTTGTTATTTCCTTCCTTCTAAATTTGGATTTCATTTGTTCTTTCCTTTAAACCTCAAGGGAGGTATAATGTTAGGTTATTTGAGACTTTTCTTGTTTCTTGAGGTAAAGCTGTGCCCTTAGGAACTACCTTCTTAAACTGCTTTTACTGTGTACCACAAATTTTGGTATATTTCTATTTTCACTTGTCACAAGGTATTATTTTCCTTTTGATTTCTTCTTTAACCTATTGGTTGTTTGGTAATATGTTGTTTAATCTCTACATATTTGTGAATTTTTCAGTTTTCCTCATGTAATTTCTGGTTTCATACCAGTGTGGTCAAAGAAGATACTCAATATAATTTCTATTCTCTTAAATTTACTAAGACTTGTTTTGTGGCCTAACATATGATCTGCCCTTAAAAAGACTTATGTGCGCTTGAGAATAATGTGTATTCTGTTGTTTTTGTTGGGATATTCTATATACATCTATATATTAGACCAGTCCACCTGGTCTAATGTGTTGTTTAAAGACTGATGTTTCCTTACTGATTTTCTGTGTTAGTGGTCTATCCATTTATAATCCTATTTACAGTTGCATCAGAAGAATAAAATAACTAGGAATAAATTTAACAAAGGAGGTAAAAGTCCTATGTATTGAAAACTATAAGACATTAATAAAAAAAGATTGGAGAAGAAACAAAAAATAGAAAGATATTCTATGCTCATGGATTGGGAGAATAAATATTGTTAAAATCTGCAAACTACCCAAAGGATCTACAGATTCAGTGCAATCCCTATCAAAATTCAAATTTCACTTTTAAAATAAGTTGGGAAATAAATAAATTAATTAAATAAGTGGGGCAGATAGTCCTAAAATTTGTATGGAACCGCAAAAAAAAAAAAAAAAAGAAACAGAAAAACACAAACCCACAAAACCAAAAAGCCAAAGCAATCTTGAGAAAGGAGAAAAAAACTGGAGGTATCATATGCCCTATTTCAAACTATATTACAAAGCTATAGTAATTAAAACAGTATAGTATTGGCATAAAAACAGACATATACATCAATGGAACAGCATAGAGAGCCCCCAAATAAACTTACTCATGTATCAATTTATGACAAAGGAGCCAAGATATACAATGGAAAGGACATTCTCTTCAATAAATTGTGTTGGAAAAACTGGACAGGCACACACAAAAGAATAAAATTGGACCACTATCTTACAGCATACACAAAAATTAACTCAAAATGGATTAGATACTTGAATGAAGGACCTGAAACCATAAAACTCCTAGAAGAAAACATAGGCAGTAAGCTCCTTGATACAGGTCTTAGCAATGATTTTTTTGGATCTGACCTAAAAATCATAAGCAATAAAAACAAAGATAAATAAGTGGAACTATGTAATCTACAAAGCTTCTGAACAGCAAAGAAATCCCTCAACCAAATGTAAAGACAAACTATTGGATAAAGAAAATATTTGCAAATCAGATACCTGATAAGGAGCTAATATAAAGAATTCATACAACTTAGTAGCAAAAAAGGTAAAGTTAAAAAAATCAAACAACCCAACTTAAAAATGGGCAGAAAATATGAATAGATATTTTCTCAGAGAAAACCTGAGTATGGCCAACAGTTACATGAAAGGTACTCAACATCAATATTCATCAGGGAAATACAAATCAAAACCATAATATGATAGCACCCCACACCTGTTAGAATGTCTATTATCAAAAAGACAATGATTAAGTGTTAGCAAGGATGTAGAGAAAAATGAACACTTCTGCACAGTTGGTAGGAATATAAATTGGTTCAGCCACTATGGAAAATATTATGGAGGTTCCTTAAGAAATTAAAAACAGAGGGGCACCTGGGTAGCTCCATTGGTTAAATGTCTGCCTTCAGCTCAGGTGATGATCCTAGAGTCCTGGGATCGAGCCCTTCATCGGGTTTGCTGCTCAATGGAGACCCTACTTCTCCCTCCCCATCTGCTACTCCCTTTGCTTGTACTCTCTCCCTGTGTGTGTGTGTGTGAAATAAGTGAATAAAATCTTTAAGAAAAATTAAAAATAGAAATACCATCTGATTCAACAAGTCCACTTTTGGATGTTTACCTGAAGAAAATGAAAACACTAGCTTGAAAAGATATATGAACCCCCATGTTCATTACAACATTATATACAATAGCCAAGATACGGAAACAGCCATCAGGGAATGAATGGATAAAGAAATTGATTTTAAAAATGGATTTAAAAAGAATGAAACCTTGCCACTTCTAACAACATGAATCCATAGAGTATTATGCTAACTGAAGTAAGTCAGATAAAGAAAAATACCATATGATTTTACTTACATGTGGAATCTAAAAAACAAACAAGCACAGAAACAGACCCATAAATATAGAGAACAAATTGGTGGTTGCCAGAGGGGTGGGGAGTGGGGAGTGAGATAAATGAAAGAGATTAAGAGTTACAACAAGTCATGGGGATGCAAAGTACAGCATAGGAAAAATAGTCAATAATATTAAAATAGCTTTATATGATGACAGATGGTAACTATACTTTTTCTAGTGAGTGTTTTGTAATATATAAAATTGTCAAATCACTGTTATACTAATATATTGTATGTCAACTATATTGAAATTAAAAATTAAGAATATAAAATTAAAAAAAAAACAAGCTTGTAGGTACAAGAACAGATGAGTAGTTGCCAGAGGCAGGAGGTGGGGGGATGGGGGTGGAAGAAATTGGTGAAATGGGTATAAATTTTTTTTAAATCATTAACAGAAAGCTGCAGTTGCCATATTAACCAGACAAAACAGGTTTAAAAATAAAAAGCATTATTAGAGATAGAAGGGATTTAATTTGCTTAAAAGATATACCAAACATTTAAAGAAGAATTAATACCTATTTTCTTGAAATTGTCCCAAAAAATAGAAATGGAAGGAAAATTTCCAAACTCATTTTATGAGGCCAACATTACCTTGATCCTAAAACCAGACAAAGACCCCATCAAAAAGTTGTATACTATGAAGAGTTTGATCAAGAAATGATGCTATACTTTGTCAAATGCTTTTTCAGCATCTATCGAGAGTATCATATGGTTCTTGTTCTTTCTTTTATTAATGTATTGTATCACATTAATTATGTGATTGATTATGATTAATTGATTATGTGATTATGTGATTGATTGATTTGCAGATGTTGCACCAACCTTGCAGCCCAGGAATAAATCCCCCTTGGTTGTGGTGAATAATCCTTTTAATGTGTTGTTGGATCCTATTGGCTAGTATTTTGGTGAGAATTTTTGCATCTCTGTTCATCAAGGATATTGGTCTGTAATTCTCCTTTTTGATGGGGTCTTTGCTTTGGGGATCAAAGTAATGCTGGCCTTATAAAATGAGTTAGGAAGTTTTCCTTCCATTTCTATTTTTTGGAACAATTTCAGTAGATTAGGTATTAATTCTTCTTAAATGTTTGGTAGAACTCCCCTGTGAAGCTGTCTGGCCTTGGGCTCTTGTTTGTTGGGAGAGTTTTGAGGACTGCTTCAATCTACTTACTATTAGGTTTTCTATGTCTTCCTGGTTCAGTTTTGGTTTATATGTCTCTAGGAATGCATCCATTTCTTCCAGATTGTCAAATGCAGAGGCCTTAACCCACTGAGCCACCCAGGCACTCCTGATTTTATTATTAATTGGTTTATATAACTGACTGCTCCCATGTTAGGGGTATAGATACTTAAAATTGTTAGATCTTCTTATTGGACAGACCCTTTAAGTATGATATAGTGTCCTTCCTCATCTCTTATTACAGTCTTTGGCTTAAAATCCAATTTACCTGATATAAGGATTGCCACCGCAGCTTTCTTTTGATGTCCATTAGCATGGTAAGTTGTTTTACATCCCCTCACTTTAAATCTGGAGGTGTCTTTGGGTCTAAAATGAGTTTCTTGTAGATAGCATATTAATGGGTTTGGGTTTTTATCCATTCTAATACCCTGTGTCTTTTGACTGGGGCATTTAGCCCATTTACATTCAGTGTAACAACTGAAAGATATGAATTTAGTGCCATTCTGTTGTCTGTAAGGTAAGTGTTTATATTTTCTCTGTTCCTTTCTGGTCCATTACTTTTTGTCTATCTCTTTGCTTAGAGGACCTCTTTCAATATTTCCTGTAGGGCTGATTTGGTATTGGCAAGTTTTTTCAGTCTTTCTTTGTCTTGGAAGCTTTTTATCTCTCCTATTTTCAGTGATAGCCCAGGTGGATGTAGTATTCTTGGCTGCATATTTTTCTCATTTAGTACTCTGAATATTTCATGCCAGTCCTTTCTAGTCTGCCAGGTCTCTGTAGATAGGTCTGCTGCCAATCTAATATTTCTACCATTGTATGTTACAGACCTCTTATCCCAAGCTGCTTTCAGAATCTTCTCTTTGTCACTGAGACTTGTAAGTTTTACTATTAGATGAAAGGGTGTGGACTTATTTTTATTGATTTTGAGGGGCATTCTCTGTGCATCCTGGATTTTGATGCTTGCTCTCTTCACCATATTAGGGAAATTCTCTGCTATAATTTGCTCCAATATACCTCTGCCCCTCTCTCCCTTCTTCTTCTGGGATCCCAATTATTCTAATAGCGTTTCATCTCATGGTATCACTTATCTCTCAAATTCTCCCCTCATGGTTCAGTAGTTGTTTCTCTTTTTCTTAGCTTCTTTATTCTCCATCATTTGGTCTTCTGTATCACTAATTCTCTCTTCTGCCTCATTTATCCTAGCAGTAGCATTTATCCATTTGTTATTGCACCTCCTTAATAGCTTTTTAATTGACACTTGGTTAGATTTTAGTTAATTTCTCCAGAAAGGGATGTTATTTCTCCAGAAAGGGATTATCTAATATCTGTCATGCATTTTTTCAAGCCCAGCTAGCACCTTGATAATCATCACGTGGAACTCTAGATCTGACATCTTACTAATGCCCATATTGATGGGGTCCCAAGCTGTTTGTACTGCCTCTTATTCTTTTTTTTTTTTTGAGGTGAATTTTTCTGCCTCATCTTTTTATCCAGATAAGAATAGATGAATTAAAGAACAAAATACTAAAAGGGTAGCAATGACCCCAGAAAAATATACACTAACCAAATCAGAAGAGACCTGAAACCTTTGGTGGGGAGGGCGGAGAAGAAAGGTGAAAAAATATATATGTATATGTGTATATACATACATACATACATACACACACACACACACACACACGTCCGTATATATATTAGATTGGTGAATAGAACAGAGCCACACACGTGATTTGGGGTGTACTTTGGTCTATTAGAAGAAACTGCCTCCCAAAATTTTAAAGAACGAAAAACTTACATATATACAAAAATAAGGGTAAGCACGATGAAGGGATGGAATATGACTGTAAAGATGAAACTTTAAAAAGATTCTCAAAAAGGAATTGAAAAGAAGTGGGTTGAAAAAAGAAAAAAAAAAAAAGAGGAAAGAATGTGATCAGGCTGGACACTAGAACAAAGCCATACATTAGATTTAGCGTATATTTTGAACTGTTAGAAGAAACTATCTCCCAAAATTTTAAAGAAAGAAAAACCTATATGTATTCAAAAAACAAGGCTAAATACAATAAAGGGATTGAATATGACTATAACAATGAAAATTTAAAAAGATTTTTAAAAAGGTATTGATAAGATAAAGTAGTTAAAAAAAAGGAAAGAAGAATAATTTTTAAAAATAGAATTAAAAAATTTTAAAAAATTTAGCTTTGAAAAACTAAAGAATCATGGGGAAAAAATTCCAAGTGAATTTTAAAATGAATTCTATGTGTTGCATTCCCCTAGCTCTGGAGTTCCACAGTTCTCATTGATTTGTGAACTTGGTCTTTGCTGGGTGTTCTTGTTGATCTTCTGGGGGAGGGGCCTGTTGCAGTGATTCTCAAATGTCTTTGCCTGTGGCAGAATTGCACCACGCTTGTCAGGAGCCAGGCTAAGTACTCTGCTTGGGTTCACTCTTGGGAGCTTTTATTCCCTGAACACTTTCAGAATAGCTTAAGAGGACAGGAATGAAAATGGCGGCCTCCCATCTCCGGCCCCAGAGCAGCCAAGAGCTCAGGGCCTCACAGTTCAGTGTGCCCTCAGAGAAAATCAGTCAGTTAGTCCTGTCCCCCGGTGTCTGACTGCACTCTATGCTTACCTGGCCTGTGACTGAGGCCTTTGAGCGTTTTGTATCTCTGGTGCATGGCCCACTTTGGAGTCTCCAAACCCAGCAGATTCCTGCAGCATGCTCCTGCACTGCTCTCCCAGAGGAAGGAGGGTGGCTCCCCAGATCTGCCACTTGTGGGGTCCCTGCTTGAGGAGCAGTGGTCCTATTATGCCTCGGATCACAGTTTAAGGTAACTCCAAGCTGAGAGCATACTTCTTGGCTCTGTCTGCAGCCGGCTTCCCTGCTCTGATACCTGGGACTCTCAGACACCCCTGGTCTTTTTGTGACCCCCACAGGTCCTGAGAGCACACTGTCCCACCCCCTGCTTAGCCTCTGAAACAACGTCCTTCAGTGTAGCAGACTTCTAAAAGTTCTGATTTTGTGCTCTGCTGCTCTACCACTTGCCAGGAGCTGGCCCCTCCCCCTTTGGTATATCGTCTTATATGTCACCTCGGATTCACTTCTCTGCACAGCCTACCTTCCAGAAAGTGGTCACTTTTCTGTTCCTAGAATTGCTACTCTTCTTCTCTTCAATCCCCTGTTGAGTTTGTAGGTGTTCAGAATGGTTTGGTAACTATCCAGCTGAACCCCTGGGATCTGATGATATTAGGTCTCCTACTCCCCTGCCATCTTGCTCTTCCCTCCAAAAATATTTTTTGAACTCTAAAGTATTTTTTCAACTTAATGATTTTTACAAATTTGCTTCTTAAATTGATTGTATATCTATGTGCTTCAAATTTCAAAAGGTATAAATTCTATACAGTGAAATATCCTTCTTGTTCTATTCCTTGGTTGTTAAGTTTCCTTCCCTGGAGGTAAAAAAATACACTGCTGTGTATCCTTCTAGAGATACTCTACATGTATATAAGTAAATATATGTAAAGATTATTCTTGTTATGTGAATTATAGCATACTTTTATGTCATTTTGTACCTTGCTTTTTTCACTTATCAAAATAACTTAGTGATCATTGAGTATCAGTGTACTTTCTCTTATTTATATGAAAAGCTAGTATTGTACAGTACACACATACCATAATTTATTTAGCCAGTCCCTGTTGATGGACATTGAGGTTGTTTCTAGTCAAAAGGACATTTAAAGCCAGAAGTCACTGTAATCAGCCAGGTAAATACTGATAACATTTATTTTGAATATAGAATATACAGTTAGAATATTAGAGCCATATACAATGTTTACTTTGTAAATTTGAATCTTGCCTTTGTAGAATGACCAGCTATTCGATTTCACATAGATATGTATAAGTGTGTAGCTTACATTTCAGGAAATGGAATTTTATATTAGTCTGTTTTTCTTTTCTTTTCAAGGAATATGGTACTGTTACCAGGAATATAGCAATCTTCAGGGACGGCCAAATTCTCACTTAAGTATATATGACATCGGGATTCAGACTGATATAAGCATGTACTTCCAACTGAAACAAACGTGGTTCGCATTTAGTGAGTGGATTTTAAAAAACTAATTTTGTTAAAGTAATAATAATGAAAGAGAATCTTTGTCTAAAGGAAATCTTGGGTTGGTGTAACCTGTTAGATATACTTATCACCATGTCATTAAAGTAAATGTGTCTGTAATCTTTATAGCTAGAGTAAATGGCAAAGTCATTTAGGGGAATTTATTATATCGCCTAAGAAAATAGTACTTTACAATGATGTCATGCTGTTTGCTTTCACCTTAGAATGGTTTGGATGTGGATATTTATAGCCTTTAACTTGATACCCAAGAAAGGTGTTTTAAAAGGAAAAAAAATGTTTGATTTTTTAAACTTGTTTTAAAAACAGAAAAAGACCAATTTTTTCACAAGACTTTTAAACTATTACAGGAATTGAAATAATGAGTAATTTATATTTTTGAAGTGTTTATTCAAACTATTGAATTAGTTAAGGGTAATATTAACAAAAATTTTAAAGCAAGATAATTTCAGAGAGCTTTAATTTATTTATATTTATATTTACATTTATTTATATAGCTTTAACTTGTTCCTAAAATGGCTCTAGTATAATATTCCTCCAATTTCATGTTCTTTAATCAAGATTTAAAATAATCTCTAATTACATGTTGCTTTAAAAAAAGAATTCTTCATATTGTTTAAGTTAGAGAGCCAAACAAAGCACTTCAAGGAGGCCTGGTAAGAAGCCCAGAGATTGCCTCAGAGTTGACCAGTATTTTGATGGGAGGCATCACGGGTCCACGTATGGGTCTCATCTCCATAAATGTGAAAACTTGGTTTTGACACTTCCCCTAGAAGTCTTCAGGCTTTCAAGGACAGGCTCATGTTATGTAACTAGTGTGCCATTTTAGTTGTTTCTATACTAGGATACCCATCCTGACCAGAATGCAGACCTAGTCCATCTAGGACACTGCTTTCCTGGAATCAAGGCATGTGAGGAACAAAATTAATAATGAGTAGCCTTTTTAGCAAAGGTTTTTGCTTTGAGAGATTTTATTCTATAGGTTCCTGGCAAGCTTGATGACCTAGCCTTGCACAGAAGCCCCCCACCAGATTCCTTTTGTCTGCCACATTGAGTTTTTCTCTTTCCCTTGGGCAGTGTTGGATCAAAATGCCACATCTTTGTTCCTTGGCTTCCCACTTCAGTTCACGTGCAGATTAGTTCCTTTATTTAACAATTTTTTTTCCAAATATATTGCAGAAAGATTATTTCATTTGTAGCCATTTCTTTTTAATTATAAAGAGCAGGCATCTTAGGACTCATATCCTCACCATTTTCCCTGAATTTGAGTGATTCCGTACGTTCTCAGCAATTCGCTTGTCAAGAGATGATGAATCTCATTCATTATGTATTGAAACCTCTAGTTTTATTCTCAGGTGGCTCTTAATTACAGGTTCTGTAGTCATTCCACTGTTGTTTCTTAAGGGATTTCAACACAAAAATTATTAGCATGATGAGAATCTGCCATTGGAGGAGTTAAGATGTCCTTTGAGGAAAATATAGAGTTTGCTTTTATTTTTAAGTCTGGCAATACCAGTCTTTCCTCAAATCAGTCGCCACTTTCACAACCCATTTACTGGACATTGATTGATTACATACTCTGGGATTGGACAAAATTCTAGGTATCAGAGAGAAGGGCATAATGTAAAACTATACTCTTTGATGGAAACGCTGAAAATAAGCAGAATTACACATATAAAAACTATCATTTTTATGAGTCTCATGTGTTAGGAGATGGTTCTATTCTCATTTCTGCTATGAGTTTTCTCAGTCTCCTCTTCAGAAGAGTTAGAGTTATACCAGCTTTTCAAGAGGGTCTCAGAAAATAGATTTCAAACACAAGAAAGGGATATAATACATAAATTCAAAAGACAATAAAATTTCTCTAATTGTTTTGGATATGCGATTTTGTATAAGCTTCATATGCAATGTTGTTCACCAATGCAATTTCAGAATATAAAATGATTCTGGGTATATCTCGTATTCTCAGGTTTGTCTGAAGATAACAATTTTAGCTTACTATGGCCATACCCCATAATTTTGGACTCAGTTTATTTATTTTAAGAGAATCAAATATGCATGACAACATATATAATTTAACTAAAAGGAGACATGTGCTTGGTGACATCAGAATCTTAGTGGTGTAACAATTGAATGAAATAATGAGTGCCTATCACTCAAAGTGCTCAGACATGAGCAGAATTACTGTCTACCAAAGGATGTAATAGAGCAGATTCTTTTGCAGGTGGGGCTTTAAATTTCCATTAAGTTTCTTCTATAATTTCAGAGTCTATGATTAGCAGTGCTATATTTCCTTAATTTTAAGATCCAGACTTTTCACTTTAAAACATCTGAAGTCAGGATGCATCTTATAATCAATGAAAAGATGAAAAATGAAAAATAAAATCCTTTCCTGAAAAGTTATTACTTAATTAAAGATGTGTCTTAAAATTGAGAAAGTATAGTGATTATGACCATTTGGCTTAAAGTAAAAAGAAACTAATTGAGGGTAGCCAAAAAGAAAAGAAAATTGGAACAAGCTGGGGTCAAGGGATTGGTACTTATTATAAGAATATGGAAGTAGCTCATCGAAGTAAAACAAAACAAAACAAAACAAAACCAGAAAAACAGTTGTACTTTCAAGTGTACTTGGATCCAGCAAACAGAAAGCCAAAAGAACTCAAGATTGCCTCTCTGCTGTGTTTCTTTAACACACATACACTTTATTCTTTCTTTGCAAATACACTTATTTCACATAAAGGTGACACTGTTCATTAAGTTTGTATAAATCGAAGTTCAAGAGGTCCATAACCTTCAATTCAAAACTGAAGTAGATTCCCTTAATTGTAATCCTGAGACTTTTATTAGAGACTTTTATTGAGTTTACATCCTGAGTCCATCAATGGTAACCATGATGGGTAGAGTCACAAAATAAAAATGCGGCAGCCAAGAGCCTGCCCTGTCAGTCAGCAAGGTCAGTTAATGAAGAGGCATTGTGAACGGGGTGGGCAATTCAAAAAGTTTCTCCTGTAATGACTCTCTTACTCAATGAAATGAAAGTGAAAACATCTGAAATAGAGCTGCCTGTAGCAGTCCTTCCTTCTCTCATTTCTACAAATGGTGTGAAATATTTCTATAGATAAAATGGAGCCTGACCAGTTGAGTTGCTTAAACTCTAGCTAGATGTTTTAATCTAGATTTCTTGGAGGTTTTGAAAGTGAATTTCTATTAGCATTTTGGGAGATGTAGCACTGCTTAAATTAGAGTGTCAGAATTGGGAGAAAAGTCATGAAACTCAGTCCTGACTTTTGCAGAGAAGTTTGTTTTGGGGGTTGATTTGAATCACACTGATTTTTTTTTTTTTTTCCTGTTTAAAGTGATAATACTCTGCCTTCTTGAAGTGTTTATCATCCTCATGCTGATCTTCCTCAGGGGACGAATCTGCATCTCCATTGCCCTGCTGAAGGAAGGGAGCAAGTAAGGCCCTGATGGAGAAACTCACAGAACTTTTATCTGTCATTCAAATCAGTCACTGCCTATTGTGTAGATGCCCCCAGATGACTTCCCCTTTAAGACTTGTTGAAGAAATCTGCTTGCCATTCAAGAAGACTGAAGTTCAGACTTTGCCACTTATTAGAAAGGTCATTCTAACAAATCCTTCAGTATCTCCACACCTCAATTATCATAGGATGAACTAAGGCTCAAACCTGTGTAGTATAGGTATTAGCACTTTTTGAACGCATTAGAATAATGTGTGAAAGTATGATAAAGTGCTGTATAATGGTAACTTGTATTATATATTGTATTATTCCCCTGCTGAATCATATGTTAATATTGATGATTGAGATCATTTGCCATACATCACCATAATTCTATGAAGTTAATTATGTGCTATTACTATTTCTATGTGAATGACAAAATTTGCTTATAGAGGGAATAATTGATCCTAGGAGCACCAGACTATACATTTTGTATCTATAGCTCTTAATTCAGAACACTTTATACCTGGGGCCTTTTTTGTTAAAAAATGCTGTAAAATAAACACCAAAATTCATGCTGGAAGATAATGATCCCTACAGGTTCTAAACTATTCCAAAGGTCACTTGACGGTAATACTTTAAACCTTTGAATAATGCATGGAAGAAACAAAAAGCATTACTATCAAGCCAACAGACCATGCATTCTATTTAGAATGATGAAAATCTAAATTATTAGTGACCAAAGCCAAAATTATTTTAAATAGTCTGTAAGATTATTTTAACAAAATAATCATCTATAATTGTAATAATCATCTATATATTATATAGATGACTAAAATAGTCATCTGTAATTGTAATAGTGCCACTGGAATCTAATGGTTTAAATAGTTAATAAGCAGTTTAAATTCTCTCTCCTTTTCATAACTGAAACCCTATCATTAGCCCCTGAAAACTCTGATTTGCTGAGTTTATTTTTTAAATAAAATGATACTGTACAATTTACTATAACTTGCCCCATTGTTATGTGTGTGTGTGTGTGTGTGTGTGTGTGTGTGTGTGTAAGGACCAATACAACTGTGACAACTTAATCTTTTTCAAGAGAAAGTAAGAGCTGTAATAAATTGGTGTGAGAATACAGGGTAGACACAGAGATGCTCAGTTTCACTTAATTAGCAAAATCTGGATGAAGGAGGGAACTTAGCTCAAATAGTGAGGTGAACGAGGTAACGGATGCAAAAGGCATCTAAACTATGCCAGTGCATTACATTAGAGCTGGAAATAGTTTCATCATCGGTCTTGGTGGTTATATCAAACAGTATTGGGCTTCCAGTGTCATATGCTGAAAAGACCATTCAAAAGTAGGAACAGGGGAACTAGGATGGTGAACATTTCAGACACCACAACTTATGAGGAAATATTAAAGGAATGATTATATTGGAGTATAAAAGAATAAGGAGTTCCATGAAAGGGAGCTATATGGAAAAGTGATAATTTCTTCTCTTAAAGGTAGTGGATATGAGTAGCAGGCTAGCAGATAAGGAAGAACTTTCTAATATTTTGGTTGTTGTTAAGCACTGTTATATAAAAGTAAGTTTTTATCACTCCATATGATCACCAAAAACTAATAAACATTTAAAAGATAGTACAGTCCCTTCTATTCTTCCTGAATTAGGAAGGGATTCTCACATTTGATCAGATGATCTCAAGGTCTTCTCCAATTTTGAGAGTCTAAGAATCTTAACAAAAGGAAGAACTATGATTATAATATATCAAATCTTTATGAGTCATACAGAAATAACCAAAGAAGAGAAGATTTAGGGTATCAGATCTTTGAGTCATACAGAAACCTGGGGGAAGTTTGGGGAACTTTTGACAAGAATCAAATATGAACAATAAAAAAGGCTTCTAATTACTAAAAACAAATAAATAATATTTAAGTAAAATTTAAAAGCCAATCAAAAAATTTAAAAATGTTTAAGAAAATGCCAGAATGATCAGCAAAAAAGAGTCAATGGTTATTACCATCATTCTTAAATGGATTCAGTTTAAAGCTTATTTCTAATTTTAACAGGTAAAGATTTAATTGAGAAATTATATCTCTGAATTATTTTTAATTTCAACTATTTTGCTTTATTTCAGAGCCATTGGATACCTCCCTACTACATTAATTTATCCAGTTTTAACTTTCATTTTCCTCTTTATCTGTATTGCCTACTGGGCAGTGACAGCAATGTATCCTTTGGTAACTGACATTTTTAAACCTCACGTCCACACTACTATTCACACTATTACTATTGTTTCCAGTGCTTTCCATCCTTGGAAGACTAGAAACATCATAAACGTTTTTCATTTGTCTGTTTTTTTACTAAGCTCTAAAAAATCTTTGTCTACTTATTGAATTTCCCTCCCCCCACAGATAGGTCATGTGGTAGATTTTGTTTTGGCTTCACATATGGTGCTTCTTCTTGGCAGTAACCTAAGGAAATTCCTTTGTATTTGAGTATGAGGGGGCCACTCAGTGTAGCTGAGCCATGTTATATTATTCCAGGTCTGAAAAAAATGTATGAATTATTAAAAGATTAGAAGTTTTTTGAAGTTAATCTCTCTGCAGACTTTTGAGGTTTTTGCATTATTTTCTTGTCCATCTACTTTCCTTCTACCAGCCGGTAGTTTTTTCTTAATAGGTTAACCCAGTTACTTAGCTACATCAGGGGTACCTATATACAAAGTCATATCCCCAGAAAGGACATGTGAACATGAAAATACAACCTGTGACCCAGAGGTAAGTCAAAGAAACTCTCTCTTTTTTACTTACTTCAGTATAGCGCTCTACTACATTTCACCTAGCGGTTGTAAAAACAATGCAGAAATAGAGAACTTGATGGGAATCACTATTAAGGGCAGGTGGATCAGGTGTTAGCAGGAGAGCACTGAAATGATAGGCAGAATAGAGGAAAAGCACTATTATTTCCTGAGACCCTGGAAGAGGCAGGAATGGTTAACAACAACATTAATAAATGTGAAATTTTAGTGGGTGCGGAGTGGTAAACGTATGACAGAAAATGAAATACTTTACAGTGCTCATTAAGGAATAATATAAAATGATGGGATAGAAAATAGGAGCAACAGAGGTGTCTGGGTGGCTCTGTCATTAAACATCTGCCTTTGGCTCAGGTCACGATTTCAGGGTTCTGGGATTGAGTCTCTTGTTGGGCTCCCTGCCCAGCGGGGAGTCTGCTTCTCCCTTTCCCTCTGCCCATCCTCCCACTTGTGCTCCTGCTGTTTCTCGTGCTCACTCAGTCTCACATCTTTAAAAAAATCTATATATTCAAAAAAAGAAAATAGGACTAACAGTGGAAGTTAATGGGAAAAGAGTAGGACAGGCAATTGAGGGTTACGAAAGAAGAGAAGGCAGGGAAGGTGTTATTTTGGAATGGCATTTCATACTATCTTATCTGTATTTTTTTTTTTTTCTGAGTACAGATTTTTAATACAACTGAAATTGCCAAAGCTTGCCCTGGGGCTCAGTGTAACTTTGCTTTCTATGGTGGAAAGAGCCTGTACCATCAGTATGTCCCTACCTTCCAGATATTCAATCTATTTGTCTTTCTCTGGCTTATAAACTTTGTCATTGCACTGGGTCAGTGTGCCCTTGCTGGTGCCTTTGCTTCTTATTACTGGGCCTTGAAAAAACCTGATGACATCCCACCATATCCACTTTTTACTGCATTTGGGCGAGCCATACGGTAAGTTCCACATTCAATCCTACATCTATCATCCCAGTTATGTTTAGGGTGCTTAAAATTCAGTCTTAGGCTTATATAATTCAACTGGCAAAATACAAATGAGGTCAAAGTTATGATTTAAGATGCATGGATGTCCATTGCTTATGTCTGATTTTATAGCCATAGTTTTACAATCCCTACCCAGGCCAACTTCCTTCTAAAAGCCGTAAGTTGCTGAAGACAAATAGTAGGGGAGGGCACCAAAATAAAAATTAAGAATTAACTGGGCTCTATCTCTCCATTGCTTAGCCCAAACATTGTATTTTATGATGACAGGCTATTGGTATTTTTATAGACATGTATCATCATAGACGTGTATCATTTAAAATCCTCTAAGGAGACCTTTATCAACCTGAATAAGAAAGTGTGATAAACCCTTTCTTATCCTTCTGCAGATCCTTTTTACCTATTAAAATTATTTAGCATCCTATTAGCTAGTAATGAAGATATTTTAACTTTGATTCTTATTTTATCTTTTCTCAGTTATCACACAGGATCCCTAGCATTTGGATCTTTAATCCTTGCATTAGTTCAAATGTTTAAATTCATCCTAGAATACTTGGACCGCCGTCTGAAAGGTAAGACTCTAGAATTCATCTTTTCTCAGACTTCCTGACTTTTGTAAAAATAATGGTTTGGGGCAAGGATTTAGGGGAAATATTATGACTACAAGTTGGACTAGGGAATAAGGATGGAAGTAGTCAGATTGGGGATATGTTTGGAAGGAAAAGCCAACAGGACTTGCTGAGAGATAAAATATGGGACAGGAGAGGATGTGAAGAGAAGCAGAGTAAAGAAAAAAGACAAAAAGTGTGTGATGCCATTTATGAAGATGTAGAAACCAGGTAAAGCAAATTTCAAAGAAGAGATGAAAAACTGTTTGGGGCATGTTGATATTGAGAAGCTTGGTGGAGATGTCAGGTAGTTTTAAGCCTGAAGCTCAGGATGAGTCAGGCTTAAAATATAAACATGGGTGTCATCAGCATAAATCTTTACACATAACAAATATAGTTTACAAACTCTACCTTGAATATACTTTGTTTTTTTTAAATTTATTTTTATTTTCAGCATAACAGTATTCATTATTTTTGCACCACACCCAGTGCTCCATGCAATCCGTGCCCTCTATAATACCCACCACCTGGCTTATTATTAATTGCCAAAACAGTCTTCAAACATAGCTAAGTGGGACATTCCCTGTTACATGATTTTAAAAATTAGTATCAAACTACAGTAATCAAACAGTGTGGTGCTACCATAAGGACAGACACATAGAACTGGAATAGAATAGAAACCCCCAAATTAACCCTCATACATAAGGCCAATCAATGGGGAAAGGATAGTTTTCTCAACTAACATTACTAGAAAAATGGATATCTACCTGCAAAAGAATAAAGTTGGACCCTTACACAATATACAAAAGTTAATTCAAAAAATGGATCAAAGACTTAAAAGCTAAAATAGAAGTAAAACTCTGAGAAGAAAGCATAGGAGGAAATCTTTAGGATGTTGGATTTGATGAAGATCTCCTAGCACAGGTAATAAAAGAAAAAAAAACAGACTTTATATACATGCACAAAGTCTGTGTATCAAAGGACACTATTAAGAGAATGAAAAGACAACCCATAAAATAGGAAAAAATATTTGCAAGTCATTTGACAGATAAACAACTGTTATTCAGAATATATAAAGAGCTTCCACGGTGGCAAGATGATGGAAGAACAGGGGACCTTATATCATCTGGTCCCTTGACATTAGCTGGATATCTGTCGAACCATTCTGAACACCCATGAATTCATCCTGAGATGTAAGGAAAATAAATCTGGAACTCTATGAGTAGAAAAGCAACTGTATTTTGCAAGGTAGGAGATATGGAGACGTCAATCTGCAGGGAGATATTGGAACATAAATGGAGGGAGAGGGAGCCTCCATAAGCCAGCTACTGGAAAACGATACAGCCCCAGAGGACAAAATTGGAAACCTTAGAAGTCTGCTCCAGTGAGCAGATTTCCTGACTGCAGCAGATTTCCTGTCTGAAAGGGGCTCAGGGGATGAAAAGAGCAGAATTCTAGGTGGGTCATTGTGGTCTCAGGACCCCAGGAGTCACAGAATGAATGGGGTATCTGAACTGATAGAGTGCCCAAGCATTAGAGTGGGGAAACTGGTTATAGTCAGTGAGCCCAGAGGGGGACTTTTAGCCCAGGTCACCATAAACGGCAAGCCAGGCTGGTTGGGTGACCACTCTGCCTGAGCACCCTGAAAAGAACGGGAACATGTGGCCATTTGCCTTACCCCAGAAGGGGCCAAAAGGCTGCACACATGACTGAACAATAGCTCTCAAGGTGGCAGCCCTGGAAAGGACAGTACGGTGACACCCAGCAGTCCCCTAGGAGCAGTGGAGCAGGTTATGCACATGAGCCTGCAACTACTCTCAGTCCCTGGGCACACAAAAGGCAGTGACACAGGCCCCTTGGGTACCTGCCAGGAGGATTACAATGGGCATGCACTGCAAGAGACTGTGAGATGGGCACACACAAAACTGAAGTCTATTTGTCCTAGAGGTTTTATTGAAGGGGGGGACTACAGTCTTTCAGCTCTGGGGCTGGGGATCTGGGCACATCTAAAGAGGTGCAGAAAGCCTCTAAGGAACAAAAGCCACACAGAGGACCAGCTTACACTGAGCCCAGCGCCCTGGCAAAGGGCCATGCAAATCCAACCAGGCAAAGACCTGAGAAGCTGCACAGCAGGCCCCGCCCTAGGAGGTAATCTGGAAGAACAGGTACAAACTAGATTACCGATCCCACAAGACTGTAAAATTCCAGAGCTAGGGGAAAACAGTATATTGAGCTCGAGGTTCATTCTCATGATTTGGTTATCATTCAGTCTTAAAATTTTCCATTTCTTTTTTTTTTTTTAACTTTCCCCCATTTCAACTAGTTTCTTATTTTACCAACTTATTTATTTATTTATTTATTTATTTTTAAGATTTTATTTATTTAACAGAGAGAGACACAGTTAGAGAGGGAAAACAAGCATGGAGAGTGGGAGAGGGAGAAGCAGGTTTCCTGTCAAGCAGGGAGCCCAATGTGGGGCTCGATCCCCGGTATCATGACCTGAGCCAAAGGCAGATGCTTAACAACTGAGCCACCCAGGCACCCTCCCAACTTATGTTTTCAAGTCACTTTTTAACTTTTTCTTTTACATATATGTTTAATAGATATATGCTTCATTTAATCCTTATTCACTCTATTCAATTTTATTTTTGTGTATAGATAAGAACTTATCTATATAAACCAATTAACAAGCAAAATAAAGAAACACATTGATAATAATATATTAATAATAAGGAACTTGTACACCCCACTCACAGCGATGGTCAGATCATCTAAGCAGAAGATCAACAAAGAAACAAGAGCTTTGAATGACACACTAGGCCAGATGGACTTCACAGATATATAGGGAACATTCCATCCTAAAACAACAAAATACTCATTATTCTCAATAGAACTTTCTCATAGAACTTTCTCTAGAACAGACCACATACTGGGTCATAAAATAAATCTCAACTGATATCAAAAGACTGAGATTATCCCCTGCATATTTTTTGACCATAGTGCTTTGAAACTTGAACTCAATCACAAGACGAAATTTGGAAGGAGCTCAAACACTTGGAGGTTAAGGAACATCCTGCTAAAGCATGAAAGGTCAACCAGGAAATTAAAGAAGAACTTAAATGATTCCATGAATCATTTCAAACCAGTGAAATGAAATGAAACCAGTGAAAATGAAAACACATTGGATCAAAACCTATGGGATACTGCAAAGGCAGTCCTAGGAGGAGAATACATAACCATCCAAGCCTCTCTCAAAAAATTAGAAAAATCCCAAAGATACAAGCTAATCTTACTCTCAAAAGACCTAGAGAAAGAACAGCAAATAAATCCTAAACCAACAGAAGAGAAATAATAAAGATTAGAGCAGAAAACAATGAAATAGAAACCAGAAAATCAGTAGAACTGATTAACAAAACTAGAAGCTGATTCTTTGAAAGAATTAAAAGATCGATAAGCTTCTAGCCAGATTTATCCAAAAGAAAAGAGAAAGAACCCAAATTAATACAATCATGAATGAAACAGGAGAGGAACAACACAAGGGAATAGACAATTGTAAGAACATATTATGAGCAACTATATGCCAACAAATTAGGCAATCTGGAAGGAAGAAATGGATGTATTCCTGGAAACTTTTGAACTACCAAAACTGAAAAAGGAAGAAACAGAAAATCTGGAAAGACCAATATCCAGCAAGGAAAATGAAGCAGTAATCAAAAATCTCCCAACACATGAGTCCAGGGCCAATGGCTTCCCAGGGGGAATTCTACCTAACATTTAAAGAAGAAATAATACCTATTCTTCTGAAGCTGTTTCAAAAAATTGAAATGGAAGGAAAACTTCCAAACTCATTCTATGAGGCCAACATTACCTTGATTCCCAAACCAGAAAAAGACCCCATCAAAAAGAGAATTACAGACCAATATCCCATCATCCCTAATGAACGTGGATGCCAAAATACTTACCAAGATACTAGCCCATAGGATCCAATAGTACATTAAAAGGATTATTCACCATGACCAAGTAGGATTTATTCCTGGGATGAAATGGTGGTTCAATATCCCCAAATCAATCAATGTGATACACCACATTAATAAAAGAAAAGGTAAGAACCATATGATCCTCTCATTTGCTGCAGAAAAAGCTTTTGACAAAATATGGCATCCTTTTTTGATTAAAACTCCTCACAGTGTAGGGATAGAGGGTACATACCTCAATATCATAAAAGTCATATATTAAAAGCCCACAAGAAATGTCATTCTCAATGGGGAAAAAAATGAGAACTTTTCCCTTAATGTCAGGAACATGACAGGAATGCCCACTCTCACTACTATTGTTCAACATAGTATTAGAAGTCCTAGCTTTAGCAGTTAGACAACAAAAGGAAATAAAAGGCATTCAAATTGGCAAAGAAGTCAAACTCTCACTCTTTACAGATGACATGATACTTTATGTGGAAAACGCAAAGACCCCACCCCAACATTGCTAGAACTCATACAGCAATTCAGCAACGTGGCAGGATACAAAATCAATACACAGAAATCAGTTGCATTTCTATACACTAACGATGTGACTGAAGAAAGAGAAATTAAGCAATCAATTACGTTTACAGTTGTAAAATGTAAAAAACCATAAGATACCTTGGGATAAACCTAACCAAAGAAGTAAAGATCTGTACTCTAAAAACTACAGGACACTTAGGAAGGAAATTGAGGGAGACACAAAGAGATGGAAAAGATTCCATGCTCATCCGTTGGAAAAAGAAACATTGTTAAAATGTCTCTGTTGCACAGAGCAATCTACACATTCAATGCAATCCCCATCAAAATACCATCAATATTGTTCAAGCTGGAACAGACAGTCCTAAAATTTGTATGGAACCACAAAAGACCCCAAATAGCCAAAGCAAACTTGAAAAAGAAAAGCAAAGCTGGTGGCATCACAATGCTGGACTTCAAGCTACATTACAAAGCCATTATCATCAAGACAGTATGATAGTGGCATAAAAAAAGACACATAGATCATTAGAACAGAGTAAAGAGCCCAGAAATGGACCCACAACTCTATGGTCAACCAATATTTGGACAAGCAGAAAGGAATGTCCAATGGAAAAAAGATAGTCTCTTCAACAAATGGTGTTGGGAAAATTGGACAGCCATAAGCAGAAGAATGAAACTGGACCATTTCCTTATGCCACACACAAAAGCAGACTCAAAATGGATGAAAGACTTAATG
Source organism: Mustela putorius furo (assembly GCF_011764305.1). Classification (NCBI taxonomy): domain Eukaryota; kingdom Metazoa; phylum Chordata; class Mammalia; order Carnivora; family Mustelidae; genus Mustela; species Mustela putorius. The sequence continues at coordinate 62,224,738 of NW_025422005.1, read as the reverse complement.
TGAGACAGGAATCCACCAAAATCCTTAAGGAGAGCACAGGCTCTCAACCTCTTCAACCTTGGCTGCAGCAACTTCTTGCAATACACTTCTCCAAAGGCAAGGGAAACAAAGGCAAAAATGAACTATTAGGACTTCATCAAGACAAAAGCCTTCTGCACAGCAAAGGAAACAGTCAACAAAACTAAAAGGCAACCTACAGAGTAGAAGATTTTTGCAAATGACAAAGGGCTGGTATCCAAGAGCTAGAAAGAACTTATCAAACCCAACACCCAAAAACCAAATAATCTAGTCGAGAAATGGCCAGAAGACATGAATAGACACTTCTCCAAAGAAGACATATGGATGGCCAGGAGATATATGAGAAAATGTTCCATATCACTTGTCATGGGGGAAGTACAAATCAAAACCATAATTATAATGGCTAAAATTAATAAGACAGGAAACAACAAATGTTGCCAAGGATATGGAGAACAGGTAACACCCTTATACTCTTGGTGGGAATGCAAGCTGGTGCAGCCACTCTGGAAAACAGTATGAAGGTTCCTCAAGAAGTTAAAAATAGAGTTACCCAATGACCTGGAGGTTGCACTACTGGGTATTTACCCCAAAGATACAGATGTAGTGAAAAGATGGGGTTACCTGCATCCCAATGTTCATAGCAGCAATGTCCATAATAGCCAAACTGCGGAAGGAGACAAAATGTCCTTCAATAGATGAATGGATAAAGATGTGGTTCATCTATATAATGGAATATTACTCAGCCATCAGAAAGGAGGAATACCTACCATTTACTTCAACATGGATAGAACTCCAGGGTATTGTGCTGAGTGAGGTGAGTCAGTTAGAAAAAGACAATTATGATATGGTTTAACTCATAGGTAGAATATAAGAAATACTGCAGAAGATCCCAGGAAGGGAGGGAAGGAAGGGAAGGGAGGGAAAACTAAATGGGAAGAAATCAGAGAGCAAGACAAACTTTGAGAGACTCTGGACTCCAGGAGACAAACTGAGGGTTACAGAAGGGAGGTGGGTGGAGGGATGTGGTAACCAGGTGACGGGTATTAAAGAGGGCATGTGTTACGATGAGCACTGGGTGTTATATGCAACTAATGAATCACTGAAAACTACATCAAAACCTAATGATGTACTATATGTTGTTTAATTGAATTTAAATTTTAAAAAAAGAGCTGCTACAACTCAACAATAAACAATCTGATTCAACATGAACAAAAGATTTTTAAAATTATGTAACATTTTTTCAGCTTTACTGAGGCATAATTGACAAAATTGTAATATATTTAAAATGTACAACATGTTTTTTTGATATGCACATGCATTGTGAAAGGAGTGTATACACATACACATTCAAGGTAATAAACATGTCCATTACCTCACATATTTCTCTTTTCCTCTCTTCTTTCTTTCCCTTCCTCCCTTCCTTCTATGAGAATGCTTAAGTTCTCTATAAGCAAATTTAAATTATACAATGTAGTATTATCAACTGTATTCACTGTTATACAGTGGCTCAAAAGAACTTATCCATCTTATAACTTAAAATTTATACCTTTTTACCAGCTTCTCCCTGTTTCCCCCACCACCCCTCTGACTATTTTGACCTCCATTCTGCTCTTTCTATGAGTTATACATTTTTAAAAATTATACATGTAAGTGATGTCATGTGTATTTGTCTTTATCTAGCTTATTTCTCTTAGCATCATGCTCTTCAGGTTAATCTGTTGCTGCAAAAGCAGCATTTCCCTCTTTTTAAAAGCTGAATAATATTCCATTGTGTATCTATATCACATTTTCTTTATCCATTGTTCATTCACTGACATGTTGTTTTCATACATTTGATATTGTAAGCAATTCTGCAGTCAACATAGGAGTACAGGTATCTCATTGACATAGTGATTTCATTTTCTTTGGATATATATACAGAAATGGAGTTTCTGGATCATATGGTAGTTCTATTTTTAAATTTTTTGAGGAACTTCCATACTGTTTTCCATAGTGGACACACCAACTTACCTTCCCACCCACAGTATACAAGAGTTCCCTTTTCTCCACATCCTCATCTTTTATCTTTTGGATAATAGACATCCTATCCTCTACCTTGTTGTGGTTTTCATTTGCATTTCTCTGTTGAGCAGTAATGTTGAGCACCATTTCATGTACTTATTGGCCATCTGTATGTCTTCTTTGGAAAAATGTCTCTTTGGGTCCTTTACCCATTTTTTAAAAATTGGGTTATTGGTGTTTTTTCCTATTGAGTTCTATAAGTTCCTTGTATATTTTGGATAGTAACTCACCATCACATATATGGTTTGCAAATAATTTCTCTCATTCCATGGGTTGCCTTTTTATTTTGTTGATGGTTTTCTTTGCTATGCAGAAGCTTTTTACTTTGATGTAGTCTCACTAGTTTATTTTTGCTTTTGTTGCCCTTGCTTTTAGCATCAAATCCAAACAGGCATTGCTAAGACCAACGTCTTCTTTTCTTCTAGGAGTTTTATGGTTTCAGATCTCCATTCAAATTTTTAATCCATTTTGAATTGTTTTGTGTGATGTAAGAGTCCAATTTTATTCTTTTGTATGTGGACATTCAGTTTTCCCAGAACATTGAATTGAAGAGATTAGCCTTTCTCCATTGTATATTATTTACTTCTTTTTTGCAAATTAATTGACCATATATGTATGCATGTATGTGTGTGTGTGTGTATTTCTGGGTTCTCTATTCTGTTCCATTCATTTGTGTGTCTCTTTCTTTCCCAACACTATAATATTTTGATTATCATGCTTCATAATGTAGTCTGAAATCTGGAAATGTAATGCCTTAATTTTTATTCTTCTTTCAGATTGCTTTGGCTATTCAGAGTCTTTTGTGATTCCAAACAAATTTTAGGACTGTTTTTTCTATTTCTGTGGGAAATGCCATTGGAATTTTGATAGGTATTGCATTGATTTTGTTAATTGTTTGGGGTATTATGGACACTTAACAATACTATTTTTTCCAAGCAATGATCATAGGATATTTTTTCACTTATTTGTCTTTATTTCATCAATGGCTTACAGTTTTTAATGCACAAGTAATTCCCTACCTTAGTTAATTTTTCCCTAGGTATTTTCTTGTTTTTGATACAGTTGTAAATGGGATTATCTTCTTAATTTCTCTTTTCAATAATTAGTTGTTATTATATAGAAATGCAGCTGAGTTTATATATTGACTACCTTTCCTGCAACTTCACTGAATTCATTTATTAGTTTTAATAGGATGGGGTGTTCTGGTGGTATTTTTTGTTTTGTTTTTGGTGGACTCTAGGGTTTTCTATAAATAATATCATTTGATCTGCAAAGACAATTTTACTTCTTCTTTTAGGTTTTAATTTCTTTTATTTCTTTTTCTTGCCTAATTGCTCTGACTAGGACTTCTAGTATTATATTGAATAAAAATGGCAAGAGTGGACATCCTTGTCTTATTCCTCATTTCAGAAAAAAAGCTTTCAACTTTTTACCATTGAGTATCATGTTAGTTGTGGCCTTGCTGTATGTGGTTTTCATTATTTTAAGGCATTCTATAATAAATTTATTGAGTTTTTATCATGAAAGAAGGCTAAATTTTGTCAAGTGAATTTTCTGCATCTACCAAGACGACCATGATTTGGATCCTTCATTTTGTTAATATGGTACATCACATTTATTGATTTGCATATATTGAGCCATCCTTACATCTCTTGGTAAATCCACTTGTTCTTGGTGTATGATCCTTTTACTGTACTGCTGAATTCAGTTCGCTAATATTTTGTTAAGAATTTTTGCATTTATGATCATTAGGGATATTGGTCTATAATTTTCTCTTAGTGTAGTGTCTTTCTTGCTTTGATTATCAGAGTGATGCTGGCCTTGTAAAATGAATTTGGAAATGTTTCTCTTATTCAGTTTTTTAGAAGAGTTTGAGAAGGATTAATATTAATTCTTCTTTAAATGTCTGATAGAATTTACCAGTAAAGCCATCTAGCCTTTGTTTGTTAGAAAGTTTTTGATTATTGATTCAAAATCCTTACTAGTAATTGGTCTTTACAGATTTTCTATTTCATCATAATCCAGTCTTACTAGGTTGTGTATCTGTAGGAATTTATGCATTTCTTCTAGTTTATCTAATTTTTGCACAACTGTTCATAGTAGTCTCTTATGATCCTTTGTACTTCTGTGGTATTGATTGTAATACCTGTTCTTTCATTTCTGAAATGAAATGTTCCTCTTTGTTCCTTGGTCTAACTAAAGTTTGTTAATTTTGTTTACCTTTTCAGAAAACAAATGATTATTTCCACTGATGTTTTCTATGGTCTTCTTAATTTCTATTTCATCTGTTTCCACTCTGAAATTTCCCTTCTCTTTCCTTCTACTAATTTGTGCTCATTTGTTCTTCTTTTTCTACTTCCTTAAGGTGTAAAGTCAGATTGATATCTTTTGTTTTTCTTAATATAGGTGTTCATTGCTATGAACCTTCTTCTTTGAATTACTTTGCTGCATCCCATATGTTGGCATGCTCTGTTTCCAGTTTTGTCTCAAGATACTCTTTGATTTCCTCTTTGGCTCATTGGTTGTTCAGTAGTATGTAGTTAAATCTCCACACACTGGTGAATTTTCCAGTTTTCTTCCCGTAATTGATTTCTATTTCAAACCACTGTGGTTGGAGGAGGTTCTTGATATTATTTCAGTCTTATATTTATTAAGACCTGTTTTGTGGTCTAGCAATGATCTATCCTGGACAGTGTTCCATATGCACTTGAGAAGAATGTATATTCTGCTGTGTTTGGAAGGACTGTATTGTAAATGTCTAATCTGTCTGGTCAATGTACAGTTTAAGTCCAGTACTTCCTTTTTGCTCTTCTATCTGGATGATCTGTTGTTGAAAGTGGGGTATTGAAATCCTCTAGTATTATTATATTGCTATATATGTTCCCCTTAATATCTGTTTATATTTTGCTTTGTATATTTTGGTGTTCCAATGTTGCGTACATGAATATTTATGAGTTTTATATTCTTTTGATGAATAGACTCCTTTATCACAGTATAATGATCTTTATGTTAGTTTTTGGCTTAACTATTTTTGGCTTAACCAAACTCCTTTTGGTTTCCATTTGCATGAAAAATTTTTTCCAATCCTTCACTTTCATCCTTTATGTGTTTTTACAGGTGAAGTGAGACTTATAGGTAGCTTATAACTGAGGGTTTTTTTTTTTTTTTTAAATACACTCAGACACTTTGTGTCTTCTGGTTGGAGAATTTCATTCACTTATAGATAATTATGGACTTAGTATTGCTATTTTGTTGATTGTTTTCTGGCTGTTTTATATCTTAAATAAAATATCTTGTATCTATTTTAAGCTGATAACTTAATTTCAAATGTGTACAAAAGCACTGCATTTTTACACTTTCCCCACATTAATGCTACATTTTTTATGATTACGATTTACCTCTTTTTATGTTGTGTATCCATTAACAACTTGCTGTAGTTACAGTTATCTTTAACACTTTGTATTTTAATCCTTATACTAGAATTGTGATTTATCTGCTACCATTAGTTTGAGTATTCTGAATTTAATTATACATCTACCTTTTACTAGTGAATTTTATACTTCCACATATTTTCATGTTACTAATTAGCTCCTTTGTTTCAGCTTAAAAAACCCCCTTTAACATTTCTTGTAAGGCTGACTAGGGAGGATGAACTCTTCAGCTTTTCTTTGTCTGGAAAACTTTACCCTTCGATTCTAAAGGACAGTTTGGCCCCATAGAGTTTCTTGCTTGGCAGTTTTTTTCCTTCATCACTTTGAATATATCATTCCACTCTCTTCTGGCCTACAAAATTTCTGCTGAAAAACTCACTTTTCTGTGACTTTTTTTTATCCCCCAAAAAGTAGAAGTCACTTTTCTCCTGCTGCCTTTAATTGCCTTTCAGCTTCTGAAAATTTATTTGTGTTTCAATATGGATCTCTTTAGATTCATCTTTTTGAGATTCTTTTCTGGATCTGAATGTGTGTTTGTTTCTACAGATTAAGGAAATTTACAGCCATTATTTCTTCAGTTAAGCTTTCTGCACCTTTCTCTCTCTCTGTCTCTTCTCCTTCTGGGACCTCCAATTTGGTCTGCTTGTTGTTAATTTTGTTTATCTTTTCAGAAAACCAATGATTATTTCCACTGATGTTTTCTATGGTCTTCTTAATTTTTATTTCATCTATTTCCATTATTTTTCCCTTTTGCTTCTCTAATTGGATGAATTCCACTTCCTTGTCTTTGAATTTGTTGATCCTTTCCTCTGCTTGATCTGGTCTGCTATTAAAACCCTCTATTGTGGGCTCAGTGGGTTAAAGCCGCTGCCTTCGGCTCAGGTCATGGTCTCAGGGTCCTGGGATCGAGTCCCACATTGGGCTCTCTGCTCAGCAGGGAGCCTGCTTCCCTCCCTCTCTCTCTCTCTCTCTGCCTGCCTCTCCATCTACTTGTGATCTCTCTCTGTTAAATAAATAAATAAAATCTTAAAAAAAAAAACACTCTATTGAATTTTTTAAGTCTGTTATTGTATTCTTTGGTTCTATAAATTCTGTTTAGTGCTTTTTTATATTTTCTGTCCCTTTGTTAAAATTCTCAATGTTCATGCATTGTTCTCCTGACCTTGATGAGCATCTTTATGGCCATTATTTCAAACCCTATCAGGTAGACAACTTACTTCTGAAATATAGGTTTCTAGAGATTTATCCTGTTTTTTTATTTGGAATATATTCTCTTCTTTCTTCATTTTTTTCTTGAGTCTCTATGGTGGATTCATTGTATTAGATAAAACAGTCACTTCTCCCAGTCTTAACAGACTGGTCTTATACAGGAGATGAATTTCATCAATCAGCCAAGCTCAAGCTTCTAGGTCTCTCAGGCATTTGTGATTCTCCTAGCCACCAGATTCTTAATGTTCCCCAACAGCTGAATATGTGCCAAGACCTCAGTGTTCCAAAGAGACAGATCACAGTCAGAACCTATATGCAGGCTAAATTAGAAGCCAAACCCTCAGGCAGTAGGTGGGAAAGTATGCAGGTGAGGCTCTTCCACAGAGAAACTGAGAAGTAGGTATTTGCCTATTCCTTCTGCACTGAACCAGGGTGTGTATCCATGCTGGGATTGGAGGAGGGTGCTCCTGCACCACTTAAAAACTGCTTATTTGTTTGTTATAGTCCTATAGGACTTTTCAGTGCAACCCCCATTGGCAATCAGAGCTAGGGAAGGTGTGGACCATCCTCAGGCAGCAACTGTAAAAACTAGGGCAGTAGGTTGTGTAAAGTCTCCTTCTAATAGTGGCCTAATTATATAATTGGAGTTAGCTAGAGGGAGAAAGTAGTAGAAGTGCCCACTAGCTCCCCTGGACAACTCCATTAAGGACTGTAACTAACAACTAGATATGTGCAAATTATAAACCAGACCCTCAGGCGGTGGGCTATAAAGTATGTAGTCCACTCCCTTCCAGGAAAAGACTGAAAAATGGACCCTTTTTTCCCCCCTGCTTCCTCTATACTAAGCCTCTTGGAGGACAGCCACAGTGAGTGCTAGCATGTAAAGAACTAGCTTTGTTTTCTGTGGTGCTGTGGGACTTGTGCTTATAAACTCCACTGGCTTTCAGAGCTAGGAATTTGGGGCACCTGTCCCTTGGGTGAGAACCTTAAAAGTTGGAATCCTTTATGTCCTGTCCAAATGCTTTTCTTCTCAGGAAGAGGCTGAGAGTTGGGGGTATCTTCCTTATAGTATGGTTCTGTGCCAGAAATGGGTTTACAATATGTTTGTCTCATCTTCCCTACCCATTTCACTGTGGTTATTTTTTTTAGTTGCCTGATGTGGTAGGAGTCAATCAGCTAGTTTCCAGGTTTTTTTTGCCACGGAAATTGTTCTGTGAGTAGCTGTACTTTATGTGCATCTGTGGAAGGAGGGAAGTTCAGGGGCCTCCTATGTCACCACCTTGGTCCCTTCTACAAAGGAATGGCATATACATTGCTCCAAAGAAGATATACAAATGGCGAATAAGCACATGGAAAGATGCTCCGTATAATTCATTAAGGAAATGCAAATCAAAATCATAATAAGGTTACCACTTCACATCCATTGGAATGGCTACTATTTTTAAAAAATGTAAAATAACAAGTATTTGTAGGATGAGGATAAGCTGGGAACTTTTGTGTATTGTTGCTAGAAATGTAAAATGGTATAGCCATTATGGAGAACATTACGATGATTCTTCAGAAAGTTAAAAGTAGGATTGCCATATAATCCAGCAATTTCACTACCATAGATATATACTCAAAAGAATTGAAAACAGGGACTCAAATACTTGCATACAAGTATTCATGTTAGCATTATTCTCTGTAGCTAAAAGGTAGAAACAACCCAAATTTCCATGAACAGATAAAGGATAAGCAAAATGTGATATATACATGCAATGGAATGTTGTTCAGCTTTAAAACAGAATGAAATGATGAACCTTGAAAACCTTGTTAAGTGAAATAAGACACAAAAGGATAAATATTATATCATTCCACTTATATGAGGTGTCCAGAAGAAGTAAATTCATACAAACTGCAATAGAAGTTATCAGGGGCTTAGGGAAGAGGAGAATGAGAAGCTATTGTTTAAGAGGTACAGAGTTTCTATTTGAGATGGTAAGTTCTAGAAATGGATAGTGATGATGATTGTGCAACACTGTGAATGCACTTAATGGATTGAATTGAATTGACTTGTACAATATTGTACATAATTGAATAGTACACTTAAAATAGTTAAAACGGTAACTGTATATTTTACCAAAAATTTTTTAAAAGCCTATTTTTTAAAAAGATTTTATTTATTTACTTGACAGACAGAGATCACAAGTAGGCAGAGAGGCAGGCAGAGAGAGAGGAGGAAGAAGGCTCCCTGCTGAGCAGAGAGCCTGATGCGGGGCTCGATCCCAGGACTCTGGGATCATGACCTGAGCTGAAGGCAGAGGCTCAACCCACTGAGCCACCCAGGCGCCCCTAAAAAGCCTATTTTTAAAATTTTTATTTTTTGATCATAAAGTCTAGTTACAAATCACTAATAGATTTGAATATTTCATTTTCATAGAGGCCCAGAACAACGTTTGTAAATTTCTACAGTGCTGCCTAAAATGCTGTTTCTGGTGTTTGGAAAGAATGGTAAAGTTTTTTAACAGAAATGCCTATGTTATGGTAAGTAGATTATTTTTTATTTACTGATTTCTTCTTTGCAAACCCAAACCCCATTTGCACATTTCCATCTCTAACACTTTTTACCTCATGCAGTTGAATTTATCACCATGTTGATACAAGGATTTGTGATTCCCATGTATGATTCAGAGCTATGCTTTCCTAGTTGAGATAACATCTAAACTGTACTTCATTATTACTGTTAATATCTTTTTAAAGAGGGAAAATATTATTTACCTTAGAAATTTTTAAATATGCTAGATTGAAAAGATTTTGTGTGTCTTTGACATTGTTTAGTGGAAGGAGAGGTTAGTCTGTATTCCACTCTGAGAAAAAAAAGTCTTTCTAATTCTGGGACTTACGTATTTCTAGGGAATGGTCTATTTCTTCTTGTAAATCTTATGTTGAAGTGTGTGGGAATTGATAAGGCCTAACTAAAGTGTTACTTCTTTCCTGTGGGGAATATGGAGATTTTTAAAAACAGGGGTTCCAAAAACAATTCTTCTAGAATTTAGTAACTACAACCTTATGATACTTGCTGATTATCACCATGACACAGAATCTGCAGGGGTGATTCAAATAGTCCTGAAGATTTAAATAGCCATTGATTTACCTCCAGTAAGAATACTGTATTGAGCCTTTTAATCAATAAATCAATGTATCGAAAGGTGTTGTTTTCCTGAGAATAATCTTTAAAGTAAATGCTGCAACATTTTTCCTATTCACAACAGACCCTACCTAGCCCAGACACTTCAAAGACAGAAACCATATCCTGGGATTTGAAGAAAAAGATCTACTTCTGTGTGAATTCCCATGGAGTTAACAGACATATAGTATCTGAAGCACACCTTATTGTAAACGCCCCTGACAGCTGTGCAGAGTTGAGGATGTACAGTTCTCTGGTCTCACATGTACCAAAGGCTAGAAAGAGGAATGACAGTAGCAGGCTGGGTGATAAGAGAATTAATTCATTTTCCTGTCATTGGATTGTCTGTTGGTCTTGTTAGGGCATGTTACTGACTCCAGAATAATAACAACTGTTTTCCTCAGATTGCAATATATGGCAAAAACTTCTGCAGGTCAGCAAGAGATGCTTTCAATCTGCTGATGAGAAATGTTTTAAAGTAAGTAATCAGGTTGAATTTGCAAAAAAAAATTTGGTGAACCTTGAGCATCAAATACTTCACATGTGATTTAAATTGATGGTGATCTTATTAGACATGAATATTATCTTTCAATTGGATAGATTTAAATCTCTCTCACACTATTTTTTTTGTATCTTAGAATGTTGCTTCTATCATCCATCTACATCTTCACACTCACTGGCATTTTATTGATTTTTATTATCCCTTCTGCTCAAGAAAGTCTCCACACAAACATCATGTCTCTGACCATTTCCTTCTCCTCAAATTGACAGAGTGAGCAAAAGCAGGGAAAAAATGAAACCTTCTCAAAATTCAGGGTGTCTTACTTGGGCTTTGAAACAGAGGCTGACATATCTAATTATGCCAGATAGCCCTACAATGCCATCTTCTGTTTACTTCATCAAAAATAAATCAGAACTTCATTTGGGAGGTCTACCTTCATTTCTTGCATTTAACAAAGGCCAAATAAAATTTCCAGCGAACACATATCAAAACGAGCTCATGAATTATTTACTCTCATAAATTTCAAGTGACAAATGTAATTTAAACACAAAATTATACTTTCTTTTTTTTTTTTTTCTGATTCTCAGAGTTGCAGTTATGGATAAAGTTACAGACTTTGTTCTAATCCTGGGGAAAATTCTAGTTGCTGGATGTATAGGTAAGTGATAATAATAAATATAGTAGTAAGTCTAAAAAGTACTTGGAAAAACTTCTTTGCTATAAAAAACTATGTTTCTTTGCAAATACATAATATGCATGTTCTGCCTGCCCAATGTAGGTGTGCTGGCCTTTTTACTCTTCACACACAGATTGCCAACGATGATAGAAGGACCGACATCTTTAAATTACTACTGGGTACCTTTGCTGGTAAGATCTGGTGTCTTAGTCAGTTCAAGCGTCTATAATAAAAATATCATAGATTGGAAGGCTTAAGCAAGAATTTATTCCTCACGGTTCTGAAGGCTGAGAAGTCCAAGATTAAGGTGCCCACAGAGTCCGTTCCTGGTGAGAGCTCTCTTCCTGGTTTGCAAAGAGACACCCCCCTCCCCCGCCGTCTCACTATATCCTAACATGGTGGAGAGAGATCTCATCATCTCTCCTATCTTTTAATGGCACTAATCCCATTCATGAGGGCTCCACCCTCATGACCTACTTACCTCCCCAAACCTCACCTCTAGATATCCTCATATTAGGGATTAGGTTCAACATATGCATTTTGAGAGGACACAGTTCATTCATAACCACTGTGTAATATTGACTCTGATTTATCAGAGATGGCAAAAAAAGAAAACGGGGGGAACAAGAAAAATAATAATAGTTAACATTATTGGTCCTATTTTGTGCCAAGCCTTATTCTGTTTCAGATTGGATTGCTTAGAAACAACCTCTGAGACAGGATTGCATGCAGAATTAGGAAGTGTTTTCCTGAGATACCCTGGTAACAAGGAAGTGAGGAGGGCAGGCATGGGCAAAGGAAAAAGCTGCAGTTAGAGTGGGGGCCTCAGACATATTGATGGGAATTCTTCTGAAGGAAGAAGTAGGCCTCTGTATGTGGTGGTTGGCCAGGGATTGCCCCCTGGATGGGGGTGTAACCTTGGGAGAGGCAGTTCCTGGCAATAAGGGCAATTCCTAGTGAGGGAAGCCTCTCAGTCTTCTGCAGGCTACATTCCTAACAACTGGAGGAGAGATGCAGCAGTTGGAGAGGACCTGATGGGAGCCTGGCAGCATCTATAGCAATTAACTCATTCGCTCAATCCATATGCCATGAATACTGTTATTATCACATTCTCCCCTCGCCCACCAGTAATTTTTTTTTCAAAGATTTTATCCATTTACTTGACAGAGAGAGATAACAAGTAGGCAGAGAGGCAGGCAGAGAGAGAGAAAGAGAGAGAAGCAGGCTCCCTGCTGAGCAGAGAGCCCGATGTGGGGCTTGATCCCAGAACCCTGGGATCATGACCCAAGCCGAAGGCAGAGGCTTAACCCACTGAGCCACCCAGGCGCCCCTCACCAGTAATTTTTTATAGGAGGCAGGAGGCACAGTGAGGTTAAGTAACTTGTTGAGTGAGTGCCTGGCAAGTGATTCAACCCCTAGGCAGTGTGTGCTCTTAACTCGCATGCTTTCCTGCCTCAGTGTACAGGATCCTAAATATGGGATATTTTTGTAGGCATTGGGGATAGTGGTAAGAAAATTAACAGGTAATATAATATATTTAAATCCCAGTGCAAAGTACCCAAAATTGTTATTGGATTTTTTTGGGTCTCTATGTTGAAATCTTTTCTACATAGGGTACTTCAAAGTTTCTCATCCTGACTTTCATTTAAAGCTGAATTATTGTGCTTCTGGACAAGTTAATGACGTCTTCATTTTGTTCTTTACTCATTTGCAGACTGTCATTATTGGATCTTACCTAGTTGCCCATGGATTCTTCAGCGTCTATGCAATGTGTATTGATACAATTTTCATCTGCTTCTGTAAGTTTTCAGTATATGTGTTTTCTCCCTTTGGAGAGTAACTGAAAGATAAGAAGGTTAAGACCCATGTACTTAGCTGGCTTGTGGATTTGCTATGGTTTGGCTGCAACTACCAAATATTGTTTATTTGGAAAGAGACTCTGTTTAGTAGATGCTCTTTAAACCTTAACAGCTGAGAGAATGAAGTTGGCAAAGCACAGGAGAGTCCGCTACTGAAATGAACCTCAGGCTCCACTGCATGGTGTTAGCATGAAACTGTTTTTTTCGTTTCTTAGTATTTTCAAGTTTTAATGATAAATCACAACAGAATCGTATCATTAACAGAACTGAGGACATAACTGGGCTTTGAGACCAGAGTAGAGGAACACTTTGAGGAGAGCTTTTATAATTCTGATAAAGCCAAGCTGGCAATGGTTTCAGAGACACATAGAGCCAATTCACACTATATTCACTGAGGGGAATGTCTGGGAAACAGCTTGATCATTCTGATGCTTAGAGTTAAAATACTTCTTGCGAGCTTTCATCACTGACTTATTTCTGTGCCTCTATGTGGCATTTGTAGCTCATAATGGATAGGTTTTCTATTAGTATCTCATCTTAAAAGCCTTGGAGAACCTGATGCCCTAGGAACTTGACCTGGCCCTTACCTTCAGCCTAGAGAAAGGAGGTTCAGCAGGTGAAAGAACAAATTGTTAAGCCCTCCAGCTATGCCCTGTAGAGATTATTTCTCTGGCACCTTGTTCTTAAGAGAAGCAGAGAAAACATTCTATGACAGGTCATTACTGAGTGATCCACTTGTGTAAAATTAACAGTTTATTTTTTGGCATCACTCACGACACCAACTTTACACAGGGGTCAGGGGAGGAGATACTACTAATAAGGAGACATATTCAAGGGGGAAAAAACCAAACTTCCTAGAAAGTGGTTTGCCTTTTTTTTTTCTTAATATTTAAAAATTATTTTCAGTAGCTGGACAATTCAGAAATCAAGAAAACTAGACATACTAGTTAGTTCTCTCTGGCTATGGACGAAACAGACATGTTTAATCATCTTCTAATGCCACTGTCAGCGGTTTATTAGGAGAAGCCATCTACAAAATGCCACATTCTAATGCTACTGTCAGCGGTTTATTAGGAGACGCCATCTACAAAATGCCACATGAACAAACATCAGCTCAGGTTGGAGATGGAGGAAGAGCACAGAATTGTAGTGCCTGAGACAGAGGTCTTAAATTTCAAAGATCTCTTTTTTCATCTCAGATACTAATGATAGCAACAGTGGGAGATCCCTTTAGGATCTTCCCCCTTCTTATAACTGAAAATGTCTCTGAAAATGTATCTCAGGGAATGCACAGAAGCCACTAGCTCCCAATCTTTGGAAGCTTTGGAAAAATCTTACGGATTTTAAATTTGACAAGGATATTAAATTTGAGTGGTAAGAACTGTTTCCCAACTTTTTATGTTAATAATTGCCAGCTTCTGAAAATCAGGTGTAATTTCAGCTTTACTCAATCTTGTGTGTTGAACATGAACAGTTTCCTTCTGGAGACTCTTGTCTTTGAGAAATTCTATTTCTCCTCCTCCCTAACCTTTACGATCGCAACATCTTACTTTGGAAAACATTCTTCTTAAATGGTGCTATAAGCCAAATTCTGATTGTGTATAACTGTACCCATATAATCTTTATAATTTTTTATATAATCTTTTATAATCTCTTTTTATACTTATTCTCTCGGCTGCCAGATAGCTGGTATTTTTAAAAATGCAAACCATTTGCAAACACTGTGTTTATAGAAACATGGCATCTTTTTAATATTACCAGGCAATGAGAATTTTGATCCCAGTTTGAGGAAAAAGTAATGTTATTGATGATTATTAATGTGATTCATACCAAGCTTCCTAATAATGCTTCAAGGGTAATAACAATATAGATATACTATATATGATATAGAAATATGGTTAAGGAAGAAAGAACAAAAATGTGTCCATCATATTCACTCCTCAGCTTTCCATTTTGTCTGAGAAAGGTCACTGTGAGGTCCAATGTAAAAAATCTAAATCAGTAATCCAACCATTCCCCCAAAAGGATGAAAAACAATTTAGAATTATTCCATAAATCTATGATTATCTTGTATGTTTTTACATAATATTTCTTATCCTTTGTCAAAATAATGGCTATGAATAACAAAATCTTTAATACACTTAGTGAAAACATTGAGTTAAGTTGTACTTGTATACTTATTGATAGATATTATCTACTGCAAATTCTATCTTTAGGAAGCTTATTCTGTGCCAACTTCTTACACTTCAGCATCATTTTGGGGCTTTCCCTGAATCACCCGATAGGTATGTGCTCAGTGAACACTCCATCATTTTATTATTAGCCTAGGCAAAGCAGGAAGGTAAATTCATGTGTTATGTGAAGTCAGAAAACACTGCCAATAATTTTCTAATGCAATTCTGAGGAGATTTAAGACAGGATGACTTATAGTTAAGTAGAACCAGAACCAAACTAGTTGTTCAAGAGGCTGGGTCCTCACCTCATTCTGACTGCTCCAGAGCTTTTGATGTCAGGAGAATCATTTCAATACGTGGGTCTCCGTTTCTTCATCTATAATGTTACAGGTATGGACTTTCATTAAAAGTGACTTTGGACTGAAATTCAATTACTATTCTACGTTTATCACAGACTTTTTATTCAGCTTCCTCTCAGAAGACGTGGCATTTTACCTTTCTGAAATGAACAGTCACAGATTTAGAGATGATTCTGTTGAAAGCACATGAAGGATCTTATTAACCTTTAAACTATATAAATATAAACCTTTAAACTATAAAATAAACCTCTTTGGGCATTGGTGGGATTTAGGAAGTTTTAGTTCTTCCTGGAAGAGATTGAAGTTTCTTACTTGGTCCAGCAATTTAACAGTACTAATTGTCTTATATTTGACTTTCTAACACTAATTTCTCTGATTTTTCCTTGTTTGATTCTCCAATTCATAAAAAATACATTTAATTCTGCTGCCGCTTGCTGCTTTTGCCTGCTTTGGCTGCTGCATATACAGGTGAAGATCTGGAAAGAAATGATGGATCCAGAGAAAAACCCTACTACATAGCCCCTACCCTGCACGGAACTCTGAACAAGATGCAACTAGTTCCCCAGAAGCAGAAAGAGTAGAAAAGCTCCAAACAGTGACATTCATTTTTTAAATAGAACTTTTGTAAATTAGATCATTTGTAACTTGAAAATGATGCTTTTGAGTAATGTGTAATTTCTGAGCTTATTCCTGAAAAGCCAGAACGTGGTACCACCTGAGGTGACAAGCATTTGATGACAGTAGCCTCTGTGAACTAGGCTACTTTATTGACTGTGGTCCCAGCTGAAAAGCAAGGTGTAAATGTCAAACATTTTTAAAGCCTATAGCCAAAAGTGTTTTAAATGAGACTTTTATAACTCAGAGTGCTGTTTCCCACTGAAGCACTTTGCTCGCCTTTCTTTTTATAAATGTATATTTGTAAAGGGTATTCAGGCAATTTTTTGAAAGCACTATAAATGTATAGTCAATTAGCCATAAAGAGATGATATAGCTAACCAGCATATGGTACTAAATTTGTAAATATGGTGCTATGGTTATAGCTGCTCCAGCTAGTGGACAGCTTTCTCGACTGTGATTAAACTTGTATAAATGTTTTCCTAGGAAGTATATTTCAGTGTGTGATTCAAGACCATTTGAAACAGAGATGTTAATGTTATACAAGTTCCATAGAGAACTCTGCTAGGTAAAAATTACTGGGGAACCTCCTAGCCCACTTTGTTTTAGTGAAATTATATTCATAGTAAAGTTGAATCTGGGTTTTGGGATATCATTTCCAATAATATGAACATCTAGCCACCATGAATATATTCTGAACAAAACTGAAATAGGTACATAACTTATACCTTTTGTCTCTAACCCAGATGGAGACCAGTTCCTATTTTCCTATTCCCACCATACAGAAAATTGGAATGGATTTGTTTCAGAAGAGTGATTCTGTCTTTCACAAGCATATCTGTTTTTCTAGATGAAAGAGATTTTTTTTTTTTACTTCATTCTACAAAAGGTTTAGTTGTAGCTCAACTTATGTGAGGAAAGAGAAAAGATGATTAAGACACTACAGATTTTATCCTAAGGGAATATACTACTAGCACTCCACTGTTACCTTTTCTTGTACCTTTATAGGGGTGTACTGTGCATTAGGAAATCTCTCCCTTGAGAGTTTTAGTAGGAAAGTTATTTTTATACTCCATCCTTGCTGGTCACAGCAACAAGCTGGTTGCTGGCAGCCATACCTTAGTCTTTTGCAGAGTGGAGCAGAACATGAATCAGACACTCAAGTACTTTGCCCATCTACTCCTGTGTGCACACGTGTATGATTTGGCTAACAGTTACCCCAAAGGAACACTAAATCTCTTTTTTCTTTTTTTTAAAATTTAAAAAAAAAATTTTTAAGATTTTATTTATTTATTTGACAGGCAGAGTTCACAAGTAGGCAGAGAGGCAGGCAGAGAGAGAGGAGGAAGCAGGCTCCCTGCTGAGCAGAGAGCCTGATGTGGGGCTCAATCCCAGGACTCTGGGATCATGACCTGAGCTGAAGGCAGCAGCTTTAACCCACTGAGCCATCCAGGCGCCCCAACTTCTCTTTTTTTCTTTTTCTCTTTGTTTTCTTTTTTCTTTTTCTTTTCTTTCTTTCTCTTTCTTTCTTTCTTTCTTTTCTTTTTTTTTTTTTTTTTTTGAGAGCGAGAGAGAGAGAGTGCAAGTACATGTGTGTACACACGAGCAGCAGAAAGAGGAGAGGGAGAGAATCTTAAACACAATCCACATCCAGTGGAAAGCCCAGTGCTGGACCTCATGACCCTGAGATTATGACCTGGGCCATAATCAAGAGTAGGAGGCTTAACCATCTGAGCTACCCAGGTGTCCCAGTTACCTCTCTCTTAAGTGTTGAAAAATGATAGAGAATATATCCTCTTCAGGAGTAGTTGAATGATACATAATGATGAAACAACACAATTCTAATTCTTTTTGGTAGGCAGCAGAATCATTCTGAGAACTTCTAATAGACATCTGTGCCCCTTCCCTAACAGATTCTGATATGTTGTGTTTGGGCACGGGGTAGCTTGTGAATTATTATAAAGTTCTCTAGTTGATTCTGATACACATAAAAATTGGAAAATCACTTGAATAAAATACAAATCAACATGCAAGAAACTAGTTGCCTGTATTATATTCTTGACTGTTTCAGGAGTTAGAAAATTAAGACAAAGATTAATTTAGAGACTTTGAATAATCATAACTACTTCTGTCTTTTAGATTCTTGGACTAGGTGGGGCCCATGTGTTACATGTTTAATATTATATCTGCTGATCAGACCAAAAAGTTCACTAGAGTAAGAGAGTTCACTGAATTATATGGAGGCACATTCTATAGCTGGTTATAATTTAAGGATATAACCCATGGGTACAAAATCATAAGAAAAGAAATGTCATTTAGCTCAATATTTTTAAATTTCTTTACTACTTAAAGGAAGAAGTTTTAACTATATTATGGACCTAGTTCTAGTTAGAAAGAGTTTTCCTCATTAGTTACTTCTTTGTGTAGAAGAGAATAAAAATGAGCATTATTTTTGAGGGAAGAAATTAGAAGCTATTATCTTATAAAGCAATTAAAGTAATTAACTGCAAAACAATATTTTTCAAAACTTGCAGTTTAAGGCTTTGAAATACATTAAAACTTTACAAATCTTTAAAACTGTACTACCCAAACTGTTGATGGCAAAACAAAAGAAATTTTGAACAAACACAATAATTTAGAAAGTAAATTGAGTACATATTACTTTTCAGGAATTTGAAGGTGAATTTAGAAATTCCGGATGAGGCTTTTTGTTTTTGTTATTTTTGGTTAGTTTGCCATCCGAAAGAAGGTAGAAGTTATTTCCTCAATCATGCCCCTGAGAGGCATGCATTATTGGCAGACTATGACTTCATACACAGAATTAGATGGTATTTTACTAACATGATAACAAGGGCTGCTTGTTTTCTCATAGGTATGTTTATAATGATGATACCAAACTATGCTATTTTTAAAAAGAGAATGTTTTGAACTGCTGTAAAGCAAGTGTGCAGCAGATGGCGACGTTACTTCTCTTACAGTTTTGCTTTGATATTTACTCTGTGCCATTCTTCCTCCTAGTGGAAGATATAGAAAGAAACGATGGTTCTCCTGAAAGGCCCTATTACACGAGTCAGTCTCTGCTGAAGATTTTGAACGAGCCAAATATGCAAACTAAGAAGCATTAGAAGTGCAAACTGTGGTCATCCTGCAGCGTGGTGTGTAACCTAATCTTCATCTGCTGTGTCTGCACAACACTCGTTTCATAAGTGCTTTGTATTTGGGACACTGTATTCACCACCTTGTTGGCTTTTATTTGCATGTTTAATACCAAAGCTTATACTGTAATATGTGAAGCCATCAGAAGTCGCAAGGGAATTGTTAACAACATGGTACATTTTTATACTAAGATCTTTTGTTGTGTAATTCATTTTTAAATACAGTGGCTTGGATGTTTTGAAAACACTATTGAATGAATATGTTCATATTCTTTATATATTACATTGAAAAATGAAACGTTATTTAAACTGATAGCTCCTAATATATTTTTTAAATTACAACTAAAAGACTTCTGCAGGGAAAATTGGTCAACAAAGTGAAATAGAAAATTCTAAAGTTTTCCCCACTCCTGTTTGACAGTAAATTGGTAAAAGGACTGCCTGCTCCAGATTTTGCTCTCTTTAAGTATAGAATGTTTCCTATTAAACAAATTGCCAATCATCCAGCCTTTACTACTTAGTCCTCTCTGACAAAGTGCCTTACTGGCTGTTTAATATTACCCAGCTTTTGTGGGCAAGTTTACAAACGCTGTTTAAAAAAAAACAAAAAAACAACCTGCAATGTTTAGTGATTGAAAGAAGTCTTCTTGAATTTGTTTTCCTCTTAGCTCACTGGTTAGAAACCACTTGTCATTTCAGTATGTTTGATATCTTCACTATATAGAGTATGTTTTGCAGCATCAACAATTTCCCTTGCGCCTAGTGGACATTCATGAATGTGTACTACACGCAAGAAAAAAAAAAGTGAAAGGTTGCTTGTTAGTTTTTTTTTTACTAAAAGTGAAAAGTTTAAAAATCTAATCTTTTCTATAGTAAATCTTTGAAAATAGGTATAAGATTACATTTCTCAATGTTTTACACAGTTTGGAAAAGGACACCTTGAAAAATTACAAAGGGAAACTTTACCCCTGGAAAGGGTGCTCACAGGTGTCATGTACTGAATTGCTCTGTTTTAAATGATTGTTTATTATCATCAAGAAGTGGTCTATGTATGTTATTTCATTTTTTAACTTTTGATATGAAATAATCACTTTATTAATAATGTTAACTTTTATTGTGCTAATGTAAAAAGGAACATGATTTCTAATTCAATTTTAAGTAATTTTACTAGTACTACTAACTTTAAAGAAAATGAATTCAGTTGGTTACTCAGTGTTAAAGTATTCACTACAAGGGAATGTCAGTCAGATATGATAATTTGTGAAAAAGCCTTGAGAATCAACTGTAAGTTACTATCAGCTTATCTATGATCACATTTGTTTAAATGTGACTTTAGATATTCTTTTATGCCAAAAACAAACTCACATGAGCACATGACAGTCTGAGCTCTATAATCACTGTGTTTCTGCTGTGCAGAAATATTAGGAACATATTGTCTAAATATCTTTGATAACTAAAATGTTTAATATTAAATAAAATTTGTTGTTACTCATCATTTTAAATCTGTTTTTTTTCTTCTAATAAAGATTTAGATTTAAAAAAAAAGCCCTGTCTTTTTATTTCTTTAAACTAGAAAATGAGAAAAGCTTTAGTTTTTAAAACCTACCACAGGCTGACAGAATCTTCTCTGTATGAACTAAGGGTTTTGTTTATTTTTTTTTACTAGATTTATCCTTTTAAAAATTTCCATTTTTCTCTAGCTGTGCATTGTCCAATAACTGTAACTGATAATTTATATGAAGTGAATAGGTAAAAACTAAATGGATAAGAAATAGATTTTTAAAACCCAAACAGTGGCCTAAATTAGTTGGTCTTTGTTTTAATTTACCAAAGGTTTGCTCAGTCCCTCATTTGGTTTTACCAACATTGGAAGAAGCAAATCTCATTTTAAAGGCAGGGATGAATTTAGAGAAGGTTTAAAAAACGTGAACACTAATGATAGTTTTCTAAGACAAGATTAAGTGTACCTATCAATAGCTCATCTTAAGCTAAAAGTTTTCTTTTACATCCAGCTCTTCCTTAACAAATGTGTAAAAATCCGTTTTTTACTTAAGTCATCAAAATTAATTTTTCTTTAAAATTTAATGGATTTCTTTCAATGGAAACATAAAATATTCTTGCAGTTTTCAGTGTTCTTTTAAAATGTTCCAAATCTAATTAGATGCTAATACAATTAGTGATTCTTACTAACTTAAAATAAAAATACAGTTTGGTTTCTGGAAGAAATCTAAATTCTACTTTAGATTTTAATAACTCTTACTTTTAGAAGATAAAGCACTAATCCTATTTCTAAAGTGTTTGAAACTAGACTATGAATAGATTTTTCTGTGTTGCCTACAAAGTTTAAGAAGTTTGTAAATCCATACACTACAATTACACTATTAAAAGTTCTGGGGAATCGCCAGGCAAAATGCAGTTATTATGTAAACTAATATTGGAAATGGGCTCTGTGTAACAATTCTGTATTTTCCTTTTACTGTGTAGATGAATAGCACTCATTCCAATGTATGTTCTTTCACTTTTACAAGTGGTGCCTCAGGAAATTGCTCTTAAACTCTAACCAGGCACAATAATTATCTCCAGTATTATCTGGTTCTGGGCTGGGGAACATGCTTTATAAATCAGTCTTTGTTGGCATAAGATGGACAAAATTGAACTAAAATTATTATTGCAGACCATGGTATATGAAATGGTGTCGACATTTTTTCCAGTTTTTTTGCAAATATTATCCTTAATGTTTGTTTTTAAAGTATAGCTATATGATTATAAGAATACAACTCAATAAATTACAGATGAAAATAAATAGCTTACCAATATAGCAGTAATAATTTACTTTCCCAAAGTAATTGTCCATATATCGTGTTTTTTCCGCTAGAACTAACATGGATATTGAAGACTTCTCTGAGGACCTAAGTTACTTCTGGCCCCTGTGAGTCTATACATCTCCCAGAAAACAAAACTATCCCTCACTAAAACAAATGTGATTAATTCACTCATGAAAATTGAGTACCACATTATACAAGGCTTGGACATCAGGATAACTTCAAGGTCATGGACTCTCGGGCCAAATTAGCCAACTTCTCCACAACCTTCCAAGAATAAAAGGTAGCTAAAACAGCACAGAATCTGGCAATATCTTTTCTAATTTTTTGTGTGCTGGGAAGACTGGGGACTGTTATGGCACATTTGAAAGCAATCAAGAATTCCAGGGAAGATGACAGAGTAGGAAGATCCTAAGCTCACCTCCTCCAGGGGATACAGCCAGATAACACCTACATCAGGGTAAACAACCCAGAAAAGAACCTAAAGACTGACAGAACAGACTCTGCACAACTCAATGTAGAGAAGAGGTCACATCAAAGAGGGTAGGAAGAACAGAGATGCCTTGGGAACTAAACAGACCCATAACAGTACTGTCTGCAGGAGGGAGGGAGGCCCTGGGTGTGGAGGGGGAGAGAAGCAGAACTTCACACTAGGCATACCACACATGGGGAACCTGCACAAGAAAGAGGAATCCCTATAACGTTTGGCTTTGAAAAACCAGAGGGGTAGATTTTCCAAGTCTTACAATCAGTGGCGCTTAAAATCTGTAACTTTAAAAATCAGCAGGCTGGCCCCTGGGCAAGCGAGGAGGGCAGTAAGAATCTGAGTCCCTACACTTAAAGAGACAGTACAACAAATACCCCCTCAGAGATACTGCACAGATGCTGCAGTATGAAAAAGTCTGGGCTAAAGAAGAGGGAGATTTGTTTATTATCCTCAGTGTGTGTGCTGGATGGGGAAGGATCTCTGAGAGATTTTGAGAACAAAATTTCTGGAGGGTGCCATTGCCCTCCCCTGACTCCTAGTCTAGATACACAGAAGCCTGCAAGAATAAGCATAGTGTCCACACTTTCCACCTTGCTTATGAACAGTGAGCCCCACCACTGCACATGTCTGTGGATTTAAGCCCTCTAACCCAGCAACAGTTTTGCCTGTCAGCTGCAGGGCCCTTCCCATAGCAAAACTGTACACCTTGCTGGCACCGTGCACCCCACTTCCACACTCTCCTGTGGAGTCGCCCCCCCTCTAACCCTGTACCAGGAGTTCCTAAAGCAGCTCAGTTCTTCTCCCACAGCAGATCTGTCCAAACCTTGCTAACATTGTGCACTCTGTCCCTGCAATCTCCTGCAGACCTGCCCCCTCCATTACATCATTTGCTGAAGGATCCTGACAGTGTGCAAGCACCCAACAAGGGTCAGAAGCTCTCCAAAGTGATTCCTGCCCTAGGGAGAGGATAAGATAACCACCAGTTCAACTGCAGCTCTAGCAAGGGGGCAGACTTCTGGTCTAACTGTGGGCCCCCTACCAACAAAAGCTTCTCAGAGGAAAACAAGGGAAAGCACCCTGCAGTTCAGCGCTACAGCATCTCTGGCAATTACTAACTAGACTGATGCAACTGAAGGCAAAGGCAGCCCCAGACTGGCCCACCGATGACACAGGGTCCAAATGCTGCCCACAACAGGGAAAAGGAGCTATTGCAAATGACTGGACTAAAGGCAAATGCAGCTCAGCCATAACAGCAGGATGCACACAACATAGGAGACACTTCTGAAGCACCAGGTTCTGGGGAATGGGTGACATTGCACTGCAGGTCACTACTTTCAGGAACAGGAGACATAGCTGATATTCCTAACACATGGAAACAGACACAGAGAGCTAAACAAAGTGAGACAGAAGTATATATCTCAAATAAAAGAACAGGACAAAAATCACAGCAAGAGACTTAAAATGGAGGTAAGTTATATACCTGCTAGAGAATTTAAAGTAATGGTCATAAAGATACTTCTTGGACTTGAGAGAAGAGTGGAGGAACTCAGTGAGACTCTTAAATAAGAGAAAACATAAAAATTAATGAATATAGATGAAGACTCAATAATTAAAATTAACTATACAATAAATGGAACATGTAGTAAAACAGAGGAAGCAAAATTGATCAGTGACCTAGAGTACTGAGTAATGGGAGCAATCAAGGTGAAAAATAGAAAATAATAATAAATAAAAATAGACTTAGGGACCTCAGTGACATTATCAAGCATAGTAACATTCACATCATACAAATCCCAGGAGGAAAAGTGAGAGACAAGGGGAAAAATGTATTTCAAGATATAATAGCTGAAAAATTCCCCTAATCCGGGGAAGGAAACAGAAATCCGTATCCAGAAGGCACAGAGAGCACCCAACAAAATCAACCCAAAGAGGACCACACCAAGACACATTGTAATTAAAATGGAAAAAAGTAGTGATAATGGATTTTAAAAGCAGTAAGGGAAAATAGTTACATTCAAAGGAAACCTCATAAGGCAATCAGCTGATCTTTCAGCAGGAACTGCAGGCCAGAAGAGAGGGGGCCATGGTATATTCAAAGTGCTGGAAGGGAAGAATTTGCAGCCAAGAATATGCTATGCAGCAAGGTTATCAATCGGAATAGGAGAAGAGATAAAGAGTTTTCCAGACAAACATAATTAAAGGAATTCATGACCACTAAATAATCCCTACAAGAAATGTTAAAGGAACTCTGCAAGTGAAAAACAAAAGCTATAAGTAAGAGTAAGAAAAATATGAAGCACAAAAAAAGTATATATTAAAAATCAGGCAAGAGAAACACAAAAGGATGCAAAATTTGAACCGAATATCTGAAACATGGAGAGAACAGTAAAGGATGAGATCAAAATTAAACAACCATCAGCTTAATATAGACAACTATATACAGAAGATGTTATATATAAAATGGTAATCACAAGTCAAAAAATAGTACTATATATGCAGAAAATAAAAAGTAAGAGATCCAAGAATTTTGCTAAAGAAAACTAATCATGGGAGAAGACAGCAAGAGAAGAAAGGAGCAGAGAGGAACTACCAAAACAACCATAAAACAAGTAACAAAAAAGCAATAAATACACACATGTTAAAAATTGCTTTGAATGTAAATGGACTAAATACTCCAATCAAAAGACATAAGGTCACAGAATGGATAAAAAAGCTAAATCTATCTATATGTTACCTACAAAAGACTCACTTCAGACCTAAAACACTTATAGGTTTAAAGGGATAGAAAAATATTTATCATGAAAATGTAAGTAAAGAGAAAGCTGGGTTACCAATATTTATATTGGATAAAATAGACTTTAAAATAATGGAGATTGTAAAATAAAGATGGTAACAAGGAACAAAGGATACTACAAAACCATAAATGGTGCAATTCAACAAGAAGATATAACAATTGTAAATGTTTTAGCACCCACCATGCAAGTACCCAAATACATAAAGCAGCTAATAACAAACATAAAGGAAATGATCAATAATAATACAACAATAGTAGGGGACTTTAACACCCCACTTAAATCAATGGATAGATCACCCAAACAGAAAAGCAGCCAGGAAACAGTGGCTTTGAGTGAAACAACAGACCAGGTGGATCTAACAGATATATTCAGAATACTGCATTCTAAACAGCAGAGTACACATTCTTCTCAAGTGTACATGGAACATTCTCCAGAAGAAATCACAGGTTAGGCCACAAAACAAGTCTCAACAAATTCAAAAAGATAAAAGTCATACCATACCTCTTTTCTGACTATAACACAATGAACTAGAAATCAACCACAAGAAAAAATATGGAAGGAATACAAACACAAGGAGGTTAAATAAAATGCTACTAAACAATGAATGGGTCAACCAACCAATCAAAGAGGAAATTAAAAAATATATGAAGACAAATGAAAATGAAAACACAACAGTCCTGGAGCACCTGGGTAGCTCAGTTAGTTAAGTGTCCAAGTCTTGGTTTCAGCTCAGGTCCTGATCTCATGGACCATGAGGTTGAGCCCTGCATTAGGCTCAAACTCAGCAGGTATGCTTGAATATTCTCTCCCTCTTTTGCTTTTTTCCACTCATGCTCGCTCACTCTTTCTCTCTCAAATAAACGAAGAAAGGAAGGAAGGAATAAAGGAAGGAAGGAAGGAAACACAATAGTCCCAAATATTTGGGATACAACAAAGGGTGTTTGAAGAAGGAAGTTTATAGCATTACAGGCCTACCTCAAGAAGCAAGGAACATCTCAAATAAATAACCTAATCTTACACATAAAGGAATGAAAAAAAGAAGAGCAAAAACATCCAAAACTAGGAGAAGGAAGGAATTAATAAAGATCAGAGCCAAAATAAACAAAATAGAAACTAAGAAACAATAAAACATCAATGAAATGAGGAGCTGCTTCTTTGAAAAGATCAACAAAATCAATAAGGCTTTAACTAGACTAATAAAAAACAGGACTCAAAATCATGAATGAAAGAGGAGAAGTAACAATTGATACCACAGAAATACAAAAGATTGTAAGAAAGTATTATGAAAAAATATATGTCCCAAAAATGGAAACCCAGAAGAAATGGATAAAGTTCTAGAAATATATAACCTCCCCAAACTGAATCAGGTATAAACAGAAAATGTGAACAGGCCAGTTACTCACAATGAAATTGAATCAATAATCACAAAACTATCAGTGAACAGGCTCACTGGTGAATTCTACCAAACATGTAAAGAAGAAAAGAGCATAAAAAGCATTTGAGGGCGCCTGGGTGGCTCAGTGGGTTGAGCCGCTGCCTTCGGCTCAGGTCATGATCTCAGGGTCCTGGGATCGAGTCCCGCATCGGGCTCTCTGCTTGGCAGAGGGCCTGCTTCCCTCTCTCTCTCTCTCTGCCTGCCTCTCTGTCTACTTGTGATCTCCCTCTGTCAAATAAATAAATAAAATCTTAAAAAAAAAAAAAAAAGCATTTGACAAAGTACAAAATCCATTCAGGATAAAAACTCTCAACAAAGTAGACTAGAGTGAACACACCTCAACATAATAAAAGCAATCTTTGAAAAAAACCACAGCTAATCTCAAACTCAATGTTGGAAAACTGAGAGCATTTCCCCTAAGGTCAAGAATAAGACACTATTAAAAACAAGAAGTCCTGGCCACAGCAATCATATAATAAAAAGAAATAAAAGACATCCAAACTGGTAGGGAAGAAGTAAAACTCACACTATTTGCACCCAACATGATTCTATGTACAGAAAGCCCTAAAAACTCTACTAAAAAACTCTAGAATTGATAAATGATTTCAATAAGTTGCCAGGATAAAAATAAATGTAAAGAAATCTGTGGCATTTTTATGTATTAATAATGAAGCAAGAGAAAGAGAAATTAAGAAAACAATCTCATCTACAATTACACCAATAATAATAAAATATCTAGGATAAACTTAGCCAAGGAGGTGAAAGACCTGTACTCTGAAAACTGTAACACACAGATGAAAGATATTGAAGAAGAAACAAATAAAAAGATATCTCATGCTTATGGATTAGAAGAACAAATGTTAAAATGCCCATACAACTGAAAGCTATCTACAGATTTAATGCAATCTCTGTCAAAATAGCAACAACATTTTTCACAGTACTAGAACAAACTATGCTAAAAAAACTGTGTGGAACCACAAAAGACCCCAAATAGCCAAAACAATCTTAAAAAGAAAAACAAAGCTAGAGATAGCACAAGTCCAGAATTCAATATATACTATAAAGCTGTTGTAATCAATACAGTATGGTACTGCCACAGAAAAAGACCCACAGATCAACGGAATAGAATAGAAAGCCCAGAAATAAATCCATAATTGTTTGGTCAATTAATCTTTGACAAAGGAGTAAATAATATGCAATGGGAAAAAGAGAGTCTCTTCAACAAATGGTGCTGGAAAAACTGGACAGCTCCAAGCAGAAGACTAAAACTGGACCGCTGACTTACACCATACACAAAATAAACTCAAAATGGATTAAGGATTAAATGTAGACCTAAAACCATAAAAATGCTGTAAGAGAGCACAGGCTGTAATATCTCTAACATTGGCCAGAGCAACATTTTTCTAGATATGTCTCCTGAGGCAAGGGAAATAAAAGCAAAAATGAACAATTGGGACTATGTCAAAATGAAAAGTTTCTGTACATCAAAGGAAACAAACAAACAAAAAACCAAGACAACCTACTGAATGGGAGAAGATATTCGTAAATGACATTTCCAAAGACAAGTTAGTCTCCAAAATAGATAAATAACTTACACAACTCAAAACAATCCAATTTAAAAATGGGCAGGAGAAGTGAACAGACATTTTTCTAAAGAAAATATACAGTTGGGGCACCTGGGTGGCTCAGTCATTAAGTGTCTGCCTTCGGCTCAGGTCATGATCCCAGGGTCCTGGGATTGAGCCCCGCATTGGGCTCCCTGCTTGGCAGGAAGCCTGCTTCTCCCTCTCCCAGTACCCCTGCTTATGTTCCCTCTCTCTCTGTGTCTCTGTCAATTAATAAATAAAATATTAAAAAAAAAAAAGAAAATATACAGTTGGCCAACAGACACATGAAAAGATGCTCAATGTCACTCATCATCAGAGAAATGCAAACCAAAACCACAATGAGATGCCACCTCTAACCTGTGAGAATGGCTACAATCAAAAACACAAGGAACAAGTGTTGATGAGGATGTGGAGAAACAGGAACCCTCATGCACTACTGATGAAAATGCAAACTGGTACAGCCACTGTGGAAAAGAGTATGGGGTGGTGGGGGACACCTGGGTGGCTTTGTTGGTTTAGCAGCTGCCTTTGGCTTGGGTCATGATCTCAGGGTCTGAGGATTGGGCCCCATGTTCGGCTCCTTGCTCGATGGGGAGCCTGCTTCTCTCTCTGCCTGCCATTCCTTCTCCTTTCTCTCTCTCCCTCTCTCCATCAAATAAATAAATAAAATCTTTAAAAAAAAAAAAGAATATTAAGATTCCTCAAAAATTTTTAAAATAGAATTTCCATGTGACCCAGTAATGATACTACTGGGTATTTACCAAAAGAATATGAAAACTCTAATCTAAAAAGATACATGCATCCCTATGTTTGTTTCAACATTATTTACAATAGCCAAATTATGGAAGCAGCCCAAATGTCAATCAATAGATGAATGGATAAAGAAGTGACATATATATATATATATATATACACACATATATATATATATATATATACTTATTTCATTTAGCAGTATACTCCCTACATCCATCCATATCACTGCAAATGATATGATTTCATTCTTTTTTATGGCCTAGAAATATTCCATATACAATATACTGCTAAGTGAAATAAGTCAGTCAAAGACAAATACCATACGATTTCGATCATATGTGAAATTTAAGGTGGGGAAAAAAAAGCAAAGAAGAAACAAAACAAACCAAATACAGACTCTAAATGGTAGAGAACAAAGGGATGGTTACCAGAGGGAAGGTGGGTAGAGAGATGGATGAAACAGGTGAAGGGAGTTACGAGTTCTCTCACCATGGTGATCACTGAGTCATGCACAGAATTGTTGAATTACTATATTGTACACCCAAAACTAATACAACACTGTATGTTAACTATATATAACTAAATTTTTAAAAAAGCGATCAATTCAATTTTACTATTTAAAGTCACTTTCTTTTTTAAATGCCTTGTTTCTTTTTGCCCAGTCCTTTACATCTACTATATGATTTGTAATACTTCAAGGGAACTCAGCCTTGATTCATTGTTAGATTAACCTTGAAATCTCTACATTTTCCCAGCCAGATGAATGTGTGCTACTGCAATAGTGTCTGTAAGGTACAGAAAAGAAAAAGGGAACATGTTGGGAAAAGCACTGGCCTTCAAGGGGAGAAGAGAAAAAAGTTAAGGATAGATTTTAAAAGTCTCCAGTAGGATTCAAGAAGGCAACATTACAAAAGTGGGGTGCCTTCTGAATGCAATTCATAAATCTACTGAAAAAGCAACTCAGTAACAAATTAGAAGGCAATAATAAATAAAATACTTTCCATTTTCTGATAAACATTGAAAGATTATAATAAAACCAATCACATAGATGAATTTTTAGCTCAAGCAAACAAAGAAAAAAGAATGATGTCCCAACATGATTTATGATTAAGGGATTAAAAACATCTGCCTTCTTTTCTCGGTGCTCCTGTAGGTTAGCCAAAGTTTTGCTATTATGATAAGTTGGTGTATTTTTCTCTTCACTCCAGCTCACGCTCTCCTTCTAGCTCATTTCTCCTTGCCTATAAGAAATTGAGGTTCTAATAAGGTCTTTGAAAAGAAATGAAGTTGGAAGAGGAAAAGGAAGAATAAAAATGAAGACATCCAGTAGAAGCCTGGATTGTGCTATAAATATCGGGTTCATGGAATGAGTTCTGAGCACCAGGGCACCAAGGATGGCAAATGACAGAGATCAGGAGTAGAGCATATTGGGTATTAGGATGGGCTTTAGAACCAGGTATCAGGTTAGCTTTGAATCTAAGTTACCCTGTTACTAAATGACCATGGACAAAGTGTTTAACTGCTCAGAAGCTTTTTTAGCTGGAAATGGCACCATGTGCATTGTGCCTGGGATTGAGAGGGCCTGGTACACAGAAACACTCCCTGCCTACTAGGCATTAATGATGTTCTCTTGACTGAGGACCTATTATGCCCCTGATGATTGGACTTTGCCACTCCCTTTGATCCAGCAGGCAGCTTACTTTGGCTTCTCTGTGAAGCTGGTGAAGGGCATCATAATGGGGGTCTCTTCCCATCACCAACACCACAGCTAGGCCAGAATAAATGTCCTTGGTACATGGGTGGCTCTCAGTTCTTCCCTGGAGTTTCATTCCAAATCCCACATGAGATGTCCTTAACAAAGCTTGAATTCTTGGCTCACTAATGCAGACCATTTTTTAGTAACCAAGGAAAATTTCACTGAGATATCAGCTTTTCTGACTCATATTCTGTCACTATCACCTTCCTCTTTTTTTCTAAATTCCTGCATTAAGCCAG
The DNA here is from genome assembly GCF_011764305.1 of Mustela putorius furo. Taxonomy (NCBI): domain Eukaryota; kingdom Metazoa; phylum Chordata; class Mammalia; order Carnivora; family Mustelidae; genus Mustela; species Mustela putorius. Next base: position 62,193,616 of record NW_025422005.1, on the reverse strand, counting down.
GTTTGTGAAATTAGTAAATTGGATGGCATTCCTATCATCTCTTCACCTTTACTTGTTCTTTAGGTAATGCTGAAAACCAGTAACATTTCAATTTAATGTTGCACAATGGCATAATTGCAGCCTTCAAAACTGGGGCCAAAGATCTGCACTTTATGTATTTGGTTGTTAGCTTTTCTCTACAGACATTCTCCAGGAGTTTCTGTAGATCCATGGAAGATCTTTCATTCTGCTTCCCTACCCGGGTTCCTGGGCAGGAAGCCCTCGATAAACTGCAAGTTTTAGGCCTTTCTTGAGGACTGTTTCAGGCTTCTATGAGGGCTCCTGTTTTCCTGAGGCAGAAAAATATGGCCCCACAAATATTAAATAAAATCATCTGAGAAAGAAATAATGTTTAAAAGCAAATGTTCCTTTTCTTTTGACAGGTCCTAATTAGCTTTTGGTGGCCATTTAAAAAAATAAAAGGAGTGGCTAGAAATCATTTTATGCCATGTCATTTAAATAATTACAGTGTTTATTTCAACTCACCATGTAAAGTGATTAATAGGCAAATCCTTTTGTCATCTACAACATGGAAACTTAAATTCCAGTGTGTTGTTGGAAGATGGCATTAAGAGAAATCAAACTACTAAAAGATTTTAGAAATTATACAATCGTGTTCTTTTTAATAAGGCTTGCTAATTTATCAGGTATTTTTAGACTGCTAATTTAGCATTTATATGATAGAGATAAAGCATATCTGAGCACAAAATGTTTCCTAATTCAGAAAGTACATGTGAAAGGAACAAAGTTCGGTATAAAACATAATAAATGTTGAGAATGTTTCCACATTTTCCTAGTTTATAATTTTAAAATTAAATTATTTCTTTAATTTCTAATTTGAAATTTTTTTGGAAGACAAAGTTGTTTTATATTTGCTATTTGGAACTTCTTTTTTAAATGATTTTCATTTGCTCCTGACACAATCTATTGTCCTTGTTGCTGTTTTGCATATGTGAGTCTTGGGCATAGAAACTGTTCTTGAGCTGGTTTTTATCAAGTGTGGGTCATTATGAAATAGTCACTCTCAAATGATACTTAATGGAACTTAAAAGCAGAAAATAAACCACAAATAGGGAGGCCCCTTGATGGGCCTTGATTGCCTCCAAGCACTATGCCTGCAGCGTGTGTGCCTGCACGTGTGCAAGATGGGCAAATGTGTGTGTATTAAGAGGGGGGTATGTTGTGTGTGCCTGGCATACAGGAGAGCATGAGTCCATCTCCTCTACTGCTAGTGTCTCAGAAATACAAAAACTATCTCTATAAGAAGCTAAGCCAGATACCAAAACTACCTTAGGATTAAAAACAGAAATAAGAGCTGAACTAAAATGTTTCCTATTATGCTCCGCTATCTTTCCCCCAAGCCACTGAAAACCCTCATTAGGTTTATAACATGGTGAGTTTGGAGGGAAGACCAGTACTGACACAATCTTCAAAGGGAAGAGTCACAACTATGGCAGCGCCAGCTATTTGGCTGTCATTTGTTCTCCAGCCAGCTTTTAGCTGAATTCACATTAAAGTGTGCCATGTGTATTTCATTCAAGCTCCAGAGAATTGGAATTCCTGCCAGTACCACCCAGTAAGCCCCTGAAGAAGCAGCTGCTTGATCCAGGATGTGCTTACATCCGTGCAGAACTGCTCCAAGAATTTTTCCCACCTGGCAATTACCACTTGAATATCAAGCATCTATGAGGTGTCCCAGGTCCTCCAGGACCCCAGAGTACTGGCAATGATCCTCACAGGACCCAGAGGCAAATGCATGGGAATAGACCCTGCCACAAGGTCTTTTCTCAGCTTTGAAAAAAATTCAACTTGATAGTTAACAAACTCTTTCTGGATGGGAGTAATGTAGAAGAATTGAAAGTGTATCAAATTTTCCATGCCCTGTGCTTTCCCTCTAGAGAAAACATTACAAGTACTTATTTATAGCCCCCACTAGATTATAAGCTCGATGAGGACACATACTGCATCTGTCTTGTTCTTTACTCTCGCCTGCTCCTGTCCTATAAAACTGCTCATTAAATGTTTCTCCAATAAGTGAATGAGATGGGAGAAGATTTCATGGAAAAGGTAGAACTTGTATTGTCTTTGGAAGGATATTGAGGGTTGGTATAAGATAATGAAGAAATATGTTATAGATAAAAAGAAAATAGGGGGGCGCCTGGGTGACTCAGTGGGTTAAAGCCTCTGCCTTCAGCTCAGGTCATGATCCCAGGGTTCTGGGATCGAGCCCCGCATCGGGCTCTCTGCCAGCAGGGAACCTGCTTTCCTTCCTCTCTCTCTGCCTGCCTCTCTGACTACTTGTGATCTCTCTCTGTCAAATAAATTAAAAAAAAAAAAAAAGAAAGAAAGAAAAGAAAATAGGAATTCCCAAAGGGAGGCAAAAAAGAGAAATTAATTCCACATTTTGAACACGGTTTGTGCACTGTTGGGGCAGGTATAGCAGACAGTTATTGATGAATGACTACAGAGGCTTGAAGTACAGCATAACAAGTATTTAGGCAAGGGACCCATGAAAGCCCCAGGAGTGAATACCATCTCAGAGAATGGGTGTGAGGCAGAAGGGCTGGGGAGGCATCTTGGCGTGAAGCCCACAAAGACTGAACAATAAGATTCAGAGAGCAGAAGAGAGAAAGAGAGAGAGAGAGTAACCCAAAAGGTAGATTAAGGATATCCTTATCATTTAAGGATCAAGACTGTTTCTTTTATCTCCCTTTCGTATCACCAGCTGGCAGGGCTCCTCATTGCTGGCTACCAGGGAAAGTCTTCCCTTGAGCCAGGATTTGGGGACATGGTACAACACCTACACACTCACTCCTGGACAAGTTACTTTACCTCTCTGAAATTCAGATTTCTCAGTAACGTTGGGATGAGACCTGCCTCTTGGAATTGGGATAAAAGTGTTAAATGTGATAAGGCATCTAAAGCACCAAACACACAGTACCTGACATATCACAGAAGAGACTGATTATAGATAGATAGATAGATAGATATAGATATAGATACAGTTATAAATATAAATATAGGTAGATGGATACAAATATCGTTTTCTTTCTCCCACTTAACCACTTACTTCTTAGAAGACAAGTTTAAGACCTCGTTTAGCCAATACATTGACGTGTGATCATGTGCCTCAATTTCCTCACTGAGAAAACATGAGGGAATAGGATGGTCTATCTCTAAACTACCTTCAAGCTCTAAAACTCTCTAATTCCCAGGATGCAAGGAGGAATGGTTGGGGATCACATTTTTAAGCTTTGTAAGAATGGGATTTCTCAGGAGAGGTGAAGAATTACAAAATAACTAGTCTTCTCTTAGCCTCTTTACTAAACTGTAAGAATGCCATGACAGTACTTTCTGATCTTCTTCCTCGCACAGGTAATGGATGTGTCTGTGACACTTAATTCTTAGGAGAATCACCCATGAGTGAAGGGAAGGACTGAAGTCCATGAGAGAAATTCCCTGCTTTCCCTCGAGGCACGGGAAAGTTAAGTATGTCAGCTTGGAAGAAACACTGGAGTGAATCATGAAAGCACAGGTGGTGGCTATAAATGCTGAGAGGAAGGATATCAAATGCAGACTTGGCATTACACTGAAAGCACATTTCTACACAAATCTTCATGGTGTTAGTTTAGTAAGTGTACTATCTCCAGAGCCATAGGCTTTTATAACAATTATGTCACCAACCACACTTACCACCTCTCCCCCCCACCCAGCCCAAAACTCTGCCTCAGGCAAGGGCCTAATAACCCATGGTGCTTCAGTACCTGGCTCCTACTGTCCTTCCCACCAGATAATGCTGGCCTTGTTCTTTGGGTCCCGCCACAGGCCTCTCAGGATGGGGTTTTACATAGAGACAGCACTCAGAAATGCAGGGTAAATTGAATAAAAGGTAGGAGGCGTGCCCCCAAAGTCCTAGTCACCCTCAGTAATGGCTAACAGTATGAAGCTATCTGAGCCTTTTTAGAATTTGTTTCATATTTTCAGCCTGTATGAGTTTAGATAATTAGTGACAGAGTACTTCCATTCATTTGTTTTGAACAGTTCTTTCTGCTTTGAAGCATCTCCTCAAGAAGCGCTGGGTCTGGGGCGCCTGGGTGAATCAGTGGGTTAAGGCCTCTGCCGTCAGCTCAGGTCATGATCTCAGGGTCCTGGGATTGGGCCCTGCATCAGGCTCTCTGCCTGCCTCTCTGCCTACTTGTGATGTCTCTCCCCCTCTCTCTCTGCCTGCCTCTCTGCCTACTTGTGATGTCTGTCAAATAAATAAATAAAATCTTAAAAAAAAAAAAAGAAGCAGCAGCAGCTCTGGGTCTGATGGAAGAGGTAGCAGATATATAAATAGAAATTACAGAGCAGACGGTGAATCATCATAAATAAAGTAAAAAAAAAAAAATACCCACTGTGAATTAAAGGAGAAGGTGATGTTTGAGGAAACAGAAAGGTTTCGTGGACTGAGGGTATTTGTGTGAAGATTCTGAGTAATAGAAAGAAAAAGAGCAAGACGACATCTTAAGCAAATTATAGAGCCTGAGCAAAGCATGAAAGGGAAGAAAGGGAAGAACACATCCTGAAAGGAACTAGTCAGATTAAATGTAGGCTACTTAGATAAATTAAGTTAAATGTACGCTGGGGATTGTAAGGGTTAAGGCAGAAGCACAGGTTGAGGTTTAATCGTGAGGAGATTTTATTTACTATTCAATTATGTAAGCCACAATATTTTAGCAGGAAGAACAGGATCAAAGTTTAGGAACACTAACCTGAAAATTGGACTAAAAAAGAAAACATCTGGATTCTGGGGCTCTCACTAGAAGACTAAGTGTCTTGCTTCCCAGAGTGTGGTAGGTAACCAGCAGCTTTGGCACCACCTGGAGCTTGTTAGGAATGTGGAAACGGGTTGTTCCAGGCCTACAGAATCAGAATCTGTATTTGAACGGGATCCCTGGATGATCGACATGCTTATTAAGATATAAGAAGCACTGGTCAAAGGAGGGCTGAGGGGAGCCTGAACATAAGCAGCTGCTCAAAGATGATCGAGGAGACCCAGAAGAGATGTGGAGAGACAATGCAAGCCATCTAGGGCATTTGAGGCTTTGCACTAGGACCAAGAGAATGGTGGGGTCCTTCTCAGGAAGGAAACGCTGTAGAGCTCATAGGATGATAGGAAAGGTGAAATTATGCATTCACTTACAGAGGTGGAGAAGCCTTCAGGGAATACCTAGGTATAGATGCTCAAAGGTATTTGGAGCACATTAGATTACAAAGTCCACTTATAGACATGTAAAAAGGTTTAAAAAGAAAGAAAGAAAGAAAGAAAATCACCTGTAGTGTTGGAATAGAATAAGAAAATGTCAGAACTCAAAGGATAACACGGATAACACAGATGTCATCTAGTTCAACCCTCTCTTGTAATGGGAGGAGTTGTAGGCCCAGGAGAGGGAAGTGATTTGGACAAGTGACGCAGAAAAAACTACCTCATCCAGATATTTGTCACCTGACCGCCAACCCAAGGTTTATTCCACGTCACTGTTACTCTAAAAGTATTGACCTTTTTTCCCAGGAATGCCGAAACTGGCTTCCAGAAAAATATAGCTAGAAATCCCAAAAGAATCAATGGAAATCTTAGCAAATGCCTCAGCAAGAAAACTTCATGAATTTTGTAAACTAGTCACCTTGTGTGGTTCACAGACTTCAGTTAGGTTTTAGGGTTATTTCAGAACATACTTAGTATTGGCATACCAAGACCAACTCTAATCTGGGAAGTTTATTATATGATAATCATATTAACTAGAATTTATATAGCACTTACTTGCCTGGGACTCTAGTATGTGTGTGTGTGTGTGTGTATGTATGCATATGTATATGGACTCACTTAATACAACTACATGAAATAGGCACTAACCCTCTCTTCCATTTTACAGATAGAGAATCTGAGGCACAAACACATTAAATAACCTATCCATGGTCACACAACCAGTAAGTGATGCTGCTAGGATTCAAACAGGCTACAGCTTAGGAGGAGATCAGATGTTTTTCCTCTTTTTCATGTAAAACTGTATAACTTTCTGCAAGCATCAGTTCTGACTCCACAGGCTGTTGGGCTAACAGAAGTGCTTGGCTTGGGGTCATGCATTAGACTATATCCTCTTTGGTTAATCCATGTGCAGTGCTGATCTAACACTGGCTTCTATCCAGTGATGTTAATCCACTTCCATATCCTTTTTAACGCTTTTCAGTCCCATTATCTTGAGGTCATTTCTAGTGACCACCTTAATGTGTTTGCCTCTCAGTGTGTTTCAGTAACAGGACTGCTTCTATTGTTTTCCAAGAACAAAGACTTCTTAACTGGGTTTTCCTTTCTTCATCTTTGGAGTTGAGATATCTGTTTCTGGGGAGTTGAGTTTCCTTAGATGGAAGTCAGGGGCACTGGCTATGATTGTCTCCCTCTTCCATCCTAAGGAAGATTCTTCCAGCGTGCCACCTGTGCCTCCTTTGCAGCATTGTTTGGTAACCATGCTCCGACTGTGTTTCCCTTGGAAGATGCTGGCACAGCTTCCCTGAAATAAATCCTCCCAGCTGGAGAGAGAGCCTGGGCTGAGGGCGGGGTGCAGAAGCAGAGACTCTCTTATGGGGACCTTCATTAATGGCCTTGTGGGTTGCCTTGATTTTCCACACGTCTGACCAAGTCAATTTCCTGTCTTGGATCTCTTTCCTTTTTGTCAAATCCCAAGTTTTCTGCTCTTCATTCTTGGCCTGCCTGTGTGGGTGATTGATTTTAATTATTCTGCTTGAAATGTACCAAGTGCTTGCCTTCTGGAAAAGAATCTGGAGCAGTGTCAGAAGAAGGACCCAAAGTTTAGTTTCCCCAAATTATAAAACAAAGTCTATTTTCTTCCCTTCCTCCCTCTCATCTTTTTTTTCTTAAAAAAAAAAAAAAAAGGAAAAGAAAAATAATTTATATACAATGAAATTGACCTTTTAAATCTATGATTCTCTGACTTTGAGCAAATGTAGAGTCATGTAAGCAAATGTAGAGTCATAATTAATTCTTTTTTTTTTTAACTCCAACTCTTGGAACAAAATATTAAACAAACATGCTAATACTCTGTATCATAATAAAACTATTATTAGCATAAGACTTGGTGGCTTTTCTTCCCCTAGGATTGTTATTCAAAACATTTTAAACATTGCAATATTTTGTTTCTCTTTAAGAGGACTTTCTAGTTCCTGAATATGCAAATATAAATAAACAAGATTAAGATTTTCATAGTCGAATACAGTTGATTCTACCAAGTGTACCTTTAAATTTCTTGGACTCGTGAGTATGAATGGTGTTTTGATCATTCGTTTTGAAGAATCTTGCTTTTATTACTTTGAGCAGTTACTTATTTAGGGCAAGACAGGTAAATCTTATCCAGCTGAGAAATGATGTTTACATTTCATAATGTAAGAAACAATGTTGTGAAAACAAAATAAGGGACACAAATGTAGTCAACTTTGACTCTCATGTAGAACCACAATTTCCAAACTTGGGGAAAAGTAATCATCATATGAGAATGTGGCTAAGGGGAACAATCTGTTTTCAGCTTTATATTTGAAGTTAAAAAAATATAGAGTAAAAAAGAATTTGATTAATGAAGAATAGTCTGTATGATTCTGAATGGAAAAACCAAAAAGCTCAGAAAGTCAACTTAAATAGTCTTGACTTTTAAGTTCTTGAGAAAAAATATTTTTTCCTTAGATTTCTTTACTGAAGAGTCTTTGCACACTCCATCCGTTTCTTCCTCCCACCTCTCATTCTCCAAAACCCAGCTGAGAGAAATCTTTCCCTGAAAAGCAGTTCTGATTCTCAGGGTAGAATTGGGTGTTCAGCTCAGACATCTTCTAGAGATAACCATCATGTGCAACAAACCTCTCTTTATAAGTCTGTCTCCCCCCTTGAGCTGTGGTAATGGCTTATTCACTCTTGTTTTGACAGAGGCCTAGCAAAGAACCCACTTGCTGATGAATGAAAAATGAATGAATAAATATCACTGAGCAGTTAATTAAATGGCCAATATTCATACTCATTTAAATTAATATTGTTAGGCACAGCAAGATGTTGGGAATACAATGATGAATAAAAAATTGTCTTGGTCCTTGTCCTTGTGGTGCTTACAGTCTGGTGAGGGAGAAGAATAATAATATCAATTTCAATTTCAGAGAGGTTTTTTTTTTTTTATGATTGGTAGAATGCATTTTAAATCAAGTGGGTTAATATAACTTGTATTACCATTTTTATGGCACTATTAAGTTTTTTTTAAGATTTTATTTATTTGACAGATATTGAGATCACAAGTAGGCAGAGAGGCAGGCAGAGAGAGAGAGGGGGAAGCAGGCTCCCCACTGAGCAGAGAGTTTGATGCAGGCCTCGATCCCAGGACCTCGAGATCATGACCTGAGCCAAAGGTAGAGGCTTAACCCACTGAGCCACCCAGGTACCCTGGCACTACTAAGTTTTGATATTATTCTGATGAGATTTTAGTTTCAGCAAAGAGCTACTGAATATGACACTAACATAATCAGAAAATATTTGGGTGTTTTTATTTCTTGGGTTTTCTTGTTTGAGTTATTAGGTTACAATATATAAATATTAAGTTTCATGTATTTAATATCAATGGAATCTTTATAAAGAGAACAAAAAGTCAGGTTAGAACATGGCAGTTCTAATTCTAGATCTGCCACTAAGCAACTCTGTGTCTTTAATTGTTAACAGATCTCTCTCTTCTCAGCATACAGAGCTCTAAGAAAGGATGTTATGAGGCCTAGATAAAAACTGCAAAATCTAATAAATTTAAAAATACAGTGATACCATAAATTTTAGAGAAGTTATCCAATTCAGGTAAGGGAGTATTTATTGAGTGTCTTCTCTGTTAGGCACACTAGCCCAGGTAACATAAATGAGAGATCTGAGAATAGGAGCTACTCTGTAGAGGGAGGAAAAGGAGTTTGAGTCTAGATTTTTTTTTTTTTTTTAGAATTAACTACAATTTATTTGGGAAAAGGGGAGAGGAAAGAAAAGGTCCAAATGGAATTTAATTTTCTCTTTTAATTTGAGTTCTTGAAGGAAAATTTTGAGATACTTCTTGACATTTCCACAGTACCCACAGTTGAAGGGGCTGTCCACTGAGAGTTAGGAATCCCCACTGCAGATAGAATCAGAGGAAATTATAAGTTACTCTTCAAGGTTTTAAGCAACTTTCATCTTGAGAATGTATCACATAGAAATAGTGTCAGCATTGATGTTGTTAGCTTCAGCGGACAAATGAGGGTCTTCAAATAGGCCATTCAATGGAGAAGGTAAACTTCTAAGGCAGAATTCCTTAGTAGAGCAGGTGGGAGGAAAAAAAACAAGCTTTAACCACCAGAGAGCCTTTTATTTATATTTTTGTTACATACTGGAATTTGATACTAAATTAAACTTACATGAGTACAAGTGAAAAAATAAAACTACTACTTCAACCTAATACTATTTACTCTATAAATTCTGGTGAGATTTGAAAATCTCTGGAAGGTTGAGGCATGACAGGCTTGATGTTGAAAACTTGCCTTTGAGACCCAATCCGTACGTTACATTGTAGCCACAGCTGCATGTGCTACATATAGTGACATCAATAGAATGGGATGCTAGTGCCTTTCTCTTCAAAAGGCTTGAGTTATATTTATGATGACATTTTTGTAAACTAGTGGTTTTCTTGGCTGATCTAGTAACTTGCATTCAAATCAGTCAAATGCTGATGGCAAACTTTGTCTTTAGAAAATAGTCCAGTTAAGGAGTTCCACCAAAATGGCAGAGGAGTGGGAAGACTCTGTTTCAACCCTTTCGACTGGTCCCCTGAATTTAGCTAGAAATCTACCAAGCCACTCTAAACACCCACAAAACCAGCCTAAGAATATGTGTCTGGATCTCTACAGGGGCAGAGTATCATCAGTTGAGAGGTACAAAAGACAGAGCTGGGATTGCACAGACAGATATTGGAGGGTAAACAGAAAGGGGAGGGAGCCACTAGAAGCTAGTCACTGGAAAGCAACATACCAGTGCTCTGCTCTTGGGGATCAATGATAGTTGGGAGCCCAGTGGCTGTGTGAGATGGGAAGGGACTGATAACAGTGCTCAGACAGAACAAAGGTTTTAAGGGACAACTGCTGGGACCAAGCGGCTGCAGGCACAGACCTACGGTTCCCAGGACTGACCAGAGCAAATGCCCACCCATGGCTGAGAGAACCCAGTGCAGACCTGAGTCAGTGATCCCTGGGCTGGCCATGGCTGTCACTGCAGCTAGCTCTGCTGCTGCAGCTGCAACTGAGAGGACCCAATTTGGACTGGAGACGATGGTCCTGGAACAGCAGCTGTAAGTGCCAGGCTCACCTGGACAGGTATTACTCATGGTTTTGGTGGCATGGGGTACAGAGACAAGCAGGGCCTTGGCTGATCACTGGGAAGGTCACTGGGGGGCACCAGTTTATTTTGCTCTGACCCTCCAAAAGGTGGGAAAAGCCACCAGGGAACAAAAGCCTCCAGAGAACAAAAGCCCCAAAAAACAGTTTCCAAGGAGCCCAGCCCCTTAATAGGGGCAGGGCAACTCTGCAAAACAACTTGGCAGGCTCCTCCCCCAGAAGAAAAGCTAGAAGAACAAGAGGACAACAACCACAGGGTCCCATTAAACTGTAAAACCCCAACACTAGGGGAAAACAGTATATCAAGCTCCTGGTATTGCCTCATAGCCTGTATATTTCTTAGATACAAATTTTCCCTCTTTTTTTACTTACTTATCATTTCAACTAAATGTTTAATACAACGTATTCCATAGTAACTTTTTAACCTGAACTTTTCATACATATACTTTTTTCCTTTTTCTTTTTTATATAATGCATATAAACTTCAATGTAGTCCCAATACTGCCTTTATGTATACCAGTTTTAACTTCTCTATCTCTGGGAAGTAGAGTTTTCCAACAAAGAGGACAAAATACACCCAGGAAGGACTGAAATACCCTTCCTCACCCACATCAAAGGATTATAACCACCTTCCTGTCACCTTGCCCTTTTAATTTTTTCTTTTTTTGTCAGCCTTTTGTTTTATTTTGTACTTTATAAATCTTACTCTTGGAGCTCATTTTGGCTGGATTTTTTTTTTTTTTTAAGTGGTAACTTCCGATTGCTCCAAAACTTCCCAGGGTGCACATTGTCTAGATAGTGATTGATATTTTCAGCTGTACATTCCTTCAACCACAACTCCACAGAATAACTAGGAGGAGGAACTTCCAACAAAGAAAGACCCAGAGACAATGGCCTCTCCCATAGATCTAATGGATATGGATTTAAGCAAGATGTCAGAAATAGACTTCAGGGTAGCAGTTATGAAGACAATAGTCAGGCTGGAGAAAACTATTATGGCAACATAGATTTGTTAAAGGCAGAAATGAGATCTGGCAGAACTTAAAAATGCTATCAGTGAGATACCATCTAATCTAATACTCTAACAGTTAGGGTAAATGAAGCAGAAGAACAAATTAGTGATCTTGAAGACAAACTAATAGAAAAGAAGGAGGGGGAGGAGGCCTGGAACAAACAGCTTAAAATCCATGAAACAGAATACACCAGTTAGAATGGCAAAAATTAATAACAAATGTTGGAGAGGATGTGGAGAAAGGGGAATCCTCTTACACTGTCAGTGGGAATGCAAGTTGGTGCAGCCACTTTGTAAAACTGTGTGAAGGTTCCTCAAAAAATTAAAAATAGAACTACCCTATGACCCAGCAATTGCACTGCTGGGCATTTAACCCAAGAATACAGATGTAGTGAAAAGAAGGACCATATGCACCCCAATGTTCATAGCAGCAATGTCCACAATAGCCAAACTGTGGAATGAGCAGAGATGCCCTTCCATAGATGAATGGATAAAGAAGATGCCATCCATGGAATATTACTCAGATGGGATATTACTCAGCCATCAGAAAGGATGAATACCGAACTTTTGCATCAACATGATGGGACTGGAGGAGATTATGCTGAGTGAAATAAGTCAAGCAGAGAAAGTCAATTGTCATATGTTTCACTCACTTTTGGAACATAAGGAATAGCACAGAGGACATTAGGAGAAGGAAGGGAAAAATGAAGGGGGATAATTAGAGGGGGAGAGGAACCATGAGAGATTGTGGACTCCAAGAAACGAATTGAGGATTTCAGAGAGGAGGGGGCTGGGTGAATGGGTTGGCCCAGTGATGGGTATTAAGGAGGGCACAGATTGCATGGAGCACTGGGTGTTATGTGTAAACAATGAATCTTGGCACACTACATCAAAACTAATGACATACTGTATGGTGACTAACATAACATAATAGAAAATATTAAGGAAAAAAAAAAAGAACAGACCAAGATGTTAGGAACGTATGTGCTAATGCCAAAGTCTGCGTAAAATAAATAGTGAGGCACAGAAAACCCTCTTTGAAGGACAGAGAAAAGGTTCAGAAGATTAAAAGCAGGCAATTCCCACAAAGTGTGTTGAGGGGGGCTAGTAAAACTGTCTGATAGTGGGACTGAAAATGGAAAAGCGGTAGCCATAGTTGCTGATGCCAGATTGTAGCATATGTTTTCATAATGGAGGTTAGGGAACTGATTTCAGTGATGGAGGGAAGAGAAAGCAAAGCCCAGAAATCTTCACATAGTTGGAACTAGGTAATTTTACCTGCATTGATCTTCCAGTGAAGAACATTAAGAATTCTTTCACAGTCACCCAAGAAGAATCAAGCTTCTACATATGCTGTACTGGTCCCAGACCTCCCAGGCTCCACTTGGATGACAGGCAAGACAAATGTTGGCATCAGTTCCAGAAAAGGGAAAAGGGAACCCCAGGGAGAGGGAACTGTGAAGCTAAGGTCCATGAAAAATGGAACAGGGAGACAAGGGGTTGAGAAGAAACAGGACAAGCTCCATAAATGTTTTAAGAACTGTCATATACAGTCTTGGTCTGTGAATTCCTGGAGGCTGGGCTAGAATCCATACAAAGAAGTCATAAAGTGTATAGTTCACCTGAAATTATGTTTAACCAATATCTTGGATAAGCAGAGTGTGAGGGTATAAACACAACTGAAAGTTGACTTTCACCACACACCATCTCTTTAAATGTGCTCTTTGAGAGCAGTCTTTCTCTATCTGGATGAAAACTTGGGCAATCCTACGATTTTTCTGTTCCCTTTTACATAAAAAAAGAAAGTTTTATGGCTACTTAAAGTAAAAAATACAACTTCAAACCAGTAATTAGAAATGATGGGGTCCAGAGAAAATGGCAGAGTAAGAAGACCCTAAGCTCACCTTCTCCCATAGATACCACTAGATAACACCCACATCAGTTTAAATAACCCAGAAAACTACCTGAAGATTGGCAGAACAGACTCTCCACAGTTAAATATAGAGAATAGACCACATGAAAGTGGGTAGGAAGGGCCGAGATTGGTGTCCTGTGCTAAGTGGACCCATGGGACTATCCACAGGAGAGAATGATGCTGTGTGGACATGGGAAGCTGGAGAGAAACAGACTCTGACTATAAGGGAAACCACTCTAGGAAGACAAATGCCCATGACATTTGGCTTTAAAAACCAGAGGGGCCAAGTTTCATGTGTTCCTAGAATCAATGGGATTGCATACCTAGAACTTTAAAATTAATAGGCTCATGGGAGATCTGTGAAGGTGAAAGGGTGAAAGGAAACAAAGTCCCCATGGAGACATGGCATAGAAGCAGTAGTTTGAAAAACACTTGAAATATACGGGAGAGAGATTTGTTTACTAATCTCAGAGTCAGGAACAAAGGAGTTGGTGGGCACCATTTACCTCCCCTTCCCCCAGCATAAACACACAGACACCAGTGTGGCACCAATACCCACTACCTAACTTGCTAACAGTGCACCATGCCCTTGCATTCTTCTACAGACAAGTTCCCTCCAGCCAGGCCTCATCTCCAGGTCCTTTCCCACAGCAGACTTGGGAAAACCTTGCTAACACCATGCATCCTGCCCCTGTGCACTTCTGCAGATCTACCACTTCCAAACAGGCCCGTCTTGTCCTGACAACTACAGGTGCACCCAGCTAGTGCAGATCTTGTTGGCATTGTGCACTCCATCCCCATGGTCACCTACAGTTCTGTGCTACTGCATCTCTGGCAAACACCTGGTCTGACTCAACTCAAGTTGAAGGCTTCCCTGGGCTGGACCACTAACAACACAGGGACCAAACACTGCCCACCACAGTCTACTGAAGATATCTGGACTGAAGACAAAAGTGGCTCAGCCACAATATCAGGGTGAACAATACATTTAAAAGAAACTCTGGAGGTGCCAGGTTCTGAGAAACAGGGGACAGTGCACTGCAGGGCACTACAGGACCTCTTCTTCATAAGGTCACTACTTTCAAGAGCAGGAGATGTAGCTGACTCTCCTAATACATAGAATCAGACATAGGGAGTTAAACAAAGAGATAGAGGAATATGTCCCAAATGAAATAACAGAACTAAATCAAATGGAGATAAGCAATATATTTGACAAAGAATTTTAAGTAATGGTTATAAAGATACTCACTGGACTTGAGAAAGAGTGGAGGACCTCAGTAAGGCCTTTAACAAAAAGATAAAAAATAAACATAAAAAAGAACCAATCAGAGATGAAGAACTCAATAACTGAAATTAAAAATACACTAGATGGATTAAATAGTAGGAAGCAGAAGAATCAGTGACCTAGAGGACAGAGTGATGGAAAGCAATCAAGCTGAACAGGAGAGAGGAAAAAATTAATAATAAATGAAAATAAACTTAGGAACCCCAGTAACATTATCAAGTATAGTAACTTTTGTACTCTAAGGATCCCGGAAGGAAAACAGAGAAAAAAGAGAGCAAAAACTTCACTTGAAGAAATAATAGCTGAAAAATTCCCAAATCTGTGGAAGGAAAGGGAAATCCAGATCAGAAAGCACAAAGATTCCCCAATAAAATCAACCCAAGGAGGGCCACACCAAGACACATAGTAATTAAAATGGCAAAAATATTGACAAAAAAAAGAATTTTAAAGATTGCAAAGAATCAGCAAGGTTGCATACATGGGGAACCACAGAAGCCTATTAGCTGATTTTTCAGCAAAAACTTTGCAGGTCAAAAGGGACTACCATGATATATTCAAAGTGCTGAAAGAAAAAACAAAACAAACAAAACAAAACACTGCAACCAAGAATACACTATGCAGCAAGGCTATCCTTCAGAATGGGAGAGATACAGAAAATCCCAGACAAAGTTTAATAAATCATGATCACTGAACCAGCACTATGAGAAATATTAAATGGAACTTGTTGAGTCAAAAAGAAAGACCATAAGTAGGAGTAAGAGAATTAGAAAACATAAAAGCAGTGAAATTAAGTATACATATAAAAATCAGTCAAGGGATTCACAAAATGAAAGGATGTCATGTATGACACTATATACCTAAAACATGGTGGTGGGGAGAAGAGCGAAGAATGAAATCAAACTTAAATGACTGTCAACTTAGTATAAACTGCTCTATGCATAAGATGTTATATACAAACCGAATGGTAACCAGGAATCAAAATCCAGTAATAGATATGCAAAAAATAAAGAAAAAGGCATCCAAGTATGTCACTAAGGAAGCCAGAAAACCATTAAAGAAGGGAGCCAGAGAAGAAAGGAACTGGGAACTACAAAAACAATGATACAAGAAGTAGTAAAATGACAATAAGGACATACTTATCAATAATTACTTTGAATATAAACTAACTAAGAGCTCCAATCAAAAGGCACAGGATAATGGATAGGAAAAAAAGCAAGACCCATCCATATGCGGCCTACAAGAGACTCATTTCTGACCTAAAAATATATGCAGATTGAAAGGGAAGGGATGGAAGAGCATTTATCATCAAAATAGAGGTGAAGAAAAACCTGAGGTAGCAACCTTTGCACCACAAACTTTCTAGTAAAGACTGTAACAAAGATAAAGAGCCACACCATATAATCATAAAGAAAACAATACAACAAGAATATATAACAATTGTAAATATTTTTTTTTAATTTTATTTATTCCTTTGACAGAGACAGATCAGAAGTAGGCAGAGAGGAAGGCAGAGAGAGGCGGAAGCAGGATCCCTGCCGAGCAGAGAGCCTGATGTGGGACTCGATCCCAGGACCCTGAGATCATGACCTGAGCTGAAGGCAGAGGCTTTAACCCACTGAGCCACCCAGGCGCCCCAACAATTGTAAATATTTTTGCACCCAACATGGGAGCACCCAAATGCATAAAGCAGCTAATAACAAACATCAAGGAAATGATCAATAATAATACAATAATAGTAGGTGACTTTAACACCCCACTTAAATCAATGGATAGATCACCCAAACAGAAAATCAGCAAGGAAACAGTGGCTTTGAGTGACACAATAGACCAGATAGATCTAACTGATATATTCAGAATACTGCATCCTACACAGCAGAGTACACATTCTTCTCAAGTGTACATGGAACATTCTCCAGAAGAAATCACAGGTTAGGCCAGAAAACAAATTTCAACAAATTCAAAAAGATAAAAGTCATGCCATGCATCCTTTCTGACTACAACACTATGAAACTAGAAATCAACCACAAGAAAAAATACAGAAGGAACATAAACACAAGGAGGTTAAATAAAGCATGAATGGGTCAACCAACCAATCAAAGAGGAAATTAAAAAATATATGGAGACAAATGAAAATGAAAACACAACAAAATCTGTGGGATACAGCAAAGGCTGTTCTAAGAGGGAAGTATATATTAATATAGGTATAACTCAAAACGCAAGAAAACTCTCAAATATATAACCTAATCTTACAATCAAAGGTCCTAAAAAAAAAAAAAATAGAAAAAAGCAAAGAAAACCCAAAACCAGGGAAGGGAAGGAAATACTAAAGATTAGAGCAGAAATAAAAGGCATACAAACTAAAAACAAAACAAAACAAAAGAAAAATAGCCAAAAACCCACAGTGGAACAGATCAATGAAACGATGAACTTGGCCTTTGAAAAGATCAACAAAATGGTTAAACCGTTACGTTTATAGACAGAGAGAAAACTTTAGGTTCATAGAGAGACAGAGAGAACTCAAATAAACAAAATCAGAAATGAAAGAGAAATAACTTACACCGCAGAAATACAAAGCATAACAGAATATTACAGAAATGTATATGCCAAAAAATTGGACAACCTAGAGGAAATGAATAAATTCTTAGGAACATATAACCTACCAAAACTAAATCAGGAAGAAATAGAAAGTTTAAGCAGACCAATTATCAGCAATTCAATTGAACCAGTAATTTAAAAACCCCAGAACCAGACAGCTTCACAGGTGAATTTTATCAAACATTGAAAGAAGAGTTAATACCTATTCTTCTCAAGCCATTCCAAAACATAGAAGAGGAAGGAAACTTTCTAATCCAGTCCATGAGACCAGCATTACTTTGATATAAAAACCAGATAAAAACACTACAATAAAGAGAACTATAAGCTAATATCTCTGAGAAACACAGAAGCAAAATTTCTCAACAAAATATTAACCAACTGAATCCAACAATACATTAAAACAATCATTCACCATGATCAATGGGATTTATTCCTTTGATATGAGGGTGGTTCAATATTCACAGCCTCTCTTCTGCAGAGGTTTTAGTGCTCTTGGGGTGGTCATTAAACAAACCCCCCACGATGGCTTGCTCTACACACACACAATGTGCAGGTCTTCCCCATATAGCAGCATTTCTCCCCTGTTCCAGCTGGCCAAGCCTTTCTCTCTTCCTCCTCCCTTGGTCCCTGCCCCTGCCAGCTGGAGGAGGCAAGTGGACCACTAAAGCCCCTTTCCCTTAAATTGAGATGATGATAAAGAGGAGACTCTCTAAACTTTTCCCCATAAGATCATATCCAATTTCAAAGAACTTGACCCTTTATACCCTGTATGTTGCAGACAAGTCCTCTAGCAATTGCTTAGCCATAGCAGTCTGTTTCACAATTCACTTTGGAATTTGGTGGAGAGGGCTTTTCAGATGTGTAGTATACTATCATGCTGAGTTGGGGGCTAGAGTCAGTTGGTACTTTCCAAACTTTATTTTGGCCTTGTTTTATCATTTTATGGCAGTGCCTCAGGTGAAAAAAAAGAGGAATGTCTCAAATGTTGCTCTACATCCTTCACTGTTACATCATCTGGAGCATCTCCACTATTATGTTTCTGACATATTGAGGTTTTATGTAAGATTTTATTGGAAAAGTATTATGCAGCCAAATAAAAGATGGCTTACGTGTTAAAAACATCTTGACTGATGACTCATTCACTTATTTGTCTACTCTAAGTAAGATAGCAGTTAAGGCAAGTTTACTCTGATCTTAAGCTAGCACAGCTAATCAGCTGTTTTCAATTCTAATTATTATAAAAATAGCTCTTTCTAGTTAGGCCATTTACTTGCTGGGGGAACTTGAATGAGTTACTGGAATTCTAAAAATCTCAACTTTCTCATCTGTTAAAAACCTGTCTGGTAAAATGCTTTGAATCTTGTACATTGAGTGGCTAACATGATGTCATAATCATTGTTGGTACTCAGGAATTCAGTTATATGGCCCTCTCAAAGCTGTCTGGAAAGTCAATGAGCAATGTTCCTAGAAACCATCCTCTACTGTGTTACCAGTTTGAAGAACTTTGCCCTAGTGATACCTGTGCCAAGGGGACACAATGTCCTCTCAAACCATTTCCTTCTCCTATTCCTTAAATGAGAGATTTAAACTTCTCAGAGAGTTTCCTTGGAGACTTTTATCATGGGTACAGGCACAAAAAGCCCATCTGGGAAGCTGCTCCTAAACAGAAAACTGAGCAAACATTACTGGTAGCCCAGAAATGTCCTCTCTAACTTGAGTGCAGACTAGTCCCAAGGAATGGAAAGAAAGCTTTATGACAAAAGAATTAACAACTGTTATAGATTCTATTTGGAAACTGCAGTTACCTCAAGTCTGCTAATTTCCAACACCTCTTAGTGTCCCCAAAGAATAATTCCCAATACCATAATTTCCAGATGAAGTGTGGATCTTGTGATGGTTAATTTAACATGTCAACTTGGCTAGGCTATAGTGCCCAGTTGTTTGGCTTAGAAATTGCTGTGAAAATATTTTGCATGTGATTAATATTTAATCAGTAGACCTTAAATAAATGGGGGGTGGGCCTCATCCAATCATTCAAAGGCCTGAAGGGTGAAAACCGGTTTTTTGGAGAGGAACAAATTTGGTCTCAAGTCTGCAACATAAAAACCCTGCCTGAGTTTCCAGCCAGGCTGCCCTGATCTACAGATTTTAGAGTCAAAGACTTAACATCAAATCTTACTTCATTTCCAGCTTTCAGGACTCTTGTACATATTTCCGACTTGTCAACCCCAACAATCACGTGTCAGTTTCTTAAAATAAAGTTCTCTTTCTATGTTGTATATATCTGATTGGTCGTTTCTTTGGAGGACCTTGACTGATAGAGAGCCCATCTCGTACTTCTTATAGTACCTAGCACAGTGCTGAACTGACTTTTCTTGGGAGAAGTCATCATTTCTCGAAAATGAACTATAACGCTATCTGGAAAAGTTCTGCTCTGAATTTGAAGCTGCCCTGCGACGTACTACCTCTATCAGACTCATCTTTTTGCTCAGCCCTACATCTTTTTGGCAACTCGACCATATGCAGCCTAGATCATTCCCTAATGTGGTGTCTGCCCACATTAAGCCCTTCACGGCAGAAGTCACAATGACTTCAGTACTAAGGCCCAACTGACAGGACTCATGGAGACTGTTTTCCCGAAGAGGCTGCCAAGAGGGAACAGGTGACATAAATTGCAAGTGCAGGGAAATTAATGTCACCTCAGATAGAGATTGATAAAAAGAAAGACTAGAGATAGAAAGGAGTCAACAGAGAATTGTTGCTCGAAGATGTGTTGTTCTGAGATACAATGGCTTCACATGGATATTTAAACTCCTTAGAGAAGCCCATGTAACCAAGCAAATAGTAGTGGAGTAAAACACCACTTTGAATTTGCTATTCTTTCTTCTGCCTCACTTTTTCTTCATTTATGATCTCCTAGAATGGCACAACCCCCCCTCTCCCGCCAAACCAAAGTGTTGGCATGTAAGTTTTGTCTAATTTTTGTCTTCAAAAGACCTGGGCTAAGACACTAGCTGTAGGACCTTAGTAAATCATGTGACCAATCTAAGTTCCAATTTCCTCATCTTTTTTTTTTTTTTTTGACAGAGATCACAAGTAGGCAGAGAGGCAGGCAGAGAGAGAGGAGGAAGCAGGCTCTCCGCTGAGCAGAGAGCCCGATGCGGGGCTCAATCCCAGGACCCTGAGATCATGACCTGAGCCAAAGGCAGCGGCTTAACCCACTGAGCCACCCAGGCGCCCCCCAATTTCCTCATCTTTAACATGGAAACCATAAGAGTAATTTCTCTGTAGGAACGTTCCGAGGACCAGATGGGATAATGCACAACTCTTGGGGATGCTTTTAATGATTGACAACCGTAGCTGTTGCTACCCCCTGCAGAAAGTGCATAGGGACAGCCCTACATGGAGCAGGGGCTAAAGCTTTCCAAAGATGCCAATAACCAAATGACTCAATCTGTCTAATTCTGGGGCCAAGCCTATTGCTGCTGTGTACCTAAACCACGTGTTGTAAAACGAGCAGAGCAGAATGCCTATTCCCTCAGGGCAGCTGGCCTCCAAGTGAAAGAGGAATGAGGAGGGCATTCCCAGCATTCTTCCTAACCTCATTCATCTAGTATCTCTGTTTCAGAAGGAAGGTGTAATGGGTGGGCCAATCAGCCAGCAGTGTTTAAAGAAAGTGCCTTTTCATGAAGACCAGGGGTGGTGACGACATTTCCCATCCGCTGCCATACTTTGTAACATTTTATCATGTCCTACCTCGGATTTCTTTAGAAGAAATGTCACTTATCCTGAAAGAGGAAATAGGATAGATTTTGAGGTGGATTTCAGGGTTAGAGTACAGAATTAGAGGAAGCAGTTGGTCTAGGTTCTAAGCCCTTGCAGATCTATCTTGGGGAAAATGGTTGCAGAGTATGGTGTGTGTGTGTGTGTGTGTGTGTGTAAAATAAAGAAGTTAGAGAATCAAGCATATAAAATGATTGAGAACTTGGGGTTTTGGGGATAAGGAGATTCTATAACTGAGTGTACCCAGCATGGGGAATCAGAAGAGAGGCATCCTCTTCTCTATACTGGAGAACACCCAGCTACACCAGGGACAGAACAAGCCTGCACCTGCTGTTACTGCCTTTCTTTAGTGGACAGGGGTTATACCAGGCTCCAGGATTTCTAGTCTGGAAGGTGGCAGGGAGGGAGGAGGTGAGATCCAATCTCTAGGCTACCAATGTTTCAGTTATACCATATGAAGAATGGGAGTCTTCAACAGAACAAAAAATGTTCTCTTTTCAGGACCATAATAATGGAGAGACCTTCTTAGACTGAGGAACTATAGTTGGGAGTCTAGAAGCTACTACAGTAGGAGGGAAGGAAGACACACCTGTTGATGTTAGAAGGAGGTCTTAGATTAATTTTATTAGAATATTTGAAAGATCAGATCCTTTAGTAATTCCCTGAGTTGATAACTTAAGATGGCTTCTTGTTTACATCTTAGTTTTTTGAAAAAAGGCTAGCATAATGATTAAAAATATATATTCTGGGGCACCTGAGTGGCTCAGCCAGTTAAGCATCTGCCTTTGGCTCAGGTCATGATCCTAGGGTCCTGGGATGGAGCCCACTATACAGTGGGGAGCCTTCGTCTCCCTCTCCCTCTGCTTGCTGCTCCCCCTGCTTGTGCTCTAAATAAATAAAATCTAAAAAAGAAAAAAGAGAGAGAGAGAGAATATACATTCTTGGGGTGCCTGGTGGCTCAGTTGGTTGAGAGGCTGACTCTTGATTTAGCTCAGGTCATGATCTCAGGGTTGTGATATGTACTCTGCACTGGGCATGGAGCCTGCTTAAGATTTTCTTTTTGCCCCTCCCACCAGCTAACATGCATTAGCTCTCTCTCTAAAAACAAAAACAACGACGTCAAAAAGAATATCTATTCTGGAGTTAAACTGCCTGCATTTAAATCCTGGCTCTGCCACTTACAAACTTTGTGACTTATGCTTCAGTCTCCTCAAATGTGAAGTCAGGATCCTAATAACTAACTCATGCGATATAGGGATGATTAAAGAAAGTTAACATATGCAAGCATTTGGCACAGTACCTGACACATAATAAATGTTCACTAAATGTCAGGTAGTAATGTGGTCTTTTTTTTTTTTTTTAAGATTTTATTTATTTTTTTGACAGAGAGAGATCACAAGTAGACTGAGAGGCAGGTAGAGAGAGAGAGGGGGAAGCAGGCTCCCTGCTGAGCAGAGAGCCCAAGGCAGGGATCGATCCCAGGACCCTGAGATCATGACCTGAGCCGAAGGCAGAGACTTAACCCACTGAGCCACCCAGGTGCCCCAGTCTTTTTCCCCCTCCCCCCCTCCCCGTGGGGATCTTCACTTCCCTCGAGGAAATGGAGGTTCCCAAAAGCCTCCCAGAAAAGGCTGAACATGCTCACAGTCAGCTCTTAACGATGGAGCCTTTCTTCAGAAGGAAGAGCCTGAGCGGAACAGAGTCAGAAAGATAAAATTCAGAGTTTGACGTAAGGGTTTCTGGCTCAGAGTTATTTGAAAGTACAAACAGGTAGCGTCCTGAAGACTTGGGAGCTGCTCAGTGATCCCATAGAGGTACCACGGGCAAACAAATCATTTAGCAGAGCCCGGAGTGTTCCTTGGAGATTCAAGCAGGGGGCCTGAACTGAATTATTTTTGTTTCCATTTCCAAAGAGAAGCTGGAAGGGAGGGGCATTTGGATTCAGAGAGTAAAATGGGGTTATTGGATGAGATGATCTCTAAAGACCGTTCCAGAATTCTGCAAGACACTGAGTCTCCGAGCATGACGAAAAGAAGGGGGATTAAAAACTATTCAATGCAGGAGAATTCAGGCAGATGCTCAGGAAAATATGTCCCAACCAAATTCCTGCTGAGCCCCAGAATACCCTGGTAAGGGAAAGGATGTGAGATTCATAACCAGAGTTATGGAAAATAAAATGAAGCACGAAAGGTTGGGGGAAAGTCGTACATTGGCAGAGAGGAAAGCCTCTTTTCCAGCCAGTCTCATTTCACCATGACTAAAAGTTATGTTTTGTCAAAGAAAGCTTTAAAAGGATTTGGATGATCAAGTTCAACAGTGGCTACGGACAAATTATCTCTATTCTCTTTTAAAATCTCCTGTTTAAGCAACAGTTGTTAGGCCCAGACTTACAAGGGTAAAATAATTCACAAATTATATTCAATTGTGACTGTCTAAAGATCTCAGGATTCATGTAATGGTCCCACATGTCTCTCAGAAGCAGTCCAAATAGTTGTGATATGCAGTATAGTTTGTGTGCTATAAGGTCATGAAATTAGACTGTAAAACCCCATTTGATGGATAAGGATATTAAAATGGAATTAAAGTATTATTGCAAGAGAGGAATTCTTGTGCTTCAAGAGATGAAAGATGGGGGAGGCTTTGGCAAGTCCAGGGATGAGACAAGCAGCTGCTGTACAAATCTCTATGCTATTAGTTTACCAGAGCATCCCTAAAGTTTCCAGTTCACAATCTCTTGACCTACACAATCACCAATCATTCTGCCAAGATGTTGACTCCACATTCAGTACAGAAGATGCAGCCTCTCTATTCAGTTGCTCAGCAAAGCCTCAGACTCGCCATGTTTTCTCTCTCTTAGCCATTGAATCTCTAATATGGCCTTTGTCACCCTGCTTCTTATTCTTTTCTTGGGAGGAAAGAGGAAGGGAAGGGAAGAGAAATGTTAAAAGGCATCAGCTGAAATCTGAGACGAGACAGCAGTCTTCCCCTAGTGCTGTCTTCCTGCTCACACCAAGTTTTACTGTCTTAAAAGCATAGCACAGTTTTCAAAAGCAAAGCAAACCATTAATGTTATGACTCCAGCTTGGGTAAACTTTTCTTCAGAAACAGAGGACATGCCTGTTAACATTGATTCCCTTTATCTCCAGCTGTCATCCTCTTTGGGAAATGGATTCTCATATGGGAATGACCTCCAACAACACCAAGCATATTGGGACCTTACCATTTTTGAAAGAAGTGGCTATATTCACTCATATCAGGTAGAGAAAATGTACACCACCCCCCCAAAAAGTGGTTTCATCTCTTGGTCATTCAGTGACTCAGATTTCCTACCTGAAAATTAGAAAACTAATCTCAAGCCAGTGTCTCTGTGACAAGCCAAAACGTCTGAATATTTGAAAATGTGTGCATGTAGGGTACCAAGTGCACTCATCCAAGGGACTGACTCACATTTGGCAACTGTGTAATGCCAAATAGCATCTCGGTCAAAAATTTCGTGGAATTAAAAAAAAAAAAAATCAGCACAAAGAATATTTGTTGTAAACAAAACAGACTCAGTTGTTTGTTCTAATTTTTCTGAGCCCCCATGGTTGATTTAGCTCAGAGTGTGCCTTGGTTGGTTTGCTCACAGGCCACCTGTCTCACTTTTGTCAATCTTTACTGTGACATATGTAATGGCAAAAAAATCTAAGACTTGGGTTCAAATTCCAGCTTGCTAGGAACATTTCTAACTACCCTAAATCTCAGTTGTATCATCTGTAAAGTGGAAATGAGAATAGTTTTCACTGTGATAGTGTTGTGAGGAGTAAACCTAAGGTACTTGAAGCCCCCAGTTTACAGCAGACCCTTGGTAAGTAAATAGCAGCTTAAGAAGGGCAAACATTGTGAATGAGTGATTTTGCACAGGGCGCAATCATTCATCTATTTAAAGCCCCTCCTGTTGCCTCAGGGTTTCTCAAAAGTGTGATCGCTGACCATTTGTTACAGGATCCCTCAGGGTGCTTGTAAGACACAGAGATTTCTGATCCCCATCCCAGATATTGTAAATCAGGAACTCTGGCTATCACTATATGTAACGCCCACCCCCCCACCCAGTGCCCACCGAATCTCCAGATGACACTTGAGTGCCTTAAATTTGAAAACCATTGATTTTAGGGCACTAGCTACAATCTATTATCCTTTTTATTCACTGCTTTGTAAAAGACATAGATAGGTTATAGGTTTCAATGACTAAAAAGGTTTCTGATTCCTGAGATCCATAGGTCCTCTGAAAGATTAGATAATATCATTTGGGGGAAGTTTAAAAAGCCAGTCAAGATACTTTGTAGGAAAGCTATTTTTTATTTTTCCTTTTTTGCTGGTCAACTGAGTAATTCTGTGCTATTATTTAGGCCCAATGGACAGCACTTACTCAATTCCCTGGGCTATTAAACACAATTTTATATTATTTGCTCATTTAGCTTAATAAAACACCAAATGCTATAGAAGACACTAGGTGTCAAATCCACTTACTCTTATATTCAATAGTCCAAAAGAAACATTTGACCCAGGAGCACTGAAGTCTTGAATTTACAGTTCAGTAGAGAAAATTATTCAGCAGACAGGAGACATCTGGCTAGGATGGATACATATTAGCACAAAGGTAAGAACAGTCTCAACAGCAGACACTGGCCACTCCTTCGGCAATGGAGAAGTGTGGCCCCAAGGTATCTACTGAAAAAAGCAAAAATAAAGTTGGCAGAGATGTCAGATTACCAGAGCTCATGTAGCAGTGAGACCAAGAAAGCCCCATGAAACCTGAAATATGGGCCAATGTCACTGGTGAAGACTAGAAGTTCCAACTCCACTTTGGTAAAAAGCCTGTATTGAATGGGACCTAGAGCTGAAGAGATACAGAGAACTTGGACAGGAGCCATGAAAGGCAATCAAGATCAATCAGGCTTCAGAGAAATACATTCTCGGAGGGACTGGCTTCTTTCAGACCAGAGCAAAGAGTTGTGGGCTGGGAGGATGGTTGCACAGAGGAGATTAACAGTGCCTTTAAATAGGTAACTGATAGTAGTATAAATGTTTCTACTAACAACATCAAATGTAGGAGTTGGGCTGAACTTCAGCAGAAATTGGGCTTGAAATTGAAGACCTGGTTGCCAGGGAGAGTGGTAATTCTGTTTTTAGTGTTTCAGGGAAAGCTCTAGTGCTGCTTTCCTGCCTCAGAGCACCCTCTCCCTTTAGCCTCATCTGTCATTCCAGTAGCCACCAGTTCCTGACTTAGGGCTGACAATATGCCAGGTACTGGGCTAACTGCTTTATCTGTCCTTTCTCATTTATTTAATCTTCATTGCAGCCCTGCAATGTGGGTAGTGGTATGCTCATTTATAGAAGAGAAAACAGGCTCCAAGAGCATAAGCAACTTTTCCAGAGTCACAGAGTCAAAAAGTGGCAGACCCAATGTGTCTTCTAAATCCTGAAAGCACTATTTTATCCTTTTTACTTGTCTGAAGCCCCCTGGAGGCCAGTGTGACTGGAAGCAAGAGAGCAAGGGAGTGAGTGAGTGGGGACAAGGGGAAAAGACAAGGTCGAAAAGTAAGAGGTTAGAACCAGGGCAGCTACCTGATGAAAAGTGCCTTTCAAGGCCATGCAGAATGTTGGATTTTCTTCTGAATGTGAAGGGAAGGCACTAGAGACTTTTGAGAAGAAAAGTATTAACCTAGGTTTCAAATAGATCTGTGTGAACGTCTTTTAAGGGAGAGGAGGTGGAAGCCGGGAAAATAATTGTGTAGCAATTTTAATAGCCCCGATGAGAGAGGGCGGCTTGCACTGTTAAGTGTTAAACAGCATGTGATATACTGGTAAATGATATATCCAAAGTCACATAGGTAATAAGGCTGAACTAGGCTAAATTCAGAACAAGGCTCTATCTGAAACCAGACCCTGTGATCTTTCCCTGACTACAGTGAGCCAATGGTCACAGGTTAATGAGAAAGGGATGTCCTGAACCTGAGGCCAAAACATAGACAGTTTCCAGTGTGCAACACTTATGACTGAGTTGTTTGGTTTTACGCGAATATATGTGTATGTATCCTGTATGTCCCTGGATCTTCTTCCCTCACACCAAAAAAAAAAAAAAAGGAGAGTTGACAGCTGATTATCCAAAACACAGAAGAAAAAAAACAAAACAAAACAAAACCCCTTATCCAACATGTCAGCCTACTTTGAAGATTAATGGAGGTCAGCTACAACCCAGAACAGTACCATGATGATGGTGAAAGGTAAAGTTGTTTTAAGCTGTATTCAGTAGAGGATGGGAGGAGCCACTCAACAAATGAAAAGACTCTGTAGCCACATTTGCACAGCAAAAGCCAAGTGGAAGATTGAGCAATTACCTAGTAACTGCAGGCTGGGGAGTCAGCCAATTTGGGTAACTCAGATAAAAACATGTGCTTTGGCTGCTTCTCTTGCCTGAATTACTCGATAATGGCCCAACTGTCTGTTTTGCTTAGCTGAAGAGAACAAGAAACAGGTCCATCTGAGTTGGAGACCTTCCATGGGTCATGGTGCAGCCCAGGCTGAGGAGGCAGCATGGGAAAGGCTGCCCCTAGGAGCCTGCCTTCAGGCTGGCATGAGGTAGTCAGCCTGGTAAAGACTGCTTTGTTGGTGTCCTCTGCCACGTTCTGGACACCCAAAGATAAACAATCCTTATTTTGATGTTTCTCAAAACTTAGTCTTGTGACAAAGTTGAGAAAATATAATTACAAAAAATCTGTGAAATGTAGAGATATTCTCTGAAGAGATGATGGGAAGACAAAGGCAGTAACTGACCCATTCTGGGATGGGGTAGATGGTGGGCAACAGCTATGGAAGGCTTCCTGGAGGAGATGATGCCTGAGGTGGGACCTAGAAATGAGTAATTATTAGCAAGAAAAGAGGGAGGGGAAAGGGTGAGTGAAAGCTAGTGTGAAGGCTTGTGGCATTTTTCCCCACTTGGTAAAAGTTAAATTCCCAAACAATAATAATTAATAATATTCAGGCTTTACTATGCCCATGACATTTTACTAAGTACTTACCAGGAATTATATTACTGCATCTTCACAATAGCCACGTGGAAATGGGCTATTATTATTCTGTTTTGCTTATGAAAAAATTGAGGCACAGTTCAATAATTTGCCTATAATCACACCAGTGGGATATGGCAAAACCTTCAGACTATCGGACTTCAGAGTTTTTTCAGTTTTGATTATATCTGTAATGTGGCTCTTCTAGCCCTAGGTACCACCGTGCAATGTCCATACCGGTCCATGATAGGTCAGATTAAATGCATGCTTCACAGAGGCCAGAAATCTGCTCTTAGAGTAGAACTATCTAGTAGCCGAATGGCCTGCCTGCTCCTGAGTCAGTTCAACACTACCTGAATTCTCTTTGGTACCTGGCACCTTGTTCCCAGCGCTATGTGAGCTCAGTGTGCTCTCAGAACCCATGAATTCCCTGTAGACTCCGACTGCCTTCACTTAGTTCCACTACAGTCTCCCTCCTCCCATTGTAGCAGAAGTGCAAGCCTGTCTTTGTTAGAATTTTCTTGATCCCTATCCCACCTTCCATTACTGATCTCCTGCACGTGCCAGGCTCTGCTGAGGACCCTGTGAAGCTAGCTTTGCCCACCAAGACTTGTAAGACACGCTTTTACAGTTGTCATAAAATGTACCAGGCCATGTTCTGAAAGATGAATGATGAACTTGGAGAATTGCACATGGTCTCGCTTGGAGGAGTTTCAACCAAAGATGAAATTTTGTGGTTCAGAACCATACTGGCAAAGTAGCAGACTCACTCCAGCGCATCTGAAAGAAATGAGCTAGTAACTAGTAGTGGTTCTCTAGAGACTTTACCCTGGTTCCGGGAAGTAAATATTTTGAAATCGAATTTGTAACAATGGTTTCCATCTTCAAATATAGCATCATAACTCTGTTGGGTTTAAAAAAAAAAACATTTTTGCAAGCATTCAAATCACCTCTGTAATCTAAATTATATAGAGTTTTTCTATGCCCAAATTACAGAAGGTGACACCTCTACTGGTCTGAAAAACTCTTTTAAGATCAAGAAGTGAGTTTATGTGGAAAGCAAATAGATGTTTTCCATTTGTGCTGAGGTCGGGATATGAGAACATGGAACTCATTACCAGCATAGATACTCCACCTCTGACTTTATTTGAAGAAATGGATAGAGCACTGTCCTCCTGGGGTTGCCTGGGGTAGGGCAGGGCTTGCCAGACTTCTGGTGTTCTAACAGCCCGGCCTGGGCTTGCCTGATCTCCTGTCACGAGCTCCACCCTCCTAAATTAATAGATCATATTTTTACTGTGTGTTTCTCATTCATCGTCTCACTTTTGCCTCATACAAATCTTCCTTCTACTGTTGAGGAAACTGCCTTCAATGAGGTTAGAGTTTTTATACAGTTTATTGGTGTTAAAGAATGAGCTAAAATCCAGGTGTCCCATCTCATACTAAGTGATATATGAATATGAAAAATGTCACAGGTATAGACAAGATCTTTGTTGAAAAAAAAGGATATTTTGAGACTTTATAAAGAGCTCTTTCGGAATTTGAAGTTTTCTTAGGGTGTTCAGGTATATTATTCTGATTATTTTCCTTTCAAACTTACTCTATTAACTGAGTATTTATCTAGTGTTTACCATATTACACACCGGAATACAATGGAAAGCAAGTCCCTCCCAGGGCTCACTATCCTTTATTTATTTTTTATTTTTTTAAGATTTTTATTTATTTATTTGACAAAGAGAGATCCCAAGTAGGCAGAGAGGCAGGCAGAGAGAGAGGAGGAAGCAGGCTCCCTGCGGAGCAGAGAGCCTGATGCGGGACTCGATCCCAGGACCCCGAGATCATGACCCGAGCTGAAGGCAGTGGCTTAACCCACTGAGCCACCCAGGCGCCCCTATCCTTTATTTTTTAATATCCTTTTCTCTTGCTGTCCACCCCTAAACCCTGCTCTCAGCCCCCACCAGCTACAGATGCTAGGTAGATCCTTGGTAAGCATTGTAAATGTTGATACAATTTAAAAAGGGAGAAGAGCCTTCCCTGCAGGGGGCTTCACATACTCTGAGCCTTTGGAAATCTATCTTCTTTGGAATGGCTTAGGAAACCCAAACAACCAGAAACCACTTACAATTTTATTCTCCTGAGGTCTCCACAGATTTGTAAAAATAATCTGGTGCTCTGGAGAACTCTTGGATATTAACACCAAAAGCCTAATTATGTTAATCAATGTTCCTTAAATTTCAGGTCCCCATTTGTCACATGAGGACATGATATACAGAAAACCATTAGAAAGGTGTAAAGGACCATGTAAATAAAGGTACCAATGTGATGATCAGTAAAGCTAATAAAATACCACAGTATAAAGAGTACCAGGTACTAAAGTAAAGTATGATAAACTTTATCATATTTTAAATATGATAAAATATCATAAATATATGATTTTTGAATAAGTCCTAAAGAATGTTCACTTAGCCATGTAAGCAGAATAACTAAAAGAAGAAATGTCACCAAAGTGGTAGCTTATGTTTAACTTCATCCTTTTTTATAAGAAACTAGTTCCCCAAAATGTAAATTAAAACTTTATATAAAGAAATAAATGAAATATAACACTTTAAAAATTATCTATTAAATTAGAAAAATAACTAAGACATTAATTCCACTGGTACACAGGAGAGACAGTGTTTTGAAGAATACCTCAGACACTGCTGGTAGGGATATAAGTTAGTGCAGCATTTTGGGGACAATTAATGATTTTTAAGAGTCTTTAAATTGTGTATGCACATCCATTCCAGTTCTAAGAATTTATACTTGAGAAATACAGATGTGAATAAAAAGGTAGCTAGGAGATGTTCATCATGGTCTTACTTAAAATAGTGCTTAAAGTACAGAAATTAAGAATATGGTACCTGATATCATTGAGCTGCTAGATTCGAACCCTGATTTTGTTATTTCTTACTGAGATTCTAGACATACTGCTTTATAACTTCTAAATTTGCAAAATAAAGCTGATAATAACAGAACCTGTTTCATGAGGTGGCTATGATTGTTTAACAAAATACATTTAAGGCACTTAGGGCATACTAGGAAGTGCTCATGGTGTTAGGTTATGTTCATTATAATGAACAATTACAAAAAATCTACATATCTAATAAATTGTTTCCTCCTAGCAATATAGTGCTATATACCAATTAAAATGATACTGTAGGTGAATATTTGACTTAGAAAGATAATTATTATGTTAAAGAGGAAAAGCAGGCTATAAAATAGTATTTACTATGTGACTGAATCCAAACAGATGTTAACCAGACATTATCTAGTCTACCTGAACTTGTTTTGAATTTAAATGCATTTATGCCTCTAAAAATGTAGTTGTGTTTCACAAGGGCAAAAATCAAATAGTGCTAATTTCAGTTCCTTTACCTTCTGAGGTGGGGGGTCAGTAAGATTTTTTTCTGGGCTAATATCCTTTTGGTACTTAGTGTGCTGCAATCCAAATGACTTCTAATAATAAAGGAGAAGCACTTCTTTTACTAACTGGTGAAGTCCTCCATGCCATAACAAAGTCCCAAAATACTATCTAATGTCATAATACTATTAGAGTAATTATATACATAATTTACCAAGTCAAGAAATACTCTACCTACCAGCATTCAAGTTGCTATAACAATTTTTAAAAGCTTGAACTATGATTCTAATCATGTTTATTATGAGATACTTATAACAGATATCATTTACAATAATGTGGGATTTTAAGAATGACATTTGCATAATATAAAAGTACTGCTAAATAGGAATGCTCTCTTGTCCAACAAACAAGATTCACTTAAGGGTACTTAAGTGAATATAGTTTATATTGTTTATAGTTTATATATTATATAATCATAATTTCTATTTGATTCATATTTGATGAATCATATTATGATTCATATGAATCATAATTCATAATTTATTCATGAAGTACAGGGTCTTAAGTGAATATAGTGAATATATCACTTAAGTGATATAGTGTGACTTCAGTTTCAATGTCTGAATTTGTGATTCAATTGATTTACATACCAAAAATGTATCCTTACTCTCTCAGATTATGAATCTCTGAATCCCTAAGAGATACTATTTGTTACTCAGGTCTTTGCTAATTCAGTGATAAAAAGTCTTCCTCCAATCCTCACAAAAGTTGTTTGATCACCCCCCAATTCAAGCAAAAAAGTACTGTGCCTACATGTGTACTCTATTACTAACATGGAAACACTTCAGTTCTTTGTTGATGTTACAAAATTAGGACCTCTGACTTCTACCAATAGAAATGAAAACATAGGCATATGTTTGTATCATATGGAATTTTTTAGTACTTTCAAATCTATCTCATTTCATTATTAATATTAACTTTATATGCAGGATATATAAATCTCATTCACTTTGACAACTTTGAGCCTCTTTGTTATGGAAGTTCTACTTCCACTTTGGGCATTCATCTTCGGAAACAAAAAGTATAGTGATGTGGTTTATAAAAATTCTCTGAACAGTTAGAGGGTGGTGAGCACAGGAAAATGACAAGAGAGGAGAACTAACACTCACAATCAAGCACCTCCCAAGCTAAATGATGCCAATTATATCCAGCTGGGAAATGCTATAAGCTGCTAACAGTGCAGAGCTTGGCTAGACTACAAGAGCTTTCCTCCACATCTGGTAGAGGTAAAGCTGACCTCACTACTTCATGCCTGGGACAGGTAGACAAAAACCCAAGGAGATTAGCATCAATCTCACAAGATCAGATAGAGTGACTATTGGCTACGTTCTTTGTTTTTGGAAAAAAAAAATTCTAACTGGAGTAGCAGGTTTCAACAAAACAAAACAAAAGCCTTTTTTCTTCCTTTCTCTTGTAGTGAAACTTAGGCTTATTGCCTCTGGTTTGAGGCAGATAGTGAGTTCCTTACACCCACGTGATTGCTTTCTGGTTGCATTTATGATTACTAGAATAGAATTACAAATACTCCACTATTACTTCCAGTCCTCAGCCAGATGTGAATCTGCTAAGTTAAACAAAGACTTAAACTTAAGATTCTTAAGATTTTTTTTCCGCCATTACCTTTTTCCCCCTTACTGGTCTATGAAAAACAAGAAGTGAGTACTGATTAAGTTCTTTAAATCCAAAAATTAGTGAGGGTGGCACCACTTACTTTTGTAATTCCAAGATAAGCGTCCACGGCTACATATGATAAAGTCCTGGGATTTAGATTTCAGCTCTCAGAATCACAATCCCTAAAGAGTGTTCACTAGGAAGAAAAAGTAAAGAGTCTGCTCTAGAAACATTGCTCATAAATTCCAAATACTTTTAGTTCTCCTTTTTCACCCCTCAAGAATATATTCTCATGACCCATATTTCATTTCTGACTTGGGATACCCAAAAAGGTAGTTTTGAAGAGTGCTCTTTTCTTTCACATTAATTTTATTAGCTAGTTTGAAAGGGATAATTTGCCTGATTAGATGTTTTCATGTGTTCTTTTGTTAAGTGCAATCATCTACAAATAAGTTTCGTATTAAAATGTACTCAAAACACAGCTCAAAACAAAATGACTTTCTAAAGTTAAGAGTTGTGATATTTGAGACTAATGTCAACTTAATGCTGAAAACACACACACAAAAGGACAGATTGGTTGAAACTTTCACAAGAATGGAAAATGTTTAATAAACTTAGAGTGGTGGGCTTATTAAACTATAGTGTTATTTACAGCCATAATTCATCAACCACAAACACAATAATGTGTTTGCATGGCATGCTACAACAAAAGCTTTATTCTATTCATTCAGAAAACATTGGCAAAATAAATTTCAGTTGCGAATTCACAGATACAAGCTTCAAAGTATAAAGTTGTATATAACAAAAAATACAGGTAGTATTTATAACAATAACTTACAGATACAAACTAATGATAAACTACGATTTCACAAAGGATTGTAAACATTTTGCACACTTGTCAGTCCTTTCTTTTAGGCAAAGTGCTCTTTTGATGACAAATAAATTAACAGATACACACTAGCGTGAACTATTTCCAGACAATACAAAAAAAAAGTTCTGATTTATTTTCTTCTTGTAAACATAAATTTTACAAAAAAATGAAGACTCAATAAAAGTGTCTTGCAGGCCAACTATAGATACATACCTGGTTAGCAAAGTGATGTTGAAAATGCTTTGAGTGTTAAATAAAAAATTAACATTAATATCTTTTCAATGGTATTTTATACATAATAAATGACAAGATTATATCCTTAATCATTTCTATCCCTGAAAAAAGGAATTAGGTATGACTTATTGGCAGTTGTGTCATTGAATGGGGTAACAAAGGCTGGAGTCCAAGAGTTGTTGGTGAATGAGCTATAAAATAGAAAGAAATTTGTGAATCAGTTTTGTAGGGTGAATAAAACTGATTTAAAAACAAACAAAAACAATCCAAGGCAATGTGATTTCATTACTCATTATAGCTGAGGGCACCAAGCTACACTCATTCCACTAACCTCAGCAGAAACATTAACTTATTCAGCATAGTGAGTACAGTATTAAATGAGAATCCAGGAATAGCTTACCCCCAAAACCTTTTTTGGGGCCACAAGCTTTTGACACTTTAATGTCCTCCATCCATACCCCATTCACTGCACTTTACCCTGCAGTTAGAAAACATAAAAGCTTTGTCTGCAGAGATGCTGCTGTCTTCCATATAAAAATGTCTATAGGATGATCCCCCCCCCACACACAATTTTCCTTTATGAATGCTTAACCACCTCTTTCCCAAACATACATCAAAGCGCATTTGACTCGGGCAACACTATAGTCATTCATGTGAACACACACAATTTTAATGCTAGTATAATAGCAACAATGGTATAGGTTCTGGTTTTTTATTTAACCAAAACTTTAAATGAAGTTTCCATTCTCTGCAAGGTCTATGACACTTCAAACCAAACCTCCCTC
Source organism: Mustela putorius furo (assembly GCF_011764305.1). Lineage (NCBI taxonomy): Eukaryota > Metazoa > Chordata > Mammalia > Carnivora > Mustelidae > Mustela > Mustela putorius. The sequence goes on along the minus strand of NW_025422005.1, from coordinate 62,158,546 downwards.
TGAGAGCAACTAGGAAGCCGGCCAAAATTTTTAAAAATCTGTTGGAAGGCATCTGAAAGATACCAAGATAATGAAAAATTACAAAGCAAGTCCCAAAAGAGAAGGGAAATAAAATGAGGCAACTTTCCACCATCCACCCCCCCAAATTTAGTGACAATTTTAAAAGAAAAGGGATGTCTGAGAGGCTGAGAATTTGAGCAGACTCTCAGGAGTTAGATTGGCTGGGTGATGGGGAATAAACATGAAAGATCAGAGACCACTGAAGAGAAGGACCAGTTTAAAACAACAGGAAAAAAACACAACAAAATGAAAGCTTTGTCTGGGATCCCCAAAGGCAAAATCCAATTAGTGACCCAGAAATATACCAGCCTTCATGAAGACTGATGCTCATTGGATTAAGTTGATCTTACCCTAACCTAAATTCCTGCCAGAGGCAAAACCAAATCCTCTCTGGTGGAGGATCAATCCAAATTTGAATCCAAAGCTTCAAATTATTTCTAGTTCTTCATACCCAATCCAACATCTGAAGTGCAATAAAAAAATAAAAAGGTAAAGAAGACATGACTTGACTGAAAACCAAGAGATCCAGATATTGGAGTTATTAGACATAAACTTTAACTAATTAATATAACAATAATTTTATTAAGGAATAAAGCGGCAAAAATAGAAGATTTCAATAAAAAGGTGAAAACTATGTAAAAGAATGAAATGGAAGTTCTAACACTGAAGACACAATAACTGAAATTAAGAACTTAGTGGGTGAGTTTTATACCATATTAGAGACTTAGTGACCTGGAGATAGGTCAGAAGAAAATACCTAGATGAAAGCATGGAAGGTCAAAAACTGGAAAATACAGAATTTTTTCATAAAGAGCAGAAACAATATCTGAAGAGACAAAAACAGACGTTTCCATAATGAAATACATCAAACATACTCAAGAAGCATATCATTATAATAAAACTGAAGACCAAACACAAAGAGAAAACCTGGGATAAAACAACATTTACTTTCAAAAGAGCAAGAATAAGATATTTTCAATATGAAAATATATAGTCCAATAAAATAGAATGTATAGAAATTAACACCTACATTATATGAACAGTTGATTTATGAGAAATGTGTCACTACAAAACAGTTGGGAAATTGGTATTTTTATCAATGTAACAAAAGAGTTTTACTTCCTATCTCATACTACACATAAAAATTCAATTCCAGATGGAGTATAACTCTAAATGTCAAAGGTAAGATAAGTGTCAAGAAGATAACATTAGAGGAATATATTCACTATCTTTGAGGCGAACCAATTTCTTTAATAGGTTACAAAGAAAGCACTGTCCATGAAGGAAAAAAAAAATTGATGAAATGAACTACATTAAAATTAGGAACTTGTGCTCAACAAAACATACCCTTAAGAGAGTAGAAAAAGGCAAGCCAATGAATAGGAGGGGATGCCATCAAAAAGCTTTTCTATATGCAAATTTAGTGAGAACTAAGAAATCAAGAAAAAATCAAAATGGACAAGCCAATAAACCAACAGGCAAAAGACATGAAAAGGCTCTTCACACACACACATGCACACACAGGGTTTACAAATGCCCAGTGGAAACATGCTCAATCTCATCAGTCATGAGGGAAAAGAAAACTAAAATAATGAGCACTACCCCACCATCAACTTGGTTAAAATTAAGAAGTCACACCATACCAAGTGTTGGCAAGGATGTGGAGCACCTTGAACTCTCACACAGTGCTGGTCCCAGTGTAAACTGGGTCAGCCACTATGGGAAACTGGCAGGATCAGCTGAAGTTGAGTATGGGTAGCCTATTACCCTAAGTTCCACACCCAGGTGCATACCAAACAGAAGTGTGAATTAATGTACACCGAAAGGCATGTACAATGAAGTCCATAGCAGCATAGTCATAAAAGCCTAAACATGCTCAATCACAAATGTTATCTACCACAAAATGGTTAAATTGTGGTACATTACCACAGTGGAATTCAATAGAACAATAAAATCACGGATTCTTGCAACAAATACAAGTGAATCTCACAAACAATGTAGTTGAAAGAAGTGAGATACACAAGAATACATTCTATACGGTTCAGTTTATATAAAGCTCAAAAACAGGCACAACTAAAACATTATTTTAGAAGTCAAGGCAATGATACTCTGGAGGAAGAGGATAATAATTGGAAGGGGGCATAAGAGAGGTTTCTGGGTGTTAAGTATGCTCTACTACTTCATCTGGTATTTACATGGATATGTTCACTTTAATAATTCATCCAGCTGGATACTTGTTGTGTATGTATATGTATGTTTTACTTCAGTAAAAAAGTTGAACAAAACTCAGTATACTAACTCTGATCTAAAATTCTGAGTGTGCCACTTGCAACAACATGGGTGGACCTACAGGGTATTATGCTAAGTGAAATAAGTCAATCAGAGAAAGACAATCATCATATGATCCCTCATATGTGGAATTTAAGAAACAAAATAGAGGATCATAGGGGAAGAGAGGAAAAAAATAAAAGATGAAATCAGAGAGGAAGACAAACTGTAAGAGACTTAATCATAGGAAGCAAAAGGAGGGTTGCTGGAGGGCAGGTGGGTGGAGGGATGGGTAACTGGGTCATGGGCATTAAGGAGGACATGTGATGTAATGGGCACTGGATATTATATGCAAAACTGAACTCTATCTCTGAAACTAATAATACTGTATGTTAATTAATTGAATTTAAATAAATGAATAAATGAGTAAAACTATGTGTGTGAATACTTTCTCTGGCCACAGGAAAATAAATTATTTAACTATTGGGTGAAAACAACAAAGAAAGTTTTTTTCTAAATAAAAAAATCAAGCACTGTATTATCAATATTTGTATTTTAGCTGTGAAGTGGGTGTTAAATTTGTCCCTACAAATGTAGTCACAGAAATAAGAATGTTTGGACATTTCTGCTCTCTCCTGCACCCCCCCCCCAATTTTTCAGCTACGACTGAGGTAATATTTCAAAATATGCATCCTATCGATCAGCTAATGATAGCAGTTAACAGTTACTGTGCCTGAGCAACAGCTGTTAAAGGTCGGGATACCTACCATCCATGTAACTATGCAGCGCAGTTAGCATCGTCCCATCTTGGGGCACATAGGCAGAATAAACCATTTCTTCTAACATGGGTGGAGATAGCCTGGAGGGCGGGACTGCTGTGACTGGGGCAGAGGAGGAGTGATTAGGACTGACGTGTTTCTTATGGCGTGCTCGACAATTCTGAAACCACACCTGAGAGAGGAGAAAAGCAATGGAGGTACATCACATGTCAACTTCTGAGTATATTATCAACTTAGCTTACAAAGAAATGTATCCTCAATTTCTCTACCAGATAACCACGGTATAAATCTATAAACAAGCTTTCTAAACAGTTCTGTAGGCAGAAGAGAAACATTTGCATAAATATCAATGGTCATTTTCTTTGCTCATATAAGGACCATCTGGTGATTTACTTAAAAGCCAATTCTATACTACACCAGCATCTTCCAAAATAAAAAGGGAGAGAAGAAGTTCAAGAATTCCAGAGACGTTTCCTTGGCTTTCACTACTGGCATTTGGGACAAAAAGAAAAAGAGAAAAAATCCCTTTAAATCAGAACTTAACAACAACAACAATAAGAAACCCAACTAAACGTATTCTTAGACACCTGCTGGACTTATTTCAAATCCCTTTCCAAATGACTAATATCCCCACTGAGAACTTAAAGCTTTCTACAAACCTCTTGATTCAGTTATTCCAATCACATTTTAGCCTGCTGAGTTCAATTTCTCTTAGTGAATGCACAGACTATTCCCTACGAAGTATGTTAAGGTCAGGCTTGTAATAAGAAAAAATGAGTAATATTTAAGCAGAATAAAATACAAACACATCCACTAGTGAAACAGTTCACAAAATGTAAAGAGCTAATCATCCTGTTGTCTACCCTGCCACAGAAATAAAGGAAACAAATTCAAGGCAAGCATAGTTTTGCATCCAGGTCAGGATGAATGAATCTAGACTGCCCAGAATGCTCCCAGTAATTAATTTACCTGTGTTTTGACTCCCTGTTGTTAGAGAAAACTTGACTATAGAGGGTTACTCTATGAAAATATCATAGCACTTACTTTCTATCACTCCAAAGAAGTCTGTCATGAGGAGAAAGAGAAGTGAAGGAATAAAAAGTTTAAGGAGATAAAGATAACATTTTAGTGTCAGGGGAGAAGGCCAGGGAGAGATCAGGGGCATAAATCTCTGCCCAAGGCTGGTAGGAAGTTATCCGATGGCACAAGGGAATCAGGGCTGAATAGTAGAAAGAATCTGCAAAAAGTTTTATACAAAAAAGCTGACCTGATTTCAAAGACACATCCTGCCCTGAGGACCCAAAAACAGAAGACTGACAAAGTACAAACTCTAAGGGTTAAAACTAAAGTAATAAAAAGTGATCAGGTAAAAGGGTATGCGGCCCTGGGCAGATGGATGGAAGGGGACACCTGAGGAATGTTTCAGGAACAAGACATAGGCATATATCAAGGAAAAGCAGTGGGAAGTCACAGCCTTCTCTTCCATTTCTGGAGTATTAGACTCTTGGATACTTACACAGACACCGAACCCAAAGTGTTCAGTCACAGTTCTTCCACAGGCTCCTTAATAACGGGCGTCACTACTGTCGCTCACCCAGTCAAGAAGATATACTCACATGTTCTCCAACTTGTAAAAGAGAACTACTGCCACCAGCATTTTCCCCAACAGTACCCAGAAGAGATGCACCCCAATGGGCCACATATAACCTAATGGACACGGCACTATGGTTCCCAGAGTTTCTCTAAAGTATCTTATGTGTCCAATAAATTATATCCTGGGTGGAACCTACTCAGTCGTTTAAAAAAAAATCCAGACTTTGGAAATAATATGAAAAAGGCATGACATATCAGCAGAAAAACTACCTTAATTCTGATTCAAATAGCTCCTTGGAAAGATCATCAACAGGTAATCAAGTAGAGAGAGGTTTATAAACACAAAATGTCATGTAACTAGCACAGAAAAATATAGTTGACAATTCCAGACCATCAGAAAATAACTTCTGGCTTGGGGGCATCTCAACTTCAGAATTCATATACAAGTCATTTTGATCCTCCTCACTGACTTAAAATTCTTCTGTTTTGCAAACTTCCAAGAGTTAAAATTTCTTCTGAGCAACATATTTAAAAATTTTTTGAGTTCTAAATTGTATACTATATAAGCTAAGAGCAGGCTTATATGGACATTCTGGAAAAGAAAAGACTAATCCATAAGATGGATCTCTGAAAAAGCCCAAGGAGCCAAATATCAGACTTTAATGTAGAAAAAAGATGGAAGTTTAAATTGTTGGAAAAGCATAGCATAACATTGATTTAGAGAAACTGGCTAATCATTTGTGAGGGGGGAAAAAAGTGGTAAAATTCTTACCTTAATAATAACCAAATGTTTAATTCCAGATAACTTAAAGATTAGATGTATGTAATTGGAACCATAAATATTTAAGGGAAACAACAGTCAATATTGATAAACCCTACAGGTGGAGAAGCCAAAGCTAAAAGAAAAAAATACTGAGAGATTTGAATATGTAAAAATATAAAACTTTTGGAGCTCCTGGGTGGCTCAGTGGCTTAAGCCTTTGACCCTTGCTTTTGGTTCAGATCATGGTCTCAGGGTTGTGAGACTGACCCTCACGTGGAGCTGCGCACTCAGGGAGAAGTCTGCCTGAGATTCTTTCCCCCTCCCTCTCCTTCCCCTCTGCTCTTTCCTCCTCTCTCTCTAAACTTAAATAAATAAATAAACAAATGAAAAAGAAACTGTTGAACTATGGAGGTTTAACATGATAACTAGAATAAAAATCAGCAAGATGGAGAGAAAAGGAACCACCCAATAGAAAAGTGGACTAAAAACATACAATTTTTAAAATTACAAAATAAACAAACATGTTATAAAGGTCACTGATACTCAAAGAAATATAAATAAAAACGATTTTCTACCAAAACTGGGAGGAATGTAAAAGAATGACTGAATTCAGGATTTGCATGGGTTGGTGAAAGAGAACTTGCCTATGTAGCTCCTGGCAGAATAAACTGGTATGAACTTCCAGGATGGTAATTTTTGTACTATCAGTTAGTCAGTTAAAGGCCTTAAAAATGTTTTATCTTTTGACTCAACAACCCCACTTTTAGAAATTTAGCATATGAAAACTAAGCAACAAGGGAGCAAGGTGTACATACAGTGATATTCATTACAGAATTTTTAGGATAATGAAAACATGGAAATAAACACACACACACACACACACACACAACATATTTTTGCATGCTAGTACTCCATCCTTTGCTATCCTATCTAAAATAGTTAATTTAATCCTCACATATTAAAAACCACCATCTAACAATATATTCTTCAAGTTCTAGTACTTGGAATCAAGATAACTTGCCCATGATACTGGTGAGCTAAATACTTGGAAATTCTGTGACATTGTCTGGGGGCCTTACTTCTTCAGATAATAAGAAAAGCTCTCAGAAAATCCTTCATTTTCTTTTATTTCCAATTTCAAAATAATCTAAAACATAATAGTCATGAATTGACTTAGCTGGAGTAGTCATTGTCATTGAAAGTATAGACTCTTGGATTAGAAGGAACCCTCAGCCCACTGAGTCTGTACTACCTCAACAAAGGAAGCTCCATTTCTAGGCTCGGAAACTCACTACCTCCAATGGCAGCCCATGTCATTTTTGTAGACTTTCATGCTGAGAAAATTCTTCATCATGAGTGAAATCTGCCTTTTCCTTCATTCCCCTGCAAAAACATGATTCTACTATCTGCAGGACAGCCTTCCATATATATTTAAAGATACTTTTTCTGTTTATACCATTCCTTCTCTTACTTTCTCATCTCCTGAGAAATATTCCTATTGCTGTTAATATTAGCGTATGATTTCTAATTCTTTCATGACTTATTAACTTGTCTCTAAAGGAAGCAGTCTATTTGGGTTGGTTTCTTGTTAGACCCTTTTTAAAAATTTGGTACTCTGAAATAAACACAGTATCCTGAACATTTGAAAAGCACTGAGAACTCCTCAGAGAACCTCATTACACTGTAGTCAGTCCAGTCTACTGGAATCTAAGTCTTTAGAGAAGCTATAGCACCACCAGGTCTTTCCCAATCAGATTTTTTGTATAGATGATTTAACTACAAAATATTTCAGGCTTAATAACAATGAATGAAGCCACCAAGGGCGCCTGGGTGGCTCAGTGGGTTAAGCCGCTGCCTTCGGCTCAGGTCATGATCTCAGGGCCCTGGGATCGAGCCCTGCGCCAGGCTCTCTGCTCAGCTCCCGGGGAGCCTGCTTCCTCCTTTCTCTCTCTGCCTGCCTCTCTGCCTGCTTGTGATTTCTCTCTGTCAAATAAATAAATAAAATCTTTAAAAAAAAAAGAATGAGCACCCCATTTAAAAATATCAGCCACCCAATTCAAGAAGTAAAACATATAAACAATGTTGGATTTTACCTGCCCCCCCCCCCACCTAAATTTCATCTTGCTGGTTATGTTTACTTTCCTTAATTCTGGAAACAGTTCTGAACCCTGAATGTTATTTATAATTATTTTCCATTTCCCTGACTTCTCTATAAGATCTTGAGACAGCTGGCCAGCCCCATCTTGGGACACATTCCTTTGGCTTCTATGATGTTTCCTACCTTACTCATTCCTTAATCCCACCTGTTACTATGTCCCTTCCTAATAGCATCACTTACCCTCCTCTCTCTAAAGTCCATTCTTCCTTTTTTTACTGTCTATGATCTCATTCCAAAGGATCTTACCCAATTTCATGGCATTGGATCTTTTTGTATGAGTCCTCTTCATCTTTTAAAATATGTGCTTATAGGGGCGCCTGGGTGGCTCAGTGACCTGCCTTTGGCTCAGGTCATGATCCCAGAGTCCTGGGATAGAGCCCCACGTCGGGCTCTCTGCTCAACGGGAAGCCTGCTTCCTCCTCTCTCTCTCTGCCTGCCTTTCTGCCTACTTGTGATCTCTGTCTGTCAAATAAGTAAATAAAATATTTTTTAAAAAATGTGCTTATATGCCCAACTGTCCAAGACAGACCTAAAAGAAAATTCATCTCCCTCCCAATTACCAAACCACATTTTTGACTTGAATATTCCTGTCAATAGCACTATTCCTATGGAGACTCGGACTTCAAATTTAAGAGTCATCCTTCACTTCTCTCTCCCTCCTCATTTATAGTGTCCAGGTCCTCTTCTTGTCTGTCTGCCACCAGCATGCATGCAATAAAATGTTTCTCAATGAATTTCAGGTCACTACCCCCATTTAAATCTCTTCTAAAAATATCACTCCTTTGCAGGGCATCCCAACAAATCTGAATCTCTAATCTAGCCTCTTTCAACCCTAATTCTTGCCATCTACTGCCATCAGCTACCATGGCTTTCTCCTGCTCAAGACAGAACTCATCTATAGTCACATGTCCCTATTAGTTAGTTTAGCTCCAACAATTTCAACTCTCACAATTTGCAGATATAAAATTAACATTTCGATGAATTTGCTCTAATTCATCCTTCCCTAGCTTTGTTCACATGATTTCCTCTACCTGGATCAAGCCCCCCTACACACACACACACACTCACACACTCACTCACATATACAATCACAGAAAAGTGGGGGAAAAAATTACTGGCTTCAGAACCAGATCTAGCTTGGAACCACAGTTGTGTTTTTCAGCTTGAGTATCTTAGGGTTGCTCCGAGCACAGAATGAAGTAACTTGTACACAAAGTCATTTAACAACTGATAGCTCAGATCAAACAGGCTAATTATCAGGTGTAAAAAAAAATTGACATAGAGTGTAAAAGAGACCTAAAATGGGAAGCTAATGCTTTGATATTTCTGCAAACACACACACATATACACACACTGAACATTCATAACGACCTAGAATAGATTGTTTAGTATCTCTTGATTAACCTTTAAAATAATCACCTGTATCACACGTCTGCTCAAGCCTGTCCTTTCTGCCAGTTTCTGAAGGGTCTGTGCATCTGGGTTGTTGTCCTGAGCAAATTGTGCTTGCATAACCTGTTTAAAAAAAAAAAAAAAGTAGTAAATAGCTAAATATAAGAAACTCAATCTTCTGCATTGATGACCCGAGAGATAAGACATGCATAAGAAAATAAGATACTTGTATTTTATGAGTTGAAAATAAAAATGGGTGAATACACATAAATGAAAAGAAAGCATATGTTGCAAATTTACAAACAAGTCACTACATGGAGATCTGTAAGAAAAAAAATCCATTTCAACATAAAACTTGTCTCTCAATTATGCTGCTAAAAATGAGCTCACATTTGCTCTTCCATTCTTCTATGCGCAAATGAAATGAATAAATGGTAAGTCCATTTACTATTTCTTCCATTTTGTTAAAAATTTTTTGTATTAGAAAACTTAAAAACACAAAAATCCTATCAAATTTTTCTCCAGCCTCTACAAAGCTAAACAGACCCAGATTACAATTTTTCTCAGTCAGCAAATAGTATGGATGGATTCCCTTTAATTGTAATAACTCCAACATTAACTACAGCATTTGCACTCGCTCTATGCAAAAAAGTATCAGGGATCTTAAAAAAGGATATCAATCAGCCCACTGAATAAGAATTTCCTGGGATCTAAACATCTATATATTGAAAAAGCTCTCAGGTGATATGATATGACCCTTTGGATTAGAATCACTGTGCTAAGTGTCATGAGACACAGTGATATGTCCGTGGTCTCAACTTTCTGAGACAAAGATGTGGACATGCCAATAACTACAATACAAGGTAAAGGGGAGAAGTACAGAGCGTGAGCGAGTACCAGAATAAGCTTAAGCCAAGGGTTTTGGATTCTTTCTGAAGAGGAAATCATGAGAATTAAGACGGATATTTGAATTTTATTACTTAAAAGTCAATCAACTGAGGGAAGTAGAATAATATATGAAGAAAGTATTACAAAAAATGGGAGAGCAGAGCCTGTCATCCAACATAATTGTGCGATGGGGTTAACCAATCTACCCAAAGACTGCAAGCTACCACGGGCCTCAACACCATTTTCCATAGGCAAAATTATTGCATTGTCCACATGCTTCTCATATGCTTCTGCCACTGCACATATCACAGCAGCTAAATAACTAATGGCAAGTCTAGCTCTCATAAGCAAAGTAAGCTTCCTGAGGACAAAGGGAATGTCTTATTCTTCATATCCCCAGGAGCTAATACACTTTCCTATCACACAGTATGTGCTGAAGAGTTTGTAACACAACGAACCCTGACAATTCAAGGAAAAGTTGAAGATAGTGTGGAGAAAAAGACCAATGTTGTTCCAGGAAATTTATGAAGTTTACAAATTCTCTTTTTCAGTTAAGTTTTCTCTAATTAGTGACTTCTGGAATAAGGTATTCCTGCAGATCTCAACTCCAAAGTTTACCCTTAGAGAGAACTCCCCTGGCCCCCACCAGCTAAAGCTTTTCTCTCTCCCCATACCAAACCACTGTCTTCAGAGAATTTCACATTATTTGAAGTTATTTTAACTGATCACATCATTAGATATCATTAAATTGTTGTTACGTGAATGAGTTTAGTATAGGAATTAAGAACTCAACTAGGACCTGATCTTCCTAAGCAAGTCTTGGCCCTGATATTTGACATCCATAAGTCTGTGGGCAAATAACTTATCCTCTTTGTGAGTTTCCTCAGTTTCCCTATCTACACAATGAAGATACTCAGTGGCACCTACTTTATAAAGTTAAGATTAGATAAATGAACACATGCGCTAGAGAGGAACAGTGCTTATGCAGAACATCATATACACTGAGGAAAGTCAGTTCGTAATTTAAAGAATTACATTTACATTTCTCACCATGATTAAAGCTGAAAAGCATTATAGTAACTACACAGGTTTAAGAAATGTTAAAGGTTTTAGGGGGAATGAGAACTCTCCATTAAAAAAAAAAAAAAGAAAAGAAAGGGAAAAAAGAATAAGGTATTCCTGGCTTCCTGTCCAACCATATTTGTTCACACACTTACTGTAAATAGCATGTGTATTTTTACTTTAAAAAATGGGCAGAACTGGCCTAAGAGTTTATAATTTCACTCAGTTCACCTCATTCTTCCTTTCTTATTCCAAATGCGTTACTTCAATATTGTCATGTACAAATAGTTGTGTTCCTATGTAGCTGAGCATGTAATATCCCAAAGAGAAAAAGAATGAGCAAATTAATGGTCTTTGTTTTTTTAATTTTTCAAGAGGAAAAGCTAAACAGATATTTAAGGATTTGCTTATTAGGCCATTATTGATAATTTATGAAACAAAAAAACCAGCATGCTTTTTCACAAATATATTTCAAATTCACAAATTTAATAATGAAACCAAGTTATACGTAATAAAGCAATTTCTCATAAGGAATAAAGCAAAACTTAAATGAATAGTGATGGTTTAGAATTGGTATATGCTAAGGGGAAAGATGTGCTTTTATCAATGTTTAATCTCATACACACACACACAAAAAGCCTTTTAATTGCTACTTAATTTCATTATTCTCCAGTCACTAATGATGTTGAAACCCAGCCCACTTCTTTTCTGAAGGCTTTTTTAACATGATCAAGGAATGAGCCTTTGTAGACACTCATCATTTTAAGGCCAGGAATTCTCAGAAATGACAGGTATTTGCATAGTAGCAGCTGACCAAGTCATTCTGAAAGTAGATTAAAATAGGTGATAACCTTGGCATGTTTTATATTCATCATCATTGAGCAAGAGCTTCCAACTACAATAAGCAAACCACAATATTGGCAGCAACTTCTTAAATACCATTTCTACAAATGGGACAATATTTGAGATACTCTTGCCAACACAAAATGTTACTCTGTTGTGAGCCTTAAACTAATTTTTCTTCCCGTAAATTTCTAAATAATTTTGGCAAATTATCTTGTTTATTCTTCCCATGTTAACTCTCCTCTGTCCAAAGCAGTACTTTATGAATAGTTTTGACTTATTGATCACCTATAATATTTTATTATTTTGCTGAATTCAAGCACTACTTGAGTATGTTCAGTTTTCAGAAAGGACAATTTGACAATGAATGTACATTATGTGATTTATTAGAGGTTCTAGCAAAATATAACGATTTAAGTTTTTTAAAAATTTACAACTATGTTTTCCAGATTCTTAAGGTATAAGGAACCACTTGAGGACAAAGATTGTGTCTCATTTGTTTCAGCTGTCCCTGGCAAAAGACAGATACTAATAAATATTGAAAAAATGAGTATGTGCTTTGAAAGCATATCACTTCTAATTTTGTTTTTTTATTTTCATTTTTTAAAACCTATGGTTCCACTATACATCTTTAAAAACTAATGAGTGAGATCACATTTTCATATAATAATGGATATGATGATGCAAATAGCTTAGGTATGTTTGCAATTTAAAACTATAAAGCTATCCACAAGATTTAGGAATCTCATTCTTGTTTTAGCTGCTGCTGCCATTAAGTGGAGCTTTTATTCCACTCATGGTCTGGTGGTCAAGAAAAATGAAAAGACCAGAGGATTGGGGAAGTTTCCAAATCTCTTCTCTGTCATTCCCTTGGTAGTCTGCCTTTAAGGGAGTTCCTGCACTTCTTGGATGAGGCTACCTACATCAAGGAATTATTGTTAAGAATTAAAGGAGAGAATGTAGATAAATGTCTGGCATAGGACTTGACACACAAAAACCTTCACAAATATTATTCTCTCTTTATTTCATTAGTACCTGTAATTATTTTCCTATATGAAATTATAGTTTTCACTATTCTAATTTTAATAAGCTTAATTTCATATAAACTTTCATTGTCAGCCTTATAATTATTAAAATTATAGCCAGTCCTTTATGGAAGCAGCCCATTGTAAAAAACAATATATTTATATTAGAAATTCTATTTTAACTCCGACATCTTTTAGCTACTGCATATTTTGCTGCCCGGTCTTCCACCGGTAATCATATCTCCCATTTTAGGGTTTTATGTGATCTAAGTTCCCTTGAAATACTTGTATCACATGAAGGATTCTTTCCTAACCACTCCCCAAATACAAGTTCTCTCTTGAAACTCCTTTACTGTGTTCATCTTAAACACTGACAAGTCTTAGATACCATAGGTGACTTTCAGAATATTACTTTTGCGCCATTGTTAATGCTGTATAAATATCCTTTAAAGTTTGAGCTAAGATATATCCTATGTGTAAAGCACCCAGTAGTGCATGGTAGGCACTCAATAAATGTTACTTTACCTTACCATAAAACAAATACCTCATCCACATTACTGTTTTAGGAAACGTGATTTCTTTATCTGAAAAAATTCTGGAAAGAATCATCATATGTGTAGACTTAAAGTAAGGAGTAATTATTTAATTTTTTTTGACAGTCGACTTGAATTGATCTTATAACAATTATATTTAATTTTTTTTTATAGTTGACATGAATTGAACTTATAACAATTATAAACTGAAATAATCTCTCCTTTTTCAGGGGACATAATCAACCTTCAACATCAAACTATAGAATTAGCTCCCTCTATACCTTTTAAAAACAAGTATAGGCTTATTGGTTGTAGAGTTAGTCAATAACTAGATTCCTGTTGTAATTTTATTATAAGGCATATTTAATTCTCTCCTATTCAGAAAGCTCTATAAACTTAGCCATTAAAAGGCTCATTGTAATTTGTTAAAAAGGTGAACACATTAGTGTTTCATAGGCCCACATACTGTATGTCTCTTTCTGTTAATAGTCTTAAAATATTTTGTCTTCTATCCCCATTGTATGTAGTAATGTAAATAGATGCCTGGGCTAAACTGATTTTATCAGGAAGTCAGGACCGATCAATATTTTGTTTGTACTTTGACGTTAATGCCAATAAAACCGAGGGAAATAAAGCTTGAATGACTAGTTCATACCAGGTCAGGACTCTGGAAATATTGACAAACATTTTAGAGCTATAAATATGTTTTCATACATTCACCAAGTTAGTATTCATTAAAAGCACAGGCTGATCTTTTTGAAAACATGAAAATGTTCTTAGGCAGCAGGAAATTGTTTTGGGCATTTTGGGGAGGGGAGAGGAGAACTGGGGGGGGTGTTTATATGAAATTAAAGTTATCAAAATTATGTTTTTGTTGTTTGTTTGTTATGGTCAGGAGAGACTTGAAAAATCATAAATTCATTATTATGTCTACCTGGAGCTGATCTGCTGTAAAGCTGGTCCGAGCTCTTTTTGCTGGTTTTGGATGATTAACATCTTGCTCTGTGAGGAGGGCGCCTTCAACACTAATCCCATTGCCTGTATTTAAAAAAACAGCATACATGTTGGTAACTCAAATGGGTCCACTGATCAAACAATAATATGTTTCTTGCATTTCTTGGCTTTGTGTGAAATTGTAGATTGTCCAAATCTGTCAGTTAAGTTTTAAAACACACTAAAATATTCTGTGGAAATAATATACAGGCTTGTATAATTACTCAAAAGCACAAAAAGTTAGGAGAACACACATTTAAGGTTCATGCTTAAAAGGCAAATCCAGGAAAACAACTGGCTATGAAAGCAAAACAGCCTTAAATTCAAGGCTGCTGCCTGAGAATATGGTACAAGGCTAATCCACATGCTATGACTTTTCCTGCATATAAACACATGGAGATCATCACTAACAGGAGAATGCTTAATGAGTTTTACCACAATTACACTGCACAAAATAATACACTAAAATGACCTTAGGAAAAATCATTTTATTCCCTGTATTCACTGTCCCAAAAGACTCCAAAGTATTTTAAGTGTATATTTACCATTTTCCACTTCTCTTTTTAAATTATCCAGCATACAGTCATAATGCACTCTGCAGAGGACTTTCTCTTCCACCAAAGCAAACTCCTCTCCCGTAGAAAGCTGCCTTTTGCAAGAAAAGCAGGCAAAGCATGCCAAGTGATAGACATTCCCCTTGGCCCTCCGGACCCAGTCAGTAGAATGGATGTGCCTCCCACAACGAGAGCAGCGAGTTCCATACCTTCTACATAAATAGAAGAGCAGGAGGTGAAGATTTTACTATTTGGGGAGATATTCATCAGCCTGAGTAAACTAATACACTGTATTACTTATTGGATAAGTTTAAGTGTTTACATCTTTTGAAAACGAAACAGGAACCAGTTATTTTTCTTTAAGTCAATATGGGAAGCAATCAAGACTTGAGATAGGGCCATAGTTCAAATCTGTTTATAAAACAAAAGCTTCTCATTACTTTAAAGGAAGACCGGATTTTTTTCTTTTAAAATAAATGTGCTATGAGTTTCAATACCTCGTTTGTAACAAATATCAATGCATTTATAAATTACCTAGAGATTCAAGATACAAACACACATATACTCCAGACTGAAACCTAAAAGTGCAAAAACATACAATGAAAATATAATGACTTCCTAAAACTAAATTGAGATAATTCAGAAAGGTTTTAAATATCATTTTTTAAGTTAAAATATTTAAACATTTAGAATTGACATTATCAAACAATGGGTAGAACAAACTGTTCACCCTGAAAGTGAGGAATGAAAACTCAGACATGTTTCCATTGGTGAATAAGCTATCGTACTGCTAGTCACAAGAAGGGGAGAAATACCTAAAACTTTCAGAGACCTACCTAGACATTAAATGCAGGTTAACTCTAACAGAATGCCAGATGGAACTATTTCTTTTTTCTCCTGGTCTGAGTAACTGGACATTCTTTGCTATGTCTCCTATCATAATCACAGTCATGGCCTTCATATCCACATCAAACAAGATATTCTGTTTCTATTCATTAGCCTATCTTTAGAGGTATTGCCAGTTTTGTTTAAGTTAATCTGAAAAAGTGAATCCTAAAACTAAATTTCAGAATATAATATGAAGTATAAAAAAATCCAGAAGAACGAGACTTTCAATAACTTGCTGAAACTAAACCTTTCAAAAAGCTTTAAATTATCATGAAAAAATTAAGATTTGCATATCTTAAGTCAAAGAGGAGGTAGATTGCTATGATTTTTGAGGAAATGGAGAGTAAACCTGATGAGAAATATATGTTTTTGGTAATTATAAAATTCTTTGACTTCATAAAATAAAGCATCTGGGTTTTATGAAGTGTTTTTAATTAGCAATTTTATTCAGTCACTAAACTCTCTGAAACCAGTTTTTGAAACTGAGTATAAACATAATTAGTATTACAAACTTCATTATATAGCATTAATTTCCCAATTTCACGATGAACAGTTTTCTTCATTTGGAAATTCAAATAAAGAAAAAATATATGGTAATTTAAAAAAGTCATGCTTAGGAATAATTTCAATTTCTACACAGCTATCCATTAAGAACTGAATTATATCCTACAAGAAACTGTGCATTTCAATAATTTATAAAGAGATCTTAGAAAAAAATGTTACATTTAATATCTTAGGCAAATACAATCTCAAAAAACAAAGATCAAAGAACAGATAAAAAGAAACAGGATTTTTAGACAGAATAATCAGACTTGGTATATTTCTGATACTGAAATCCTCTAAATTATAGGTTTATCACAGTCTCCAAACTGCTGTTATTTTAAAGGTATAACTGGGATCATTCTTAAAAACTGGTAAACACTTAACAAAACCTTCATTTTTTTCCAACCATAATTATTTCATTTCACCTTAGCATCACCTGCACATCACGGACTTTGTCACAATAAGTCATCTTACATTTTATACTTTACCTATGCACAGCAAGGAGAAGTTTCCCTGTTTTTAATATCTAAACCTTTCATTCCCAAAGAGGAAATAATTATTTTAAATTAGTTTTTGTATACAGAATTCTTAAAACACACAAACATTATTTTTTATTTGTTGTGAGAGAAGTTAGACCTCAAAAATGTGAGGTATTCTCATTTTGAAATCCATTATATAAGAAAAACTGGTTACAAAAAACCGGATACATAAAACCGGACAAGAAAGCTTGTTTACAAAACTCTCTTTTGTATTATCTTGGAGTGTCTACTAAAAAAATGTTTCACAGTTTACCTGAAATAATCAAGTTTGCAGAAAATGTCTTTGTCTTTAATATAACAGCTGGTATGCCTTCCTAAGGAGGTCCTGCAGACACTGCATGAGAGACACCGAACATGCCAGCACAGGTCATTCACCTGTAAAGGAAAAGGGGGAAGGGTAAGAAACAATTTTAATACCACACTCACAGTATCATCCATTGGTTTTGTGCAGTAAGCAATTTTAAAAACTGACTTCTTGATATTTTAACATATGCTCTTCAATGCTTCTACCTAAAAGGTGTCATTTACACAAACATGTGTCTAAATGTATTCTCTTTCAGACCCCAACCAGAAAAATCACAATAACATATTTTACACTGTGTTAAATTCTTTATTCCTTTGAAGAATTCAGGGCGTGTACTTTTTTTTTCCTTTTTTCTTATTGAAGTCGAACTTCTATGAACACGGAAAATTTGGGTCACTTTAAAGTCCTACATACAGGCTTGTTTTATTTTTTCTTTTGCCAAATTCTTTTCACCAGGAAACCTGAGAGCAAAAGAAGTCAAGCCACACAACATCTCAATGTATTTTTTGGCCAAACAATTATATTTGGTGCAGTAGTTGAAGTGAGAGAGAAAGAAAATTAGAAAAGAAGCTTTGTAAGATACTTACCCTTATAAAGAAGGCAGGCAACATTTCCCTTAACAAAGAGAAATTGCTAAGGTAGATTTAAATGTTGATCTGGCAGAAATCCTGGATACCTTCTAACATTAAATAATAAACTCAAGGAATGAATTATTGGAATCCTAACTAATGATTTGGCTACTGGACAAAAAAATAAATCTGATGATAAGTGGTTCTAAAAAGGCACCCAAATATTGTTTGCCATTTATACTTCAAGGAGTAAGGCACAACATAGTGTCTAATAAATCATACCACTTTATATTTTCTAAATAAGCACATGAAATATTGTCAATTCAGGAAACAAATCTTAATAACCCTCACCTCAAACTGTTGCTGTAATACTATAAGCACCACAACTTCATCCCTCAAGAATGAAGATGTATATATATTAGATTGAACTTGCTTATAGCAGAGGCTTCCAGCATTTGCTCTTGTTAAATGGACACAAGAATTGGGTTTATGTTTAATCAATTAACTATAATTTCATTTCATGTAAAAGAACAGCAATGATGTAAAAACACTAGTTACACCCTACAAATGGATCTAATATCTTAAATAGTAATTAGGAAATTGTGAAAAGGGGAAATTGTGAAATAATCTTTATTATGAAATAGTGTAGCAAAAATCCTATCTGTCCAATGATTCTATCAGATTAGCACTACTGTTCAAAATTTTTTTTCCTAAATGTTTGTGATACAAAATATAAAAAGTCCTTTGAAGCTGAAGGAAAAGTTTCACTTGCTACTAATTGTAGTTATAGGCCTCTTTCCAAGGCATTAATGAAGAGTAACATTTTGATGAAAATTTTTTAAATATTAAGTTTTGGTCTGGGATTACATGCTTACTACATAAGAAAACTTGGAATATACAAACAAGCAAACAGAGGAAGTCAGAATAAAAAATATTAACAATGGTTAATACTATCCTAGAAATAAATATGTATTTTCCTTGTATTCTTTCCTAACATGGGACAATTAAAGTTTAAAAATACAGGCTTCCTTTAGCACTCCAATGTTTAGGGACGTCTATGTTTTTGATCTTATCCAGGCTCGCTTTTCTCCCCCTCTCCCCAAGCAAGTGTAGATTCAGGCTACAGAGCAGAGTCATGGCTATCTTCTAACTCCCTAATGCCAAACCTAATGCCTGGTTTACCACCTTTCTTTAAAGTTTATTTAAAAAAGAAAAAAAAATGTTCATTTTCAATTTCTTTTCCAGGGAAGAAAGTAAGGTAAAGAGAAAATTCTAGAGAATATCAAACTTTCCTGATGGCTGTTATTGATCCAATCTGTATATGTATATGAGACCAAGCCCGAAAAACCATCCAAACAACAGGGCACTAAAATATTAGAGGAGGCAAAAGACACATCTAATTCCTCTCCTACTTTTTTGTTTTAACTCCATTTTACTCACCTCATGAGATGATGTTTTTCTATATTAAATGATTTCTATATTTTCCATAGAAAATAGTTGTACCCTCAAATACTCTACTAAGTCTAGCAATTATTTTTCACCAGTGACTCAAATTGAATTTAAACTACTCTTTTAGAATAAGTACCCAAATTAAAAAAAAAAAAAGAACTCAATAATCATATAATGTCAAACTTTCGTTAGAACTAAGATACTAATAGGTACAAAAAGGGATAGAATAAGCCTGTACATAGAAGACTTCACTGGGAGGACAACAGTCCTACAACAAAAAGTTTTATGTAAGATATTTAGATAACTTAGGTATTTTATGTAACACAAGTAAATATAATAAAGAAATGTATTTTTAACATATAAAAGTGAATATTAGCAACAATATCTATTTCAAAGGTGTGTTAAGAGTCACTTTATAATGCCCTTTTTTCCTAAATCCTCTCTGGTATGAAGTATTAAAGCCTTTATAGACCCATTCAGAAACACTCTTAAATATTATGTTTATTATTGAGAGGGCTCATTGAAAATAACAAACTAGTTTTGGTCCAAAAGATGATTTTGAGATATCTAAAAAGGCTCAGGTCTAGAAACAGTGAAAAAGAGTATCTTAATGTAGATTTAAAGGGAGAGCCATGTTAATTTGCTAGCTTTAAGACTCAATCCCCAAATAAACTTAATTTAGTTAATTTCAATTTTTCACCAATACTTCTTTTGGTGATTTATCTGGGTTGTATCTATAACTTATTATTTCCACCTTACATTTTAAATAGCTTTCTACATTGAGGTAGAAATTTGAAGAAACCCAGTAACTTGCTTTTTGAACTCCTACTCTCCATAATTAATCCTTCTGAAAAAATGGGGTAAGGGGGTGGAGGGAGATTGATGAGGAGGGAATAGAAAGTGAACTGGTTTGCTACTAATTCAGTGTATGAGAGATCATTATTTTAAATAGTGGTTTTAAAGAGCTGTTGAAGTTGAAAAACCCATGGTATTAGAATTAAGACACAAGGGACCATGACCCTGCTCTCAATGATATAGTTAACTGTGGCCTGCCAAAATTTCTACTTCAAAATCCCTGCACAATATTTTGAGAGAAGTGAAACAAATTAAGACCATCAAATTCTCAAACTAGCACTTCATCCCATGCATTCATCTATCCATCTATCTTTCTTTTGGTTTCCCTTCCTGCCTTCTTTCTCTCCTGCGTGCATCCTTTCTTTTTTTTGGGGGGGGGGTGGGTAGCGGGGTGGGAGGGTGTCTAACCATCCATTTCCTTTTTTTTTTTTTTTTTTTTTTTTTTAACAAGCACTGGAAGGGACATTAAAAAAGCATTGGGTGGCCTCCAAATACTAGTAACAGGAAGGAGGTACTGAAAATGCTCCTACAATCTTTTACTTTGAAAAAGTCTCAAGCGACTGCTACTAAATATAAAACTATGTAAAGGCTCTGTCCAGAAAAGACACTTTACCAGAGTCCTTAACAAAGGAGACACTGCAAAGGGGAATCAACCAACATATACTAACCAGAAACTCTTAGAAGCAGGCAGGTGTAGGGGTGTTGTTGGGGGTGGAGGGACAACCCAGTCTCGGTAAAAATAATCAGGCAGGACCCTGTTTCAAAAGTGAATAAAAGGATTACCCACTTTTGCTCCCCTACAAGTCGGTGGCTGACGCTAGTACAACCAGCCCGGCGTACGGGCACTTCTAGAGCACGACGTGTCATATGCACAAGTTGTTTTGCAGCAATGTGGAAGAGTCTAGGATTTCTTCTCCCGCTCTTTCGACTTGCCCTGGACTGGGCTGCTTTGCTGAGAAAGCCTACAACCTGCACGAGAACTTGAAATTGAAAAGAGGGGGAAAACTTTTCTCTTTTCCCAGAGTTCCCGCTCCCCTTGGGCCTCACCGCTCCCCCTACCTTGAGAAGGTACTTGTCCACGATCTCCAGGCCGCAGCTGTTGCACACACACTTGCCAGGGGGGCAGACAGAGCCCGAGGCCATGGACCGGGGCGAAGACGACGGGGACAGCGGGGCCGAGGAGGAGCAGGAGTCCTCGTCCCCCGCTCCCTCGGGGCTCACCTGAAAGAAGCCGGGAGGCACAGTCGCGGGCGGTTCTAGACCCCTCCTCCTCTCCTCATCCTACCGAACTCCCGGAGCTCCCCCACCCTACCCCTCCTTTTTCCCGGGCCACCCTCAGTTCGTGAGTTCTCGCTCCCCGCTCTCTCCCCACAAGCTCCTGCCACGCACCCGCTGGGGCTGTCGACCCCTGACCTCAAGGACCCAGGGAGCTTTACAGCCCTGCGCCGCCCGTCGCGCCGGTTCGGCTTTCCACCCCGCCCTGCCCCAGGCCCTCCTTCCACCCGCTCCCCAAGGGGCCAGCTGGGCCCTGGAAGGAGCGCGGGAATAGCGGCCCTTGGTTCTGGGCCGTCTCCACACGTCCAGTCTTGCCAAAAGCCATATCCCTCCCCACTCACCAGTCCCTCTTCCCCGGCGCCTTTCCGAGTCCTCCCGGCCGCCAGGGCTGCAATCCGCCCGCACTCCTCCGACATGAGCCCCTGGCACTGCGGGGTGGGAGGAGGGGGAAAGGGGGAAAACGGAGAGCAGAAGTTCAGAGCCGGCACGCTCAGCCCGGAGCCGCGGCTTCCCGCACGCGGAGTGGGCTAATGAAGGCCCCCAGCGCTACCGGCCGCGCGTGCACCGTCAGGGCTCCAGGAACGCAGCGCGCGGGTAAACCCGCGGGAGCGCAGCCTCTCTTGTCAGACGTGGGGCGCCGCGGCGTTGACGGAGCGCGCGGCAAGGCTGCCACCGCAGCGCTGAGGGCTCCCCCGGCGCGCTCCGGCGCTCTCGGGGCCGCAGGTCCCTAGCGCTCACCGGAGCAAGTCGGTTCCCCGCCCCCCTGCCGGGGGTAACAAGTTAATAACAATCATCCCAGCACAAAGCATTTTCTTTCTAGACGTCAATCACGGCGGAGCGGGGATCACCAGGCTAAAGCGGGTGCAACGGGCGGGGGGGGGGGGGGAGTGGTAGAGAAGAAAAGAGGATTGAGGAGGGGGTGGGGGAAGAAACTTGATTTCTTTAATAACCTCAATTAAAAGAGCAAGACACATATATATTTTTAAAAGGGGGCTTTTTGAATTGGATAGCCCGAAAGGTGAAGAGGTTTAATAGGATACTTGAAAGCTAATTACAGCGGGATTTAAGAAGCCTGGTGTTTGTTCCGATGACAATTTGAATGAAAATGCTTCAGATTACACCAAGCCAGCAGCTCTTTCGTAAACTTACAGCAATTAGAGCTGCGAGTGATTTACACTCGTTTCTTTAAGGTGTAAATTGCCACTTATTGCTCAGTAAGTCAACATTTGAGCTACTAAAGGATTATTTTTAACCAGCGCGAAAAGCGGGACGAATAATGGAAAATATCCAGCTGAATTTAATTTGTGCCATTAAAACTCACCCAACCTCGGTCAAAATGTTTTAAAGCAACAGCGCGCATTACTCAAGTGTTTCCAAGCCTTTGCTGGAGTTTTGTTCTTAAACGAAAACGCAGCCTCTGCAGGCTTTTTCTGCCTTCGTTCAGGAAAACTCCAGTTTGGGGGAGGGGATGCGGAACTCAGGCGACCCACACCTGCGATTCTGACTTTTCACCTCCCTCCTTCCGGCTGCGCCAGGCAAGATACAGTCCAAACCCGAGAGCCCCCCGCTCCCTGCCCGGCCCTCATTGGGGACCCTCGGGTGCGCTCCCTAGTGCGGACCCAGCGCCGCCGCTCAGAGGCCGCATCCTCTCAGACACAAAGCAAGTTTAAGCAGAGAAGTCCCGCGTTCGCTGGGTATTCCCCGCCAGAGTCCGACAAAGTCAGCGGTTCCCAAGGCGGGGCCCTCTGAGGAGCTCAAACAGGCTACAGATGATTTTCAAACTTAAAACGCGAGACACCAACGGGCCTCCAGAGAGAGGTGAGCGCTTGTCAGTTTTCCCCATCTACTCTAGGAAAGGTGTGACTCACTGGTCCTGGGTTTTGACTTTTTGGGGGGGCGGGTATTTTAAGTAAAATCTCGCGCCCTGGGATTCCCCCAAGGCCTTCCAGGAGCCACGACTCTGTTTCCTCGTGGGCCCGCGGCGCGGCGGGTCGCCCAGCTGCGAGCCTGTGCGCTGGCAAACGCCCGCGGGCGGCTGGACGCAAAGAGCCAAGACTCTGATCCCACCCGGACAGCCGCCCCGACCTCCCGACTCGCTCTTCCCACCGCCACGATCACCACGGCAAATAGAACAAAAGCACGACTCACATGTACCCGAGAACGCCTTAGGCTTGAGGCTTCGTCTCCCAAATTACAGTCTCCATGCCTCAGGTTATGTGAGCTTGTGGGGAGGGGAGGCAATGATTACTGACTAACGCTACTACGTAATAAAAAAAAAAAAAAAAAAAAAAAAAAAAGCCAAGTCTGAAGATGAGGCCGTTACAGGTAATTTCTGAACCTCGTTTAGGAGCCCAAACAGCTCGCGTTTCAAGGGAACTGCAATTCAGCTGGTCTGGCCAGGCGTCGGCTCGCTCACCTTCTCAGTGGGAACTGCCAGCTCCGGCACGTCCTTTTCTTCTAGTTTACACACAAACATCTGATCGCTTTTCCAATACATGGCACTGCTAGGGCTGCTTATCACATACCAACTCCAGGGTCAGCGGCCGTCCGTGTCTGCCGATCTCCTCCCCTCCCCCGCCCCAAAGCACTAATAAAAGCTGACACCGAGAAGAGCAGGAATGCTACAAGCAAGTCTTCGTCCAAAGAGGCCGCTGTGGCTGTTACCACTCTGGTGGACTGTTCTTAAGATTCTTATCCCAACTTCACTGAGGTCTGTCCCTCCAGGAAAAGAAAAAAAAAAAAAAAAAGTTTTGTTTTCCAGAGGGTGGAACCTTACATAAAGGGAGGGAAGGGGGTGTGTGTGCGGTGGGGGGGGAGTCTTCTCCTGGAGGAATAGCCTCACCTCCTTAAGGAAAACCCGCCTTCTGTACATGTTAAGATCTTTATCAGAGCAAGCCAACTTACTCCAGATTTAGTATTAAGGGGGGGGGGGGGCAACACTGGGAATGGCCTGTTAACTTTTGACTTAAAAAAAAAAAAATCTGCTCTCTGCATTTGCCCTGGCTTTTTAATTCTCGCTCTCCAACCAAAACCTAAACAAAGATTCAGGTTACATCTCTTTCCGCAGCAAGCAGAAGGGGAAGCGGAGGTCTAAGTGACTTAAACTTTTTAGTCATTCTCCTGAAACACGGAGCTCTGGGTCTAGCCGGGAACTCAACCTCTCCCTGGCAGCCTCGGGGCTGACTTATCTAGTGGTTCGCGCTCCCTTTGCGAAAAGTTTTCTCATTAAGATAAAAAAGGAACATCTGAGCAGCACAAAAGCTTATGATTTGCGACTAGATTTGAAATCAAGGCTACAAGAAAGACAAAAGTATGTTGCTAATAGTATTGCTCTTTCATCTCGTCCTAGACAAAATTTAAGCCCTAGAAGGGACCAGTTCCTGCCTCAAATGTTGGCTGTGGGTTTGTGGAGGGGGGCGGTGTTCGCAGAATACCTAATTTTGATTAGGATTGGAGGATTGCTAAAGAAGTTTCTTGGTTGTGCAAATTTTACTTCATTATTTAGTGTGTAAAGTGGAATTTAGTTAGAGACCATTTAACAATATTTTATTTCCAATTCTTTTTTTTTAAAGAAACGAAACAAAGCAAAACGTAGCTTAAGAACACTTGGAAGTCTCTGTTTCCTAAAGGCCTTTAGTAAAATCATGTGATGTTGCTCCAGTTAGATGGATATATGTATCTGTGTATCTACTTATCTATCTATAATCAGATATTCTTATCTCCTTGCCTCGTTTGTCTAGAAGAGTAAGATGGCTCTCAGGCAGATACCTCAATAGCAGAACAGAGTAGGGGCAGTAGGCAGAGCTAGGTAGCCTTTCCTGTAATGAAGTGAGATTATATAACCCAGGACTGAGCAAGGACTGCAAATTTAGTTTTACCTCAAGTACATTTTTCTCCCATAAACACGAGGGTCCCTAGAGCATTTTCCTATTGCCATTGTGTTCCTTTTCCTTAACTGCGGACACGTTAATATTAGCCATCCCCCTTCCGGTCCTTTCTGGGAGATCTCGCTTAAATTTATGAGTTGTGAGGTAGAGGACGCTGGGATCTGTGCCCTCTTACAGAACTGAAGGCTTGGGGCGGACCTACTTCTCCTCGAAAAGCTAACCTGTGCGTGGAGAACAGAAAGTCTTGAGTTTTTCATCAAGTGCAAAAATTAGTATTTGGGGGGAAATCCACCTAATGCATTTTCCATGAAATAGCATCAGCCTCGAGATGGCTCTTCCGAATGGAAAGAGTCGTCAGAACATTGGCTCTATCAGGGTGTTCGTAGAGAACAAAATTGAAAGTGGAATTAAAAATAAAGACCCAGTTCAGATTTAGTTACTATTCATTAGGGTCTGCAAAATGAATCTGGGGTACTGCTTGGCTACTCTCCGGGAGAATTAATCGCTCCGGTCATTTGGAGATCCGGAGAGAGCTGGAGCTGTTTGGGGGAAGTAGGGCGGGGGCGCGGGCGTTTGTGCGGTCGTTTCACCCACCCTCGCCTAATCAGTCCGCTGGGCTCTCAATCAGGTTTTCAAAATACTAATCTTGATCTAAGAGCCCCTATCTCTACATCAGTGGAGGAAATGATCATTTTTAGAGGCTTCTGGGCATGGGGAAGAAGAATGGTTTTCAGATCGCAGAAGACCTGAAAGACTGGTCTGGCGTTCTCTTTACTGTGGACGCACTGCTGGACGAGGACCTTTTCCCGGGGTGTGATTGTGTGCACACAGCCTTGCTCTGTAGGCCTCCCGGCGGCGGTGAGTCTGTTTGTGTGTCCTGAGCATTGTAAACCTTTGGCAGAGGTTGTATGTGGAGGTGGGAGGAGGGGGTGGTGTGCAAGTATTTGCTGTGAATGTCGGGGCTGAGCCTGTTGGTGATGGGCCCAAGGACCTCCTGACCCTTTGTCAGGGGTGAACATATGCAGGGGTTGCTCCTGAACGTGGCCCGGCTTCCTGGAGCTCGCGTCACACCTCTTACCCACGCTCCTCCTCCGCTAGTGCAAGGGGAAAAGTTCGCCCGCCGCTTCTCAAGAGTTGGGTTCCTGTGCTAAAAATAAGGGCTCTTTTTGTCTTTCTAATAAGGGTTTTGAGCCCAGACTCCAATTGAAACCAATTTTGGTCGAAGCAGGACATACCAAAAAACATCATCTTGTGTTTCTGCAGGTGGGAGAGGAATCACCCGCGTTGGGTCGATTCCTACCTTCTAACTTAAAATTTCTAGGTGGCTACCTCCACTTAAATAAATCAGAGACCACAAGCCCACCCAGGGGACTAACCAACACCCCTGGACTGCAAAGGGTCTTTGCAAGGCAGGAGGAAGAAACCCAGAAGACTTGGGAGGACGCCCTAGCAAGTTGGGAGGCGCTGGGTGTGTCTCCCTAAAGTCCGAAGGGGTTAGGGAAGGGGTCTGGTCCCCTGGGGTCAGGCCTTGATTGGAGGTCCGGGGATGGAGAGCGGAAACACCAACCCGCTCTCACCCCTACAGATTCCACTCACCGCGAAGAGCTGCCTAATTGGGCTGCGAGCAGCTGCGAAATTTGTAATCGCCTAATAAGCCTTCCACCTCGGTAATTCTTATCAAAAGGCATAAAACTGATATTTTCACACTTGGCTTCCTCCACAGGAGCCGTTTATAAACATCCTTCATCAGTAGGATGAAATTAAGCCTGCATTGACAAAGGTGTCTGGAACTCGATATTTAAAAGCAATAGATCCGAATTAGCAAATTACTACTTTAAGTAGGGGAAGTCCCCACCAACTTGACTATTGAACCCTTTGCCTCTGAGCTCCTCGCCGTGAGTAACCACACGTTTGAGGGAACTTAACCTGGAGTTTCCGCGTTACTCAAGCAACCTCCGGAATCTCGCTTCCCGAATCCGCGCGCGCCCTGGCTCCCAGCCCTTCCCCCAGCCTTCGAGGACCCACTCGGGTCAGAGCTGTGGAGACCTGGGCGAGGACTGCTGGGGGCCTGGTCGGAAACGCGGTTACTACACCAGACGCTCCTAGGACTCCCGGGCCTCAGGCGCAGGGCCAGCGCCAGCCATGGCACCTCTACGCTTTCCCCCCTGCGCCGGGGGCCAGCCCGGAGTCCTGTGGGAGGTTGAGGCAGGGGAGACCTCCGCACGGATAAGAAAGCGCAGCTTCTCGCTGATTCTTGTGACGACCTCTTCACCCATGAAGGTAAAAGCCAAGAGAGCTCTGAAACTGCGAAGGTCACGCTTGTTTCAGGGTTAGGAGTGTGTCCTTTGATTTTTGCCCACCCCGTCTAACCATTATTCATACATATTTGGAAAGAAACTGAAGGAGATAACTTCCAAAGACCTCCCACCAACTTGAGCAGCTCAGAACCCACGTCACCCCTCAGAGATCGCGCAGCTGGACGCGCGCTCACCTTGGGACTTACCGGTCCCAGGCTCCTTCTCAGTTTCTGAGGGAAAAGGAAGGGCGTGTTTATTCACGGCAGTGGGCAGTGGAGGACGCCCAAAGGTGGAGAGGGCCTCCGTCTGGGACCTTCTGGTGTTTGCTGCGGGCCGAGCCGAGGTTCATTAAACTTGCCGGCGAGGCTACCGCGCTCCGCGTGGGACAGCCGGGGACGCACTGGCGCGCCGGCCGCGCCTGGACTACGGGGCCGCGCCGGGCGTCTGTTGCGCTCGCTGCAGTCTTGCGCGCCTGCTGGGGCCAGCGGTCTCCCGCGGTTCTAGAGACCCAACTACCGAAAACCACGTTCTGCGCCCCTGAGTGTGGGGCGTGTGGATTCGGTGTCTCTCTCCAGCGGGTGCCCCTGTTCCCCCACAACGCGAGTAAACTTGCCCAGTCCTCTGCGGAAGGAGAGAGGGGAAGCGTTTCTCGCCTGATACGACGGGTAACAGGCGTGATGGAATTGGGAGCTCTCTGGAGCCTGAAATTAGTCAAGACGCAGTCTGGGACGCTCTGGACCAAATGCTACTGGGCAAAGCGCGAAAGTCCACTACACTATTTTCCCACTGTAACATTTCCAAGCCCACAATCTTCGCCTTGAGCACACTTGTGGTTTAGAGCTGCTAATTTTATAGGCATTTTATCGTTCAGAATAAGCAGCGCGGCAGGACCAGGGGAAACCTGATTCTAACCTGTTTCTGCAGACCTCAGCCCACACAACGATGTAAAAAACCGAGCTAGGAGGTTGGCGGCGGGGCATCTCACCCCCAATTCCCCCGCCCCGGGTTTTCCTACATGTCCTAGTAGGCTCTCCGGGAGGATCTAGAGTGGAGCTCACGAATCTAGAAGGACGACGGAAACCCTAGCCCCGCAGATACCCTCCTCCTCCACTCTCCTCTTCCCCTGCGATCCCTGAGCGGCGCACTAAAACCCGGCCAGGGAGCCAAGAAAGCCAAAGTTGATCTGAGTGTAAAAAATGGGCGCCTGAGAGTGTCGGGTGGTGTGGGGAGGAGTGGTGGTGGCTGCGGGGAGCTGTGTGAGCCTCCTATTCGCAGCCTTCAATCCGGTTTTGATAAGGGAACACAGGGCTCCGGTTCTTAGCCGACCTGAGCAAACTCGGGTCGTCCCGCCCACAGTCTCAGCAACACTGATACATCCCGTCGTTGCTTTACCGATGGATCCTATAAAATGATGCTATTTTAAAAATCTCCGGAATAATCTTAAAATATAACTTTAAAAAAGTTAACTAATTTTTTTTTATATGGTTTCTCCTTCAGGAGACTTGGTTGTGTAACTTTGGCAGTGTTTTCTTCCTTTCCTCTTTGTCCTTTCCCTCTCCCTCCCTCCTTTCCGTCTTCCCTACTAGCTTGACTGCCCGCCTGTCTTCATGGGAACTCAAGGTTTAAGAAGCTAGGCAACGTGCTATTAGAGTGAGATTATGAGATTTGAAATTAGTCTAACCTGTAATGGATTTCAGAGTAATTTAACAATTTAACAATTTAACACCTCGGTTTTCTCATCCAGAAAATAGAGATGACAGCACTAATGTTGAAAAGTGTTCACTGATGTGCCGTAGATTCTCAATCTCATGCTCTTCCTGAGCCCTTCTTTTGCTGTGGTAAGAGAGGTCTAGATGCAGAGGCATCAACAAAGGTCTCACTCCCCAGGTGAAGGGGACAGGCCAATGCTCCTCCTCAGCACCCAGCTGGCTTCCAGTTGGCTATTTCTGGGAGTTCCACAGATCCAGTGGCCAATGCCAGATAAGCCTCCCAGAGCTGCAGACTCTGGAGAAGAGCTGGCGGCTGAAGCCCCTCTGCTATGGCAGTTTGTCTCAAGGAAGCACAATGAAAAACCTTTTCTCCTCTTTTGTCACTTGTTTATTGGAGGGTTAATCTGGCTCATTTAAATGCTTGGCACCCTGACTCCTGTCAGTTTGTATAAACTTCTGAATATTGTGAAAGTGGGAGCAATCATAGTTGTTGCTTGCTACCTGTCCAATGTCCCCAGTGATGCTGAGGTGTAAAACCCTGCTTGATTTACTTGCCTGCGACCCTATCACCAAAGTGGGTTGGAATTCAAACCCAGAGGCCAGATGCGAGGTTCCCATGCCCATGTTGCCCTATTTTGGTCAGTTCAAAAAACAGACACCTCTGTTAATGGATTCATTTACCCATCTCAAGATGGTTCTTTATATCGTCCGCTTGATCTGAGTTGCAGCTCCAGCACATCTAGTCCCGCTACAGGCCTCTTGCTGACACCAGCTTCCAGCCCAGCTTCAGGCTTTCCCAGATGCAAGGCATCTGGTATCCAGTGGGAAAGAGCGCCCCCTTCCTACCCCCACTCTTGCTGTGTGGAGGTTAAATAGCATAGAAGGATTTGGAGCGTCAAACCAGCTACAAAGGGGGAAAGGGAGCCAACCTAGGCTTTAACTGGGCAGTAAAACCTCTCTCTTCTTGCAAATTACAGAATCCAATGACTAATCATCAGCAAGTGGATCAAAGCCTGGATTAAACAACATCGCTCTCTGTATCTCCTGTGTTACAAAGGCCTGCGCTCAGTTCTGGAACTTTTCTTTGGCTTGGACCAAAGTTCGGGTCACTGCGTGGAGTCCAGCAGAGGCCGCGGTGCCCGACTCTGTCTGGGCACAGGTCATCTCGCGGCACCCTCTGGCACCCTCTTTCATCTCTTCAGAGAAGTCTTCGGAAATAGTTTTCCCAGACACAAACGGGTGAATAAATCTGACCTCACCAGACTTTCCTGCAGGCTGCGAGCACCCTAGAGGCAGGAAACTTGCACTGTTCCTGACTCTGGAACCCAGTTCAGTGCCTGGCACTGGGCAATAAAGGATGGCTTTTTGAATGAAACAAAGTATGTGCTGGCAAGTACAGATGGTTTCAAGTCTGTGTATTTTTAGTTCGAGCTTGCTACATCTTCACATTGGCCCTTTCTTGTCCAGAACTTAAATTTTTTAGTCTCATAGAAGAGTGAGGCAAGGAAGGGCATGGAGATCCCGACAATTTAAATTAAGGGAATTCCTGGACTTCATTTTTCTTTTAGGGGGAGGGACTTGCAGCCTCCACTGGATCTTCTGGCACAGTGGTTCATTTTGACACTTCTTGAGAGTCCTTCAGACCTTATTATTTGCAATTAAATGGGAAACCTACTCTGGGTGCCTAAGAGACCATACAGGTCTGAACCTCAGTTATAGAAAAGGAGGCTATTGAGAGTTGGAGTAGGACCATGTTGGACCTCAGAAGTCTCCATGACACCCTGACTCCTGTCAGTTTGTGCAAACTTCTGAATATTGTGAAAGTGGCTGAGTAAGCTTCCATGGCCCCATTTTGATTGCATGCATGGAGATGCTGTGCATGTTGGCCATACTATAAGTCAGCACAAGTTTGGGTTTGCCTGGGAACCAGAAGGGAGCCTGGGGGGACAATCAGGATGGGAGCTGAGGTCATACAGAGCCACATACTGGTGCTCTCAGACTTCCCTGGCTTGGAAAGGAGATGCATACCTGTTTTCAGTCTTTAGCAAGGCAGAAGAAGAACATGGAGGAGACATGTGGGCTGTAGATGGAGTCTTAAACAGGACTGATCCAGTCTCTGTGCCATGTCATAACCATGTGTCTTGGGTTCCCGTGTGGCTTGGCCTAGTCTCTTCCCAGATGCAGTCTATCTCAAACACAGGAGTATGGAGGTCCTGAGCAGGAACAGTAACCCTAGGACTCAGAGAGTAGCCTGGGGTCTTGGAAAAGGGCTGGAAGAGGTCTCTAGACCTGGGATGATTGCACCAGCCCTCTTGGTCATGAATATACCCAGACTCTAAGGGAGGAAAACATTAGGGTTCTATCTGAAAGACTATGGTCTCTTGCCAGACACATCGGACAGTTTGCAAACTGAGTCACAGCTCCTACAGGCATACCAATGTGTCAAAAATCATTTCAAAAGGGTTTAATACCAGTTTTCCTCTGAGTAGCCGCCCCCCCACCACTTGCAGCTATCTTGTTTCCTAAAAAAACTTTATTTTAGGGGTAAGTGTATACATGTATGTACTACACTTTTATAATAAGAAATATCATTTATTGTTTCATATCACCCACCTTTCGAATATGTTGTAACATATATTCCTTAGAATTATCTATGAGGTATGTATTCGTATGCCCAATTCACAGATAGGGAAACTAAAGCTCAGACAGAAGGGCCAAGTTGTCGCGCTAATTAAAGACAGGATACGAATGCAAAACTATTCCAAGGTCTTAACCGTTGTGCTTTATATAAAGGATATTGTGTGAGCCTTGCAAAGTGTAAAGTGAAGTCCCCACTGCTGGCTGGTAGGATGTGTGGCTCCTCCCTTTCTTCTGGAGTCCTGGAAACTGGAATTCTTTTAGGCTCCGGGTGCGCGGGCGGGGAAATGAGACTCAGGGACCTGACCTCCGCCTTTGGTCAGTTCTTTAAGGTTCAGATGCCCTCGTGGAGCCCGCGGGGAAAACGGACTAGAGGGATGAGAAGTTGACGGAGGATGGGGGTAGATCGCAAACTGGGAAAACGCTTTTTCATCTCCTGCTGGCCATAAATATTGTTGTATTTCCTTGGTAACCCCTCAGCCCGAGGCGGAGGCCTGCAGGCTGCCTCCTGTGGGTATAAGACTCTTCCCCGCCCGCGGCGGCCTTTGGAGGCGACCACCCCACGCAGGTCCTCACGGCGTTCAGACCTGGTCCTTCAGCCCCCTGGGTCTCGGTCCCAGCCCGGCGGCAGCCCGGCCGGGACCGTCCCCGCCTCGCGGTGCACTCCGGGAGGCTCCGCGGCGTGTGGGCGCCGCGCGCCGCGAAGGGCAGACGCCAAGAAACGTGTTCTAGTCGGAAAGGCAGGCGGGGGGACCTTGCGTGAACCTGCAGCTCACCGACCCAAAACGGGGAGGCGGGTGGCCGCGGCCCGGAGCGCCAGAATGCCTGCCTCAGACCCGGCTCCGCGGCAGGGTCCTGGCCCGGGCGGGTTTGCCCACTGCCCTCCTCGCGCCCTTTTCCGTGGGCGACCCTAGGGCGGAGGCTTGGGTTTCAAATGCGAAACATTCGTCTCCTGGAATCAGATCTGGCTTCCAGAGGGTGTTAGGACTTTTCTTTCCTGAGAAAGTCAGCGTCTGGAGGAGACCGAAGGCCCAAGCCTTCTTGCCCTCAGCCGTATCTGCCCATAAATAGGTAGGTAACATTGGCTCTACTCTTCCAAAGCCCCGGAGCGGTCGTCCTGCTACCCCACAGAAAGCTGTTCAGTGAAAAGGTAAAACTAAAAACCCCAGCCAACCACAAAGCAAGGAAGGGGGCAAGGCCTAACGAGGCCAGAACAACGTGTGTCTGAACTGTCCCGCCAAGTGGACAGGCTGAGGATGCCCAGTCGGGAAGGGGGGCTGGAGCGGGAGGCACGCCATCTCCCCGGCCCACTTGTCTTTCCCCGAGGCGCGGGCCTGACTCAGGCAGTATGGCCCCTGGAGAGCCAGGTCGTAGGGGCGGGAGGCCTGACCTGAACCCAGCGGGGAAATGATGACAGCCTCGGAGGGCCTCTGCGGGGTTCCAGTCTCTCCTACTTGGCTTCAGTTTTTATGCCAGTCCTAGTCGCTTGGCCCTTAGTACTTTTAATACTGTTGTGTAACGCTTGGGCAAATAATTTTAACCGACCACGCATTTGTATACACTCTACTAAAAGGAGTGTGTCTGTGTGTGTATGAAAGGGGGAGAGAGAGAGATTACTTTCCGGACTGATGAGAATATTTTCAGTTTCAAATGCTGGATAGGCGGAGCCCAGAGATCTGCTAAATTTCTCTTATTTTCTTTTAATATTGGTTTTTAAAAATGTGTCTAATAAAATAATTTGGCCACCCTGACAGAGAGGAAATATCAGTGTATAAAGGGAATCCAAAGCAAGAAATAAGTGTGTGCCAACCTTGGTGTGAAAAAGTATTGGTAGCATTTCTTATTTGACAAGGAAATGTATTTGCTCAGTGTTTTTTTCTTTCTTTCTTTCTTCTTCTTCTTCTTTTTTTTTTTTCAGTTGGCAGGAACATCATTTTTAATATATATCCATGTTTATTGTTTCTGTTTGGTACTTTGGTCATTTGCGGCACATCTGTTTCTGATATTGTTCCTGTGTTAAGCACACACTATTGTGTTAGCAAGATTTTACACCATCTGTTTAAGAAAATTCTTGCCAGTGCTATTTGATGCCCAGTTGAACTTTAGCCAAACTTCTTCATTTTATAATGTTCTCTCAGTCCTGAGCATATATAATACACTTTAATGAAATTATGCTTTTATACTTGCTGACAGACATCAGAAACACATTTATGCAAGTCAACAGCAGTTTAGCTAAATGTTGGATAGGAAGAACAATATTAAATTTTAAAGATGCTAAAAGTGAAAATATTTGGAAACAAAACTATTAAAATCAAATAATCGCCCAAATAAACAACTGCTACACACACATGTACACACACAAATGTGGACACAGTGGCTATTGAGAGTTAATGTATGGTTTTGATGATTTGTATATTTCTGAAATATGTTTATGTTTCACTATATATATTAAACCTAGGAATTTGGGTTCCTGATGCTATTCCCAAGGGTGTAAACTAGTTTAAATAATAAAGTAGAATAACCTTGTAATGTGACTGTATCAAATATATATTAAGTGTAACACATGCAGGTAAACTTAATCATTGAGCTAAACTAAAGTAGTATTTTTTTCTTTTTATCCTATGGCCACTCATATAGATTTTACACAGTATTATCAAAAGCTAACAGGCAATGTTACCCACTTCCGAACTCTTTAAAAGGAGAGCGATTTGTGACAACTCAAAAAATATGCAAGTGTCATATTTGGTGGCCAAGCATATGTAGCTAATAATGGCACAAATACAAGACCAGGCTTGGCTTGAAAAAGCAAATACTGGCTGCATGTTTTCAAAATTTTTTCTAAAATGTAACATTCCTATTGATAATATTACTTATTTTGTTTATACCTAATTTGTATATCCTGCTGTAAAACTTAAAAACAGTTTTACATGATATGTTAGTTGTAAACCCAGAAATATATGCCTTGACACTTGGGTTAATAAGCTTCTGACATTTATTCTGGGAAATCAGTATTCTTCAGTTGACAAAATTTGCTTTGACTGAAATCTGCCAAAACAGTTTGTCACATTCTTTAGTTGTTACCTGGACAGACTGCTTTTATTGTAGATGCAGTGATTAAAGTTATGCCCATTAGATAACTGCTTAGAGGTGTATAGTCTCTTTCTAGTTGTTTCTTTAAGAAAACAAATCTTTGTTTTGGTTACTTAATTTGTACATAAAATGTATCTGTGGTGATGTAGATAATTGGCATTATTTATGTAAGACTGTTGGAATTCAGTATATTGTTACTGTGAGATAAATCTGGTTGAAGAAAAGAGAACCATTCTCATAGCATTTCTGCCTCTATACACTTCTAGGAAAGTATTTATCAAGTTCCATACTTTCCTTAAACTATTAAGTTAGATGTGCTGAAGTGCAACCTATAAATTTTGTCTTTAATAACTGATATTACAAAGAAAAGCAAACCTTACGAATCTTCACCTGTCTGGTTCCAATTAATCTGCTTAGACTATTTAATGGATAAAATAGCCTGATTTAGGGGCACCTGGGTGGCTCAGTTGGTTAAGCAACTGCCTTCAGCTTAGGTTGTAATCCCGCAATCCCGGAATCAAGTCCCACATCAGGCTCCCTGCTTGACAGGGAGTCTGTTTCTCCCTCTGACCTCTCTCCTCTCATGCCCTCTCTCTCTCCCAAATAAATAAATAAAATCTTAAAAAAAAAAAATCCTGATTTAGTCAATTTAGAGTTTTGCACCACCAATTTTCTATGTGCTTCTTTAAGGTCTGATGCTTTTTCCTACACATATTTAGTTCATAGCTATACTCAAATAAAACCTAGGATTAGAAAAATAATTAACTAGATATATTTTCTTAATTTTTTTTGCATTTATGTCAGTATAAAAGGGAGATGTTCTCAAAGTTAACATCAATAATTATTGAAAGAACACTGTATACATCTTTGTGAGTTCAATTAATCAAACACCAACAATGTATCAATGCTGGGGTATAAAGAAGAGTAAGACATGGGTGGTCCTTGTTCTCAGAAAATTACCAATCTATTAAGGAGACTGACAAAAATACAACTAGCTCATCCCTGTGATTGTATAATGATCTCTATCTACTCCTTGGGCTCTGAATTGACAAAGTAGATGATCTCATCACAACACTTTGTATATGTTTTAAAAATTTTAAAGGCTTTCATTTGTGTGGAACAAAATGAACAAAAATGAACTATCCCCAGAAGGCTGTATGGCTTCTGAGATAACATATCTTCTGTACTTTTTCAGGTTTAGGAAAGGGACAGTATTAACTTCCTGAAACATCTGCTCGATTATTTTGAGAATTGCATCACAATTATTTCTTTGGTCTGCTGTAGAATCTGCTGAGAGAATAGTGGTGGGGTCCTGTATTGAGCTAGAAAATTTTTTTAGTTTGTTTAATTCTAAAATTTAAAATAGTTCTTTTCCTCTTACCACTTCCCTCTCTCCTACGTAATAATTTTATATTTTCATCACTGTAAACTTTTGTAGGTGACTGGGAAAGGAAAGAAAGATTCTCAAAGACTAACATTTAAGTCTAAAAATTTGCTTTTTTTTTTTTTGCTATTTTTTTTTGCTAATAAATTGCTATTTTTTCCAACACATATTTACTAGCTTTGAGAATTATCTTTTTTAAAAAAATATTTTACTTATTTATTTGACAGAGAGAAATCACAAGTAGGTAGAGCAATAGGCAGAGAGAGGGGAAAGCAGGCTTCCTGCTGAGCAGAGAGCCCAATGTGGGGCGTGATCCCAGGACCCTGAGATCATGACCTGAGCTGAAGGCAGAGGCTTAACCCACTGAACCACCCACTGAACCAGGTGCCCCAAGAATTAATTATCTTAAAACTACAAGTCTGGGCTTATTTTTCACAAAAACAAATTTGGGGATTGACTGTTTAGCAGACTTTTTAGAAAGTTTGGTTTATAAAAAGGTTTGTTGGGAATTTAGAGTAAAAAAATGGAAGTTTAAAGTTTCTTTAGCACTTGTAAGAATTAAAGCCAAGTTGAAATGAATTACTCTCTCTAATACTTTTAGAGATAAATTTTTAGAGTATAATTTTAGAGTATAATTTTCTTCTATGTATATTGATGAAAAATATCAGGAGAGAAAGGAGCAATCATTTGATTGAATTAATTGAATGCCTTTTACCCTTGAGAAGACATTGCCTTTTAATTGTCTTTTGTTTAATCACGGTTTTTGGAGTAAGTCTGTATTATGTTTTCCTTTTAGAGGCTATTTCATCTCATTTTGCCTCCCCATAATCACAGATCTGTTTAAGTGATCAGTTGATTCCTACTGGGTATTGTCACACTTTTCATTTCTGATTCTCTCCATTTTCCTCAACCCCTTGCTTCCACTCCATCATAAGTGAAAGTTCTTATTGTTATAGTCTGCTGACCTGTAGTTCACGTTCAGCTTCTGATTTTTTAGCTGTGTGATGACCTTGGGCAGATCACTTAACTTTCTGAGCTTCTGTTTCACCAGTTTTTGGGGGGAGGGTAAAGGGTCATAAGAGTAATTTATCACTGAACATCTTTCTACTTTTTAATGGTAAATCACTGCTCACAAATTTTCAAGAGCTTTTCTCAAAACAGCTTTGATATCTTAGTTATAACTGTCCTCCACAGGGAAATTTTTCTTTAGGTTATACCTCTGTTAAAGAGTACCATCATATCATACATAGTTTATTTACTGAGACTAAACTCTGATCTATAACCAGCAGCAGTTCCTTCTCCAAAGATAGGCAGAATTATCTTAAGAAAACTTAGCTGACTCCTGACAAGAGTAAGAATCCAGGTCTAACAAAATGAGAGGATTCCCAAACAGGCATCCTTTATCCAGTGCTCCTCCCTCAATCTTTAAAGCCTGCCTTAAATGCTGCCTTCTTCTCAAGCATTTCCATCCAAACTGGAGGTGATTTTTCTTTGAGCACCATATTCATCAAGTTGGGCAGTTGATAGCTTGTTTAATTAATGTCCACTATAGGAACAGCTGAATGTGATTCTTCTAATGTTATGGTGCTGGCATCTTATTTTTGGTGGTTCAGCCTTAGAGTCTGATGTGAATAAACCCTGCTAATGATGCAGATGAAGCAGAGGTAAAAATTGGTAACATGATCTGATATGTCGTTTGTTAATAAGCTCAACATATTCTTCTTTGTGTCCTTTATTTCAAGAAGACTTTTTACCCGTCATGAGTATGACATGCATTTTTTGCTTGTTTTCTGGTAGTTATAATGAATCTGGCCATCCTCTATTCGGGCCTCTTTAGGTGGTGGACTACAGTCAAGGGTGGAGACTGTGGCCATGGAAGAAAGTGAAGGGGGAACTAAAACAATGTAGGCTCGGTCTGGAGCATGATGATATTTTACTTTCTAAAAATACACATTTAAAAAAAAAAGTTTTACAGAATAGTTCCTGACATTAACTGTGGTGGTAAAAACAGTGGCGTGGCTAATGTTTTATTTTAGGTGGCTGACATCTCGATAGTAGCTCGGTAAAACAGAAGTCTCATCATCCTGGGGATGGGATTTGTAACCTATTTCACAATTGCAGGAGATTACTTCCATTCTCCTCAAGGTATGGGTTATTTCCATATAAAGTAATTCTATACATGCATTTTCAACTCATATAGAATTGTATATTAATTGATCTCAATAATTATCTATATCCATTGCCAAAATATTATCAGGTCAAGTGATGAACAATGCAGTTGTCTTACCAACATCTGTTCCTTAACATTGTGTTGTAGCCATGTGGTTTGATTAGGATTGATCCTAACACTAAGTCTACAAGTGTCAAACTAATGGAGGTAAACTAGTCCTCACTGCGATTGATTCAGGGATGGTTTCAGGAACTTAAGCTGTGCAAAAATAGGGAATATGTTTTGTTCATTGCTATAGTCCTAGTACCAAGAATAGTACCTGATATACAGTATGTGATCAATAAGTGTTTGTTGAAAGAATGAATGAAATAGGATTGATCAAAGCAATCCTTGGGAGTTTTGTTTGATCTTTAGAATATTGGAGTGTCCCTCTTTTCTGTATGTATAAGCAAGGAAGCATGTAGCTAATGTACTCATCATGTGGCCATGAAGGAAATACCTAAGGATGAAATTGACATGGAAGAGAGATGGGGGTAAAGCTCAGAAAATGAGTGAGAAACATCTTCTGTGTTAACTTATATCTCTACTCCTATAGTTTATCTTGAAATAGATATTTTTGATTTAACCAAGAGCATCCAGAATGATGTATTGAGAAGGTTCAGAGTGTAGAGCAAAGAACAGTTAGCACCTTCTTCTTTCTCTGTACATACTGAGTCTTGACGCTTAGAGTTTAAAGACTTGAATATAAAACTGTCACATGCCAATCTTTGACTGAAATAGGGTTTTTGATAAAACTTCCCAAGACATGTGAAATCTATACAGTTTTCATGTTGTGGTTGAGCCAGAGCCCTTTTAACAAATCGACAAATAGTTTTAAAAATATAATTTAGTTTTTCTGCATCCACAAGCTTAGAGAGCATTAGTAATAATACATAGAAAAGTGGATATATTCCTTTTAGGTAAATTTTTGTTATGTGGCTTTTTACCTTCCCTAAATTTGGTATAAGATCATATGTACTTAGAACACGGTAGTATACATAGTGCTAAATAAAACATTTGATGTGGCTTTAATCTAGCAACAATGTTGAATATAATTTTCTTTGTTGATCAGACAGAAATAAGACAGGTCTCTTATCTGTCTTTTCATTGTATTTTGAAAATCTATTTTTAAAAATTCTTAAATCTGCGGTAGAGCTGTAACCTTAGGCTCTCCTCCAAAACATCTTTACCAAAATTTAACACAAAACTGTAACAATTTGAACTTAACCTGAAGCTATGTCTGTAGTCCTCATTCTATATGACAGAATGTTAATAAATACTCAGAATTTAAATTTTGAAAGTTGCAGTCTGGAATGCCTTCGAATAGTGGCTATACTGTGATGAACAAATGGATGGATCATTGAATAAATGAATGGCTGTTCTTTATTTATTTTTTTTTTAATTTCTTTATCTGACAGACAGAGATCACAAGCAGGCAGAGAGGCAGGCAGAGAGAGAGGGGGGAAGCAGGCTCCCTGCTGAGCAGAGAGCCTGATGCGGGGCTCCATCCCAAGACTCTGGGATCATGACCTGAGCCGAAGGCAGAGGCTTTAACCCACTGAGCCACCCAGGTGCCCCGAATGGCTGTTCTTTTTGATGAGATCTCAGTGCAAATAACTTCAGTGACCAGGTAGGAACATGATGTGGGTAGGGGCCCAATAAAATTCTATAGGGAGTGGTAAGCCTGTAACATAACTTGCTTATGCAGATTCAAAATAATTTTCGTTTTAAAAACAATGTCAAGGGCACCTGGGTGGCTCAGTTGGTTAAGCAACTGCCTTTGGCTCAGGTCATGATCCTGGAGTCCCAGGATCAAGTCCCACATCAGGCCCTCTGATCATCAGGGAGCCGGCTTCTCCCTTTGCCCCTTGCCCCTTTCATGCTCTCTCTCAAATAAATAAAATCTTAAAAAATAAAAACAAAAACAATGTCAAGATACTTATGAAGATTCCTAGTTTGGGATTCCTGCATTAGGTCATCTTTTAAAAAAATCTGAACTTGAAAGTAAAAGACTCAGCTCTGCTACTTGCTAGCCTTGTGACTTTTCTATGCCTATTTTTTGTTTAGAAAATGAAGATAATAATGACTTCTTTGACTAACTTATAGGGTCATTGTGATGATCAAATGATACAATGTAGCAGAGATTTCTTAAAACATGCATAGCAATAAACAATTCTTAGGTAACTTTATGAATTTCTAGAAGCATAAATTATGGGGGACATTCTGAGTGCAAACAAACAAAAAGAGACTCAGTGGTAAGGGCTCATTAGCAGAGTTCTGATACAGGTTTCTATTGTAATTCATATCTAAATCCAAATGACTTGACTTTGGTACATAGTGTGCAATCTAGGAATTTGGAACTGCTTGGGACTTTCTAAAGAGTTTATGAAATGAGGTCCAAAAACACTTCCTATTAAGAGAAAACTAATTGGGAAGTCTCGGGGAATAGCAAATGGATTCAGACGCTGCTTGAATTAGAAGCTTACATACCTAGGGGTTAACTACGTCCCCCCCCCCTCCCAGATTTGTGCTGATTGTTGGTCTTCCTTTTACAGCCAGGCTCTTAAGAAGCTGAAGCCTAAAACCTTTCTACGGAGAAGGAAAAAGCTGTGGCACTAAGGTTCTCTTCCCCCAAGGGGGAGAGGAGATAGGTAAAACCTGTTTCTAAAAGCATAGAGTATAGATAATCTGAGTGATGAGCAGAACAGCAGTAGACCTTGTCTTCTGGCAGCAAGAGAAAGGTAAAAATGGCCTTCAGATATTCTATCAAAATATTTATTGAGTACCCGCTGTGTGCCAAGCACTGTGACCCTGGGGACACACTGGTGAATCAAATAGGCATTGTCCTTCCTGATCCCTTGAGTCAGGTTGCTGATGAAGACATTAAACAATTTACAAATAATTTTTCCCATACCTGGGAATAGATGATAATGGAAAAATACTAATGAACCTGTTCTCTAATGTAGGATAATAATGTCCTTCCAATCTGTTCTCTCCAAATGAGTTTTATCATATCCTTCAAAATAAATTTTAAAGCAATTCTTTGTTTTTCTTTTTCAAGGTTACTACTAAGTCTGAGTGTTTAAGGATTTAAAATTTAATTCAACTGTGAAAAGTAGACATAGGCAAATTCTCCAATATCCCAAAGTAAATAAAACAAATAATTAAAAAGCAATTTTAAATGAAGGGAATGGTACTTTTTTTTTACTTTTTTTTAAATGAAGCCGAGTTATGAGAGTTTCACCATAAACACTGTTGCAAAATTTTTAATTTAATTCTTAGTGGATTTTTTAAAGGTCAAAGGTACATTAAAATGTATTTTTGTTACTTACTTCTTATTCTTATTTATCTTATTTGTAGTAGGTACTTGATAAATATTTATTGTATAAATGAATAAATTCATGGTCAGATCCTGAAGAATGTGGAAATACAGTGGGGAAAAAATGTAATTTTACTTCTCTCCTGCAGGCCTTATCCCCATGGAGCTGATGAGTGTAGTTTAAAAAAACAAACAGCAATATCAGAGTCTCATACTCTACAGGGCAGGAAGAATTAAAACAAAACAAAACAAAACAAAAACAACCCTCCCCCCCAAAAAAAAACCCTCAAAGGCAAGTAAACACCATTTAGAAGTTGCTGGCTTGAGAGTCTGTTGTAACTCTCAGAATGCTTAATCTTGAGTATTTACTACTTATCTCACTTTCAGCACAAACATGTTATTTACGAAGTTGTTTTGCAAAGAGGTTTTCCACATCTCTCAATTATTTCTGGCTACTAGCTCATCTAGTAGTTTAGATCAGAGAAAAATAAATAGTACAACGGGCTTATTTATCATGATGCATCTGAAGCTTCCATTTTTAGGAAAGTACTTCCTAAAGTACTTTTATCAAGGCAGCAATTTCACCATGTTTTACTTTACAAAATAATTTTAAGTGTTGGGTATGCAACTCACTTGTTAATTCAGTGTCTGATAAAGAACTTAGTCCTTCTTTTTTGCTAGACTGTAAACGGTCTCTGAAATGCTTTTGGGAGTTTGCTTTGGGCTATCTCCTCTTCTCTCTCTACTGAGTTAATGTTTATACTTTCCAGTTTGTGGATTTACATGGGGCATATACTCCTCATTGGTTACTTTCCTAATTTTCAAGAGATAAAGGATATATTAAAATACATTTTGATGCTTTCATAAATTTTGGTGTTGTAAAGAGAGAAAAGCCATGGGCATTTGTGTTTTAAAGTAAAGCATAGTAATCTCTTATTTTTGTGAATGTGTCTTAACATGTACATCTATCCTAAATAGAACCAAAAAGACTCTCCTTGAGTGCTTTTGAAAATGATGAAATCCAGGGGGTAAATATATTTTATTGATATTTGCCAGACAAAAATTTAGAATGAGTTATGCTTCAGCTCTGATAGTTGAAGCTGTCTAGCAATTATATATTCCATTCATCTAGATCTTTCTCATTATTTTAATTGTGGGGGAAATGCATTTAAGAAACTTTACAACAAATACCTCTATCTTCCAGTGTTTGCCTCTTTTTGGCTTGAACTCTGGTTTTGAAAAATCTTTAATGGTCAGGTTAGGTGGAAAAGTCTATAGTTCTCTAGCATGAAAACTGAGTAACTGAGTTCTAGAGTACATAATTAGGATAAAGGACTTTCCTGGACTTACATGGCACTCCTTTTTTTTTTTTTTTGGCTCTAGTTCTTTTCACTTTGCTCATCTAAGGCTTCCCAGTTGGCAACCTCTTAGTCTCTCCCAAGGTCAGTAGTCATTGACTAAAGGCCTATGTATTAGTAATTAGTAATAGAGACTTTCCAGAATATTGGTGGTTTTAAAGTAAGCTGTTAATGTATAGTACATGCAACTTTAAACATGTTCACTGCTGATCTTTTTAGGTTAGATGTCTAGTATCCTTTTATTTTTTCCTCCTTGTAAATCTTTAAGTATAAGAAAATGCTTCATTACCAATCTAGCAGTTTACAAGTAAATATTATATCTGATGCATTTAAAATGTTCATAAGAACTTAGTTTGTATCTTTTGGGTTCAGTAAAAATGTAATGGGTAAAGTGCCATTATATGTCTTTCAGCCAATGTTACTGTTAGATGCACCTAGGATATTATAGTTTAATCAGCATTTTGTCTTTAGATAGGATTTCTAGGCATCATCTGGGGGAAAGGGGAAATAAAAAAATATGCTCAATGCTCAAGTATAAATTATTTTGGCTGCCTTGCTATTGTATCTGTTGGTAAATGTGGTTGGTTTGTTTTGTGCTTTATTCGTTTTCTTTTTAAGAGAACATTAAGCCCAAAGTCTCAGAAAAATTTAAATTTCTAATAAAACATCTCTAAGTTTAGGGATTTTTTTTCTCTTCTTGGAAAACAAGAAAATGTTTAAAATAATACTGTTCAGAAAACATCTTAAATTATCAAAGAGAGATGATAAGTAGAGATTTATGGATGACAAAAATGGTAACAGGAATAACCAAAATTTGATTTAAATTACC
Source organism: Mustela putorius furo (assembly GCF_011764305.1). NCBI lineage: Eukaryota > Metazoa > Chordata > Mammalia > Carnivora > Mustelidae > Mustela > Mustela putorius. The sequence goes on along the minus strand of NW_025422005.1, from coordinate 62,114,494 downwards.
AAAATGAAGAGTCAATAGTCTATTTGGAAAGTTTTCAAACCAACCACATTGCAGAAAATATGTTATTATAGTGTTTTTAGAAGATTGGTTAGTAATATTTTGAATTTATTGTCTATGAGCGTATAAAAATAATTGATCACAATTATAGTGTAAAGAAAGTAGATTTTAATTGACTCTTTGTTCCAAGAACATTCTTATTCTTTATTTTTGATAAAGAATTTGGAAAGTGAGCCTTTATTCAAGGTGAAATAGCAAGAAGCTTCAGTTGTTTTGCTAATATCTTTATTCTCTATTAAACTATTATAGTGAAGGGAAATACGGTATTAAAGCCTTCGTTACTGAACTTGCAAAGCAAAATATTTTCTGGAAAAATTATATTAAAACAAACATTTAAAAATAGTCATATATTTCTTTGTATATTTTGTTATAGACTGTTGAAGTCATTATTAAAATGAAATAGCAAAAAATAAAAAGTAAAAGAAATAAAGACTTTGTAGAAATCATAACAGTTTATTTCTCTCCTGATAAGCAACATATTAAACAGTTAAGGAAACAATGCTCTTAAATTTAAACTTTTCTTAAGTAACAATAAAAATTAAAATACCACTTTATATTTAAAAAACAATATATAGCTTCATTCTTAAAATCAATACACTTAAATAATTAAAATTAAGTTGTATAAGATGATATAATATTTAATGTAAGTGGAATTATAAAGATAGTTAACATTTTTAATCTTTTGTTAATTATATTTATATCTGGTTAACAGAATAATGTAATACATATTCATTAATGAAGATTATAGGTCATTATCAACATGTTGGCATTAAGATTTTGAGTCACAATTTAGGCCTTACTTTTATATGTATTCCTCTGTGTGACCACAAATAAGTTATGAATCTGCTCCAAAATGTTCAAAGCCACTGTCAAGGAAAAAAAACAAAACCCCCAAAACCTTGACAAAGGCATTTTGAAATAATTGATGTGTTCAATCAAACTACAAAGACATTGCAATGAAGAGCCTAGGTTATTTGGTTTTCTTTTGCATTTCATAAGGTATGCTAACACTAGATATATTTTTACATTTTATAATTTGAAATAATGAGTTATGTTTAGACAAAGTAACAGTGTATTCAGAGTTGGAAATTACTTTTTATTTTCTTAGCTGTATTCCATCTGTTTTGTCAAAGGCATGGCTCCAGCAGTTTCATGATATCCAAATCATTAGACACAAAGCTCTTGTACGTATGTGAATCAGGGTAGATTTGTTTTATGTTTGACTTACTTTGGAGGAAAGAACAGCAATGATCGTGAATTGCTTAGATGATTCAAATATGTTTGAAGAGAAACATACATGGATCCTTAGTTACAGTAATTATTTTTTAAAAAGTACAATTTTGAGCCAGATTATTTGTCATTCATTAACTATTTGATTTGATTAGTTATAACAGTAGATATGATGACTTCATGGCTTCATTTTGAGGACTATTAACATCTTCTCCCCTAATAGAGATGAGCATGTAGTGCTGTGTTGAGAAAATTTTTATTTATTTATTTTTCATGAAGCTAAATAAAAAAAAATGTTTTGGGGCTAATTAAAAATTATTATTATTTTTCTAACTATAAATATATGTATTCACTGTAAAATTAAAATATTAAACATACAAATAAAAAACCCACACAGTATCTTACACATGCAGACTGGTTGCATTTTAAATAACAAAAAGTGGTTTGTTTCCTTTGTTGTATCCTATAGAACAAGTATAGTTATTTAAAAATGCCATTTTTGATTTCACTGTTGAAAAAATGGCTGTGCTTTCAATTAGTAAAATGTTAATATATGAGCATATTTGTGAGGGGAAAACATGGGTTTTCCAATTTTTTATGAAGAAATTAGGGAAACCCATATCTTGAAATTAGATTACATGTGTACTGACGTTTTACCATTCCCCTTCCTCCAATTTATTACTGATAAAGAATATTTGAACTAGCTTTAATTTGCATCTTATTTTTTTCAACCAAGAAAAGGATGTAAATTAATTTGGAATTGTTTTATTTCTGAACATAATCTGGATTATTTTAGCAAGGTCTTACCTATTACATTCTATATGTATGCTGGGTTAAATTTATTTATTGGCGATCTTGGTTCCTAATAAAATGAAATAAGTATATTTTACTTATATAATGAATGATTCAAACTCCTTTCCCAAGTAGATTTTAAAATGTAATTTTTTACTCAAAATTTGCCACCCCCCAAAGCATCAACATAAGAAGCATGAATAATAACTTAATTTGATTCTCTCTAGAATTTATAAAATAATTTTCAAAATATGTAATGTAATTCAGTAGTTATTCAGAAAGACTTTGTGAAGCTAGAAAAATAATCTGTTACTTGAGAATTTTGTTGAATCATGATAAATGCCTATATTGTCCTAATATCTATGTTTTTATTAAAATAACTTTATAATCTTGAGTGAATTAAATAGTATTTTTGTGAAATTTATTTCCTCCTGTTAATATAATGAAAGGAAGAGCTTTGCCAAATTTGTTTAGATTTTTCTCCACTTAAAAAAATCATTATATGAAAACTTTTTTGCTTATTTTACTCTTTCATAATTAAGGATGATATGGAGAACCTGAAATTTGTGCTATATGGCTTCTTACCTTATGGAAATACTTTTATCCTCCTTCCTAGCTTGTCCTATGGACCTCAATGCCACGAAGCATAAATTGCTAATTTAATAGGACATTTTTAACAAAAGGCCAATTATGAAGCACCTAGAATTTTTCAGTTATGAATCAGAGAGTATTAACTTTTTTTTTCTATTGTAGGTTTTTATTTTTTTCCCTCAGAAATTGGTTTTATTTGATTACCTAAGTCTAAAGTTTCCCAAATAAAAAGAGAAATGAAAAGATAAAGGAATAATTGTAAAAGAAATCCCTATAGGAGTATTCAGATTTGGTAGTACCTCTGTACATTCACAGAGTTTCTTATGTGGAAAAATAAAGAAACAAACATGTAAATTATTGTTTATTTTATAGTCATCCCTGGTCTTTAAGAGTCTCATGTTCTACCAACTGAGCTAGCCGGGTGTCATCCCTGGTCTTTAAAGTGACAAAAGATAGGTAGTACACTTAGCCTACTTTCAGAAAAGTCTTATTAATTTAAACACTGCTAATTTAGAGTTGATAATCATGTAAATGGAAGTTAGCCTTTCTTAAAGACTATGCATGAGTAATTTTATTATAGTATAATATTAGTATAATATTATAGTATAATATTATTTTAGTAATCTTTAAAATATTTCAGAGACTTTTAATGTGTTATTTATATATAAACTATGACATGTTAAACAAAATGTCTTGTGCATTATTTAAACATTACGTTTTGTAATAGGATGACATAAATTTGTGGTAAATATGACAGAGAATTGATAACTTTGTTCTTAAAGAGCTCATACAACTCAGTAAGATGAATATGAAATCTCATAAATAAATGGGCAAAAAGCATGATTGTTTTATAAAAGGGGAATTACAAATGGTTAAGAAGCATGAAAAGATTTCTCAACCACAATAGTTTCTGACAAAATATAAATAACAGAATAATGAGATTATTCATTACTCAGATTAGCAAATTGTAAAAGATACTAATGCTGGTGAGGGTGAGGGTTATCTATACCCTTGCTGAGAATAAAAACTGGTGTAGCTTTTAGTAATATGTAACAAAAAGACTTTATAAAATGTTTATAAGGCAGCATTTCTTTTAAAATAATCTATGCAAGGAAATAATAAAAAATTTTCACTAAATTTTATACTCAAAGGTGACCTTTTTTATAATGAGGAAAAACTGTAAATGACCTACATTCTTAGTGATGTGGTTAGGCAAATCATGTTTCACTCAAATGATGGAGCATAATGCAGTCATTAATAATAAGTGTAAATAATTTTAATGCTATATGAAGATGCTTCTGATACATTAGATGAGAAGAGCTGAATACAAAAGTATATACACAAAATAACTTCAAGTGTGTTAAAATGAAAGAAAAAAGACTGGAAGGAAATGTGGCAGAATGTGGTTGCACAAGGAGAAAAGTTACAGATATTTTTTTTCCTCCTGCTTTTTTACTTACTATTACTGACCAAAGAGCATTATCTTATTTTTAAATTAGGGAGAAGGGACCTTTAAAAAAAAAAAAAATCCATACCCTTTGCCTCAGCTGTCTGTATAGAAATGTATCCTGAGAAAATATTCCTAAATATTTATGCAAATTTGTGCAAAAGGAGTGCAGCTTTTTTTGTTGTTTTCAAGAACACGCTATTTGGAATAAGCAAGATATTCAAAATGGGTGAATCATTAATATGTAGTATATTTCTAGAATAGACTATTATATCATTATTAAAATTATTTTTCTGAAGAGATTTTCAAATGAGAAAATGTTGTGATATAATTAAGTTTAAAAATATATATAAAATATGATCTCAACCATATGCAAAATAATACCTGGAAAGAAAATGAGAATAGAATAAAATGTGTGAAATGTTGGTGATTTTTATTTTCTTCTTCAAATGTTTTTCCAATTTTGAACTTTTTTCCAAATATTTCACCAATTACTTTTTACAATTAAGAAAACAGGAATTTTTAATAAGCAAGTTTTTACTATTTCTCCTGGGTAAAATTTGTTAACCTTAAAATAATTACTTAATAACATATTATTTATAACAAGTAATAACTTGAAAAGTAGTAACTTACAAATAATAACAGCTTTGAAGTTTCCAATCAGACTTTTACCAGTGGCAATAACTCTTCTTTTAACCTGAATTAGGGAGGTTAAGCATGTAATTTCATTAGTAACAAATAACTGATGGTCTATTAGAATGTCGATACCTGAGTAACACTGTTCTAAGATATACTCAAAAGAAAGGGGAAAACCACATCAAAAAGCCTAGCAAATGTGCCTGACAGTGTGATTTCATGCACCTCAGTAAATCACAGTTCCAGAGTATCATCTACATTTTTCAGATCATCTACATTTTTCAGCTACATTTTAGCTAGCTACAGCCTATGGTAGTTAGTCAAGTGGGGTTATCTTCCTATTTCCCAGGGTACGCCCCACATTATCCTGCCTTGTTTGAAAATAGGCTTTGGTGTAACTTTCTTTTCACTCAGTTTGACACTGTAATAGGTGTATCCATGTGTTATCCTAGGATGGTGAAATAGCCACCTCTACACTTCCCCAAGAGACTATGCTTTTCTGCAAAATAAGACTCAGGTATGATAGTCACAACTATTTTTAAAAGGGAAATTTGGACAAAAGAAGACTATAAAATAACTTAAAGCATAAAGTTTTTGTCTTCTTTTATAAAATCAATTTCCATAAAAATATATAGTACTGTAATAAGCCAAGACATCTACTCACATAAGACTTCATAACTTAAAAATATTAGAATTAAATGTTTCTACTTATTTTTCAAAAATATTTTATTTTTTTACTTATCAGAGAGAGTAAGCATAAGCAGGGGGAATGGCAGGCAGAGGGAGAAGCAGGCTCCTGCTGAGCAAGGAGCCCAATGTGGGACTCAAATCCAGGACCCTGAGATCATGACCTGAGCTGAACAACTGAATCACCCAGGTGTCCCATATTCCTACTTATTTCTTTAGTCACTCTGTTTATAGATGAATATATGTATACTATAAACATGTGTGCATATTAAATATATATTCACATAAGACCAGCTCAATCACAAGTCATGTCTTCCTATCTCAGAAACACACAGTAAGATTTAAATTAACCATCTTACCAAAATTGACTTTATTTCTTCTATAAGTAATAACTGTCATAGAAAAGGCACATGGTTTCTGATTGTGGGGAACCAAAGATTTAAGAGTTCATAAATATCTAATGGGGAAACTTGTAAAAGACACATTTGTTTGTACATATCACAATTTTTTTTTCTTAAATTTAGTTCCATTTTCTTTCCGACTATACAAAAAGACTCGAGTCAATTTAAAAAATCCCATCCACTACCCCTTTTACTTCCCCACAGTCCTCCAAAAGTGAAAAACAAAAAAACAATTTTGTTCATACGATATTTCCCTTGAGGTCTTAATCGGTTTGGTCTGTAGGATTTCCTTTTTGGGTGACATTATCAGAGGAAATTATGCTGTACCATTACCTATGGTCAATGAGGTTTGACAGGCTTTCCTTCTTTCTCTTCTGCCTCTGAGTGGAGATTGCAGGCAATTCCCTGAGACAGGAAGGTGTCGTCTAGACGTGACCCTTTGAAGTTTCTTTACTTCCATCTTCAGCTCACTATTTCATTTTGGAGGGTCATCAACCTTAAACACTCAGAGCCTGTGGACAATGCTGCTTTAGTTATTATAACCATTTACTCTAGTACTCTGTACCGGAGGAAAAGTCATGTTGGCCTATGAAATTTGCCTGGAATTCATCTGGTGTCAGCCTTGGGTGTCCCTTACCCAGGCAATGGCTTCAAGCCAGGGAGGAAGACAGGAAGAAGCTAGGAAGAGAACTTTGCAAATTGGGAAGGTCCAAGGGAGTTTATCTTAGTCATGCAATAGTAATTTTTTGTTTTGTTTTGTTTTGTTTTGTTTTTTTCTGAGGAACAGAGCATTCACTGCAAATTTGCAGTTTAAAACTGGTAATAACCAATAATGACAGAAAAGGGTGCTTCAGCCAATTTTGTAACTAGTTTAAAAAGTGTGCATTGTTTTAGTTTTATTCTTTTTACATTGTCCCCTTAAATCAATATAGTTAAATTCCCTTGATATTAGTACATTGGTCAAAGTTTCAAAAAAGATTGGCACTTTAGGAAACAGGCTCATTCCCTGTAATGTACCCCACTCTTTCCAATGGATCTAGTAGATCATAGATAAGGGTTTGATATGTCTGTGTTTAGCATCCTCTTCGGCTTGTTCATTGTGAGTAGAACATTAAAAAATGATAACCTTAATAAACCCTGAATCTCCTGCAGACTTTCACCTAGGAAAAAACTGATAGCTTTCAGGAGGTAGTCTCACAGCCAAACTGTACTTTTTGAGAGGGTTAGGGAAGATGGGGTAGAGTTGGAGTTGCATTGTAATTCCAGATTTTTTCTTTTACTGATAATAGGATAAACTTAAGTGTTTTACTTTGCATGCCCATTTTGTTGTGTTAACATCAGTTAACTCCCCTGCATTTGTTCCACTGGCTATAGGAAAAAGGTCTATTCACTTTAAATTCACATCTGCTTTGTCCGAGTTATAGTTTCAGAGAAAATATGGCAGTGGTCATTTTGCCGAAGTCTTTTATAAGAGTAGGACTTTCCAGTTCTTCCTACAAGGTCTTAATTCCGATGGGGAGAACTTTCTAATAAGTTAGACAATATGGTGGAAAGATGGATTTTAGAAAGCCCCAAGAAATGCCCCTACATTTTGCAGGTAGTGCTCTAGATCTCTTATGAACACATAATTAAATTGAGTCCCAAGATTCAGGAGGATGATATTTTGAATTGAGTCCTATCAAGGGGGAGTGACAATGGAAGAGATGGTGTAGCATGAATATTGCTGGGCCAGAGAAGAGTCAGAGGAATAGTACTCCTTATTGTACGAAGTACTGCGTAGTTCAAAACAGCATTTTGCCTATATGTAATCTCACTTCAATTTTGATCCTAAAAGTAATCCCTCTTAAATAGGCTATCATAAGTAGCCATTACCAAATTTCCATTTTTCAAGGTATGGAAGGTGAAGGTCCTGATTACTAACATGCTTTATGTGCTTAGTTAGTAAAAGGCAAAGGATTAAAACCGAGGCCTTCTGATGACAGGATCTTGCTGGTAGACCAGGATTTAATGAGGATACCGGTGTGAGAAGGGAATTATAGAGAAATTTGGTTTCTTGAGATTTGCCAAAGACTAAACCTATCGCAAGCATCAAGTCTGAGAATAAATCCAATCTGTGAAGCACGGGGGAAATAAGCATTGTTTTAAACACCCACAAATTGATTTATAACTTTTTTTTTTTACATTCTTTTACAAAGCATTTTATAAGTGCTCAGTTTTGATAGATCTTGCCATTTTTACTTGTATACATAACCATCAATATGTCATAAGCATTCCCCCAAATTATATCACATATATTTAAGAGGTGGTTTCCAACTATTTTTCAGAATAAGTTTTGTGGCATGTGGGATAAAATAAGATTTCTAAATCTGAAGTTTATTCTTGGGGACTGAGAAAGGTAGATTCTAAAGATTCCTAAGAAATGAAAAATTACATATTATAAATACCCAGAAGAGTTACCTTATGATTTAAATGGTTGTTTTATTGTGGATTCAGTTATAGACTGAATTTTCTATTTAATTTAATTAATTAATTAATTAATTTTAAATTTATTTGTTTGACAGACAGAGATCACAAGTAGGTAGAAAGGCAGGCCAAGAAAGAGGAGGAAGCAGGCTCCCTGCTGAGCAGAGAGCCTGATGTGGGGCTCGAACCCAGGACCCTGAGATCATGACCCGAGCCGAAGGCAGAGGCTTTAACCCACTGAGCCACCCAGGTGCCCCTATTTTAGTTTATTTTTAATTCATTACATCATACAAAATTTTCTTTAAAAGCTCATCCATAAACCCAATAATGAAATCTTGAAAAGTAAAACTTGAAAAAGCAGTATCATGAAAAAATTTCAAAAAATTAAAAAATAATATCATATACCAATGCTGCATCATCATGAATATTTAAAACATAGATATCTGACCATATGAACATATATATATATATATATATATATATATATATAACCATAAAATGTTAAACATTTTAATGGTCAGATTGTATTTTTTTTTGAGAAGTTGGTTTCTACTCTTCCAATAAAAAATTATTATGCATGACTTTTTACAGTGATTTTTTTTTTAATGAAAACCAAACTGCTTAGGCAAATATTTTAAAAGCTGAGAATTTTTCATAATACCATTTGTTTAGTAACTTTCTTTCTAGTCACCATTACAATTTTTCCTGGCCTGTCATAACTTATTTTTTATATTCTGATTTTGAAAATTAATGGGACTCTTCATTAGTGCTTTACTGTCTAGCAGAAATAGAGGATTTCCACAAAAAAAAAAATGGATCTCACTGTGATTCTGAATTATTCTAGTAATTTTATTGGGCCTCAAAATGTTCTGAGCCTGGAGGAAACACTCTATGTAAAACTTGCAGATTCATCTGGTAGTGATTTGTCATTTACCATGTTTTGGGCTTGTAGCCAGGTCAGCTTTTGCCAAGAGAAGGCAGACAGGGGAATAAAATTATTATCAAGGAAAGACTTGGAAATATACTGAATGAAGCAAGCGGAGACAAACTCAAACAAAATCTAGGATGTAATGGACTCCCAGAAATAACTTAAAGGGGGCTAGAAGAAGAAGAGGCTCCCTCTAGGCTACTTTTCTTTCTTTTTCTTTTCTTTTTTTTCTCCCTCTGTCTGCCCCTGACATATCAAGTATTAGTCTTTAAATTTATTTTATTAATTGGACAACTAGGAATAGATTTCCTCTAACATTTTGGTCAAATCAATTCTATGACCTGGAAATTTGCTCTTGGATTTACTCTTTCACCACTGTTTTTAGTAGTTTTAAATGTTTCTAGCAAGTTTATCTCTTGAACTCACTATTCTTCAGATTCAGCCAATAAAATAGGTAAATCTTATAATGAAAAGTAGTTTAAAAAACATAGTTTAAATCTAATAAGAAAACATGGGCTGACAATTTCAAATGTACTTGGGGGACAAATATATTTAAGAGTCCTATAGCCTTAGTAAAAAAGATTCTGAATATAGAGATAGAAAGATAAATTGCAGCAATATGCAACTCAAAAATATTTGTAACAGTCTTGAAGTTAAGGTTCAAAAAGCTTTAGACTTGAAAAAGTTCTCCAAACGTCATCAGTTCTTTTGGCATGTTTTAATTGAAGTATTATAATTATCACTAATATTTATGGGATACTCCAGGTTGATGCTATTTACTGAAAGGCTGAAGATAGAATGTATGTATGCAACCAATAAATTTGATACCTTTTGTTTTATGGGAACGGTTGCAAAACAAACAGTATTGATGATGACCAAGAAATAGCAGATAAAAGAACTTAGCTAACTTGTTTATGTCATAATCTGTCTAAAACGTAGAGAATGTGTCAGGATGATGAAGACAATTTATATATGCCCAAGAAATCAATAGAATAATTTAGAATGTCAGATTGATTTATATGTCTAAAATAGTAGTTTATATCAAATAGGTTGCTTTTTGAGAGAATTATTTATTTAAATTAAGAAAGTATTATATAGCATAAGTAGAAAGGGCCCTGATTAAGCTGGAATCCCAGCTGTACCACTAACAACCTGGACAACTTCGGGCAAGCCATTTAAACAGTTGCCTGTATATGAAGGGGACAGGGGTTATAGTAATATCTTCCTCGTAGAATTCATAGATAATGTAGTTGTAGTGCCTAGAGTGATAAATGGTATATGCAGGAGTTCAATAAATGTTGGCCACTATTGTTCTATTGGTAATGATTATGTTATTCTAAGTTTAATTCTGAACATTCCATAATTTTTTTAAAAAAAGTATCAATTCCTGATCTATCCTTCCTCCCTCCCTCCCTCCCTCTCTCTCTTTCTTTTTTTCTCCCTTTTCCTTTTCCTCCTTCCTTCCTTCTTTCCTTTTCCATAAGAGAGAGAGAGATTGGGTCAGGGTGTGGAGGGGCAAAGGGAGAGAGAGAACCCCAAGCAGACCCTACACCCAGCACAGAGCCTGATGAGGGGCTCAATCTTGCAACCCTGAGATCATGACCTGAGCCAAAATCACGAGTTGGATGCTTAACTGACTGAGCCACCCAGGCACACCTTTATACTTCATTCCTGAAGTGAAATTCTTTTAGTGTTGTTTCTTGATCATAATGTGTTCATTTTAGTCATCTTGAGATAAACTGGTACATGGTAAATGAAGAGACTTGAAGCGGAAAGTTGGTGTGCTTAAGTTTACCATGCTGAAATTCCAGGCCATTGTCCTGCTGAAGCCAAATCTGAAGCTCAGGATCCCTGCTTCTGAGCCACAGGAAAGACAGAAGTGTCAAGGGCCCACTACTAGGGAGGGAAAAGAAGAAAGAACAGCTCAAGAATCGCTCTTCTCAGGGGAACCTGGGTGGCTCAGTCAGTTAAGTGTCTCCCTTTGGCTCAGATCATGATCCTGGGGTCCTGGGATCGAGTCCTGCATTGGGTTCCTTGCTCAGTGGGGACTCTGCTTCTGCTTCTCCCTCCACCCTCTCTCTCTTGCTTTCTCTTAATTAAAAAAAAAAAGAAGAAAGAAAAAAGAAAAAAAAATAATATCTTTGCTATTCAAAGAGTTGGTGCCATTATTATAGCCACCACAACCTATGGGGCCAGCATCCTTTTTTTGCAAAGGCTATCCATCACAGGTCCATTAGTCCTATTATTCAAGAAAAAAAGAGGTTGGTAAATTTGATTGTTACAATTTTTCAATCAACAAATTGCTTTATAATGTTATGTGGCAAATTTTAAGATTCACTGGATTTTTCTGATTATTGTTTTTTAAGTATTAATTAAAAATAATTTGCCTTTTATTGCTTTGAATTCCACATGGTACCTAAGCTAGGGTCTTGCCTGTATAAATTTTAATATTAAAGTTAATTGATTTAAAAATCTCTATTTCCCCTGAAGACTTGACCTTTTCCTGAGAGCTTTTTTTTTTTTTTTCCTTTGGGAATTATAACAATATGGATTACTCCAAAGCTTTCCTACCTCTAACTATTGTGTTGGTACCCATCTGTAAATATTGCAGACAAAACAAAGTTTATAGAATACTAATTGAATTGAAGTTTTAATATAAAAGTTTATAGAATATTAATTGAATTAAAGATATTGCTAGAAGTTCTCAAAATAGGCATTGCATACACCCCCTTTTAAAAATGAAGTTAGTATAAGAACACTAATTAAATGTTTACATCAAACCGGTATGCAAAAACCCATTTTTTTTTAAGATTTTATTTATTTACTTGACAGAGAGACAGCAAGAGAGAAGACAAACGGGGGGACTGGGAAAGGGAGAAGAAGGCTTCCTGCTGAGCAGGGAGCACGATGCGATGCGTGGCTCCATCCCAGGACCCTGGGATCATGAGCTGAGTGAAGGCTCAGACCTAATGACTGAGCGCCCCAGGGGCCCCCAAAACCCAAAGTCTTTATCAACCAAAGGAACTCTATTCCCAGGTGAGGCAGTGGAGATTAGAGGCTTATTTCCTTCAGAAGCAGATTCAGCAGTTACCCTTTTCCAAGATATTAGCTTTATGGTCACAAAATTATAAATATTATTGTTTTATTGAAATAATACCTATTTTTATTTTAGAATAGTTAGAAAATAAAGATGTTATATGTGGTGATTTGTTATAAAATGGATCCTAGTGAACCTACAAGAATTCAAGCCCTGTGTGTAGCCCTCTCTTACATTGAATCTGGACTGGCCTTATGATTTTTTGGTCCAGTAGAATGTGGTGAAAAGGGAGAATGTGCAAGTTCTGGGTCTAGGTCTTTTTTTTTTTTTTTAAGATTTTATTTGACAGAGGGAGATTATATGCAGGCAGAGAGAGAGGGGGAAGCCGACTCCCTGCTGAGCAGAGAGCCCGATGTAGAGCTCAATGTAGAGCTCGATCCCACGACCCTGAGATCGTGACCTGAGCCAAAGGCAGAGGCTTTAAACCACTGAGCTACCCAGGCGCCCCCTGGGTCTAGGTCTTAAGAAACCTTATAGCATTTTCTTGCTGCTCTGAGACAGCATATAAAGAAGCCTGAATTAGTTCATTTGATGATAAGAGGTCTTATGGAAAGAGAGGCCCTGTTGCAGAAAGACTACAAAGAGATTCAGTGAGAGCCTAGCCCTTCGGGCCATACTGGCCTATGACCTTCACATGTAGGTGAAAACATCTTGGATCCTTCAGCTCCTGTCAAATGGCAGGGTGACTGCAGGTGCATGAGTGAGCCCAGTTAATACCACATAGAGCTGAGATCAGCGATCTACCTGGACCCAGTCCATACTGCAGAACTGTTATCAAATAAATTGTTCTTTTAGTCCTGAATTAGGAGATGGTTTGTTACGCGGCAATAATTAACTGTTATGTATAAGAAAATTATGTGTAACCCTAACACTTTGGCATAAGTAAACATTTTGGAGTAATTCATATTGTATAGAGTGTTTGTAATTTGCCTTTCTTTGTTTAATATTATATTATGAATTATTTCCTCATGCAATTTTCAAAATTTTGGATTTTATAAGAACAAAAAGACAGTTAAAAAAACTAAAAAAAAAATTATAAAATAGACTTTACAAAGTGAGCTGTATATGTTCCTCTCTGTATTAACGATAGCACAAATATATGTGGAATATGAACCATGCTGTGTATTAGCTATCTATTGCTATGAAACAAATCACCCCAGAATGTCGTGGCTTAAAAAAACAATAAACATTTATTATCCCCCATGATTTCTCCAGACAAGAATTAAAGAGCAGCTTAGCTTGATGGTTCTGGCTCCGGGTCTGTCATGAGATTGTAGTTAAGATGTCTGAAGACTTCACTAGGGTGTATTTACTTCCGAGGTGACTTACTTAAAAGGCTAACAAGTTAGTCCTAATTATTAGTGGGAGGCCTCAGTTCCTCTCCTCCTGTCCTCCCTACAGGGCTGGTCGACTGTTCTCTGGACATAATGACTGGCTTTCCCCGCAGTTAATGAGCCAAGAACTTGAAGTGGAAACTGTGATACCTTTTATGACCGCTATAGCATCAGAAGTTACGTACTATTACTTCTTCAATAACATGGTAGTCACTCAGGTCAACTCTAGTTTAGTGATATAAATCACCTTTGCTGAAATTCTAGTAGATTAATAGAAATGACCATTAGAGGGGCACCTGGGTGCCTCAGTTAGTTAAGGGTCTGTTTTCAGTTCAGGTCATGATCTCTGGGTTCTGGGTTTGAGCCCCAAATCTGGCTTCCTGCTCAGCTGGGAGTCTGCTTCTTTGCCTCTCTCCCTCTACCTCTCCCCACTGCTCATGCTCTCTCTCTCTCTCTCTCAAATACATAAATAGAATCTTAAAAAAAAAAAATAAGAGAAATGACCATTAGAAACATGTTGACAATAATGGTCTCTGACAGAATATTGAACCAAAACTGCCATAGAATGAAAATAGTTTCACTGAAATATAGCTTTAGGACTTGAGTCATAAGGGTGTAGGTAGTTGCAGAAAACAACGTTTATATTCTTTTTGGAAGAAAACTTTCTATTTTTAACTAAAAATAATGAAAAAAAAGCTTACTTGTATGTGAAAAAATTAAGCTGGATTTTAATATCTTAGTGAAATAGTATGTTAAGAAAAATTCATCTTTGGGTTAAAAAAGAATTCTCCACTTAAGATGAATTTAGCTGGAAAACAGCATGAAAAGGAACCTGAAGCCATTTTAGAAAGCTCTAACAGTGAGTTAATGCACATAGTCTGAATCTTTACAAAAGTGAGGTAGAGTTAATGTATTTTCTGGTGGATGAAATAGGTTTATAATGTTATCAATCTGGAATATACAGATATTACAAAAAAAGTTACTATTTTTGAGTAACTGTTTTCCTTTGTTGATTTGTCTACAAAACCAAAGCAGATCCATGGAACTCTAGCACATTAAAACTGGAAGAGACTTTGGCAGTGAGATAGTCTTCTATCCTATACAATAATTCCACAGTTTTTTGGGGCAGCTATCTACCTTTTACTTGAATGTTTATGTTGTTGAGAAATTCTAGTTTTTTAACTTTTTTTTAATTTTGAGTCAAAATACAGCATTCTGTAATTGACCTATTTCTGATTTTAGAGTACCAAACATTTAATCTACTTTTGCTTCTTTATGGCAGTCTTTAAATACCTACTTTCATCTTGCTTTCTCTACGTCATATATACTGAGATCCAGGCTATTCACAGATAATATGCATTGTCACTGTCTACTTCTTTAGGACCTCATTTTGCCTTACTGTGCTATTATAAAAGCAGTCCCAAAATATGACTTGGAAATACAGATTATACCTCAAGCTGATCGAATTTCAATTTAATACGTAACTAGATGGTTAACTTCATGAAGGCAAGGGCTGTATGTTTTTTTAATATTTTTTCTTACATTATATCCCTAACACCTGGCAAATTGCACAGCACATAATATCTGTTGAATGAATAATGAATGAATTGGTTAATATGGCTCCTCCATTCAGCATACATGTCTTTTTTACTAAATCCTGGTTTGTTCCCTTCTTAAAATTGCAAGTTTACATTACCAGTAGAAAATAATACTTTTCATTTTATTTATTTTTAAAGATTCTATTTATTTTTAGAGAGAGTGAGGGCTCACGAGGAGCACAGAGGGAGGGCCACGAAGGGGAAAGAACCTCAGGCAGACTCTGAGCATGGAGCCTGACATAAGGCATAATCCCATGACCCTGAGACCATGACCTGAGCTGAAACTAAGAGTCAGCGCTTAACCAACTGAGCCACCGAGGTATCCCAGTACTTTTTATTTCTTAAAGTGTATCCTAACACTTTATTTTGTGAAGGCAGATGAACCCAGAGGAAGGGGGAAAAAAAGAGAGGGAAGCAAACCATAAGAGATGGGTAGAGGGATGGACTTAGATGAGCCCTTGTGATGAGCACTGGGTGTTATATGTAAGTGATGAATCCCTAAATTCTGCTCCTGAAACCAATATTACACTACATGTTAACTAAGTAGAATTTAAACAAAAATTTGAAAAAAAAATTTTTTTTGTGAACAAATTAGTGAACCATCCCTATACATTTGATTATGTCTGCTTTCATTGAACAAGCACTACCCAAAAGCCCTTATGCATTTCTTTAAATCATGAAAAGGAAAAGTATGTTATGTCCAGTGGGAAAGGAAAGTGAAGCAAAAACAACTCTATGAACTGAAAAAAGACTGCATGACAAAGATAGCCTCTTTATTCTTATTCTTATAAGAGTCAACCATAGAATTTTATAATTCTTTCTGAAAGCAAAATGAAGCAACACCTCTTTCTTCCATATGGGAATCATTAGATTTAGGTCTGGTTCAGAATGAGGACTTCTTACTACATCATCTGCCTGCTTTCTGGGATTTACTAAAACTGTTTATTGTGCATGTACATTTAGCCTCCTTTTATTAAGCTTGTGATAACTGACAGAATCAACGTCAAAGATAAAGGATCTTCTTTACATTGAAGCTTTTGACTGGGTGACGTGATGTTAGCTTTCATGTTAACCTTCTGTGGAATCTACTTACTTGTTCTGGTCATTCAAGAAGTATCATTAATGGTGCCAAACACTTGCATAAGAAAGCCCCAACTCCATTATTTGATTGCAACCCTACTATTTCAGGTGTAGTAAGTATACTGGAGCAAAGTGAGGATCCCCTGTAACTTGAAAATAAGACTACTTTCTAAATGTAAGGCAAGTAAGAATCATTAAGAGATTAGCCATCTGCAAAAACTGTTACTGTGTGTTTGAAGTTGTTCATAGCTTAGATAAAATATCCTTCCAAACTCAGTTTGCTTACATTCCTTGCTTACAGAGCTACTTTCTGATTAATAAGTCAGTCTTCCAGGTACTTTAACCTGCAAGATCTGTTTCTCTGAATAAGGGACAGACCTGTGTCTATGGTCCCTGGAAAAAACACGTTCATCATTGTAAATTAATGGGTTGCTTCATGAATGAGCCCCTGGTGAATTTAGCTAGCCTGTTGAACTTTTGGTGCGCTGAATATAATACCAAGCAATAAACTTTCAGGTATAAAGATACAGGTGTGATTAGCCCTTTTATTTTTTTTATTTTTTATTTTTCATAAACGATATATTTATTTAGAGTAAGCATGAGCGGGAGTGGGGTTGCGTAGGGCAGAGGGAGAGGGAAAGAGAGAACCTGAAGCAGACTCCATGCTGAGTGTGGATTCCAGGACCCTGAGATCATTACCTGAGCCAAAACCAAGAGTCTGATGTTTAAGTGACTGAGCCACTCAGGGGGTCCATGATTAGCCCTTTTAAAATATGTGTGGACAGCTAACACCTCTCCTTTTATCTCTAATCTCTCACTTAATTTTATTCTAAACATTTGAAAGTGTTATGCTATAGTTGTCAATATAGTGAGTAGATACTACATCACCATTATTTGGTAAAGTTTTATTTGGACATACAGTTTTAGCAGTATGCAAAGTACTAGTTGATTAAGCTCATTAAAATTTTATGAGATATGAGCTGAATTTGACAAAGCAAGGGCTGTCTTGTCAAACTATATTTGCCTCATATTTTGGCATCACTGGCTCAACAATAATTGTATAACAAAACAGTTTATGATAATGTCTATAAAGAAAATATTTCAGAATTGTACAAAGTTGTCTTAATTCAGAATGTATAGAGGAGATTTATTGTACATAAGTGAAACATGATATTCTTTAAGCATTGTAATTGAATTAGGACTCTCAGATTTTGAATGTAAGATTCTGATATCTTAAATAAGGAATCCTTGCTATTTTAAGAGTACCTAAAACTATTGTAATTTATTTATAGTATCATGAAAAGTAAGATGAATGTCAATATTTACTCAGATAATGTAATCACAGTAAAATATAACATTTTGGTGTGGTAGACAGAAAAAGCAGCACCCCCAAAGATATATTCACTTCATAATCCTCAGATTCTTGGATAGTATCTTATTTGGTGAAAGATGTGTTAAATTAATTATCTTGACAGGACACGCTTATCCTGAATTATTGGGTGGACCCTGAATGCAATCACATGTTCTTATAAAAGGAAGGAGATTAAACATAGGGAAAAGAAACACAGTGAGGACAGGCAATGTGAAAGCAGAGCAGAGAGGTGCAGCTACCAGCAGCTGGAAGAGGCAAGGGGCGGATTCTCCCCAGAGCCTTCTGAGACAATGTAGTCTTCTGACACCTTGATTTTGGACTTCTGACCTCCAGAACTATGAGAGAATAAATTTCTGTTGTTTTAGCCACTAAGTTTGTGATCATGTGTTGAAAAAAATCACAGGAAAGTTGTACAGTAGGTGTAGGTTTGAAGAAGTTTTATTTTCCTCCCCAACTTAAAAGTCATACTGCTTCTTTCAGTATTGGGTCATAGGTGGAAAGTATACAGTTGTGCCTTTGATGAAGTACATTATAGTCTTGTAAGGTTATATGGTATTTTGTTACATTAAAGTGTTCTCTCTTTTTTTAATAAAGAAGAGTCTTATATACTCTTGGCATAAAAAACATTTGGCTAGATTAGCAAATGTGTCAGGACGATAAAAATTAGGTTGTAATTTACTTTACCTCAATGCAATTTATGTTTGTCATGATGTTTTGGATTTGTGAATAAGAACAAAACAGTGATGCATGACGCTCATTTTTCTTTTCCCTCTGACTTCCCAGGTCTAGCAGTGCACCTTCTAGAACCAAAGAAAGGAGCACTTATTTCAGATTCTTTGCTTGAGTTTTGCAGTTACTGGCACTTCACATAGACAGTTCTTTCCTTTCCTTCTCTTACTTCCTTAGATGTTTATGAAGTTGCTTTTATCTGCTATGCATTATTTGAAATGCTAAAGATATGGCAGTAGATGAGACAGATAGAGTCTTTTTCTCTAGCGTCACCACTAGCCCATTAGAGCCTTTGCAGAAATTAGTAAAAAGTGCCTCCATTCAGCTGTCAGAGTCTGAGGATATAGGGTTTGTCCAGCTGAATAAAGATGGATTTTAGCCCCAATTCTCCTTTTATGGGGCACTTTGGTGCACAACCTGTACAACTCTAGGCTGAAGCCCTGCTTTGTCTCAAGATTATTTTGTAGCTGTGATGATGGCTTCCTCAGTCAGGACCTCCAGCACTTCTCTCTACTTTGAAAAAGAGATAAAAACTTTTTCTGGATGATTGAATAGAGCAGGCTCCATTCCCAAATAAAGTCACATATACCAGAGAATGGAGAAGCTGGAGAAGTGAAGATTGATACTTTCCACTACTGAAGTGCCTTTTCCCATAAAGCTGGTAGATTTATCTTGACACGTTTTCATAAACCTAATTCTATCCCACAAGTTAGAGAAATTGTCCTATTTTCTGTTTCCCAGAAGGTGAAATGCTGATCCATAAGCCTTGTGTACATTGGGTGAAAAACTACTGTGATGGTGAGGAATATTTTGTGGCCTGTGGGCTGTGGGCTGCTCAAGTTTGTGGAGAGGTGCTAATAGGTTATGAGAAACTCTTTGGGAGGATAATATATTAATGAAAAAAATATTGCAAGAACACATGTAGCCAGAGCTAGGACACAGATGTGTACAGAGAAAAAAACCACTCTTTTGGGACTACTTAGAATTATCACATGACAAAAATGGAGAAAGTTATTGAATTCTCAATATACTTTGTCTTCTTTTCACCAGCAGTAAATATACATGTGGATAAATTGTTCATCTCTCTTCTTAAAGTGAAGATATATTTGTATTGTTCAAGAAATTAATTATTGTCCACTTGAAACTTGAACAGATTGTGGGAATTAGGTGGTGCCGTGTGTGTGTGTGTGTGTGTATGTGTGTGTATACATACACACGTAGGATAATTAGGCATGGTTTTCTTTAAAAAGATAATGGGAGAATAAAGTTTCCTCATTATTCCCTATTACAGCATAGGGATCTAGGGACAGAAAAATAACTGATAAGTGATTTTTTTTAAGTCAGAGAAAAAAAAAAAACCCTAAATCTGTAATCTAGCTTGCCAAATGGAGACTGATGTATAAGAAAGATTTGTATTTTAGGGGTTAGAGTTGAGTGGGAGTGGAGAAAAAGATGTGAGCGGGGAAGAGTAACCAACAACAGGCTGCAAATAGTTAGGAGGGAGCCAAGAAGGAAAGACAAGCCAAAATCTGGAAGATTCATTCCATTCTAAAATAAGTATCTCCACTGCTTAGTTAAGATGAGAGAAGGTTTATGCTAAAATTGCCTGTCTGTGGGATAGCTCACTCTAAACTTTCTCTTGAGATAGCTGAACCACTCATTCAGTTATAATTAGGCTGATCAAAGTAGATAAAGTTTTTTTCTTTGAGTTTGAACTATACAGATTGTTCTTATACTGTGTTATTACAATTGTGTGGAGGACACTTAAGTGTGACACAAAATTATACTTAAACAGAAGGTGAGCTAACTTAAAAATAGTCTTATTTTTCACTTACCATTTTTTTTTCCCCTACAGTGAACAGACAAACCCCTATAAGGAGTCATTTTTCTTTCCTTCAATTTCCATATCTGTGTTGAATATGAAAGCAGAGTTTATCTTCTTATATCATATCCTCACAGTTGAGTTAAGAAAGGCCATAAGGTTAAATATCTCCAGTTTATACAACTACACTCACTCTAGTTTTGGGCTTGGAACAAGGCAAGAGAACTCAGGTGGGAACCATTCCAAACAAAACTGCCTTTTTTTGTGTTCAGATCCAGGACAAGGAGTTTGCAAAGCAGACCTAATCTCCTGGTTATGACGGACAGAAGACAGATCTGAAAAGATACAGACTGAACCAAATACAGATATAGTTGACCAGTGGGTTTTCATTTTGGAGCCTAGCTGCTTGTGGCCGTGGTGACCACAATAGTATGTATTATAAACTATGTCTTTAGTACCACAAGAAGCTGTGGCATCCCTACTCTTCTGCTTCTCAGGAAGGCCTGGTTCCTGCTGAGCCTTTTGTTGGTCGGCCTGCATTCCTGATTCCTGAATGCTGAGTCAGGGTCCTTGCTCCCAACCCACCCAATGCCACCCTTATAAGTAGAAAGATGCGGTAGTTCACAAAAGAGGAAGTGGTAAGGCCCAGGAAAAGCGCTTTGTTGCTCTTTCTCTTCTCTGGAAAATTGCTAAAACATGGGAAACTACAGGAAACAATTCCCAGATCCCAGCCTGGGAGGAGTTTAGCATCCTCAGTGAGGCAGCATAACATAGTGATTAAAGTACTAAAATCTGATTTTCTGGATTTGTGTTCCAACTCCCCCAGGATCATAGGGCTTTGGAAAGGTAACTAAGGTCTCCCTGTGCCTCAGTTTCCTCACGATGAAGATGGTGATAATAACAGTACATGTCTCATAGTGTGGTTGCCAGGATTAAATGAATTAATAAAATGCCTGGAATAGTTAAAGCACTCCAGTTCTTCTAAAATACAGTGAGTGTCCCCTGCAGGAAACTATTTAAAAAGCTTAAAAGTGATACCTCAAATTATTTGCCCTGTAGAGTTGACTAATGCCTTACATTTTTTACCAGAAATCACTCCAGGATGCAGAGTAGAATGAAATGGAAGGCAGGGAATCTGTCCTAGGGCCCAAAGTCATAAACTGGAGAAAAGGCAGCGTTAGGGTTAACTGGCTGCCATAAAGGGAAGGGCTGTGCCATTTTCTATACCTCACCTCCGCTTGTTAGCGAGTTTTGTCTCAGAATTTGGCTGAAAACTGAGCTTCTGAGAGAGGACTGAATTGGTTAGACTAGCTCCGGGATCAGTCCAGCTGCAGGGACACCAAATGGGAGTAGCTGAAACCACCTTGTGATGGCAGTTTTAAAAGATCTGAAGAGCACTGGGTGTGGTGAAAAAATAATGAATACTGTTATGCCGAAAATAAATTAAAAAAAAAAAAAAAGAAATTGACACTGAAAAAAAAAAGATCTGAAGACTTGTCCGTTGGAAGAAATACTGAACTCATTTATTTCTATAAGATAGAACTAAGAGGAATGACTGGAAGTTTCGTGAAGGCAATTTGGGCTCCAAACTGAAAAGTTTTCAGCCACAACTATTTTAAAATAGAAAGGGCTGTCTCATTGGGTAAGAAACTTCATAATGCTAATAATATTCCAGCAGAAGCTAGCCCACCACTAATCGGAAAAGTCCCTGTATATTCACATGTAATATG
This sequence comes from Mustela putorius furo, assembly GCF_011764305.1. Taxonomy (NCBI): domain Eukaryota; kingdom Metazoa; phylum Chordata; class Mammalia; order Carnivora; family Mustelidae; genus Mustela; species Mustela putorius. The sequence continues at coordinate 62,092,500 of NW_025422005.1, read as the reverse complement.
AAGATAATAATCATTCAACTGGATTGTTATAGAGATTAAATGAGATCCTGTGGGTATGGGCGTCAGCCTAGTGCCTGACACGCTGTAAGTATTGGATGAATGGTGATTGATGCTACTACCACAACCACCGTACCACCACTTCCATCAGCACCACTGTCATTACTATTATTAATGGGAATTTTAAACTTACCTAAAAGGCTGAACTTTATGATCTCTCTACTTTCTATGAAAACAGACTGTTAGCTTATGCTTTTTAAGGTCTTTTTCCACTCTGGACGTTTAAAATTCATAGAAATGGGCGACATCTTACATTGTAGGATGTGGTGTTACTCTTCATGTGTTTATTATGCTAGCTCCTTTGACTATTCTATTATTTATTATTCTCGACTTTATTTAGAATGGTTTAACCTGTGTACAGTTCAGCTGTATTCTTTGTTAGTACAGTAATTATAGACTTTCTTCTGTTTATAGAGATGAAAAGGAGATAGGATAAAGAGATGGAGAAAGTTTCAAATTTAAATACCATGTTTCTTATTTCTCAGCTGGTAAACAGGTTAGAGGAAGATTATTCTTTAAGAAATGGCACCTTGTTTATTTTCTCCTGAAAGATACCTTATGCTTTAAATTCAGACTTTGAAAGTTTTAATGCTTTTTTGTGACTAAGCCTTTTCTTACAAAAAGAAATTGAGTTAGGAATAAAATAAAAAAGGCAAAGAACAGAACTTGCTTCTGCAAGTTAGGAACAAAAAAATCTGAACAAAAGATACGTTTAAATGAAAAAAGTGAAAGCTATTAATTCTCCCATTGCTCTAAGTACATTCTCTTGGTATAAAGTATTTTAGGTTACTAAAGGAAATCTCTAATTGTTTTGTCTATGCATTCATTGATGGTGAAATAGGGCTCTACAGGAAAAATTAAAGATTTCACCTTTATCAACATCTATGAGAAAAAGGAACACAGATAGTGAAGTCATAAAGAATTCAGAACGGTAAATGCTTTTTGCTCTATACTCCCTGCTTGCTTAGCAGATGATAAAAGGAAGCCCTGTTGGAGTTTGGCTTCATTTTTATTTTTCCTCTATGTGTGCAGTTTACTTAGACTGCCTCCTCCTTCGAGGATTTCCACCCCCCCACCTCGCCTAAAGGCCTGCAGAGGCAATCAGGGCTAAACGATAGGTGCCTTCTTATTTCAAGTGGGCAATTTGCATTTCTGAGCATCTCCTGACTGCTCTAAACACATTTCCCAGAGGCTTCTGTGGCTCCTGGGAATGTTCCTTCTAAAAACTTGTGTAAGGGAAGGTATTTATCACTTAGCTCTAACACTCCTGAGAAACAAAAGGCACCTCAGTCTGCACAAAGTAATTGTTTTCATTTCTTCTGCAATTTTCTCATTCATAAATTCAGAGTGGTCTAGTCCATTCTCTTTCCTAATTCTCAAACAGTTGATTTGCATCTTTTTCTGAAAATGGAGCACACAAGGGGTGCCTGGGTGGCTCAGTCGTTTACACAAAGGACTCATGATTTTGGCTCAGATCATGATATCAAGGCTGTGAGATTGAACTCTGCATCCAGTGGGGAATCTGCTTGGGGTTCTCCCTTTCCCTCTGCACCTTCCCTGCTCTGTCTCTCTCTCTCTCAAATAATAAATGTTTTTAAAAAATGGAGCAGACATACCATGAAAGAGCTGGAAACTAGAATTTTGAAATTCTGTCCTTTTGATGAACTCTGCGATTTTAGGTCAACTACTTTGCCATTCTGAATCTGTTTCCTCATTTATAACATGAGGGGTTACTACACTTTAGAGGTCTAAGAGATGAAATTTCAATAAAAAGTTACCACTGACTAACCCTCCTTTTCATCCTGCAACAAAGAAATATTGTAGATCTATCAAGTGTCAGGCACTATAGATAGAAACTGGATAATATATGGCCTTTGCTTTCAAAAGTCTTACTGTTTCCAGGGAGGGGTTGACATACAATATGTGCAAAATGTTGTGATAAATGTTGTAGACTAAAAAAGTTCAAGAATAGGCTTTATAGAGTAGATGGCATTTTGCATCTTAAAGAATGGAAAGGAATCCAGTAAAGAACAGTCTGTATTTCAAGAGGGGAGAGGTTGAACTCAGGGAGTAATCAACATCTGACCTGTGTAGAGGAAGCCGAGCTCATCATGGAGGCTCAGGGAGGTCTGAGAGGTAAGGTGGAAAAACAAGGGAGTCCAGAGTCCTGGAAGCCAAGAAAGATGGCTTCGGGGGAGTGCTCATAAGCCAGGTCTGATATCACTAGGAGCTCACTTAAAGCTCAGGTCTGTTAGAAAAGGTAAATTGAAGACTTTCCATGAAATCAGGTGGACAAGAGACATACTGCAGTAGATTTTAGCAGTAAATGTGAAGTGGAGACCAAAAGTATAGATTCTTATTTTCAGAAGCTTCACTACTTGGTTTAGAAGAGGGGGAAAGATAGAGGAAAAGATACAGAAATGTAGGGCCAAGAGGGATTTTCTTTTCCAAGGAGGAAAGACATTACTATGTTTATATATTGGGAGAACACAGACAGTAGAAAAGAGACAGTAAACACAATCACAACCCAAGAAAGAGATGCAAGCCACTGTCTTGCCCCAAATTCTCCAGTCTCTATGGCTTGACTCACAAAATCTTTTGAATTCTGACTATTCCTTACTTCTCTAACTTTATCTCTAATCATCCTCTATGTGCAGTTGAACTATGCAGTGCAATTCAACTGTAAGGGCCTATTTAGCCAGAGCGGCCCCCACCTCGGTTGAACATCCATTTTGTTGTTTATGCGGTAAAACTTAAATTGACCCTGCCAACCCCCCACCCCCCACAAGGGGAACTTACTTAAAAGCAAGTTTGGGAAACCAGTCCCAGGTAACAAAGCCCAAATACAAGGGTGGGTCAGGTCAGGTGGAGATAGCAGTCTGAATGCAGGGATGAGTCGGGTCAAGTGGAGACATCCAGTCAGTAGAGCTTGCATACTGGCTCCCTAGCTACCGAGGAGTGTGGGCCCCACCTTTTGGGCACCAATTCTGACCAAGGTGATAGGCTAGTTCAAATGTCTACTATAGGCCAATTGGCCACCCGTGTGGGACCTAGCATGACTGTGCAGCTTTCTCTGTGTGTTGCAATCTCATTGGCCACCTGTGTGCCGCCAGGCCCAACCACATGGCCTTTGCTCTATAAAAATTAGTCTGTGAGGCAGGGAGGAGTCGCCCTTTCTGTAAGGGGCGGCCCTGACCGGTCTGTTTGACGGTCGGTTTGATTCTTGATGCTTGGCGCGAAATAAAGCCTTGCTTGACCTTCGCTTTTATCAGTCTTGCTCCTTTGACCATGGACCCATTATTGGGGGACCCAACAGAACCATGGACCTTTACTTGGATGTCATTGTATGTGTTGCCCCAAATGCCTTTCCTTCACCGCCACCACCTCCTCCCTCACTCTCCCTCTTCTTCTTCTTCTTCCTTCTTTTTTGGCCTGGTTAATTGTTACTTATCCTTCAAGCCTTGTTCAGATGATTCCTTCCTCTGGGAAACATTTCCTCACCTCTCTCTCCTTACCCTCATCTCAGCCAGGGTTAGCCATTTCAATTTGAACTCCTTTAACATTGTTTGTAGACTTCTATGTTAATAATTGCATAGTATTTAAATTCCCCATTTATTTTTTTCTGCCTCCTACAGTGGCCATTAATTCCATGAGACTAGAGAACATGACTGGACAGATAAATGCCCAGTAAATGTTTATTAAACCAGACAAGGACAGTAACACTTGGGTATAGCAGTACCTATATTTGCTTTGCTTCAAAGGTCCTTGTTCAAATGTCTCTTTGTTCCCCAGTTCTCCCTCACAAATAGCTGAAGCCTTCTGGATCATTAAGAAAAGGTGATGGTATGAAAGACAGTTAGTACTTACATTGTCACTTATTCCAAGGCTAGGGCAGACACGATTAACCAATGACTGCACTTTCTTACACAACCTGGATGCTACCTCTTTACGTGGTACCTATTATTCATGGATCAGAGTTGACACTTGAGACAAAAACTCTTTGTTGTTCTTATACATCACACAGAAGTCTCTCTCTTTTTTTTTAAACCTTTTCTTTTAGAGCTGAAACCTTCCTTCTGCTCTAAAACTGTGTTGCCTGGCTTCCCTGGGAATCCACCTGAGCCACCTTCAAGTGTGTATGATCTTTAAGCAATGAAGTTCAGAGGGATTTTCATTTTCTTTAGTAATTCGTGATATGAATTATGCTCCTGTGTGTAAGCAGGTAGTATGAATTCCACCCCTCAGATGAGGGAGCGTGGAATCATTAACATCTTTAGAAGAATTGCAGCAGAGGGACTGTTGAGGGGAAGAATGATGATATTGTGCCTACATAGGAAAATGATATGGAGAAGTGAGGAATCATCATGATCATTATCTTGTTTTAACCCCTTATTCTCCATTTCTCACTACACATAATATAATTCAGTTTAACAAAAATTTACCAAGCGCTTACTTGTGTTAAATACTGCATTCGGAACAGGAAATATTAAAAACACACACACACACACACACAAAACAAACAAACAAACAAAACGCATGAGAAAAACAACCCTCAAGGAGTTAACAGTCTTGTTAGTGAAGAAGTTAAGAACTAAAGCAGAGGGTTGCATAGGATGATAGTGAAAAATATGCTAATATAGCTTGGTCTGAATTGTCCTTTCTATCTAACTGTGTTGCTAGAATTCGGGAGAGCATTGCTAACCTTTTAACAATCAAAGCCACTTAGAATTTTTGTTCTTTAAAAAAGAAAGATTGATTTATTTATTATTTTAGAGAAAGACAGTGTGAGGGGTATGGTGAGGGGTAAAGGGAGAGGGAGAGAGATAATCTCAAGCAGATACCCTGCTGACCACAGAGCTTGAACACAGGGCTTGATCTCATGACCCTGAGATCATGATTTGAGCTGAAATCAAGAGTCAGATGCTTAACTGAATGAACCATCCAGGCACCCATAGAATTTTTGTTCTTAATCTTGAATCATCTTTGTATATAGGATAATTCCCTTGACTCATGGAAACCAGATGTGGATAAGAAGTTATACTCTTATAATATATTCTTATGGATAAAACTATGTTAAAATATAACATTATAAACAGGATGTATACTTATTTTCTGGAATGAAAGAAGTTCGAATTCAGTAAGACTTAAGAATTAATCAATTTAGAAAATACTACTAATTTCTTTTAAAGATCATCCATACTTTAAGTCTGTAAAATTGGCTTGTATTGGCTTGTTATAAGAGCAAAAGACAAACTTTATTTAGAACATAAAAAAAAGACATCTCCCAAACCCTGTTTACTCTTGACTCAAATTGCAATACAAGCATTAAAGAATGCCTTGCTAAACTCATTGTGTTCTCCAGTGAACGTTAAAATTAGTGCCCATGTGAATATTATAAAAATAAGGCACAACATGTTCACAACAAACCTTAGGAAGATTCTGATGCAGATAAAGACAAATGTTTCATTTTCATTTTTTAATGTAATGCTGTTACAACTTAGCTGCAACATTATTCCCTGCATGGAGGCCCCCTAATTATTTCATCATGCAGCAGGAAATCCTGGTAGGTCATATATAAGCAGCCTGAGGCAGGAACCTCTTCATCTGATAGAGTATGACATCTGACATCTGTGCAGCCTGCTGCTCGCCTGCCACAATTAACCAGGAAGCTCAGACATTAACTAATGCAAAGGCAACTGGGAGCTTGGGATAATGTGGAGTAGCAAAGGTCTTTCCTAATCCAATAAATTCCTATGAAGATGAAAAAGCAACAGCAAATAGGTGACAATTTTCTCAGGAACTGAACCTTTGTGGTCCTTTTTCTGACTGTTTTCCAAGAAGCAGCAAGCCATCTTTCTTACCTCCCCTCCCCTTCTACTTCTCATGTATGCATAATTTCCTTTGACTTTGAATGAGACTTAAGTGCACTTAGAGGCTGCTGGATTTAGCTCTTGGTATTGTTTATGCCTACTGCTGCAGTGGGGGTAGCAGTCCGTTTCTGGGCTTTACAAACTAAATGAAACTCAGAATGGAACCTCTATATAGAACGTGTGGAGGGACTGAGCCAGCACCTGCTTTATAGGCTAATTGCTTCTACCAGAAATTTCTTGTTTATGATTCTGGTTAAAGGCAAATGCTAAGGACAGTGGGTGCTTTGCATTGCCAGAGATTTCATTGTTATTACCTGCTAAGAAAATATAATTTTCATATTTTAGTTCACTGTTTTTATTAAACAAATATTTACTGAGTACTTACTATGAGTCAGACTTTGTGCTTGACCCAGGGTTGAATCAGATCATCTCTTAGAGCTCAAAAGATTATCTCTGCCCATAAATTTAGCCTATTGAAGGACACTACCACATAAAGGAAATAACACGCAAATGTGCTGAGTGGCATGTAACATAGGCTAAAAGTTGATAAGGAGGAAGAAACTATCTTAGTAAGAGTAGAGTCAGGAGAGATAGCATGGAGGTAGTGACATTTATTCTGCATCTTAAGTGCTAAATTTTCCAGTTTCACCAAGTTAGGAAGAGTGTTATAAAGTGACAGAAACAAGGGCACTGGATATTGAGGAGGGAAGATGTTTGAGGGAACTCAGGGAGGATTGATACTGTAGGCACATAGGAGGTGTGGAGGGCAATGGAACAAGATCAGGCTAGAAAAGTAGTCCTGGGACTTCGAGGGTCATACCAAGGAGTTACTGTACAGGCAGTGATTACCTTGATTTTCTTTAAAAATTAAAGGAAGATTACTGCTAGAACTGTACTTGTGAAAGACTACTCTGGCAAAAATGTGTGGGATAGATTGAAGAAGGAAAAAGATTTCAGTCAGGAAACCAGCTAGAAAGCTGTTTTGTTAGAGACTCTCCGCATTCATTTGTTGATTCCTTCAACAGTTACATGCCTAGGGTCAAAACAGATACCTTTGAATTTTGATCTCTTGGTATTTTAAATAATACTGGTATGGCTTCATGATTAATTTCTCTAGCCTCTTTCTCCTTACCCCATTCTCCATTTTCTTTTCTCTATTTTTGAGCCATCTGAAACCAGAAATCACTGAAATCACACCCCTTTGAGGTTAAAGCTCTTGGCCAACATTCCAATCATTTCAACACTATCCAAGTTGAACTCTTTGAAGTCCATGCCTTGCTAGTAATGATATAGGAGATATTTGTCCAAAATAATCACTAGTGGGTTTATGAGAGAAGGAAGCCTAACAGGCAAGGATTGAGAAATACATATGGTCAATTATGAATTGACTTAAAAAAAAAAAAGTAGGCTGCAAGAATCCGATAAGGAAAAGTCTGTGGGATTCAGGATAAACATACTGTATTAATTATTATTATTCATTCTATATTACCACAAGTGTACACAATGGTTGACAGTGTTGGAGAAAGAATAATATCCCAGCCCTGGAGTGCTTATAATTTATGTAAACACATCCTTTTATTTTATTTTTCCAGGCTGTATCTCTGAATTGTGATTCTGCTTATTTTGCTCATATTCATACTTTATCTCTGGTTCTCATATAAACTAAAAAAAGGAGTTGTTTTAGGAATCACACATGTTTTTCCAAAATGACGGTTCTCCTCCATAGTACTAGAACTGTTCCACTGGGAATTGTGAGCACAGAGCCACTATTTGGTCGAGGTCTCCATGCATATATGAAATGAGAAAACGGGAGTATATTTATGCCCCTCTGAAAATGAATGGGGCTAGAAGAATGCAGTATCGTTAGGTGTTTTTCTTAGTGGAATATTAAAATCCTTTGCCTTTAAAAGTGTTTTTGTTGCTATGAAAATACAGAGGAAGCCGTGTAGAGAAGATTAAAGCCAACATTTACTTTTACCCTAAGTTCCTTGAGAGTTCCACCTTCTGATCATACTGTTTATTCATCAGGATCGTTGGTCTCACCTAGTATACATTCATGTTATATTATTGCTGTATTTCACCTTTGGCACAAAAGTCTTTAAGCTGATTGAGTTTAGAAGCAGACGAGTAATTTATACAGCCTCTCAGGTGTTTGTTAAATGGCAATAAATATCCCACAGGCAGGCAACTTTGCTATTAATATGAATGTGATAGTGGAGAAACTTATGTTCTATTGCAACTACACATCTTACTTGTTGTACTACCCTTCATTTTCCTATTTTAAAACATTTGAAAGACACATTTAAACCTTGACACAGCCTATATTAGTCTCTGAAAAGATTTTCCTTACAGTCAGAAAGAAAATTTGTGAGCAAATTTGGAACCTCTAATTTAAAGGTCCTAGAAGATGTGATTGATAATAATATCTATTTTCTAATATGAAACAACCACCATTTATAAGAAATACATAGGAGGTCAAGAGAAATGAGTTCATTTTAACCCTGATATTAATTAGGCTCTTCATTTTATGTGAATAAAAGAGACATATACTCTGAACTTGTAGGTATGCATAATATAAACTGAAAATCATAGTGAAAACTGAAAATCATTTCGTGGAAGTGTTTCAATAAGAGAAATACAGAGTAATTGACTCTCTCTGTTTGACTTATTTCACTCAGCATAATCTCTTCCAGTCCCGTCCATGTTGCTACAAAAGTTGGGTATTCATCCTTTCTGATGGAGGCATAATACTCCATAGTGTATATGGACCACATCTTCCTTATCCATTCGTCCGTTGAAGAGCATCTTGGTTCTTTCCATAGTTTGGCAACCGTGGCCATTGCTGCTATAAACATTGGGGTACAGATGGCCTTTCTTTTCATGACATCTGTATCTTTGGGGTAAATACCCAGGAGTGCAATTGCAGGGTCATAGGGAAGCTCTATTTTTAATTTCTTGAGGAATCTCCACACTGTTCTCCAAAGAGGCTGCACCAACTTGCATTCCCACCCACAGTGGAAGAGGGTTCCCCTTTCTCCACATCTCCTCCAACACATTTTGTTTCCTGTCTTGTTAATTTTGGCCATTCTAACTGGTGTAAGGTGATATATCAATGTGGTTTTAATTTGAATCTCCCTGAGGACTAGTGATGATGAACATTTTTTCATGTGTCTGATAGCCATTTGTATGTCTTTACTGGAGAAGTTTCTGTCCATATCTTCTGCCCATTTTTTGATATGATTGTCTGTTTTGTGTGTGTTGAGTTTGAGGAGTTCATTATAGATCCTGGATATCAACCTTTTGTCTGTACTGTCATTTGCAAATATTTTCTCCCATTCCGTGGGTTGCCTCTTTGTTTTTTTGACTGTCCCCTTTGCTGTGCAGAAGCTTTTGATTTTGATGAAGTCCCAAAAGTTTATTTTCACTTTTGTTTCCTTTGCCTTTGGAGACATATCTTGAAAGAAGTTGCTGTGGCTGATATCGAAGAGATTACTGCCTATGTTCTCCTCTAGGATTCTGATGGATTCCTATCTCACGTTGAGGTCTTTTATCCATTTTGAGTTTATCTTTGTGTACGGTGTAAGAGAATGGTCGAATTTCATTCTTCTACATATAGCTGTCCAGTTTTCCCAGCACCATTTATTGAAGAGGCTGTCTTTTTTCCACGGTATATTTTTTCCTGTTTTGTCGAAGATTAATTGACCATAGAGTTGAGGGTCCATATCTGGGTTCTCTACTCTGTTCCACTGGTCTATGTGTCTGTTTTTATGCCAGTACCATGCTGTTTTTGGTCTAACATGGGGAGTTAGAGAGGAGAAGGGAGTTGGGGGAAATTGGAAACGGAGGTGAATCATGAGAGACTATGGACTCTGAAAAACAATCTGAGGGGTTTGAAGGGGCGGGGGGATGGGAGGTTGGGGTACCAGGTGGTGGGTATTATAGAGGGCACAGATTGCATGGAGCACTGGGTGTGGTGAAAAAATAATGAATACTGTTACGCTGAAAATAAATAAATTTAATTTAAAAAAAAAAGATAAATACAGAATAAACAATAGGAGTTCTTTAAAGCTCCCAACTCCCACTTAATGATCAGGGAGGACTTCCCAAGGAAATGACATCTATGTAGTGATCTAAAAAATGAGTGAAAGATGAAAGTGAGAGCTGGGGGTTTGGAGATGATTCCAGATAGAGAGCAAAGTCTAGAGGCAAGTACAATTCTAGTAAGAGTCTAGAACTAAAAATAACCCAGTGTGGCTTGAAGGAAGAGAGCAGAAAGCTCTAAATAAAAGTCAAATTATTTGCATCATACAGTCAAGATAATGTATTTGAACCGTACACTGAAACAGCAGTTCTAAACTTGGGTTGCACGACCTTGTAGGGAGTCGTGAATGAGGGAATTCAGGGAATTGCTTATGAAAATTTTGTGCACAAACAGATTCTCAGAGGGTTCTGACAAGCTACTCTCCTAGTTAAAAATAAAAATCTTTTCCTTGATGACATGAGTATTTATAAAATTTTAACCAATTGGGCCTTGGCAACTTGATTTCACTCATTCACATACTCATATATTCAACAGATAGATATTCACTGAATTTTTCATAAGCAAGGGATACAGTGAAGACAGATTTCTAAAAGGGGAGGACAAAAATAAAATTAGGAAAAAATGAATGAGATTTCCTAGTAATAAGCACCATGAGGAAACTAAAATAAGGGACTCTCGTAAAGAGGACGGCTTCCTTGAAGTGACATTTGACCTATCATTTGAATTGGCAAGAAACTGAAACAGCCAGTACAGAGGCCCTGAGACAGAGTTGACTTAATGGATTTGTTGAGTAGAAAGAAGGCAAGTATGACTGCAGTATAAGTAGCTGATGGGAGTAATACAAAGTAGGGTGCAATACTGGAGAAATGGGCCAGGAGTCAAGTCATGTAAGTCTTGGTCATGAATTTGAATTTTATTTTCAGGGCCATGCGAAACCAATGAAGGAATTTACCAGTAGCATTGCAGAATCCAGTTTATGGTTAAAAAAAAAAAAAAAACAAAAAACAAAAACAAAAAACAAAAAACAAACAAACAAAAAGACAAAACAAAACAAAAACCGTGAAGGGAAGGGAAGACTGAAACAGGGAGACTAGTTGGAAATCCACTGTAGCAGTTCAGTTTATCTTGAACTAAGGTAATTTGAGATGTATTTTGGAACAATATACAGCTGCCTATGTGTGGGCACAGAAAGATACCAAAAACTGCAATGCATAAGAGTCTCCAAATACAAATACTTCTAAAAAGAGAATACTAAAGATATTTCAACAAAACTACTTTATGGAACTGTCTGACAGACAAAACCAAGTCAGGATATGTGAATTCAAACCCCACCCCTGTCATTCGTGACCTTGAACCAACCCGTGATTTACCTTCTCTGGGTCAATTTTCTCGTATAAAACATGAAATGAATAAAATGTGAAATCCCTTGATACTCCCGGTACCAAGTTAATTTTGTTTGGTTTTAAAAAGGACAATAAATAACTTCAGAAATCAAATGATCTTTGAGAATGAGTAGCTGAAAGGGGAGATAAAGAGAATCTAGAAGAAAAATATTACCGAAAGCAAAATTGCTACTTTTCTTATCATGGCGGCTTCACATTGAAAATTTGCTTTTAGGACCTCATTAAATATGATCTCAACTGTTCCTTTTGTTTCTAAATTCAGAAGCGTGCACACAAGCTAAGCAGTGAGGAGATTTCTAGTGCTATGTAAACAGTGTAGTCTGGCTTCTGAAAATTCATTCTGCATATATTACATGCATTGATATTCAAATATTCACAAGAACTTCCCAACAAGCTCCTAGTGATTATGACCTCCACAATCACCTTAATTGGCCCAGCCCTTCTCTAAGAGTGTGCCCAGGAGTCACTGAGGATAAGCTCAGACTTTTATGACTGTGTATTTACCAAACATCTCTTCCTTTCTCTTTTCTATTCACTGTGAAAGCTCTACACTTAAAAGTAATTCTAGAAAGTAGGTTTAGGATGCGAGTGTAGAACAGACTCTCAAAAAGCTTTAATTAGATACCTACTTTGTGAGACCCAGGGACTAGCCTTGTTTGTATATTTCTTTAAAAATTATTTGGGTTATATTTTACTCTCTTAAACAGCTAGCTGAGGGTTAAATAAAATTGTGGCTTAGTAAACGATGTTTGTGAGAATGGGTTCTCTGTCATACTGCCATACTAGTATGAAACGAGAGAAACATCACGTGCCTTTGTTATTTCCTCAGTATAGAAACAAGATTCTTGAATTTGGCAGTGGTGGTGGGGGTGGTGGCTTGGGTGGGGTAGTGTAGGGTGAAGGTATTTGATGGCATACATAAGCTTTCCCTATTGGAAAGTCTGTTATTCACAGCCTGCCCCCTAAATCCTGCGAATGGATGTTAAGCTGTGCCGCCAAAGTTGATCTGGAAGGAACCTCCTAGAAATGAGCCAAGGTTTCAAAAATCTTAAAAGAAAACAAACGCTGTTAAGATTTCAGAATTTGAAAACATCCTTTTAGGTTGTGCCTGTGAATATTATATAACTAGTGTTTGTATCAACTGGGCAGTGCCCCTGTGGCCAAGAGAAAAGATTTTGAATTTTAATTTTGATTATTCTCCAGATTGCTGCTCAGATATCTCTCTTTTATTCATGTTCATATATTAAAAAAAAAAAAAAAAGGCCTTTGAACTTGACACCTGAGATTTTTACACTGCTAGACTCTTCCTTGGAATAGCAGGACAGGAAATCTTCCTATAAAGTAAAATATTGCAGGAAGTGAAGTTTGCTTTAAAGGAATTATCTCTCTTGCTTTTTTGACATACTCCTTTCATTCTTTTACTCTACAATGTCCTAGAAGATAATTAACAAAAATAAAATTGTGATTCTTATAGATATAAAAATGAACAGGTATTAAATATTGAACTTATTTAATGAGAGAACCAGGCAGAAAGTTCCCCTCTCCCAGCACTTTCTTTTCTCTCTTGCACTAAAGGAAAATATAGTACTATTCTGAGGTTGGGATTTATCATTTCTATGCATATTTTTACCACATATGTATATATCCAGAATATATATGTATACATAGAGATATTATGCATATATGTGCTATTGATATTTATCCAGAACTTTATATTACTGCTCTGTATATCCTTTGAAACTTGGTTAATATTATTTTACAAATTATCCATAGTGAAACACTAGCTATAGTTAATTTATTTTGATTGCTATATAGTGTTAAAAGATAAACTGAAGCACATTAAGATTGTTATGAGTTTATTAAAGCAAAAATTGATTTAAATCAGGCAGCACCAAACCAAAGGGGGTTAGGAGCTCTCTGCCAAAAGGTATTGGGGGTTGGGGGGAGACTTTTATAAAGAAAAGGCAGAAGCAGAGAAAGGAAATTATTTAATTGGCCATGGCTTAGGTGGTTGCCTTATTTGGGATAATTGACTTGACTGTTTGTGATTGGTTGTCCTTTTTTTATTTCTTAACCTTAGGCATTTCAGGCTTAGGATTTGGTTTGCTTAGTAGGTTGCTAAAGCATTAAAAAGCCACTTCATACTAAAAGCCTCCTTGCTTAATTAATTTAACAATAGTATTTCATTGTATGAATAAACAACTTGTTTTCTGTCCCTAACTGAGAGGCTAATTAGATTGATGTCACTTTTTTGTTGTACAGTAAACATCCCTTTTCATGTCTTCTTGCATATGTGTGCAAATTTCTTTATTAGAAGGCTAGAAGTGAAATTGCTGTGTTCTATAGTATATATACCTTCATACTACATATTATTAAATTACAACCTCTTCAAACTGCTGTGCCAAAATATATACTTTAACAGCAACCTATAAAAACTATACTTTCCTCGATCATCACTAATACTTTGTTCTTTCAGATTTATTACATTTTGTCCATCTGGAGAGTATTGTTATTTAATTTTTATTCTCAGATTTATTAGTGAGGTTTATCTTCCTTATATTGTCCATTATAGATTTTTCTTTTCTGAATTGTCTATTTATCTGTTGGGTTGCTAGAGTTTTTCTTAGTGATTTGAAGGAAATTTTGAAATATTCTGGATATGATTCTTAGTGATTTGAAGGAAATTTTAAAATATTCTGGATATGAATATTTTTGTCATTAAAAAGATCTAAAGTTTCTTTTACCAGGATGAGGATTGTCTTTTCATTTTGTTTATTATACCTGTTGACATATGGAGCTTATAATTTTCATGTTGATCTGTCTTTTCTCATATGACTTATGCCCTTCCTTGGTGGTCATAGGAAATTCTTTCCTAATTGTGGTGGCTTTCTAATGTGTCAATTCTGCTAGGCTGAACTATACTTCCCAGAATTTCCTCCTGCATGTTTCTGGCTAGGTAGGCCAAGAAAAAGATTCTTGTGTGAGATTTAGAGGGCTGAAGTTAAATAACAGACATTTTGTAGCTCTTACATTTTAATCATCTATCTGATAGATCACTTCATTGGCAGGAAGCAGCTGTCAGGCTATAATTGCTACACTTTTTCCTGGATCCTTCTTTAACTTCTCTAACACCTTGGCCGGATGTGTGTGTTTTAGCTCTGTGAAGAAGAGTCCTGGTTCGTGCAGGACACATTTTCCAACAAGGTCAGAGGCAATAAGAACTGAAAGATATTTTAGCCTGTCCCATGTTGATTCTAGCTCCTGCTTTTGACTTCTAGGTTGTTCTTGCTGTTTCCCAGTTCACTTTTTTTTTTTTTAAAGATTTAATTTATTTATTTGACAGATGGAGATCACAAGTAGGCAGAGAAGCAGGCAGAGAGAGGAGGAAGCAGGCTCCCTGCTGAGCAGAAAGGCCAATGCAGGGCTCTATCCCAGGACCCTGGGATCATGACCTGAGCCGAGAACAGAGGCTTTAACCCACTGAGCCACCCAGGTGCCCCTCCCCAGTTCACATTTATATTGCTTTCTGCTCTTCTAGCTTAAGGCTCCAGCGTCATATGGGAAGATAGCAGGCTTACACAAACTGGTTAACCAGTCTTCCACAATTACCTCAAGTCAAATTTCTGTAACAGATATTTGTGTTTGTGTGTGTGTGTGTGTGTGTATCTTCTAATGCTTTTCTTATTGAAACCCTCACAGATATAACATCTTTCTGCCAGGAAGAAAGTCTCCTATAGGCTTTTATAATAGTTTTATTTTTCATATTTAGATATTAGTCCATCTAAAATTTACCTTTTTGTGTGGCAAGTTGCACACATAAAAAATCTATCTTTTTCAGTGCTCCACATCACTCAGCATCAGGGAAATGCAAATCAAAACCACAATGAGATATCACCTCACACCAGTCAGAATGGCTAAAATTAACAAGTCAGGAGATAACAGATGCTGGCCAGGATGCAGAGAAAGGGGATCCCTCCTACACTGTTGGTGGGAATGCAAGCTGGTGCAACCGCTCTGGAAAACAGCATGGAGGTTCCTCAAAAAGCTGAAAATAGAACTACCCTATGACCCAGCGATTGCACTACTGGTTATTTACCCTAAATATACAAATGTAGTGATCCGAA
The DNA here is from genome assembly GCF_011764305.1 of Mustela putorius furo. NCBI lineage: Eukaryota > Metazoa > Chordata > Mammalia > Carnivora > Mustelidae > Mustela > Mustela putorius. The sequence goes on along the minus strand of NW_025422005.1, from coordinate 62,077,004 downwards.
GGGGCACATGCACCCAAATGTTTATAGCAGCAATGTCTACAATAGCCAAACTATGGAAAGAACCTAGATGTCCATCAACAGATGAATGGATCAAGAAGATGTGGTATATATACACAATGGAATACTATGCAGCCATCAAAAGAAATGAAATCTTGCCATTTGCTACAACGTGGATGGAACTAGAGGGTATCATGCTCAGTGAAATAAGTTAATCAGAGAAAGATAACTATCATATGATCTCCCTGATATGAGGAAATGGAGGTGCAACATGGGGAGGTTAAGGGGGTAGGAGAAGAATAAATGAAACAAGATGGGATTGGGAGGGAGACAGCCCATAAGTGACTCTTAATCTCACAAAACAGAGGGTTGCTGGGGGGAGGGGGATTGGGAGAGGGTGGTGGGGTTATGGACATTGGGGAGGGTATGTGCTATAGGGAGTGCTGTGAAGTGTGTAAACCTGGCGATTCACAAACCTGTACCCCTGGGGATAAAAAGACATTATATGTTTATTAAAAAAAAAAAATCTAGGGCACCTGGGTGGCTCAGTGGGTTAAGCCACTGCCTTCAGCTCAGGTCATGATCTCAGGGTCCTGGGATCGAGTCCCACATCGGTCTCTCTGCTCAGCAGGGAGCCTGCTTCCTCCTCTCTCTCTCTGCCTGCCTCTCGGCCTACTTGTGATCTCTCTCTGTCAAATAAATAAATAAAATCTTTAAAAAAAAATCTATCTTTTTCATATGGATAGCTATTTGTGCATTCTTTTCCCACTGATTTGTAATGTCACCTCTGTCATAAATTAATTATCCATATGTATGCCTCTGGGTCTTTTTAAAAAATTTTAATTCCAATATAGTTAACATACAGGTTATATTAGTTTCATATGTGCAATATAGTGATTCAATAATTCTGTACATTACACAGTGCTTATCATGATAAATGTACTCTTCATCCCCTTCACCTGTTTCACCATCCCCCACCCACCTCTTCTCTGGTAACCATTCCTGTGTTCTCTATAGTTAAGAGTCTGGTTTTTGGTATGCTTTTTTTTCCCCCTTGTTCATTTGTTTTATTATATTCCATATGTGAACAAAATCATATGGTATTTGTCTTTCTCTGAATGATTTATTTTACTTAGCATTCAAAGTGATTATTAATATAATTGGATCAGATTTGTATCTATCATATACATTACTGTTCTCTACTTATTGTCTTTATTTTTGTTCCTGTTTTTGCCTTCCACTCATTTTCTGCTTTTTGTGGTTTTAACTGAGTATTTTAAGTGAGTACTTTATCAACAAAATAATTTCTTCCTTCCATCATTTGTATCATTGCTGTCATTCATTTCACTTATACAGAAGCATACAAAAGTATATATATATAAACAGACATACACATATGTAAGATATACATATATGATTTATAAACATATCTAATCAAATACATTATTGCTATTCTTATTTTGAACAAACAGTTATGTTAGACCAATTATATAGAGTAAGAGAAATAAAAGGTATTGTTTACTTCACTTATTCCTTCTTTGATGCTCTTTGTTTATGTAGATCTGAGTTTCTGATCTTTATTATTTTCTGAGTCTCTCTGAGAACTTTTAACATATCTTGAAAAGCAGGACTACTGGCAACAAAGTCCCTCAATTTTTGTCTAAGAAAACCTTTATTTTGCCTTCACTTTTGAAGGATACTTTCACAGGAGACATAATTCTAGATTGATACGTTTTTTTCTTTCAACACTTTAAGTATTTTATACTATTCTTTATTCATTTTCATGGTTCTGAGGAAAAGTTGGATGTAATTCTTATCTTTGTTCTTCTATAGGTAATAAGTTCCTCTGGTTTCTTTCAGGAATTTTTCTTTATCTTGGAATTTCTGTAATTTGAAAATAAGTTGTCTAGGTTTAGTTTTTGTTGGCATTTATCCTGCTTGGTTTTCTCTGAGCTTTCTGGATCTGTGGTTTGGTGTCTGACACTAATTGGGGGGAAATTCTCAGGCACTATTATTTCAAATATTTCCTCTGTTCCTTTCTCTCTTTCTTCTCATGGCATTTCCATTATGTGTATGTACACCTTTTTTTGTAGTTGTCCCATAGTCCCTGGAAATTCTGTTCTGTTTTTTTCAGTTTTTGTTCTCTTTGATTTTTGGTTTTGGAGGTTTCTTTGATACATTCTCAGGGTCAGAGATTCTTCCCTCAGCCATGTCCAGTTTACTAGTAAGCCCACTGGAGGCATTCTTCATTTCTGTTATAGTATTTTTTTTAATCTCTGGATTTCTTTTTGGTTCTTAGGATTTCCATTTTTCTGCTTATATTACCCATCTGTTTTTGCATGCTGTCTACTTTATACATTACAGCCTTTAGCATATTAATCATAATTGATTAAATTCTCAGCCTGATTAAGTCCTGCATCCTGCCACGTCTGGTTCTAATGCTTATTCTATCTCTTGCAACTGTGTCTTTTGCCCTTTGATAGTCCTTGTAATTTCTTCTGGATAGCCAGACATGATGTACTAGGTAAAAGGAACTGCTGTAAATAGGCCATTAGTAATGTAGTGGTGAGGTGTGGGGGGAGGGAAGAGTTCTATAGTCCTATGGTTAGGTTTCAGGCTTTTAGCGACTCTGTGCTTCTGGACTGTGACCATCATGAATAATTCTGTTTTTGTTCTCCTCCATCTTAAGTAGGGCAGGGTGGTAGAGTGGGTTGCAGATGGGTATTTTCTTTCTTCTATGTGGAGGACTAGAACTGACAGGAGTTGGGTATGTTCTTTCTCTCAGGTCAGTTAGGTTCTGATAATATACCAGCAGGTTAGGCTCCTGGTTAACTAAATTTCCAATGAGGGCAGGACTTTTTGAGGAGAAAAGAGTACTCTGATACATTTCAAAATGGTTCCTTTTTCCCTCTCCCTGCTGAAAGCTTGAGGGATTTTTTTTTTTTTTCCTGATATTTCCTGGAGGAAAATCTTATAACATTGTGGGACCATCTCTATGATTGGGTCCCCCTGGTGTTTTTACTTCTCACAATTGTCTGCAGTGAGCATCCAGAAATTAATCAGAGTTCAGGTTTTCCTACCCTGGCACTGGTTCCCATGGTGCTTTCTGTTTGTGAGTCTCTGTTTTGAGAAGTTATGCCTGCCTGTATTTGCCTATCTGTCTCTCTAATCTTGGGGCAGCAATTCTCCCTAGGTTTTCCCTCTCCTAGGAATTAAAAAAGAGTTTTTGAATTTTTAGTCTGTTGAACTTTTACTTCTTATTAGGATGGAGTGGCTACTTCTAAGAACCTTACATATGGAATTGGAAACCGAAAGTCCTAAAGCTCTTATTTTTATTCTCCTTTTTGAATAGTACTGTCTACAGCGGTCACCTTATCTTGCTCTCTTGTATATGGGTGTATACAGTTATACAAGGAAGTATATACATGTTTGCAAGGGAAGATAATTTTTTTTTTTTTTTAAGTTCCTAGGTCTTCAGATTGAAAGAAGAATTATATGTGAGGATCCTTGTTTACACCTGGACCTTATTTAAATGATAAGATCCTGGGCTACAAATTAGAGCCCAGTTCTGTAAGGGGATGAGAGTTTGCAGTTAATGGAAGTGAGTGAGTGTATTTTACTTGTGGGAGGAACAGAAATCATTAGGAGACAGAAGTTGAATTAGTAGTCTGATGCATTGTTGGGCAGCAATGGGTCAGGTGATGTAGTATTCATACTTTTGACTATGGACTGGCTTAAGGATTGTTTTGAAGACTATAATGTGGGTTAGCAGTCTAGGACTTCCGAGTTTAGTCACTAAGAAGATTTAGTAGTCCCCAGTTTTAAATATTTGGGAGTCTTGAGTTGTTACATAAGAATTTTAGCTGCTCTGTTGGAGAGGTCTGATGGGGAAAAAGAGACCTGAGACTATATGGAAGAAAACTGGTTACCTTAGATGATTATGAGAACCGTGGCCCCAGACAAATAGTCTCACTTGAGTCATTCTATCTGCTCTCAGTCTGTATGAATCACTCTAGGTGAGGCACCAGATAATATGCATGAAAAAGCCATCTTGGCATCTCTGGATGCCACAGTGGCTGCTCACACTGCAAACTGAACTTCCAAGAGAACTACACTGGAACCAGATATGGAAACTTCCTTTAGTATCTTCTGCTGACAAAGTTTAAACTGTGCCAGCTGGCAAAGGAGAAATATTTACAGGTTGCAGAGCAGACAGTGGAGGGTGGACGTAGAGCTGGAGACAATAAGTTGGTAACTGAAAACCAACCATTACATATTTATTTCCATTAATTCTGCATTGAGGAAGTAACCTGAATTAGAAATTTTGTGGGTGTCACACCTACCTGCTAATTACAATAAATTTTCATTTTAATATTATTTTTTTCAATGGCTTAAAGGCATATACATCAAATTTGTGTATGACTTAAAGCTAGAAGAGCTGGCTAGGAGTGACACAGTGAGTAATGGCACACAGTAGGTATTCCTGTAAATATTTGTTAGATGAATAGTTAAGTGAATGGATAACTTTATTATCATTTAACAAGATCTCAAAAGACTCAAGCCAACTTTAATGTTTTAATAAGTGTTTAAAAAGTTAATTCCAAGTAATAGGATGAAGGACAATTTTAGGGAGCTATAAGGCATGGCAATTCCTTATAAAAACAGAAGAGTTTTGGATGACCATAAGCTCAAAATGAACTAAATGAAAGAAAAGAGGGGAAAAGTCTAGATGGATTCCAGATTCAGATGTCAGGTTAATTTCATCTTTAGCGATTCTTCTGGTAAAATGGTAGTATCTGCCTAGAGCTATATTTTGAGAATTGTGCATCTACTTTGGGGCACAATGGAAAATGGTTTAGTAATTGATTAGCAATATATGAATGGGGGGGGAGTAGTACCAAGAGAAATAATGACATCAGACTTGCCCACTGGTAGATCAGCTTTTGCAATATTGTGTTCTATGACAGATATCACCATTTTGAAGGGTTACATTGTAGCAATGTTTTTACCATTTTTAGAATTTTATGAAAACTATGAGCTTTCTTCTAGAAGAATGCACACTGCATACATATGTAAAATTTTGTATGAAATTGCAAAAGGTTCATGGTTCATGGATTCTAGATTAAGAATTCTTGAGTTGGAGGATATGGGAAAATAACCCTTAAATAATAATAGTAAGAATCACTTTTAGTGAACTGGTCTATGGGTCCGTGCTCTAATAGGCCATTTTATATGTAGTGTCTCCTTTAAGATGCAACAAACAGTCCTGCAAAATGGCTAGGATTCCTTCCACTTTTCAGTAGAGGTAACTGTGAGAGATTCTGTTATTTTGTTGCGCAATGGCACGTCTGGAATTCCAGCTCACTGGGATTCTTCTCCCTCAGAGCTCATCATTTCCATTTTCTATAAAGGAACATATTTTGCATATCTTAATAAATGTCTGAACAATAAATAAATTAAAAGCTACCATGTGGAAGATATCATATTTTCTCTTGCCCTGGAAAGAATGCATGGGTAGTACTTACACAGAATGGTGTTTGATATTTGCCATTTTATTCATTCATTCATTCATTCTTTCATTCACTCATTTACTTACTTACAAACACCACAGTACTAGGTTATTTCATTTTCCTAATGATTTGCCTCTTCTAAAGAACTTGTTCTCACATAAAATCTCACATAGCTTCTACCCTTATTTTGTGAGGCAGTTAAGGCAGATAGAATTACTACTATTTTTTAAGTAATACTGCTCAAACAAAGGGACTATGTGATTTACCCAAGGTTGGAGAGCGTGTTATAATCAGAGTTCCATGCCTCCTCTCATCATATAGTCCATGTTCCTTCAACCATGGCCTTCAGCTTCTCAGAACATCTCACTGTAAAATGAAGCATTAGATAGTCACAAGTGCATGAACATGTAGGAGTCTAAAGGACTATGCAGTCCATTTTGGCTGGCTGGATAATCTATGAAAATGTAGATTAAAAATTCTAAATCAAATAATTATTAGTATTTTAGATTTATATCCTTCCTACTAATGTAAAGGAGTTCAGAGATGTACTAAACATCCTGAGTTTTGAAATGGAAGAATATGACTTTTGAATCTTTGGGGGATAATTTTTACACCAGGGTTCAGTGGTAACAAGAAGCAGCTTCCCTGCTGCCTTCTTCTCTCTCCTCTATTACTGTTTCTTTCAGGATTAGCAAAAGTTCCTTCCTCTTCTTTTCCTTTGTCTTCTAAAGCAAAGTGCAGAGTTTCACGAGATACCTTAGCTACAGCCTAATTCCACTGTTCATATCAGTTACTTTGTTTTATGTGGAACTTTATAATTTACAGAGTTCTTTCCCATATGTTGTTTTTTTAAATTTAAACCATCTGGTTTCATAGGCAGACCAGAACTTTTGTATCCATATTTTAGGAGTGAAGCAACTGAGGTCCAGAGAGGTCGAAAGACTTCTCCTAGTCACACAGCTATGTTAGTCACACACTGACAGAGCTGAGACAAGGTGGTCCAATAAGCACAAATTGGAAAATGGATGCTAAGGAGATTTTGAAGTTAGCAGCAGCACTTAAACCTCTCAGGACAACTTAGATCTGTTTTTAGAGATACCTTCAATCTTGTTTTTTAGGATAATCTGTTTACCTATTCTGGTATGGAACAATCTTGTTTTCTTGTGTTCAGAACTTCTTTTAGAAAAAGGTAAAGTGGATAAATTGTTCTCATGACAGTTCCAGGTTTTGGATGGAACCAGAAATTGTTTTCTGAATCTGTTGAGTGCTCCCAGTGATTGAGATTTTGGCTAGAGATTCTTTTGGCAGTTCACTCAAGTGCAACCCTCCTACTTTCCTTCTCTCTGCTTGTTTTTGTCAAGTTAGGACCTGACTTATGGTAGGTCTGACCATTTGTCAAAGAGGGCCAAAAATGAAAACAAACTGTGGCATATTTACACTTTCATAAGTTAACCATATTCTATTTACCTAAAAAAAAAATAAAATAACCTGGGAGGGGCGCCTGGGTGGCTCAGAGGGCTAAGCCTCTGCCTTCGGCTCAGGTCATGGTCTCAGGGTCCTAGGTTCGAGCCCTGCATTGGGCTCTCTGCTCAGCGGAGAGCCTGCTTCCCCCTCTCTCTCTGCCTGCCTCTCTGCCTACTTGTGATCTTTCTCTGCGTCAAATAAATAAATAAAATAAATTTTTTAAAAAATGGACTATAACTGATATATAACATAATAATTTCAAGTGTACAACACAATTATTCCATATTTATATACACTGAAAAATTACTACCACAAAATGTTTAGTTAACATATACCATCTATGGTAAAAAAATTTTTCTTGTGATGAGAGCTTTTAAGATTTACTGTTAGGAACTTTCACATATACAATAAAATATCAACTGTAGTCACCACACTATACATTACATCCCCATGACTTATTTATTTTATAACTGGAATTTTGTATCTTTTGACCCCCTTCACCCATCTTTTCCACCCCTACCTCCCATCTCTGGCAACCATCAGTCTGTTCTCTGCTTCTATGAACTTGGTATATTTTAAAATCCTACATACAAGTAAGATCTTACCGTATTTGTCTTTCTCTGACTTAGCACAATGCCCTCAAGGTTCATGCATGTTGGTATAAATGGCAAGATTTCATTCTTTTGTATGGCTGAATAATATCCCATTATATATATTATAAAGGCTATATATTTTTTTGGTAGTGTCCTTTGAAGAAAAGTGTTTATTTTTATATGACTAATTTATCTATTTTCTCTCATAAGGAAACTATTGTCTAACATACATACACACTTTTTATACACAGATAGATATGAATAGATACAGATATCTGTCTATAAATGCATATACATACATACATACATATATATATATATTTTTTTCTACCACATTTTCTTTATTCATTCATCCATCACTGGGTACATGTTGTTTTTATGTCTTGGCTATTATATATAATGCTGCAGTAAACATAGGGATGCATGTATTTTTTTGAGTTAGTTTTTTTGTTTCTTCAGATAAAAGCTCAGAAGTGGAATTGCTGGATTATACTGTAGTTCCATTTTTAATTTCTGAGGAAGGTTCCAACTGTTTTCTGTAGTGGTTGCACCAATTTACATTCCCACCAATAGTGCACAAGGATTCCCTTTTCTTCACATCCTCACCAACACTTGTTATTTCTTGTCTTTTTGATAACAGCCATTCTAATAGGTGTAAGGCAATAGATATCTTACTATTTGCTTTTTAAAGAAATTATTATGACAGCTTCGTTTCCTTGTATTATTTTTATAATAGCTTTATTAATATACATGTATATATAACTTATATCCTACAGAATTTATGTCCTATAAAATCTACACTCTTAAATTGTATGATCTAGTGGTTTTTAGAATATTCACAAAGTTTGTGCAACCATTACCATCGATTTTAGAATATTTTCATCAGTCTGAAAAGAAACCAAGATCCATTAGCAGTCATTTCTTATATCCCTCCTCCAGCTCCTGGCAACCAGTAATCTAATTCTGTTTTTATGGATTTACCTATTCTGAATATTTCATATACATGGATTATACAGTATGTGGTCTTTGACTGCTTCTTTCACTCGGTGTAATGTTTTCAAAGTTCATCCATATTGTAGCATGCATGTGGTAGCATGCATTATAACATGTACTCATTTGTTTTTATTGCTGAATAATATTCCACTGTATGTATATATCAAATTTTGTTTGTCCTTTTATCAACTTCTGGCCATTTGGCTTGTTTCTATTTTTTGGTTATTACAAATATTATTACTATGAATGTTTATGTGCAAATTTTTTTGTGGACATGTTTTTACTTCTCTTAGATATTTACCTAGGACTGGAAGTGTTGGGTCATTTAGTAACTGTATGTTTAATATTTTGAGTAATCTTTCTTTCCAAAGAGGCTGGACTGTTTTATTTCACCAGCAATGTACAAGGGCCTCAATTTCTCTATACGCATTCTAAGCACTTGTATGTCTTTTTCAGTTTTTATTTTAGCTATTTAGTTGGTGTGGAGTGCTTTATCATGGTTTTAACATTCATTTCCCTAATGACTAATGATGTTGAGCAACTTTTCTTGCCATTTGCATGTCTTTTTGAGAAAAAAATGTTGATTTAAATCCTTTGTCCATTTTTTTATGTGGGTATAAGTCCGTTATCAGATATATGCTTTGCAAATATTTTCTCCATGTCTGTGGACTTTTTGTTTTCTTGGTAGTGTCCTTTAGAGAAAAGTATTTGATTTGTATTAGTCCAATTTATCTATTTTTTTTCTTGTTAAGAAACCATTGCCTAGCATAAAGTCATGAAGAAATACTTCTAAGTTTCCTTCTCAAGATTTTATAGTTTTAGCTCATCATTTAGGTCTATAATCTATCTTCAGTTAATTTTTGAAAAGATTGTATTTATTTGTTTGGCAGAGAGAGTGCAAGCAGGGAGGCAGGAGAGGGAGAAGCAGGCTCCCCACTGAGCAGAGAGCCTGATGTGGAACTCGATCCCAGGACCTGAACCAAAAGCAGACACTTAACCAACTAAGCCACTCAGGTGCCCCCAGTTTATTTTTATATATGGTATGTGATAGGAGTTCAACTTTACTCTTTAGTATCTGGATAATCAGTTGCCCCAGCACCATTTGTTGAAAATACTGTTCTTCCCTCACCACAGTACCCCACCCCCCCGCACCCTTGTTGAACATCAATTGACCATAAAGTCTGGGTTTAATTCTTAACTCTCAATTCTATTTTATTAATCTATTGTCTGTTCTTTTGCCAGTACCGTGCTGTTTCAGTTTCCGTAGCTTTGTAGTAAGTTTTGAAATGAAGAAGTATAAATTCTCTAACTTGGTTCTTATCTAAGATTGTTTCAGCAATTTTGGGTCCCTTGCATTTCCATATAAATTTTAGGATTCATTTGCTAATTTCTGCAAAAAAGCAGCTGGCATTTTGATAAGTAGATTAATTCATAAATCTACTTAATATTGCCATCACAGTGTTAAATCTTCAGATCCATGAACATGGATGACTTTACATTTCTTTAGATTTTCTTTGATTTCTTTTAGTGGTGTTTAATAGTTTTCAGTATATAAGTCTTGCACTTCTTTTATTAAATCTATTCTTAAGTATTTAATTCTTTTTGATGCAGTTGTAAGTGGAATTGTTTTCTGAATTTCATGTTTGGACTTTTTATTGTTAGTGTTTAGAAATTTAGGATTTTTATATATTGATCATGTATTTAGTACCTTACTAAAGACTTGTATTAGTTCTAATAGGGTATTTTTGGATGCATTTATGAGGATTTCTTTGTTAAAAATCTGCAAGTAGAGATAGTTTAAATTCCATTTATATCTTAAGATTTGTTTTCTCTGATCTTGTTTTAGTACTCTAGCTTTCTTTTGGTTACTGTTTGCATGTTATATAATTTTCAGTCATTATAGTTATAATTTATTTGTGTCTGTGAATTTAAAGAATGTTTTTTCTAAGCAGCATGTATTTGGATTTTTTAAAGCCATATGCTGATCTTTGCCTTTTGATGAGAGTATTTAATCCAATTACATGTATTTAATGTAATTTATGCTAAGGTAGAGTTTATGCCTGATATTTTGCATTCCCTGTTTTGTGTCCTCTTTTCTCTATTTCTGCCTTCTTTTATGTTAAGTAGGTATTTTTTTAGTATTCTAACTTAATTTACTTGTTTCCTTTATTTGTATATTTTTCAGTTATTTTCATAGCTGTTGCCCTGGAGATTAGAATTCTCATTTTGACTTAAAACAATCTAATTCAGATTAATACCAACTTAATTTTAATAGTATACAAATCTTTGTTTTGATAGTGCTCCATTCCCTCCTGCTCCCTTTTGCTATTTATCATACAAATTACATTTTTGTAGGCTTATCAGCACAAAACTATTGCTTAATACAGTTGTCCTTTGAGTAAGATAAGGAGAGAGTTACAAACATACATTTTTATGGTCTTTTATATTTACCTATGTAGTTAGCCTTTACCAGTGTGCTTTGTTTCTTTGTGTACATCTGAATTACAGTCTATTGTCCATTTATTTTAGCCTAAAAGTCTCCTTTTACTGTAGGAGGGCTGGTGATAAAATATATATTTTTTCTTAATCTGGAATATCTTAATTTCTTCCACATTTTGAATGATAAACTTGGTGTTCATAAAATTTTGGACTGGCATTCTTTTTCTTTCAGCACTTTGTGTCCTACTGCTTCCTGGGCTACATAGTTACTAATGAGAAGTCAGCTGTTAATTTTAATTTTATTGAGATTTCCTTGGATATGGTGATTTGTTTTTCTCTTGTTGCATTGAATAGTCTCTCTCCTTTTTTTTTTTCCTCCCAGTTTTCAACATTTTGACTGTGATGTGTTTAGGCCCAGATCTCTTTGAGTTTATCATATTGGACTCCATTGAGCTTCTTGGTTGTTTAGATTAATATGTTCTTTCTTTTTATCAAATTGGAAAGTTTTGCAACTTCTTTTTTTTAAGATTTTATTTATTGATTTGACAGAGATCACAAGTAGGCAGAGAGGCAGGCAGAGAGAGAGGGGGAAGCAGGCTCCCTGCCAAGCAGAGAACCTGATGCAGAGCTTGATCCCAGGACCCGAGACCACAACCCAAGCCAAAGGCAGGGGCCCAAGCTACTGAGCCACCCAGGTGCCCCAGTTTGGCAAGTTTTTCATCAAATATTCTTTTTGTTGTTTTCTGTCTCTCTTGCCATTATACATATCTTGGTGTGCTTGATGAAGTCCTATATGTCTCTGAGGTTCTGTTCATTTTTTATCACTCTTTTTCTTTCTGTTCCCCTAATTGGATAATCTCAATTGATATGTCTTCAAGTTTGTTGATTCTTTCTGTTACTAGTATGTTCAGTCTTCTACTAAGACCCTCTAATGGATTTTTTACTACAGTTATTATATTTTTAAACTCCAAAATTTCTACTTGCTTCTTTGTAATAATTTCTATCTCTTTGCTGATATTCTCTATTTGTAAGGGATTATTCTCATAATTTTCTTTAATTCTGTAGACACCATTCCTTTGGATCCTTGAACATATTTATGATTGTTTTTTATAAATCTTTTTAAAGTAAGTCCAATATCTATACCTTCTCAGGCACAGTCCCTATTGATTACATTTTATCCTTGTGTATGGTCCATACTTTCCTATTTCTTTGCATATATATATGTATATATATATATATATATATATATATATATATATTGCTCAGAACTAGATATTTAAAATGATACAATATGACAACTCTTAAGGTCAGATTCTCTCCTCTGCAGGACTTCTTGTTGCTGTTGGTTATTGTTATCTCTGTTTGCTAAGTAACTTTCTGGAATTAATTCTCTAAAATATGTTTTATTTATTATATGTGTCCCCTCAAATCTCTGTTCAGTTGGGTTAATAGTCAAGGAAATCCAATTTTGTCTTTTTAAAAAATTAACTCTCCCTGAATTGTTATAAGCCTTTGGTTAACATCCAGAGTTCTGAAACAGTTGATTTTGGCAGTTGTTGCCAGTATTTGCATTGCTTTTACAAAGGAGTGGATTTTCCAAGGTCTTTCCTCATCATTCCAGAAATGCTTCTTTTTGCATTATTTCTTATTAAGTTTTACCAAGACTAATGGAAAAATGTGCCCCCCGCCCCGAGAATTCCTAGCTCCATTTGCCTCACATCATTTTTTTCTAGAAATGCTGTTAAAGTTTGTGGATCTGAACATCAGATTGTCTTCTAGTGAACAGAGAATCTTATTTTGAATTCACATTTTTTTGACATTATTCAAGAGTACTTAGTGTATGTCATTAGAAACAACATTAGAACTTGTGACTAAGTCCTATTCCTCCTATCTACTTTACTTCTCATTAAGGTAAATATGCTTTGCTCAATCCACCTGGGCCATCTTATATGGATAATAAAATCTAAGTGTAGTCACTATTTACAACTAGTCAGCAATTTTATTAAGAGCTTTACTCGCGTTATTTTATTTGATGTTCACAAAAGCTTGATGCTGTTGGTACTTTTGTTTGTCCCATTTTACAGTAGAGGAAACTGAAGTTTGAAAGGCCAAGCAACTTGTCTAAGGTCACGCAGCTAGTAAGTAGCAAGCCTGGTACCCAGAAGACTCCTTGTGGAGACATGTGCAGTGACTACATTCTGCTGATCTCTACATCACAGAGTAAGAAAATGGGAGAGTTTGGAATGTGGAGGCAGATTAAATTAATCTTGATGAATTTTCTTAGTAAAGACATTTTTGACACCATGAGCATATATTCTTCTTCACCTTTGTTGATCCTTTATTCAGTACCATTAAGAGAAATCTTTGGATCTGCTTTGTTAAGCTCACCAGTTAGAGGGAACTCTAACATTCTGGAAACATAGAATGTCATATTAAATTATTTTTGAGATTTAAATGTAAAGATGAAAGTAAGAGGAATTTGTAGACTGAAAGTATTTTTGTTGGGTAGAATAATTATAGTAATTTTTGGATAAAGAGAATTAAAATGCCAAGTATATGCCTTTTACATAATACTATTCTGATGAAAAAATGAGAAATGTTTTGCAGGGAGTTCATAAGGAGTGTTTTAAACAATTTTTAAAAATCAAGGTATATATTTTCCTGGCCTTTATGTTGGAAAGGTTATGACAAAGTTTTTTTTATTGTCTCTAAGAAAATTATGATTTTATTAGTGATGTTTATAATCACACATTTCTTAACTTGTAATTATAGTGTTAAATGCAATTATATTTAAATTTTTTAAGTAAAAATGCTCTACTCTGGGAGTCACATAAAAATATTTATGTACATATGATATTCTTTTTATTTATTTTAAAGAAATAAAATTAACTTATATAGCTTGGAGAAACCATGAATGGAAACATATTTTCCAAGTAAGATAAAGTTAAAAAATAATGGATGCCTGGAGGTCTCAGACAGTGAGGCGTGTGCCTTCAACTCAGGCCATGATCCCAGTGTCCTGGGATCAAGTACCATATTGGGCTCCTTGCTCAGCAGGGAGCCTGTTTCTCCCTCTGCTGGCTGCTCCTCTTGCTTATGTTCTCTCTCCCTGACAAATAAATAAAAACTTAAAAAAGAAAGCAAAATAATGCAAATTTTATTTCTTACTATATATATGTGCACACTGATATTCTTGAAACATGCAAACATATTTTCTTCATAAATGAGAGCATTAATGTCATATAGTTGTATTTAACATTGCAAAGAATGTTATTTTGAGTTGAATTTTTTATCCCGTTGATGTCCTTATATTTCTTCCCACTTGAAGGAAAAATCACCTTCATTTTTACAGAGATTTTAAGGTCATATTCAGTTTATCGTGGATTTAAGATATTAAGAACATTTTCTTTAAGGCATCCATGAAGATTTAGCCAAAAAGCTTCTAAGTAACTAATGGAAAAGGACCAAAGAGTGAAAGAAATGTTCTGAAATATTTCTTCAGATTAGAGTGACTGGACATTCCACCTGTGGTAGTTGGTTTGTTGTTGGCAACCACGTTCTTCTGCCTGGCCACCATGCAGAACAGAGGGAAACAATCCTTGTATTATGGTCGTGTGCTTGCACATCTGTTTTGGAAGTCTGGTGGATGTGCATTCTTTTAAGCTACAAACTCTAGCTTTTAAGGCTATGTTCAAGTTGCTTAGTTTGAGCTCTTAGTCATGTGTCCCCAGCCAGTTGGCCTGGAAGTGACTAGAAAGATATTTGAGAACTGCTGCTGACCGTATAGTGCGGGGCAGCTTACTGCCGCCCTCCATAAAAGTGAAATAATAGATATCTGGCTACCCAGAAGCAACCTTACACAGCTGCTTCACATCAGACTTGCAGTCAGCTAATCTTCCTGGAAGAAGCTGCTATAGACAGTTAGGCAGGTTATTGGATCAACATTTTTCTGGATTGTAGCCCTGTCAGTTGCTTCAGGCTTTGCCTCATTTAGTCAGATTTAACCAGAGATTTTTCTTGTGGTTGTTGCACCAGTCTTTGGAATTTGGGGACAGACTTTGAAATAGTAATACTGACTCCATCAACATTCTGTCAATTGCAGGTGTTTTTCTGCTGTGCAGTTTAAGATTGAAATAGTAATTGGTATTCAAAGACATTGGATCATACGGGCAGAAGTTATAGTGTAATAGAATTATCAGCTCTGGAGTTAGGCCAATCTGAATTTGCACCCTGGTTTCAATACCTATAAGTGTTTTGACTAGTTTTCTCATCTGTAAACAGGGGTAGTAGTATCTTCCTCATAGGCTGCAAAAAGGTTTAAGCTAGTTAATGCATTTAAGTGTTTAATATAGTATCTGGCAAATATAAATCCAATTTGTTCTGGAAAGTTCTAACATAGTCTAATATTTGACAAATGATGTTAACTAAATGGGATATAGCTCACTTTTTGTCTAAGATGTTCATTAATCAGAATACTCTATGCCAGATGACATTAATTCTAATATATATAAATTTTAGTTTTTGAAATCTTGCTTATTATGTCCTTTATTCAAATAATAACTATCTTAGTCCATTTAGGCAGCCGTAACATAATATCATAGATCAGGTAGCTTATAAAAAATAGAAATTTATCTTTTGTTCAAGAGGCTGGAAGTTTGAGATCTGGGTGACAGCACAGTCAAATGGGGTTGCAGACTTCTAATATATATTCACATGGTGGAAGGGGTTAGAAAACTCTCTGGGGTCTCTTATAAGAACACTAATCCCTTTATAAGGGCTATACCCTTATTACCTTATCAGTTCCCAAAGGCCCCACCTCCTAACATCATCATTTTGGGCATCAGGATTCTACCATGTGAAGTTTGAGGGGACACAAACATTCAGGCTAGGACAATAGCCATGTAGTAAATGTGTACTATATCTCCAGATTAGGTATAAGGAGGCAGACAGAAGAAGCAGAATGCTGTTGTTATTCTATAAAAGCTTGAAACCATCTTGTTTTAGCTTTGTGTGAGAAGCCAATTAGCTTAGTTCTTGATTCTTTTTGTCTTAGAATTGGAGCAGTACTATGATATTGCACTGGACTTGAAGCAACATACTTCTCTTGGGGTTTTAATCATATATAGAGCTTCCACAGAAGACCTACCAGTAATTTTTATATATACTTAATTATATGGGGCTATTACTGTGGCTTATCCAGCAGTGAAGAGCCCTAAAGTACCTCCTGGGATATCAAAATGTTTTCTGTTTCTAATAAGATATTCTGGCTAGTTACAGCCTCTTAATTTTCCTTTGAATTATATTTCTAAAACCATAGCGGGTATTTTCTCTACTGGGTAGTTGGATGATAGAATATGACCAGACATGGAGTTTTGAAAAAAAATTGGTTAACAGGTGATATTAAGAATAGGAAGAAGAGGGTGCCTGAGTGGCTCAGTGGGTTAGGCTGCTGCCTTCGGCTCAGGTCATGATCTCAGGGTCCTGGGATCGAGTCCCGCATCGGGCTCTCTGCTCAGCAGGGAGCCTGCTTCCCTCTATCTCTCTCTCTGCCTGCCTCTCCGTCTACTTGTGATCTCTCTCTGTCAAATAAGTAACTAAAATCTTAAAAAAAAAAAAAAGAATAGGAAGAAGAGGGGACAGCGTTTTTAGATATGTCTCTTGTTCTAAGTTACTCAATTTTTATAAATTTGAACTTCATTTTTTTTTTCTTTTTGTTATGACTACAGTTGATTTGGAAGGTGATATGGTCTAAAGGTTTGTTTCTCCCCCAAATTTATACAGTGAAATCCTAATGCCCAATGTGAGGGTATTAGTAGGTGGGGCCTTTGGGAAGTGATTAGGTCTTGAGGGTGGAGCCCTCATGAGTGGGATCAGTAGAAGAGACCCCATGGAATTCTCTAGCCTCTTACACCATGTGAGGATGCAGAGAGAAGTCAGAATCTGCAACCCAGAAAAGTTCTTTTATTAGAACCTGACCATGCTGGCACCCTGATCTTCAACTTCCAATCTCCAGAACTATGAGAAAAAAGATTTATTGTTTATAAGCCACTTAGTCTGTGGCATTTTCTTATAGTAGCCTGCATGGACTAAAGACAATAGCCAAGCTTCTCAGTAGTAAATGAATCAGGATGAGAATTACTAGAACAATTATGGCCAGGTTTCTTAAACTATTGGAATATATGAGGCAATGATCAAGGAACTTAAAATTTGAGACATTGTTAATTGACAGTGAGATTTTCTAGCTTGGCTTGAGTTTGGGCATCTAGAGGTTTCCATGAACAAATGTTCCATCCTGTTTTGTGTTATACAGACTGGTCTTAGAAGGGTGAAGGTCTGCCATTATTCAGATAATTCAAACTCCTGATCCCAAATGAGCAAATTATTGAATTGTTTATAAATATGTATGTAGCCAATAGCTACATACACAAGCCAAGAATTCTTTTCTTGAAATGTCTGGATAATAACAATAGCAAATATCTATTTGTAAGTGGAGCTTCCAAATTTTCCAAGTGCTCTCCACCTACCTTATCTTATTTGTAAGTTAGTTTCATTTGGTAATTAAAAAAAAAACACAGATGAGAAATTAGGATACAGAGAGGTTAAGAGTTAAGTTTTACTTTAGGCTACATAGAATGTCAATGGAGAGGGACGCAAACTTAAGTTTTTTGGCTGCAGATCCAGCTCTCTTTGCCTTACGTAATCCACCCCAATAAAGTCTAATAGCCATGTCATTCTCTCTGACTTAAGCTCCATTTAGAATATGACTGATAAACATATGCATTAATAGTAGACTTTTAAAAACTTGAAGTATTCTCTCAATTAGTCTCTTGCTTGGCTGATGCAAAATTCACCATGCTTGCCTGTCATGTGGAATGTAACGGTGACAAATCACATTCCACATTGCTAGGCTTTTTACAGTATATTTAAACTTCATTGGCTGTAGAGCTCTCTTTGAGGAATGGGAATGTGAACAGCACACTCACAGAACATAAAACATCTGTTAGATTTTCTTGTTGTTAAACAAGTAATTTTAGCAGAATTTTGAGATAAGAAATAGCCTGCCAATAACAAGTTATGGAAGCTAGAAAAGTAATAATTACATGAGTTAGCTTCTGAGGGTTGGTTGTGTTTGTGTGCTTAATCTTCTAGATGACCCTTGCATGAAGTATATCCCAACAATCTAACTTGACTGTGGCTTTTAATACCATGTACAAAGAAAAGTTTCGGCTAAAAATGAATGATTGTAACTTACAAATGGTATAATGGGGAAACACACAGAGCCAACATACTGAAGTGTTTTCTGTTATTTATACTAAAGAGTTATAGAAATTATATAGATGTAGGATATAATGACTCTAAATTATATACTTTCTATAATAGTCTTATTCAGTAACCTTTATCCTCCACTATGAATAGATTCTTTTCCAGAAGTGGGAAGAGAGTAGGAAAAAGGACCAAAAAGTTGAGATAGCCCTGAATTAGACAGTACTGGGTATAGCTGACTATCCTCCTTATTAAGGAAATATGCATTCCTTTTCCTTTGTACTAATAAAGGACATTTGACTTTCTCTTAGCCATCTTTCATCCTTATAGTTAATGTGGCTTGTGTTTTAGGTAACTGAGTACCAGATTTCTTCCTTTCCATTATTCTTTGTAGTGAATTACTAGATGACAAACTGGTAGGATGTTTAGAAACAATTGGGATATATGGTCAGCAGCTATCATTCCCTAAAAAATAGATAAAGAAGCACTTTATTATAATGCTTTGAATACTGTTTGACATATGCAATTATGAATGAACATTTACAAACATGAAAGAGGATAGCAAGACCATTTTCTGATCTTTTCCATCCCTTTTGGAAATACATAAATTTGTATATTCCTTGTACTAGGGAATTTATAAATAGTTACTCCAACTCTTGAGATAAGTAAAAAATGGATGTGTAAGTTTTCAGGCCTTTCTTTTTTTTTTTTTTTTAAAGATTTTATTTATTTATCAGAGAGAGAGAGAGAGCGAGCACAAGCAGACAGAATGGCAGGCAGAGGCAGAGGGAGAAGCAGGCTCCCTGCTGAGCAAGGAGCCCGATGTGGGACTCGATCCCAGGACCCAGAGATCATGACCCGAGCCGAAGGCAGCTGCTCAACCAACTGAGCCACCCAGGCGTCCCAGTTTTCAGGCCTTTCTTATAGAAAGATGGAAGGAAAGGTATTGACCAATGTGAGCACAAGTATTTTCTTCTTTTTTTTTTTTTCCAATTATGAATCTACACTGTCCAAAAAGACATTTATCATACAAATTCAGAAGACTTATATGTGTGTTTTTAGTTAAATATTTATTACAAAAAGTGAATTGTGGAGTTAACAGGTATCTAGAAAATTTGGGTTTTGCAGACAATCAAAACCAGTGTTGGCCAAGTTCAAAAATAAAAACTAAACCTCAGCCATTCAAATAAGTCAAAAAACAAACACTTGATTTAAACTTAATTAAAATTCTCGAGTTCTTTTACCTTATTTCCTCAGATCCCTTTACAGAATCAAAATATGCATTTTTCTATTTTCATTAAAGACTTTGCATAAGAAGATGACAAAAGTAAGAGGATTTTAGGAAAGTTATTTTCCATATCCAGAAAATGAAGTTTAAAGACAAAATAAAAAACATTATTGGTCCATAATAATTCCCGAAGTGTACCATGAGTATGTTTTCACTCAGTCTGTAAGGTCATTAAGTAAGCCTGTATTTTAATGAGATATCAAATATCAGATATTTGATAGATATCAGATGATTGACAGAAACAGTCTCTTTTCCTCATGTGTCAGACTTCAAAATCTAAGCAGCTTCAACACTTTCCAATGCTTTAAAAACATATGAATGCTGCATGGAAAATGTTTCCATTGTTCTTATGTCATATCAATTATAGGTTAAGGTATTATTTGTGCCATTTGCTGTAGTGCCTAGAACATATTTAGGATTTATTAAAAAAAAAAAGGTAAAGTAATCTGAAGACTGTAGCTATCATCAGCATTAAGAAAGATTGGTAATGCATCATTTCCTATTAGTATTATTTAATCTAATTTCTCAGGAAACCAAGGGGTAAGTGACAGAGGAAAGTAGGAGTTCAGAGTGGATGTAATGTCATTGGGAGTGGACAATAACAAGATTTTAGGAAATGAAAGCCCGGGGCAACGCTTAGGAGGGAGAGGAACAGTGATTATGATTATTCCAAAGGTAACTATCATTTGGTGTCAAAAACATTTCTAAAGTGATTTTTTTTGGCACCTGATTCTGGTTTTATGAAATGGGAACAAGAGAGATCTTATTTTGGGCTCATGTGATTATGGACAAATATGTCACCAGAGTTCTCTGGGCTCTGGTTTTCTCACCTATAAAATTAGACATTTGGATTGGAATCTCTATTGACCTTTCCACCTTTAAAATTCTACCCCTAAGTTACTAGAACTCATACAGCAATTCGGTACTGTGGCTGGATACAAAAAAAATGCACAGGAATCAGCTGTTTTCTTATAACTAATAAAGAACTCTAGAAAGGGAAATTAGAGATTTAATTCCATTTACAATAGCACCAAAAACCTTAAGATACTTTGGAATAAACCTCACCAGGAGGTAAAGGATCTATACTCGAGAAACTACAGAACACTCGTGAAAGAAATTGAAGAAGACACAAAGATGGAAAAACATTCCATGCTCATGGATTGTAAGAATGAACGTTGTTAAAATGTCTCTGCTGCCTAGAGAAATCTGTACTTTCAATGCCATTCTGATCAAAATACCATCAGCATTTTTCAAAGTGATGGAACAAACAATCCTAAAATTTGTATGGAACCAAAAAAGACCCCAAATATCCAAAGAAATGCCGAAAAAGAAAAACAAACCTGGGGGATCACATTGCCTGATTTCAAGCAAAGTTGTGATCACCAAGACAGCATGGTACTGGCACAAAAACAGACACAAAGACCAATGGAACAGAGTAGAGAGCCCAGATATGGACTCTCAACTCTGTGTTCAAATAATCTTCAACAAAGCACAAAAAAACATCCAATGGAAGAAAGACAGTCTCTTCAATAAATGGTATGGGGAAAATTGGACAGCTATATACAGAAGAATAAAACTTAATCATTCTTTAATACTACATAAAGATAAACTCAAAATGGATGAAAGACCTCAGTGTGAGACAGGAATCCATCAAAATCCTAGAGGGGAACATAGGCAGTAAACTTTTTGACATAGGGCACAACAATTTCTTTCAAGACATGTCTCCAAAGGCAATGGAAACAAAAGTGAAAATGAACTTTTAGGACTTCATCAAGATATAAAGCTTCTGTGCAACAAAGGCAAAAGTCAACAAAACAAAGAGGCAACCCATGGAATGGGAGAAGATATTTGCAAATGACACTACAGACAAAGGGCTGATATTCAAGATCTATAAAGAACTTCTGAAACTCAACACCCAAAAAATAAACAATCAAATAAAAAAGTGGGCAGAAGACATGAACAGACACTTCTCCAATGAAGATATACAAATAGCTAATAGACACATGAAAAAGTCTTCATCATCCTTAGCCATCGGGGAGATTCAAAGCAAAACCACATTGAGATACCACTTTTCACCAGTTAGAATGGCAAAAATTAGCAAGGCAAGAAACAGTAAATATTGTGAAGGATGTGGAGAAAGGGGAACCCTCTTACACTGTTGGTGGGAAACCAAGCTGGTGCAGCCACTTTGAAAAACAGTTTGGAGATTCCTCAAAAAATTAAAATTAGAGCCACCCTATGACCCTGCAATTGCACTACTGGGTATTAATCCCAAAGATATAGATGTAGTGAAAAGAAGGGCCATATGCACCCCAATGTTCATAGCAACGATGTCCACTATGGCCAAACTGTGGAAAGAACTGAGATGCTCTTCAGCAGAGGAATGGATAAAGATGTGGTCTATATATACAATGGAATATTACTCAGCTTTCAGAAAGGATGAATACCCAACTTTTGCAACAATATGGATGGGACTGGAGGAGATTATGCTGAGTGAAATAAGTCAGGCAGAGAAAAACACTTATCAACCCTGGTGATCAATGGGGTGACAGATGTCGCAGCCAGATCACCCTCACATCCGAAAAAACACTTATCATATGGTTTCAGTGACTTGCGGAATGTAAGGAATAGCATGGTGGACATTAGGAGAAGGAAGGGAAAAATGAAGGGGGATAATCAGAGGGGGAGAGGAACCATGAGAGACTGTGGACTTGGAGAAACAAACCAAGGGTTTTAGAGGGAAGAGGGTAGGGGGATGTGTTAGCCTGGTGAAGGGTATTAAGGAGGGCATGTATTGCATGGAGCACTGGGTGTTATAAGTAGACAATGTATCTTAGAACAATACATCAATCAATCAATCATTCAATAAAATGAAACCCCAGGAGTGTAGAGGAGATTAAAGAGGAGAAAAACATATGGAGATTATGATCAGGTTTTGTGTGTGTGTGTGTGTGTGTGTGTGTGTGTGTGGTGTTTTTTTTTTTTTTTAAGATTTTATTTATTTATTTAACAGACAGAGATCACAAGTAGACGGGCAGGCAGAGAGAGAGAGAGGAGAAAGCAGGCTCCCTGCTGAGTAGAGAGCCAGATGTGGGGTCTTCCCTGGACCCCGGGATCATGACCTGAGAGGAGAGCAGAGACTTTAACCCACTGAGCCACCAAGTCGCCCCGATTATGATCAGTTTTTAAGCAACTCAAAATAATCTTTTGGCAGTAATGGTCTGTAAGTTTTCGAGGTCTATCTATAAATATGTATATGAGGAGGAGGGAACATTTATCTATGGAACACTTAGAAATGTTAGACGTCTCTTTCTTTAGGAGGTTTTTCCTAAATACTTGTCCTCCTACACACCTTTTAAAATAGATATTCATTCTCACCTCTGTATTTCCTCTGCATCTTCTGCCTACTTTTATTGTTAGTGCATTGTATTTATTTAAATGCTTGCTATTTTCTCTAGACTGCTAGTTCCCTGCATGTAGAACTGTTCTTTGGTGTCTTGTCTTTTTAAATCCCAGTTTCTTACATAACTTGGCATATTAAAGGCACTTAATATCATTGGAGTAAATATTTGTTTGGTTTACATATCATATCTCAGTGAATACATATTCAAATCCTATCTCTAAGTAAATGAGCTCACAGTGGGAACACAACTTCTTCATGTTACACTACTAGTAAATGATAATGCAAAGATTTTCCTATGGATCTCTCTGATTCCAAACTTGAGTTCTTTCTACCTCATCATTCCACCTTCCACACAGAAAAGTGCAAAGGCCACTAGGCCTTAAGTAATGTCAGGATTTGGTTTATAGCTTGGTCATCATAGGGAGAAATTTTGGTCAAATTTAACATTGTTGAACAAAGTACATATTTTATTTCCTTTAGTATAGCTGATCTACTTGTTTTCCCAAAGGAAACAAAGTTGGTTTAGATGCTTGTTTTGGATATTTAAAGTTTGAACGTCATTGATCTTTGCATTTTAAAAGTCATTTCAGCCCAATTGGGAATGTCAGAGACAAAGGGAAAAAGCAGAATTCACTTGCTTCTCTTCTCAGCTTGGGCTCCGTGATGGGTTCTACGACCATCTATTCTCCTTTCCTCTTGAATTCTTGTTATTTCACAACTTGTTTTTGTACATAGGCTACAGCATTCCTAGACAAATTCCCAGGATCCCTTTCTCTGACTCCAACACAAACCCTTGCTTTAACATTAGCTGGACTTCTTTGCTGCTTCCGGCATTATTTTCATTCCTGTCAGATTAACTCCCTGTCGCATTTCCCACACCTTTCAAAATCTTCAGCATTTTTCTCAAGCTTCTTTCCTCTTCTCTCCTCTTCCTTCATTCCTTTCATCTTCGTCTCAAACTTGTTGGTTAGATCTGTGATTATTATATGATAGGAATTTGAGCTTTGCTATTCACCACCTTAATATTTCTTTCACTTTTCCATTTTTCTCTACTTCACTGGCATGCCTTCTCCCTCTTATAAACACCCTCTAAATTGTGGTGTTTCCCAAGGTTGTGTCTTCCATCATTTTCTCTTAATTTTTTCCTTTCGTTAGCTTGTGCTTTCCATAACTTAAACTATCATCTCTGTAGGAATGATTTTCAAATCTGTATCTAGCTCTGACCTCTCAAATCAGCTCCATCCTTGTGTTTAAAATTACTATTTGGAAATCTCTACTTAGCCTGTCTTTTACTCACTTCAAAGTCAGTGTGTCATTTTCCTGATCCTAAATCATCTTTTCCTCACTTCCTCATTTCTGATAATAAATAGGTATTCTTCCTAAGTGGTTGCAAGACTCATCATCTTGAGCATAGTTCTGTTCATGTCATTCCCTTTGCTGATTGTTTGAACCTCCTAAGCCTCAGTTTCTCCACTTTAGTGTGTTGTGTTTAGGTCGTGGGGACTGAAGTATAAACTAATATGCAATAGTCCAGACTTAATACCTGTACATGGTGGGCATTCGTTCTTAGAGTTCCCCTATTTAAATGAAAATAATCAAAGTGATATACCAACTCTCATCAAATTGTCTCCTGAATTGGCTTTGCTTTTGGGGGTAGAGGGAGAAGGAGAGATAGAATGTTAAGTAGGCTCCACACTCCGGAAATCATGACCTGAGCTGAAATCAAGAGACTGATGCTTCATCTACTGAGCTACCATGATGCCCCTGGCTTCCCTTTTTCTTATTTCTGCTCATGTTTTTGTCCCCTTTATGTGAAAGTTGGCCCTTTATCATCTGTACCAGTTGAAATCCCAGCCACCTTCCAAGGCCCAATTTAAGTACTTTCTCTTCCATGAAGGTCTCCCTAATGTTCACAATTAGATGTGAATTCCTCTTTCCCCTTCTCAATCCTTTCTCTACCATTTACAAATTCTGCCTTTTAATTATAGGTGTAAGTATGGATGACATCTTTCTGTTTTGCATTCATTTCCTGAGCTAGTCTTAATCTTTATGACCTTCACTATACTAAAGGAGGGCCCTCCACAAACAGATCCTCAAAAATATTTATGAATAACTTTTAATAGACAACCAGTATGTTTTGTTTATACTTTCAGATTCCCACAGGCTTCAGTGGGAAAAACTGATTGTGAAATATGATAGAGTTACGGGTCATGACATTGTACAAATATGCTAAAACTACATTTGATTAGATCATGTAATAGTCTGCTAGAGAAAGCATATATGGTTTGCTCACTTCATGTACCATTAGGAGAATGGGACCAGCCTAGACTAAACATTTTTATAATCTTTCATTGACCTTCGTGGAGATAGACTTCTCAGTCTTTGCCATTTCTAATTATTGTAATTTTGTACTTAGAACACATGTGTTATATGGAAATCTCCCTTGTCTGCACTACTTCCCTATGTCCTGCTGGAAAGCACTTTAGGTAGTTGTTGAGGTTCCATTTTGCAAAGGCTGCAGTTAAACTCAAAGCCATTTTGGAGAGAATTCATGGGTCTACCCAGTCTAAGTGAAGGGGACAATTAAAGCAATTAAAATATCTTATTCATGGAAACAGATTTTAAAACCCATAATATAACACCATCATTATTGAGGACAATGAGAAGAGGATGTGGAGGTTGGGATGTGAAACATGAAGAAATGAAGAAGAACTCTACTTTGTTTATAATATCTCAACTCTTAATCTGCCTTTCCCTGTGAGATGTGGCTTTATGATTACTAGAGCCTTTTATACAAAATGGGAATGGTCTTAGTTAAGAGGAAACTTCAGTATATAATAAAAAGAATATTGGTTTTGACATCAAAGGAACTAAGTGCAAATTCTAGTCACTTGGCATCTCTGGTGCCTTCGTTCCCATTTGCAAAATGAATCTATTAATATCTGCCTCCTGTGATTGTTATGGTCATTGATTGAGAATAATGCTGCAAAACACTTCCCCAATTATAAAGTGTTTTTGAGTAGTCACTCAATGAAGTGGCTATAACTTCTGAGACCAGAAGAATGTTTGAAGTGTTTAATTCTCCCCTCAAGGCCTCTGCTCTCCTTCCTTTGTCTGGGACTTTTTTCTACTCTTTTCATTCTGGGAGTTCTAATATTAAATATTCTTACTTCAGAGAGAGGCCTTCTTTGATTCTTATATTATTTTCTACAGCTGCTATAGCAAAATACCCCAGACCGGGTGACTTAAAAAACAGAAATTCATTTCTTCACATTTCTGGAGACTGGACTTCCAGGTGTTTGGATTGTTTTGAAGCCCACTCTCCTTGGCTTGTAGATGGTTGTCTTCTTCAGATGTCTTCACATACTCTTTTCCCTGTGTCTGATTTTTATCCCAACCTCTAATAGTCACATTGGAGTAGGACCCCAATGATCCAACCTCAAATAGTCTTAGAGATCTCTTTAAAGAGCCTGTATCCAAATGCAGTTGCATTTGGAAGTACTAGGGAATTCCAACATAGGAATTTCGGAGAGATACAGTTCAGTTCATAATATAGCAGAATCCTGCTTTTTATTCCATTTATAGTGCTTATTTGAAATTTACTCTTTTTGTTGACTTTTCCATTTGAGCATAAACTTCATGAAAGCAGAGACTAGATATTATCACTTTTTTATACTCTGCCTCTGGTAAAGTGCCTTGCACGTAATAAGTACCCCATTTTGTCACTTACTAGCCATTGTAACTTTGGGCAAATTATTTAACCCTTCTGTCCCTCAGTTTGCTTAGTAAGGTGGAGATCTTGTGATTATCAACTTCCTGTTATGATTATCATTTTTCAGTTCTTAGAATAGTATCTGACACAGAAAATGCTCAATAAATGTTAGCCATTGTTCTTTCTTCTTTATACATTTGTTGAAAAAGTGAATTAATGAAACTAATGTCTTTTAAAAAATTTTTTAAAGTTAAATATTTCTTTTTTAAGAACTTAAATATTTCTGGATTGATTTTCATGTGGTAATGATTCACTATACACACACACACATATATATATAACATATATGTGTGTGTGTATATATATATATATATATATTTAAATTTCAGATTGTCACATCCTTCACTGAACACGGGAACAACCATAAAAGCCCCTTGGTGCTGGAAGCTTTGTGATGCAACTGCATTTTCATAGACTTCCTTCTCATTGTTTTGACAGCATGCATTGAGTCTCTTTGGTGGAGTGTTTCTGTGTATTTGTATTGAATGATGGATAGTTCTTGTGTGTCTGTAGTTTTTTATTCAGAGTTAACTAGAAATACAAAAATAAGCATGTATATGAGACAAAATTACTCTGGATTCCAGGAGAACTAGAGACCAAAAGCCTAGCTCCAGAAGGAGATGTGAGTTCATGAAATTTGGGATGCAGAGAGCTGCTGAGCAAGGAGCCAAAAGAATTGGTTTAGGAGATCAGTCTAGCTGAGGCCGAGACCCCAGAGGGCCAGATAAGAGCTACTTCTCCTTTGGATGTGAGGCTTGTTCCAGGGAAAGACACAGCTGGAAGCTCAGAAAGCCTATGGACTTCTCAACAGGACTTGGACCAGGAATGTATTTATACCTCTATGCCAGGATGGATATATCCAGACTGAGAGATTTGAAAATGATCTAATCAGTTGAGGAGTCCTATATGATTTACTCTTTTTTTTAGGGCTACATAATTCTCTGCTCGTAAGTAGAAGGTCCCATGTCAGTCTTCATGAATGAACTTTTATTTCACAAGGATTTTTTTGAAAATATGCTAAAATATGTTATTTATACAAGCATTCAAGAAGTAATGAATTCATAATAACAGCTAATGTACAGGACATTTAGAATGTGTCAGCACTATCTATGGTAAGCCCTTTAGATATATTATCACATTTCATTATCCCACATCTACAAGATAGGTAATATATCATTCTGAGAAACTGAGACTCAGAGAAATGTTGGCCAGTTTAAGGTTAAGGTTACACAGTTTGTAAGTAGTAGAGCAGGACAGAAATTAGATGTGTTTGCTAACAAATCTCTGCCTTCTACTTCCCTTCCAACAACATTTATTGTTTATGTCTCCTGTGCTGTATGTGCTAAATGGCATATGAAGGTTATAATTTTAAATCTTGGCAACCTTTTTTGGTGTGTGGTAGGCATTATAATTTCCAATTTTCCAATGTGTATGCTGAGGCTTAGAGAGCTTTGTTGAGGGGTTTCATTTTGGGAGAATCATAAGCAAAGGTTTCAGGGCTTTGAGTGAAAGCAGTAATGGCAAGAATTTTGTCTTATTGTCACAACTCTACTTATAGCTGATGCATTTTTTATATTTGCAGTCCAGATGTTGTTAAAAAAAAACAACCCAGCAACACAGTGCAGTTATTATAAGTAGAAGGAGGGAGGGGAGTCTCTGGATTAAATGGTGGTAAATATCATACAGTTTTATTCAATGTGAAGCAGAGAA
The DNA here is from genome assembly GCF_011764305.1 of Mustela putorius furo. Taxonomy (NCBI): domain Eukaryota; kingdom Metazoa; phylum Chordata; class Mammalia; order Carnivora; family Mustelidae; genus Mustela; species Mustela putorius. Next base: position 62,048,572 of record NW_025422005.1, on the reverse strand, counting down.
GCTTCCATACAGCAATACTTCCAACACTAATATACCATCTGAGCCTCTGAAGCCAGTTCTTTCTCACATTGAGCAGCTTCTTATTTGGACAGTGCTGGCGCCAAACACCATGACAGGAATGATTCTTGGCAATACCTTTTGACAGGAATAAGATGGCAAAAAAAAACAAAACAAAACAAAAAAAAACCCCGCATATGTAAAACAGATTTGGCAGAGGGACTACCCAAATTTTGACATCTCTGCAAATTCACCCTCATTAAAAATAAGAGTTGAGGCATATAGTTTTCCCCTTCATTTCTCCTAGGATAATCTCTAAATTTCCATGTTGAATAGAAAATGCTAAAATATCAACATCCCTATGAATCACTCCCTTACCCCAATAAACCCTGAAATTCAACCTCAGAATTCTGTAGTTATAGGTCTGCTGCAAGTATGTTTCTTTCAACACATGATAGTATCCATACACACTAATGCTTCATGTTCATTCTCTCCAGAGATTGTAAATAATCCTCCACAGTATATATGCCTTTAAAAAAAAAAATCTGACTGCAGAAGTAGACAAAAGTTTTGTAAATAATACTACACAATATGCTTTTTTAAAAATATGACTGCATATTTTTTAATATGAATGACTAATATAATTTAATAATCCTACACAATATATATGACTTTTTAAAATATGACTTTTTAAATATGTCTACTTTAATTGAAGTAGACACAAAGTTTTGGGAAAAACAAGTATCTGCTCCACAACCCTCTCCCTGCAAGGAACTCTTAGTCTTGAATCTGATTAGTGGACCCAAGATAAGTAAAACCCAAGTGGGTTTGCTCTTAATTAAATTTCTTTTTATGGTGTACCCAGAGGCACCACTTATGTGTGCAAACCAGATGAGATGAATAGAAAACACTTTGGTTAACTCCCCCTAAAATTATCTGTACATTTTTGTCTCAGGAAATTGATATTAGGAACTCAATCAGGAATTCCTAACACTTAGGAGAACAGATGTATGTATGTCAGTCATTCTCATGTGTTGTGTTTACACAGCAAGAGGTTTATAAAGAAACTGCCCTATGGATTAGAAGTGAGGGAAGGAATAGGAGAGTTCTCACCTACAAAGAAATAAAGGTGTGCCTCTTACCCCTGAATTTCCTTAGCACTCTCTCGGTCCTCCTAATTTCCTTGTCATCAAAACATGTGGCTTATGTTCCCAAGTATATTATAAATTCTGATTCATGTTTGTTGTGTGAATAAATAAAAATAGAAAAATGTTAGGACTTATTAGAGAAAATAGGACACCTCAGCAGGATCTCATAAAACTTGAAAACGAAGTTTAGATTTAGGAATAAATGGAAAGGGAATATCTGTTTGTCCAGATTTAGTTTCAAAAACAATAAAACAAACACAAATAAGCAAATTTTCCAGCATTGGGGGTGGCTGAGTGGGTTAAAGCCTCTGCCTTCGGCTCAGGTCATGATCTCAAGTTCCTGGGATCAAGCCCCGCATCGGCCTCTCTGCTCAGCAGGGAGCCTGCTTCCCCCCCCCCCCCGCCTGCCTCTCTGCCTACTTGTGATCTCTATCTGTCAAATAAATAAATAAATAAGCTTAAAATTTTTTTTTCCAACATTAGAGCTTGAGATTTTTTATCCAGCCTTCTCCTTCTGTTTTTATAATCTGTGGATTTTACAATCTATGTAGATTTTAACCTTTCTGATTCTTACTTCTCTTACCTACACTACTATTACACAACTTTCAGGCATTATGCAAAAGTCTCCACATAGTATTCCTTTAAATCTTCACAATATACCTTGAAATAGATATTATTCTATTATACAGATGAGGAAAGAGGTTTAGGGAGGTGAAGTAACTTGTCCAACTTGATACAGCTAGTAGAACATCAGACTTGTGACATTCGGACATAACATGTAAGCATTTAACCCCAGGTGGTTGTAAGGATTGACTAAGATAATGGTTACATAGTGGGGTCTTAACAAATGATTTATAAATTCAGTAAATATTTAGGAATGCATCTACAATGTGCTGTGTACTGTTCTATGCATTTAAGCTATAGTAACAAATAATAAAGACAAAGTCTATGGACTTATGAAAATAATATTACAAAGAGGAAGACACATATTTTAAAAATGTAATATTCTAAGTAATGAAGACTGCTATGAAGAAAAATGAGGCAAGGCAAAGAATAGAGAGTGATAGAGATGGGGTGACTATTTCAAAGTTTCTCTGATAAGGTGACATTTGAACAGACACTTCAATAAATGAAGGAGCAAGATACATAGAAATAAGTGGGAAGAACAGTTCAAACAGAAAGGAGAGTTAGTGTGAAATTTTGGAGTATTCAAGAACACTAAGAAGTTCTGTTTGGCTGGAATACAGTGAGCCAGAAGGAAAATACCGAAAGACTAAGTCAGAGAAATAGGGATAGCTTCATGAAGGGCCTCGTAGACCAGTAAGAACTTTGGATTTTATTCTGAATGAGAGGGGAAGCCATTATAGGATGTTAAGCAAAGGAGTGACATTACCTTGTATAAATTTTAAAATAAGAGACACTCTGATTATTAGATTTTAGGGTAAATTATTAGACTGAGGTCTGATTGAAGATAGAAGTAATAGAACTTGCTTGGATGGGGTGTGACTGAGAGTGGTGGGGAAGGTTGTCAAAAAGTTTTTGACCTAAGCAACTGAAAAAAAAATGGAGTTGCTATTTTTAGAGTTAAGGAAGGGTGGAGGTGGAAGGTAGAAGTGGGAAAATAGGAGTTCATATCGGGAAATGTTGTATATGAGATACCTACTAAGTATCCAATTGGAAATGTCCAGTGGGCAACTGGAATATGAATCTGGAATTCAAAGGAGAGGCTGCAGTTAAAGATATACATTATACATATATATAGGCTGTTCGCCTATAATTGGTATTTAAAGCATGGAACTGGAAAGGGGGGTTAGCTAAAGGATGGCGAGATCTGAGGCCAACGGCATTCTAGTAAAGGAGTTCTGGAAGTTACCAGAAGAGAAGACTGAAAAGAAGAACTGAGAAAATAGAAGAAACATATAGCTGGTATGGTTGCCAAGTGAAGAAAATGATTCAAAAAGGAAGAAGTGATCATCTGTGTCACATGCTGCTTAGTGATCTAGCCAAAAGCGGTTTTCAAAGAGGTGTTGGAAAGAAAACCTTATTGGTGGGTTTTAAGAGAAAATAGGAAAGGAAGTACAGTGAGTATCAACAGGATTTTGAAAATTTTTGTTTTAATGGGAGCATAAAAATTGGGTGATAGCTAGAGGGAAATGTGATACACAGGAGAGTTGCTTTTTAAGATGACATATATTACAGCAGATCTGCTGTTGGGGGGCCATTCCTATAGAGGGAAAAATAGACTGTTAGAGAAGGGAAGGAGCAGTTATTATTGTTTTTTTTACGGATTCATTATCATTGCTACTAATTATTGCTACTACACAAGAGCTGATATGTGAAATACACATCCAAAGCTTTGTAAATCTTGCAGTTATAGCCAATATTTACTGTTTACGACTAGGACTATTTCAAATACTTCCAACTGTCATTAACCTGCTTAATTCTTTCAGTGCCTCTATTATTACCCCCATTTAATGTATGAGAACACATAAGCTTAGTAGAGTGAAGAATTGTGCAGTCACGCAGTCAGTTGAAGCCAGGGTTCAAACTGAAACCCAAGTGTGGCCACCTTCAGAGTAAGCTGTTAATCTTTCTAAACAACCTCTACTCAGTGGCTTACGGTGCTTCACTTAGGTATCATGTTAGACTTTTTGTGGAGATTTCAACAGATAACCTCCTAGTTATTCCTAAAAACCGGAAGTTTTGTATCTTAGTGAAGGTATGGTCTTCTGCAGATTTCCCACTGCATATAGCTTACTTTTCACTTAAACATAACTCTAAATCTGGAATCTCTGTGAATGCCCTGAACATTGTGTAAATGAAAAGGTCATTTAAGGACAACAAGGAAAAAGGACCCTTATTCTTGTGGGAGTCTATGACCAGCGTTTGAGGAAAATATTAAAAGATCTCCTATCAAGTTTTGTGGCCTTGGCAGATTAATATTTATTTGTCCCAGCTTTCTTATCAGTACAGTCGAGATAATGTGTACTTTGCAGGATTATGGCAAAGACCACATACACATGAGGAATAATGTGTGTAAATTGTTTAGCATGGTGCTTGGCACAGAATGAGTAAGCACTTAATCATGCTCACCATTGCTTTTCTTCTCTCAGTAGCTTGGAAAAAGCAGTTCTTCATTCCCAACTGAATTCCAAGGAGTTTTCTGAAATTATAGGACCAAGGGAATTGCTTAATTGGAAGAAAATATTTGGGGGATTGAATAGGAAACTATATTTAGAATGTTGAGTTGTAAGGAGACTGTCTCATGCTCCAGTTCTTCTCAACCCAGTTTCAGCTGAGCACCATGTGAAGCACGTCCTTCTCGCTGTAAGAGTAACTCACCTACACAGCTGGTTCAGTTTATCTTATAAAATCAACATCTTCATGAAGCAAACATTTTGGAATTGTGCTAAATTGTCAATGACCTAATCCCAGTGTTTTCTTTTGTACCTTCCTGTATCAGTAGACTTTTTATAAATACAATTTTACACAGAATCTCAAAATATGAAATAGACAAAGGCAAACTGCTTGGATTGAAGCAAGGTTCAGCTTCTTCCTCAGCAGTTTCTCCTTCCCGCAAGTGGTTTCTAAAAGCACAAGAATGAAACTTTAGAATTCTATAGGACCTAGTTTGAAAATCACTGGCATAATTGATCTGGACCCTAAATATATCAATAAATATATTTAGCATCAATAAATGTATTTTTCAATAGTATATCAATCATATACTATATTTCAAGCACTGTGGTGAGTGGTGATAGGGAGACTCTGGTGAGTACATCAGGACCAGCCTCAAATAATATAGGCTTTAACTATAGGGAAATTCATTGTATCAAATGACTACAAGTCCAGAACTGGAATGGCTGTGGAAGGCAGTACAATAGGTCCCTAAAGTCGTTCATGTCCTAATTCCTAAAACTGGTGAATATATTACATGACAAAGGGAAATCTAACTTGCTAATCAGCTGAACTTAAAATAGGGTGATTATCTTGGGTTGTTTGGGTGGGTCTGATATAATCACAAGAGTAAAAGAGGGAGGCAAAAGAGGGGTCAGAGACAGAGAGAAACATGATGATGGAGCAAAAGTTAGAGAGATTCAATGTAAGAAGGACTCAGTCTGCCACTGCTTTCTCTGAAGATGGAAGAAAGCCATGAGCTATGGAATGTGGGTGGCTTTTAGAATCTTGAAAAGGTAAGGAAATGGAGTCTTCCCTAGAGTTGCCAGAAAAAAATGCAACCTTGCTGGAACCTTGGTTTATGTCAATGAAACCCATTGGGGAACTCTGTCCTCTAGAACTATAAGATAATAATTTTTTTTTGAGGTACCAAATTTGTAATAATTTGTTATAGCAGCAATAGAAAATGAAGTAACCTTCAATGTGTTAATGACGCAGCTCAAAAATTCATGAAAGGCATAAAGAAAGACATATAGACTAATAGAATGGAACTGAGATTACATAAGCAAACCCACATATTTACGGCCAGTTGATTTTTGACATGTCAAAATATTGGCAAAAATGTAGAGAAATCAGAATCTTCTTAAGTTGCTGGGGGAATGTAAAATGCAGCCTTTATGGAAAAGTTTGGCAGTTCCTCCAAAAGTTTGGCAGAATTACCATAAGCTAGCATTTCTATTCCTAAATTTGTAACCAGAAGAATAGAAAGCAGGGTGTCAGATACTTTGTATTTCAATATTCATTGCAACATTATTAACAATAGTCAAAAGGTACAAATAATCCAAGTATTCATCAACAGATGAATGGACAAACAAATGTTGTGTTGGGTCCTCCAATAATGGGTCTATAATCAAAGGAGCGAGACTGATACAAAGTGAAGGTCAAGCAAAGCTTTATTTCGTGCCAAGCATCAAGAATCAGACTGACCATCAAACAGACTGGTCGGGGCTGTCCCTTATTGAGAGGGTGACCTGGCCACAACCAGGTGGCCAATGAGATTGCAACACACAGAGAAAGCTGCACAGTCATGCTAGGTCCCACACGGGTGGCCAATTGGCCCATAGCAGACATTTGAACTAGCCTATCACCTTAGTCAGAATTGGTGCCCAAAAGGTGAGCACCCACACTCCTTGGTAGCTAGGGAGACAGAATGCATGCATTACTGATTGGACGTCTCCACCTGACCCAACTCATCCCTGCATTCAGGCTTTTATCTCCACCTGACCTGACCCACCCTTATATTTGGGCTTTGTTACCTGGGACTTGCTTTTAAGTAAGTTCCCCTGGCACGGGGGGTGGGGGGGGCAGGGGCAGTTTAAGTTTTACTGCATAAACAACAAAATGGCTGTTCAACCAAGGTGGGGGCTGCTCTGGCTAAATAGGCCCTTACAGTTGCATATATGTGCAATGGAATACTATTCAGCAATGAAAAAGGAATACAGTTCTGAAATTTTTAATTTAAATATTTATTAAGCTGAAATTTTTCACAATATTTTCATTCTTTTATGAAATTGATCTATAAATAGCTCTATATAACACCAAAGCCAGTGATTTAATAAATAAGAGGAATGCATCACTTTGCCAAAAAAAAAAATAAGCCTATACATTTATGTCTCTGTATAATATTTGTAGAATCAGTTTCCTAGGGTTCATGGGAACTAAAGTGTAAACACACCACATATACATACTACCCTTCATTACAGATGTACCTCAGAGATAATGCAGATTTAGTTCCAGACCACCATAATAAAGTTAGTATTGCAACACAATGAGTTAAATATTTTTTTTGGTTTCCAAGTGCATACAAAAATTATGTTTTTACATATCAGATAAAGGGCTAGTATCCAAAATCTATAAAGAGCTTATCAAACTCAACACCCAAAGAACAAATAATCCAATCAAGAAATGGGCAGAGGACATGAACAGATATATCTGCAAAGAAAACATCCAGATGGCCAACAGACAATGAAAAAGTGCTCCACATCACTTGGCATCAGAGAAATACAAATAAAAACTACAATGAGATACCACCTCACACCAGTCAGAATGGCTCAAATTAACAAGTCAGGAAATGATAGATGCTGACCAGGATGCAGAGAAAGGGGAACCCTCTTACACTGTTGGTGGGAATGCAAGCTGGTGCAACCACTCTGGAAAACAGCATGGAGGTTCCTCAAAAAGTTGAAAATAGAGCTACCTTATGACCCAGCAATTGCACTATTGGGTATTTACCCTAAAGATACAAATGTAGTGATCCAAAGGGGCACGTGCACCTGAATGTTTATAGCAGCAACATCCACAATAGCAAACTATGGAAAGAACCTAGATGTCCATCAACAGATGAATGGATTAAGAAGAGGTGGTATATATACACAATGGAATACTCTGCAGCCATCAAAAGAAATGAAATCTTGCCATTTGCAATGACATGGATAGAACTAAAGGGTTTTATGCTTAGTGAAATAAGTCAATCAGAGAAAGACAACTATCATATGATCTCCTTGATATGAGGAAGTAGAGATGCAACATGGGGGATTTGGGGGATAGGAAAAGAATAAATGAAACAAGATGGGATTGGGAGGGAGACAAACCATAAGAGACTCTTAATGTCCCAAAACAAACTGAGGGTTGCTGGGATGAGCGGGGTAGGGAGAGGGTGGTGGGGTTATGGACATTGGAGAGGGTATGTGCTATGGTGAGTGCTGTGAAGTGTGTAAACCTGACAATTCACAGACCTGTACCCCTGGGGCTAATAATACATTATATGTTGATAACAAAAATAAAAAATTATAAAAAATTATGTTTTTACTATATTGTAGTTCATTAAGTGTGCAAAAGCATTATGCCTAAAAAAACCCATGTATATACCTGAATTACATAATAATTTGTTGCTAAAAAATACTAATTACCATCTGAGTTTTCAGTGAGCCATTATCTTTTTGCTGGTGGAGAGTCTCACCTCAGTGTTGATGGTTGTTGACTGATCAGGGTGTGCTTGCTGAAAGTTGGGGTGGTTGCAGCAATTTCTTGGAATAAGACAATAATGAAATTTTCCATATTGGTTGAGTCTGTCTTTTACAAATGATTTCTCTGTGGCATGTGATGCTGTTTGGTAGCATTTTACCAATAGTAGAACTTCTTTCAAAATTGGAATCAGTTCTCCCAGATCTCTCCACTGTTCTATCAACTAAGCTTATGCAATATTCTGAATCCTTTGTTGCCATTTTAACAATCTTCACAGAATCTTCACAGTAGATTTCATTTCAAGAAACCATGTTCTTTGCTCATCCATAAGAAGCAATTCCTCATTCATTAAAGTTATATCATGAGATTGCAGCAATTCAAATATAATAATAATGAAAAAATTTGAAATATTGTGAAAATTATCAAAATGTGATACAGAGGCACAAAGTGAGCTAATGCTATTAAATGGTGCCAATAGATTTGCTTGACACAGGGTTGCCACCAATTTTCAATTTGTAAAAAATGCAATATCTGTGAAGTAAAATAAAGCCAAATGTAATAAAATAAGGTGTGCATGTATATTCAAATCAAATGGATTTATATTAAGCATCAAAATAAGTGCTATATAAGCTTTATATTTTATATACAAAAAATATTAATTGAATCATGAGTACATTGTTGATAATGGGTACCATACTTTATGAACCTTGAACCTTGAAAACATTCTGCCAAGTGAAATAAACCAGGCACAAAAGAACAAATATTGTGCGATTCCACTTATTTGAAATATCTGGAAAAGGCAAATTTATCAAGACAGAAAGTAGATTAGAGAGCACAGGGGTAGGGGAGACCAGGGAATGGGAGCTATTGCTGAATAGTTGCAAAGTCTCTGTTTGGGGTGATGAAAAAGTTTTGGAAATAGATAGTGGTGATGGTGGCACAACATTGTGAATATAATTAATGCCACTAAATTGTACACTTAAGGGTGGTTAAAATGGTCAATTTTGTGTTATGTGGTTTTTACCATAGTAAAAAAAGTCATCAAAGACCTAGGTTTTTTCCTTCATTTATTTGTTTGTTTGTTTATTTGACAAACAGAGATCACAGGTAGGCAGAGAGGCAGGCAGAGAGAGGGGAGGAAGCAGGCTCCCTGCTGAGCAGAGAGCCCAATGCAGGGCTTGATCCCAGGACCCTGAGATCATGACCTGAGCCTACGGCAGAGGCTTAACCCATTGAGCCACCCAGGCACCCCAGGTTTTTACCTTCTTTTCACTTTGCTGTCCATAGCATCAACTTTATTCTAAAGCTATTTCTACCTACTTCATCATCCTTCCTCAGACAACAGAAGCTGTAACTCAGTTATGAGTCCAATAGAATCATAGGAGGGGAAGATACATGATATTGACATGCAGATCACAGCCAAAAATAGTGATGTCAGGAAAAGTAAGTCATGTCAGTGTGGATTTTGGTTTCCAGAAACACATCAGCCTGTAAGCCTAGGTTTGTCTGGAAGGATAGCAGGGCTGTAGTGGCAGAAAACTCAGGCCTTCCTAGGCCCCACCAGAGTAGTGCAAGCCTGTACTTGTAATAAGAATTCAGTGAGTGTTAGTTATCATCTCTAGGAAACTCTTGGTTTGTTAGAGGGTCCCAGAAAAGAGATTTTAGGACCTGATCCTGAATAAATTAATTATGGTTCTGGGTCTTAAGGAAAAGAGTTGTGGTTAAAAATGGTCAGTTTAAAGGTATGCACAGCAACTAAATGTGGCGTTTAGAGAATACAGAGAGATATGGGAGAGGGAAGACTGCAGACAGTAAGGAGGAGATTAGGTTGATTTTAGATGGGTCTACTTAGGGAGGAGGAGGGTTTAGCAAAAGAGCCAGCCTTCAGAAAAACTGAGGGCTAAAGAATTAAGTCTGCTATCCTGCTCTCAACAAGTACCAGGAAGCCTATGCCTGCTTTCTCAATCTTGTTGTCCTCTTGGAGTTCTTTGGCTCTCTGGTTATGGCCAGAAATTTCCACCAATGAAAGCTATTCTGAGATGCATGTGGTATTGATGGGCAACATTCAAGAATATGGTCTGGGTTTCATAAACTTTTATTCTCTAGAATTTAACTCTATGGTCTTCACCAGAGTAGCTATTTGTTGTTGTTTTTATTGTTGTTTATCAAGATAAGGATAAGATGAGCCCTTTTGGTTTTACTGGATAAGATTTTTATGATAAGTAGTGAAGGAAGACAATGAAATGGGTGGAAACCCCTACTTTTGTGAAGTTTGGTAGTTTGGAGCCTATGAAATATACCATATTGTTAACCTCATCACGTGGGCCATATCATTTTCTATATTGGGCTGAATGCTGAGCCTGGGATCACATCTTCACTAGTGGAAGGGGTGGTCAGCCTGAGAGGAGAGGAGGATTAAAAAGGTTGAGGCAGGGGCACCTGGGTGGCTCAGTGGGTTAAGCCTCTGCCTTCAGCTCAGGTCATGATCTCGGGGTCCCGGGATTGAGTCCCGCATCCGGCTCTCTGCTCAGCAGGGAGCCTGCTTCCTCCTCTCTCTCTCTCTCTCTCTCTGCCTGCCTCTCTGCCTACTTGTGATCTCTGTCTGTCCAATAAATAAATAAAATCTTAAAAAGAAAAAAAAAAAGGCTGAGGCAGGGGACTAAACCCTATCCAGAAAGTCAGTCAAAAGACTGATATGGGGGTGGGAGGAGCACTGAGTCCCAGGAAAGATGGGGTTCCCAGAAAGTCAAGATATTGTACTACCAGCCAAAGATGCAAGTGTGCTCAAAGCACTTGGAATCAAGCAGGTCTGAAATATAAACAGAAGGCTGGATTTTGCTTACTCCCTAGCCTCAAGCTGACTTATAGCCTTTGTTGTTTGTTCCGCATGGTTTAAAGGTCTGGCAGTTTCTACCATAAGCAAAAGTCCTGATGGGCAGAAATTGAGTGGATTCATTTAATGGTTCAGGCTCAAAGTCATGATGATTAGAGGGCAGAATGTTATATTCTGAGATTGAAGGCCTTTGGGATCTCTGGAACGTATAATTCAGAAGTTTGCTCTTCTAGGGCTATTTGAGAGCTGTGACAATGCTGACTCTTAACCCTTTCAAGCAGGATTCCCATACTTTTGTGTGGATTAGGAAAAGGTATCCTGTCCTCTTGGTGATGCAAGCCACAAGAGAGGGCACAAAGCTTGTTGAGCAGAGTTTAGGCTTGATTTCAGACTTTAGTCTTGTTTTAGGGGGGTATTTTAATCTGATGAGCATCCTGCACAGCCATACAGGTTAGCTGCCCAGGCTTTACAGAGTACATGAAGTTGACCACGATTAGCAGATTTTGGCAAGTGTCAGTGTGTGGGAATATCAGGTGCATCAACAGAAAATATTTTGATTAGCAAACTGAAATGAATGAAAACAGAACTAAGAAGACTTACTTTCTGACCAATTTTAGATGCAGCATTACTGTGCCCTGAAATTCTTTGCTTTTTTTTCATATTTCCCTGTAAAATTGCTATTTTATTTCAACTTGTTCAACTTTCTATATAAAAGGGGGTATGTGCAAGAAAGACTTGATATCATTTTAGCGAATTAATGTCTTAATACTTGTTATCACAGTTGAGTCTTTGTTTTTCTCATGTCTGGAATAGCCTCAATTTGGATAGGTGGGATTTATATATGGAAGTGGGAATGCAAAGAAAATTTATGATCAGCTTGGAGCAAATGTTGGTCTAGACTCAGTGTTAGAATGGCTAACAGGAGGATTTTTCCTGAATAAATTACTATTTCTTGTCACCAAAGGAAGTTAAAGGAGCTCTTTTTTAGATGCGAGGTTTTTTGTTTGTTTGTTTGTTTTTTACCTCTGCCTGGTGGTTTGGTTTTATTTTGCTTTTTTCTTTGCTTCTTCAGTTGTCCACTGTCAAATCAGTGAAATAACCATGTAATGCCTCTACCAAACTTAATAGAAAATTAATGTCTTCATTAGGTATAGTCACACTCCTCAGATTCAGAATCTGGAGACATAGCTACAATTCCTGGGATTTAGTATTTTCCTTAGATATCGGTTTACATTTTCTCCCCAGTTTTATTGAGATACAATTGCTGTATAACATTATGTAACTTAAGGTATACAACATGATGATTTGATACCTGTATATATTGTGAAATGATCACCACATAAGATTAGTTAATATAGCTCTCACCTCATATAATTATTTTTGTGTGTGTGATGAGAACATTTAAGACCTACTCTCTTAGCAACTTTTAAGTATATAATACTATATTGTTAGCTATAGTCACCATGCTGTTCTTTACATGACCAGAATTTATTTATCTTATAACTGAGAGTTTATACCCTTTGACCAACATCTCATTTTCCCCAACTCCCAACCCCTGGCAACCTTCATGCTATTTTATTTCTATGATTTTGACTTTTTAAAAGGTTGCACATATAAGTGATATCATTAATTATTTATTTTTTTCTGTTTGACTTATTTTACTTAGCACAATGCCTTCAAAGGCCATCTGTGTTGTTGCAAAAGGTAGGCTTCCCTCTTTTTTAAGTATAAATCATATTTCATTGCATTCACCCCACATTTTTCTTATCTATTCAAAACTCAACAGGCACAGGGTGTTTTCATATCTTGGCTACCATGGATAATGCTGCAATGGACATGAGGGTGCAGATAACTCCAAGACAGTGATATAATTTCCTTGGGATATACATATATATAGAATAGGGATTGGCTGGATGATATGGTAGTTCTATTTTTAATTGTCTAATTCTTTTTTATAATATCATTTAGATTCACAAGCAAGTATAGTATATCCTGAGTGTAACTCCCAAATTATAGATTCCAGTCCACTAATTAAAGATTCATTGATTTCATACTGTTTTAGGCAGTGCACTAAGAGCTGTGGTACAAAGTTGATCAAAAAGACAAAAGGAAGAAAAGAGACACTGAAATATGGTTTTTATAGACCTTTTTATAGGGTTCTACAGTAGCACGGGGTGGGGCACTGAGCCTAGTCCTGGGGAATGGGAACTCTCTTTGAGAAAGTGAAAGTGTTAAGACTTAGCCAGATGAAGATGTGCAAACCTCAGAGACAAGAGAGAGCATGGCCCATTTAAGGAGCTACAAATAATTAGGGAGGGCCAGAGCACAAGTAGAAGGGATGTAGTGGTAGGAAATAGGGATTGGTAGGAAGGCAAGAAGACTAGTTAGTGGGCTACTATAGTAATCTAGAGAAAAAGATGATGGTATCCTAAACTAAGGTAATGACAGTGAGGATGGAGAGAGTGACAAAAGACATTAAGAGTGTGGAACAAAGGGTTGGCATTTGATTTGGAAATGAAGGGGTGGGAGAGGGAAGTATCATGGATGGTGTTTAGGTTTCTGATTTGGGCCTTTGAGTGAGATATTAGGGTTAATGACAAGAGGGGGAAATATGGCAAAGAGAGGAGTCTGGGAGCCTTCATTTCCTACTTGGTACCCTTCATGTTTATCCTTCCTAGTATCCCAGTCAGGTGTCCTAAAGATCCAGGAACCCCCCTGAACTGAGACTATTGCAGTATTCTGGAAATGTCATTTATCTCCTTGACAGCTAGTATTGTGCCCCTAGAAACAAGCCCCATCTCCATTGGTTGGAGACCTCTCCAGTAAGGATAGAATTTCTTGGATCATAGTTACAATACACTAGGACATCAATGTAAATTCCTACTGAGATCCCTCTCTCTAATGCTAAGTCTGACAAATGTACCCCTGGTACTGACAGTCTTATGCCTGATGTTGCATGACCTTGACCTATGTCTTCCCTTCACTTCTGTTATCAGGCCAGCATCTCCGATAATGACTTTTTCCTTCCTTGGTAACCTAATTTTGTCAATGACCCTGCAACCTTGTCCTAAACTGGCCTGAGTGATGACTGTGGATAAAAGGGCATGGAAGCTCAAGCAACACCTGGAATTCTACTTTTCCAGCTCTATCCCTGCCTTTTACAGATGAACTAAAATAGAATATTACTGGAGGTGTAAGAAGGAAGGGTATACAGTATTCCATTTTATCTCCAGGTGATACATTCCAAAACCCCCAGTGGATGCTTGAAATCGTGGATAGCACTGAACCCTATATATGTTTTTTTCCCTACACATATATACCTATGACAAAGTTTAATTTATAAATTAGGCACAGTAAGAGATTAATGACAATGAGTAATAATAAAATAGAGCAATTGTAAGAATATACTATAATTAAAGTTATATGAATGTAGTTTCTCGCCAAAATATCTTACTGTACTGTACTCACCCTTCTTACGATGATAATGTGAGATGATAAAAGGCCTATGTGTTTTTTTAAAATTTCATTTTGTTTTTTCAGTGTTCCAGGATTCATTGTTTATGCACCACACCCAGTGCTCTATACAATACATGGCCTCCTGAATACCCACCACCAGGCTCACCTATCCCACCACCCCCTCCTTTCCAAAACCCTCAGTTTTTTTTCTCAGAGTCCACAGTCTCTCTTGGTTTGTCTCCCCCTCCGATTACCCCCAAATTACTTTTCCTTTCCTTCTCTTAATGTCCTCCATGCTATTCCTTATGCTCCACAAATAAGTGAAACCATATGATAATTGACTCTCTCTACTTGATTTATTTCACTCAGCATAATTTCCTCCAGTCCCATCCATGTTGATACAAAAGTTGGGTATTCATCCTTTCTGATTAAGGCATAATACTTCATTGTATATATGGACCATATCTTCTTTATCCATTTATTTGTTGAAGGTCATCTTGGCTCTTTCCACAGTTTGGTGATTGTGGCCATTGCAGCTATGAACATTGGGGTACAGATGGCCCTTCTTTTCACTACATCTGTATCTTTGGGGTAAATACCCAGTAGTGCAATTGCAGGGTCTTAGGGTAGCTCTATTTTTAATTTTTTTGAGGAATCTCTACACTATTTTCCAAAGTGGCTGCACCAACTTGCATTCCCACCACCAGGGTAAGAGAGTTCCCCTTTCGCCACATTCTCTCCAACATTTATTGTTTCTTGTCTTGCTAATTTTTGCCATTCTAACTTGCATAAGGTGGTATCTCAATGTGGTTTTGATTTGAATCTCCCTGATAGCTAAGGATGATGAAGACTTTTTCATGTGTTTGTTAGCCATTTGTATGTCTTCATTGAAGAAGTGTCTGTTCATGTCTTCTGCCCATTTTTGACTTGATTATTTGTTTTGGGAGTGTTAAGTTTGAGAAGTTCTTTATAGAACTTGGATATCAGCTCTTTGTCTGTAGTGTCATTTGCAAATATCTTCTCCCATTCCGTGGGCTGCCTCTTTGTTTTGTTGACTGTTTCCTTGCTGTGCAGAAGCTTTATATCTTGATGAAGTCCCAAAAGTTCATTTTTTTGCTTTTTTTTCCCTTTGCCTTTGGAGATGTGTCTTGAAAGAAGTTGCTGTGAAAAGACCTGTGTGTTGAGATGAAATGAGGTGAATGACGTAGGCATTGTGATGTAGCTTTAGGCTACTATTAACCTTCTGATGTTAGAAGGGGAGTCATTTTCTTCTGGATTGAAGTTGGCTGTGAATAACTGAAACCATGGAAAGCAAAACCCCAGATAAGGGAGGGCTACTGTACTTTCCATTATTTCCCATCTCTCTCTCCCAGAGAGCACATAGCTGAAAGATGAGCCCTTGATTAAGTACCAGTCACTTCCCCTTCTTAGATGCGGTCTGAAGCAAGTTCTTCCTCCTGTAAACTTAAAACAAAGAGCAACCCAACCAAAGAGAGACCTAATGACAATTAGAAGGCTCTTAAGCCATTAGGTTGCCTCTTAAAATTCTTACCTGTGGTGAGTACACGACATTCAATACCTTTGCTCCATGTGCAGCCTCTCATAAAGCATTTAAAACCAATTATTTTATGTACAGATTTGTCAGAGTGCTTGACTTAATGCAGCTCATTAAAACCTCATGGAGATAAGTGACTCATAGATCCCTGCAGGCCAGAACACCTCTTCTGGTCAGGTTATCACTGCTGACAGGCAATGGAAAGTTGACTAACCAGCAAATCTGATAAGGTTTGATTTACCTCAGAAATTTAAAATCTGTACAGAGACTTTTTGAAAACATCATAGGCTGCATGCTGGAGAATCAGATCTTTTCCTAAGGAGGCAAAAAAGCATACAAGGAGGTGGAGGAATTGTCAAAGAAAAATGTCTTATGGTTATTTTCCTACATGGAACTGTGGTATGGTGCTGGGAACTCTTCCTAAACACCATATTCCATTTTCTCTGAGCAAAACTTGAAGTCATAGGGAGGCAGAAGCATGACCCTCAGATAAGGCATTAGTGGTAGGTAGGTCGGGGGCTGTTCAGTATATTTTCTCTTTCTTAAAAATATTGTATCTGAACACTGGAGCTACACTGAATATGCCTGCACATTGGGTTGTGCTAGCTTCTCCAGTGGTGGTGGAGTGGTTGACCAGAATGCTAGAGCTGAGGTCTACCCAAGAAAGAGCTATGACTTTTTAGAGCCCAGCGAACTTCCTGAACTAATGGTAGAGGAGCCCCTGGATTTGGGCGGGAAAAGGGAAGGCCCTATAACAGTATGATAAACCTCAGTTAGCAGGAGATGGGTCATGGCAGGCCCTGCTGTTTGACACAGGTAACTTCTGATAGGTGTGGGGATAGCCTCAATCCTCAAGTAGCTGGCATGGCATTTTATAGGGCACCATGAAGTGGAGAGTTGTAACTTGTTTATTTTTTGTTTTGTTTTGTTTTTACTTTTCAGTTTTTATTAAACTATAGTTCACATACAATATTGTATTCATTTCAGGTGTATAACATAGTCATTCAACAATTACATACCATAATAAGTTTAGTTATATCTGTCACCATACAAAGTTATTAAGTATTATTGACTATATTCCCTATACTGTCCTTTTCACTCTTGCAACTTATTTATTTTATAACTGGAATTTAGTACCTCGTTATCCCCTTCACCTGTTTCACCCATCCTTCCAACCCTCCCTCTGGCAACCACCAGTTCGTCCTCTGTATTTGTGTGTCTATTTCTGTTTGCTTGTTTGTTTTGTTTCTTAGACTCCACATGTAAGTGAAATCATATGGTATCTATCTTTTTCTGTCTGACTCACTTCACTTAGCGTACTACCCTCCAAATCCACCCATGTTGTGAAGAGATGTAACTCAAGATGGAGGTGGTTCCAAGCACCCTCTTCAGGATGTATGGGGACCATTTTCTATTGGGTGAAGTGTTTTTCACAGAGTTTCTGGAGAGAGATCAGAGGGATTCATTTTGGTAAGGGTTATAGGCAGTCACAATCTAGAACTGACTGATTTTTGGAGGAAAGTTTTCAGCACATCCTTAAGTATACATATATTTCTTATGCAATATTTATTGAGCTCCTTACTCTCAAACATATTACATACAGCCCCCTACTCTATATTCACAGTGATGTTATAAGATAGGTATTATTACCCATTTTACAAAGAAGGTACAGAAAGACAAGTAATTTTTTATTCAAAAACATGTGCTCTTAATCACTTTTCCTGCTGTCTTCCAGTTTTATGTAGTTCATCTTTTAGCAAAGGACTTTAATTCTTAATATTATCAGTTTAATTCGATGAGAAAATATAATATTTTTTCAATTGGCTTATTAGACCCAGGCTGTTTATTGTAAACAGGCTGATTGATCAAGGTGAAGAGAATAAAACTGAGTGAGATACAGATGCTTTGTCTTTGTGCATAGGTCACTGAAACTGGTTTGGGGGATTGGATAAAGAAATAATGTGTGTAAAAATACCAAGCACAGTGTCTGGCCCATAGAGGAAGCTCAAAAAAATTTTGTGTTTTTTTTTTTTTATTCTCAATCCTAAAGTCATATAAATTGTCTTTAATTAGGAAGAGACTAAAAAGAAGATTATATGAAGAGTCTAAAGACTAGATTTTCTTTAAAAGTGGAAGACTTTCTTTTAAAATACAGGATTTTAAAAGATTTAAAAAGATCTTTTCTAATCACCTCTAAATTTAGATCTAGACATTTTACCTTCAAGCTACTTGTGTACTTACAGCCTTCCTTATATTAAGACCAGAAGCATAGGATAGGGATGAATTAGGGATGGGTGAATCCAGCTGTACTCTTGAGTTCACTGAACATCTCAAATGATTTTTCAAATGTTTTGGGCTCACTGAAATCCAAAACAGGTTTCACCCATGCTTATACTCTTCAGTTTGGAGCACGTGCAATTTAAGGGAAATTTAATCCATATGTTTCCTATTCGTTTACACTTAAATAGTCAAAATATTGTTTTTAATAGTTATTTGATGCCTAAGTAGCCTTTTGAACCTTTTAAATAAGGTTTTAGAAGCCTGCATTTCTCCTGAAAACAGGAAATCATATCTTTCCAAGGAGGAAAACTAATTTATACATCTGAAAATTCAGGTTCAGTTGAGAACACCCCAAACCACTGTTTTTTAATGGCTTGTCTGCCTTGCAAATGAACACTCAGCTTTAGACTAAATGCTATTTGAATATACCTACTTATTGTCATGTATTTTGACTGAACATCCATTTCAGTTAGTATTGAGCTATTTTGAGTAGTGGATTTAAGGTCCTGAGGCTTCAATTTTACCTGGTTTTTATTTTGGTACAATTATTTTTGGTTTTAATTTATTCTAGCTCTCTTTGTTCATAAACTAACATGGTTAGTTATTTTTTCCAAATACTTCATGCATGATGAATTCTTTTTGTATTTTTCCTTTTTTATTCCTTTCCTTGACCAAGTATTTTGTGTTTTTTAAATAAAGGAAAGTACCTGATTTCCAGTAAAACTATGCAGAGCTTCAGTTGAAATATGTGTGTTACTTTTCACCTGTATGCCCAGAGACTGAGTAAAATCATGGTAGTCCAAAGGAAATTAGGCAACACACTGTGCAAAGAAGAAAAAAGAGAGAGAGAGAGAGAGGGAGAGAGAAAGAGAGAAAGGAAAGAAGAAAGGAAGGGAGGGAGAGAGGAGACAGCAGATGGATGTTGGAGGGAAAAAGAAGTTTAATAATTTTACTTATTTTGTGAATTTGTTTTAAATGGTCAAACACTTCGAGAAACTGAAGTATAGTTGCATGACTCTCCAGCTCCTACGCCTCTTTCCTCATTAAATATTCATTGAATAAATGAATGAGCATAGTTTTTAGCTTCCATGTATGTGTTCTCATAGGGCCATTTTTATTCAAAGCATTTGCAAATGCTTATCATTAATAGAGATGGAGATTGCCAGCACATACTTAGTCACTAGCTGCATGAACTTGGATATATCACTGAAGTGTGCACTTCCCTCATCTATAATATAGAAATTAATAATAGTACATAATTCATAGGGTTTTAGGTGGATTTACAAAATGCACATGTATCTCCTATTACAGAACCTAAAAATAGTAAGTTCTTAGTGAATGGTGGCAAAAACAACAAAAAAAACAACAAAACACCACATTAAACAAACTTTGGAGAGGAGGTGCTTACTATATACAGGCACAGATTAATTCTGGGGTTACAGAGTTACAGTCTTTGCTCCTGAGGAGTTCATCACTGTTACTATATAGTTTTAAGAATGCTTCAATAAAAGTTCACTTAGAGTGATACTAAAGTCCAGTTGAGGGGTATTTAGAATTAGCAAGTTAGGAAAGGCTTGAACTGCATCATCTAGGATAAATAGAACTTATCAGTAAAAAGGAAAGGGTAGAACAAAAAGGGTGTGATGGGTAGGAGAACAACATGCAAAAAAGCATGGGAGCATTAAATAGTTACTTGGGTAGTTTGGTGTATCAAACTCTGGGTAGTTTACTATAGCCAGATCATAGGGCTTGACTTAGATGTTCACATTTTTCCTGATGGTAGTAGAAAATCACTGAAAAATTCTAAGAAGAGGAATGTTACCAGATTTGGGCAGTAACTTAGCAGTCAGGAAGGATGTTTGAGAGAAAAATGAAGTTTGAGGTTCAAACCACAACTGTTCTTCCCAGTCTCTATTTTGCTGAAAAGCAGGGAAGAGAAGGGGGTTGTTGGATTTCGTAGGCCTTTCTGGTTCAAAGTGCCTGCATCTGCTGAATTAGCTTAATGTATGGATTCTCTCCTTATCCTGCACATTTCCTTAATCTTTATTGTGTAAAACCAGATGTAGAACTTAGTTTCTTTTTTTTCCTTTTCCTTTTTGTTTCTTTTTTCTTTCAGGGAACAACCACTTCAAATTTATCCTGTTCTACCATGAAGCTACTTGTGGGGAGACAGGAGGATATTGTTTGCCTCCTGCAAAAACAAAGTCCATCTGGTGGAAGTGTGGGTGAGTAATAAATTGTAGAACATCAAGCTAGGAGGCAAGCAGACCAGGCAGGAAACTTACCGGAGAGCAAAATGCTGAAGACTGAAGGTAAAGCAAATGACATTGGCAGTAAGAATCATGAGAAAAGAATACATTTATGATGTATTTAGGAGAGGGAATCCACAGGATTGGATTCAGTGACTAAAATCAATCTGGGGCAGTGGTGCAGGGGAACATGAGTGGAGAGGTGTGGAAAGACTGGAAAGGGGTGGGACTCTATCATTCAGGATTTTGTTTGGGGTAAGTGAACAGTTAGGGATGACATTCACTATTTGAGATACAGAAAGAAGTGCCTATTTTGGGAGAAATTTAGAAGTCCAGTTTTGGGCAGGTTGGAATTGAAGTACTAAATGGAGGTGTTACTAAAGTACTTAGATATGTGGATCTGGAATTTGTAAGAATGATCTGGACTGGAGAAGCTAGGTTTGGGAGTGGATCATTTAGGGACTATTTTCAACTGCAAGTTCAAAAAACTCAACTACACTAGCTTAACCAAATAGTTATTTTTCTTAAATAACAAGAGTCCGGGAGTTAAGTAGCTCAGGGCAAGTGTGGTAGTTCCATGATTTCACTGGCATTTCAGGCTCTTTTTAGTCTTTCTCATCTATCATCCTTGGTATCTTTGGTCAGGTTTCCTGGAAGCTGTGTTTTAGGTGAGGATTCAGGTCACGAGTTTCCTTAAGGGAATGCTGGTCTTCAGGAAAAACCTGTAAGGGAAAGAGTGAGAAAGGATAGAGAAGGGAAGAGAGCAGGTGGTCTGAACAACTGAATTCTTAAGTGGATCACGCATGAAGCAGTAATGATTGTGTCATGAACCAAGGGTTATGACTAATCTCATTCTATGAACATGTGGTCCAAGGAAAAATCAAAAGAGGATGAAGAGAGTAAAGAACTCAAGGAACATAAGCCTCTTCTTTCAAGTAGTCTGACTTTGAAAGGACGAAGAGGAGGTCTCAGGGGACAAGGGTTAAAAGATAATTTTAAATAATAGAGCTGCTTACAAGAATGTGCTAAAGGGAAAAAACCAGTAGAGAAGGAAATTTGAACAATTAGAAATGAGAGGAACAGTTTGGCCGAGTGATATCGATGAGCAGACAAGGGGTGCAGAGTACAGATGAAATAATTAGCTCTGGATACAGGGAAAGACAACTTTTACTGATCTAGGAGGGAAAGATGTAGAAATATGTGGGTTTACAGACAAGTTCGTGGTGGTGGCAAGGTGAGGAGCTGAGGAATTTCCACAAGATTGCATTTAACTTTATTTTCTCGGTAAAATACCGGAATCATCTGTTGAGCATGTGTGTGTGGATGATGGCGCTGGTGATGGTAGGATGGGGGAGAGGTGTAAAACGCTTAAGAGTGGTGAAAGTTTGGAATAGCCACTGAGGGGAATAGGAGAGATGTCTGACTAGGGCCGCCTGGCAGCATTTCAGGCCCAGCTAAGGTTGAAGCTCATGAATGTGTTGTAGCAGCAACCTGGCTTTGTGATTTTCTCCAGCAATACTTTATAGTTGGGAATAGCATCTGTGGGGGATGAGTTGGACTGTTAAATCAAGAGGCATTACACACGTGATTCATTTCCTAGTTGTTAAATACCTTTCGGTTGTAGATTACAAAGAGACTTTGGATATACATGAATATCTGCACCTACAGTTAGGCAGTTAACCCAACTATTGTTGGGTTTGGGTGGATTTAGTAATCAGCCAATAAAGCCCCAAGTTTTCTTTGGTTATTTGGTCCTAAAGTTATTACTGATTATGGTATAGAAATCAAATGAGGTTACATAGTTTGGTTGAATATTTAAGGGTGAGTTTGAAGAACGAGAAAAATTGGTGTCTATTTTCTGCAAGTTCACTTGAGGTATATTTGTGTCTACTTGATGCTCCTATGGCCCAGAGATTTCTAATCCATCCAAAATTCTATGACCAGATAAACCTTACTAAAACACATCATGGCTCAGAAACCATTTAATTGTGATAGCCTGATGATTTCAAGGTCTCCGTAATTTGGCCTTACCCTGCTTTTCTCTGTTTTCCCCAAACTTCCTAAACTCAGAAAGTATGGTTTAGCAGATAAGAGCACAGGCTTTGTATTTATATTTGATTCTTAGCTTTAAAAGCTACCAGCATTGTGATCTTATGAAATTTAACTCATAGTTCTAGTTTTCTCACCAATAACACAGAGTTAATAATATACACTTTATAAGATGATGAAGATTAAGTGAAATAACATAATGTGCTTAGATCAGTGCCTGGAGAAGTGTATATTTATAATACTTTCATACCTCATTTAGCTAACTGAACTTACTTAGTATTTAGATAGTGTTCTAAATGCTTTATAAACTCATTTGATTCTTGTAATGAGCCTCTAAAATAGGTAATATCATTATCTTAATTTTAGAGAACTGAACAATGAGCTATAGGGAAATTAACTTACCATGTTAACAGCTAATAAGTGGTAGTATATTTCAAACCCAAGAGGTCTGTCTTCACAGACCATGCTTTTAATCACTAAACCATGTTCCGTTTCAATAAATGGCAATTATTATATTAATAATACTTTATTTTCTGTCCCTTAAACATGTTATGTATATTCTACCTCCCTGCTAATATTCGTGTCATTCACTATTCCAGGAAAGTTCATTCTCCTTTCCTATCCAAATCCTCTTAATCTTTTCTTTCTTTGTTTTTCCCTACAGGTATTTCATTTCCTTGGTTAAGTTTATTCCTAGGCATTGTACTGTTTTTGGTATAATTTAAAATGGGATTGTTCTCTTAATTTATCTTTCTGCTACTTCACTATTAGTGTACAGAAATGTAGCAGATTTCCCTATATTGGTTGTGTATCCTTTGAACTTACTGAATTCATTTATTAGTTCTACTAGTTTTTTGGTGGAGTCTTTAGGGTTTTCTATATTTAGTATCATGTTATCTGCAAATAGTGAAAGTTTACCAATTTGAATGTTTTTTGTTTCTTTTTCTTGACTGATTGCTGTGGCTAGGACTTCCAATATTATGTTCAATAAAAGTGCTGAGAGTGGACATCCTTGTATTGTTCCTGATATAAGGAGAAAATCTCTCAGTTTTTTACCATTGAGTATGACGTTAGATGTGAGTTTTCATATATTCTATATGAATTCCATAGTCTGGGAATTTATTATGTTGAGGTATATTCCCTTTAAACTTACATTATTGAGGATTTTTATCATGAATGTATTTTGTACTTTATCAAATGATAAAGTACATAGTTTCATCTATTGAAATGAAACAATGATATGGCTTTGATCATTTTTCTCAGTGTAGTGTATCATGTTGATTGATTTACAAATATTGAGCCACTCTTGCATCCCAGGAATAAATTTTACTTGATCATGGTGAATGAATTTTTAATGTATTGTTGGATTTGGTTTGCTAGTATTTTGTTGAGGATATTTGCATCTATGTTTCTCAGAGATATTGGCCAGTAGTTCTTTTTTTTTTTTTTTTTGGTAGTGTCTTTATCTGGATTTGATATCAGGTAATGCTGTTTTCATAGAATGAATTTGGAAGTTTCCTTCCTCTTCTATTTTTTTAGAATAGTCTGAGAAGAATAAGTATTAAATCTTTAAATGTTTTGTTAGAATTCACCTGTGAAGGTTTCTGGTTCTGGACTTTTGATTTTGGGAGTTTTTTCATTACTGATTCATTTTCATTGGTGGTAATTGGTCTGTTCAAAATTTCTATTTCTTTCTGATTTGGTTTTGGGAGATTATATATTTCTAGGAGTTTATCCATTTCTTTTTGGTTGTCCAATTTGTTAGAGTATAATTTTTCATAATATCCTCTTATAATCCTTTGTATTTTTGTGACATCAGTTGTTATTTCTCCTCCTTCATTTGTGATTTTGCTTATTTGAGTCCTCTCACTTTTTTTGAATGAGTTGAGCTAAGTTCAAAATGAGTTCATTTTATTGATCTTTTCAAAGAACAAGCTCCTGGTTTCATTGATCTGTTCTATTTTTTTTTTAATTATTATTTTTTGGTTTCTATTTTGTTTATTTCTGATCTAATCTTTATTATTTTTTCCAGGTTTTGAGCTTTGTTTTTCTTTTGCTAGCTCCTTTAGATGTAAGGTTAGGTTGTCTATTTGATGTCTTTCTTACTTCTAGAGGTAGGCCTGTATTGCCATAAACTTGCCTCTTAAAAAAGCTTTTGCTGTATCCCAAAGATTTTGGACCATTGTGTTTTCATTTTCATTTCTCTCTCTCTCTCTCTCTCTCTCTCTCTCTCTATATATATATATATATATATATATATATATTTTTTTTTTTTTTTATGTCCTCTTCGGTTTCTTGGTTGACCCTTTCACTGGGTTGTGTTGTCTAAGTTCTATGCATTTGTGTTCTTTCTAGATTTTTTTCTTGGTTTATTTCCAGTTTCATAGTGTTGTGGTTGGAAAAGATGCATGACATGACTTCAATCTTTTTGAATTTGTTGAGACTCATTTTATGGCCTAATATATGATCTATTCTGGAGAATGGTCCACGTGTACTTGAGAAGAATGTGTGTTCTGCAGTTTTAGGGTGGAATATTCTGAATAAATCCTTAGATATGTCTTGTCCAAAGTGTCATTTAAAGCCATTCTTTCCTTGCCGATTTTCTGTTTGAATGATCTATTCATTGATGTAACTGGGATATTAAAATCTCCTACTATTATTAGTGATTTTGTGATTATTTCCTTTATGTTTGTTATTAGCTGTTTTGTGTATTTGGGTGCTCCCATGTTGGGTGCATAAATATTTACAATTGTATCTTCTTATTGGATTGTTCCCTTTATGATTATGGAGTGTCCTTCTTTGTGTCTTGCTACAGTCTGTTAGGGAGTCTATTTTGATGATGTAAGTGTTAATACCCTGGTTTTCTTTTTACTTCCATTTGCAGGATAACTGCTTTTCCATGCCTTTTCTTTCAATCTGCTTGTGTATTTAGGTCTGAAATGACTCTTTCGTAGGCAGTATATAGATGGGTCTTCCTTTTTTATCCCTTCCATTATCCTATGTATTTTGATTGGGGCATTTAGTCCATTTACATTCAAAGAAATTATTGGTAAGTATGTAATTATTGTATGTAATTGTATGTAATTTTGCTACTTGTTTTATGTTTGTTTTTGTAGGTCTTCTCTGTTCCTTTCCTTTCCTTTTTTTTTTTTTTTCTTTTTATGGTTTGTTGGCTTTCTTTAGGGATATGCTTGGATTCCACTTTCACATATTTTAACTTTTTTGTTTGTTTGTTTGTTTGTTTTGTAGTTACCATTAGGTATATACGTACCATTAGGTATATAATGACTTAAGCATATAGCAGTCTATATTAAGTTGGTGGTCATTTAAGTTTGAACCATGTTTTATTCCTCTCCTCCCCACATTTTAGGTATATGTTTTTGTTTTTCTTTTTATTTATATCCTTTTATTTTGTGGATCCCTTGACTTGTGTTTATAGATATACTTAATTTTAGAGCTTTGTGCTTCCTACTTTTCTTACTCCAACTTAATATCTTTCCTTTTCACTCAAACAGTCCCTTTCAACATTTCTTATATAGCTGGTTTACTGGTCTTTTAATGTTTTTTTTTTTTGTCTTTCTCTCTCCTTCTATTCTGAGTGATACCCTTGCTAGATAGGTATTTTTGGTGGCAGGTTTTTTCTTTCAGCCTATTGAATATATCATGGCGCTCTCTTCTGGCCTGCTGAAGCTCTGCTGAAAAATCAGCTGATAAATTTATGAGGTTTCCCTCATATGTGTATTCTTCCCTCTTGCAGCCTTTAAAATTCTTTCTTTATCACTACTTTTTGCCATTTTAATTACTATGTGTCTTGGTGTGGACCTTCTTGTTTTGATTTTGTTGAGAGCTCTTTGTACCTCCAGAGTCTAGATTTCTGTTTTCTTCCCCAGATTCAGGAAGTTTTCAGCTATTCTTTCTTCAAATAAAATTTCTGCCTTGTTTCCTTTCTCTTCTCTTTCTGGGATCCCTATAATGCAAATGTTATTTATGCTTGATAGTGTCACTGAGTTCCCTTAGTCTCTTTTCATTGTTTCTCTCTCCTATTCACCTTGATTGCTTTCCATTACTCTGTATCCATTCTTTTGTTTCTTCTTGTCTACTACTTTTTTAAAAGATTTATTTATTTATTTTAGAGGGAAAGAGAGAGAGAAAGAGAGAGGAGGGTAGAGGCACAGGGAGAGAATCTCAAGTAGACTCCCTACTAAACATGGAGCCTGACAAGGGTCTTGATCTCATGACCTGAGATCATGACCTGAACCGAAATCAAGAATCAGATGCTTAACTGACTGAGCCATCCAGGTGTCCATCTTCTAGTCTACTGTTTATTCCCTCTAGTGTATTTTTAATTTTGGCTATTAAGTTCTTCATTTCTGATTGTTTCTTTTTTATGTTTTCTGTTTCTTTGTTGAGGGTCTCACTGACATTCTCTACTCTTTTCTCAAGTTAAGTGAGTATTTTTATGACCATTACTTTAAATTCTTTGTCAAGCATATACATTTCTTGTCTCCATTACAGTTACCTCTCTTATGATTTTGTTCCCATTCTTAAATTTGGAACAAATTCCTCTGTCTCCTCATTTTGTGTAACTCTTTGTGTCTGTTTCTGTGAGTCAGGAAAGTCAGCTATGTCTCTTGCTCTTGAAAGCCATGGCCTTATGAAGAAGAGGTCCTGTAGTGCCCTGCAGTGCAAGGTCCCCTGTTCACCAGAACCTGGTGCTTCAGGGGTGTCTCCTGTGTGTGTTGGTTATGCCCTACTGTTGTGCTCAGCTGTGTTTGGCTTCTATCAAGTTGTCTGTAATGGCTCTCTTTGGGCAGGTTTGGTTAGTAGGCCAGTCTGGTGCCACCTTGGTCTTGAGTTGAACCAGCCAGGCATTTGATGGAAATGCAGTACCATGGAACTTCAGGGCACTGTGTTGTCCTCTGAGATGCTTTCATTGGTCACAGGGCCTGCAGTCAGAGCCTATGTCTATTCCCCCAACACACTATAGAGGCTACAGTTAGACCGGTGCTTGTGGTTATCTTCCTTTCTCCTCAGCACAAGAATCACTTTGGAGTTGTGCTGGCCACTGTCACAGCTGGTTGCACACTGTCAGGTTTGTGGCATTACTTTGGATGGGCTCCATCAAGGGTGTATTAGAGGGGTGAGTCCACAGTAGCCTGCAGGGGCAGGGCTCATGGTGCTAGCAAGGTCCTTGCTGGTTCCCTGTGGGAGGGGACTTGAAGTGGCCTGAGAAAATTTCTGCAGAGGCCTAAAATCCTCTTAAACTTTCAAGGCCATCTCAGCATCTGCCCCTTCTGTGAAGCTTTCCAAGATTACTGTCATCAGTGATCCTTCTCTGAATCTTTGGTACTTAATGCCTACATAGTTTGGTTGGCACTTAAAATACTATTTTGTAGTAACTGCATTGCTTTATGTTGTTATCTAATCTGTCATTGGTTTTCAACTAGATAAAATTTGTGAAGGTAGGAAAAATATGTTTTTATCATCTTTATATCGTTAGCAGTCTTTAAGGGGAAGTTCACTGAACTTTGTATCAGAGGACCTCAGTTCCCATCACAGCACTGACACTTAATAAACCTGGTAAACTATGACATATTATTTGACTTCTTTGAACCTTAACCATGTCATCTGTAAAATGGGGTTAATAGCTTACTTGTCTTAGAGAATTATGGTGGAGATTAAGTGAAAAGCATATATGAAAAAGTTATGACATGCTCTGTAAAAACTAGGTGTTTTTACTCTCTGTTAACATATGTTCAAGAAATGAATAAACAAATTAATGGATTCACCAAAGGTGGAAGGACCTCAAAATACCTGGAAATTAGCTCTATGACTTTTAATCGGTATTTTCTTGGCTAGTCACTAACCACTCTGAGCATTCTTTTTCACCTGAAAAATAGAGATAAGAAGCTAAGTATATAGGACACTTGGAAAGAATCCAGGCCTTTACAGAATTCAGTTTTGAATTGAAGTATGAAGAGCTTGGGTCTTTAGGATCAAGAAGAAAGGTAATGGGAGATAGGGTACAGACGTACAAGAAGTAAGAGGTTGTGAAACACAAACTCTTACCTCTTTACTCAAGCTCAGCTCTACCTTGACTTTAGCATATGAAGATGGGCTAGGATTCCTTAGATTCATATTTTTCACAAATACATCACTGACTAGCATATTTGAAACTCCTCTCTTGGCTGCAGGGTAAACAATTCCAGCCAATTTTTCCTCATAAAAGTTCAGCTTGAACTTAAATTCCCTACCCACAGGAAAAATTTATCCAAAATTTCACATGACTGACATGTTGCATTTTGAGACTTCTCTAACCACAGAACCATGGATTTCTAAATAGTATGTGAAAGTTCTTGATTCTTATTAGACTTACTGGTATAAATCCAGCCAATTTCCACATTTTTTTATCTTTTCTTGATCATTCTTCCAAAATAAACCACCAGTTGCTAAATTCTTAAAGCTTGTGATAGACACTTATATCTCCAGTCTCTGCCACCTTTCCTTGGTCAAGCATTCCACCACCTAATCCTCTTGTGGTCACTTCCTGTTTTTCTTTCTATCTGATTCCGATGCCTGGTTTCTCTCTGGGCTCTGCATTCTTAGGCTTACAGCTTGTTCAGCTCTCTTTTTTCCTCCTTTCTCAGCCTTAACAGAAACAAATTCTATAACCTATAAGTTGTAAGGATGAGGTGGTTAAAAAGAAGAGACCTCAGCTGGGGTTGAGGTAGTTAAGAAAAACTTGAAACTAAGGCAATAAACCACCTTAGAGAAAAAGAATTTCAAGTTCTAAGGAGAAAGTCTTCCAGGTAGCACTTAGCTCAGAAGAAGTACTACTTTGGTCAGGACCTGCCTGCCCTACTTCCACCCATGGTCTGTAATTAGGTATGTCATTTGCAGGCTGTTCACAGTCCAATGAGATTTAGAGTCTCTCTCTCCACTTACAAATAGGACCTGAAAAAGATTATTCAGCCTTTTTTTTTTTTTTACAGTTATGTAAGGACCTTGACAGTGACTAATGCATTAGAAGTCACTCTTGTCCTTTAATACCTTCCACAACCTCCATCACATATGACTGGTCTGCTTAATTAACCCTTGCTAAGGTTCTGGTACTAAGATATTCTACCAACTTTCTCTTCTTTCATAAGTTATGAAGTCTACCCTTAAATCCTAGCCAGGAGGCTGAAGATTCTGACTTCCTCAGAAGTGAGCCACTTTCCCTAGAATTGAGTCCTAGTTCTCCTTAAATTATTTAGTCATTGAGAGTGACATCAGCAAGATGACAGTATAGGAGTGTCTAGAGCTCTTCCCCTCCCAGAAATATTAATTTGAACAACTCCCCAGGAATGAAAATACCTTCACAACAACTCATGATTCCAGGTGAGGCATAACAGAACCTGGATAGAATATAGAAATAAGACAAGATGCACTGAAGAAGGTAGGAAAGACAGTTTCATATTACCCTATCGTATTTCTCCCAAGCCTGGGCAGTCCAGCACAAAGAGGAATGACTCTCCATGGAGGGACTGGAGAGTGAGGTAAATGCCTGACAGCATTGGTCCCTATCAGTGCTTGACTGCCTCCTGCAACCTTAGGCAGCTCTCATGGCTTCAGGCTTCCAGCCCACTCTTGCCAGGTTGGCCCCCATGGACTTATACTCCGAACTAACTATTGTGGGCTCCTCATCCTCCCTAGTACTCAGCCAGTTGTCCTGGCTCCAGTCTTCTGGCAAGCCCCAGCACCAGGCCCCACAGACTTAGTCTCCAGGCTGGCTCCTCTGGCCTCAGGCTACAAGGATCATGAATAACCAAAGAAAGGTGACATCAACAAAGTTCCAAAGACAGACCCAAGAGAAAAGGAGATATATAAACTGTCTCACAGAGAGTTCAGAATAGTCCTCTTAAAGAAATCCAGTGAATTACAAGAAAACACAGACAACTGAACATTATTTCCATTTAAAAGTTCTATTTTAAGTCTTCTGGCTGCTGTTTAAAGTAATAACATTTTTTCCCCCATTTGCCTTTAAATTTTCTTTAAATGTTTGGTTTTTAACAGTTTTAGTAAGATAGACTTGGATGTGGTTTTCTTTATTTATTCTGGACAAAGTTTGGATGCTTCTTGAATCAGTAACTTGATAACTTTAATCAATTTTTAAAAAATTCTTGAACATTATGTCTAGCAATGTTACTTTTTTTAAAATATTTTTTTAAAAATTTATTTATTTGACACAGAGAGAGATCATAAGTAGGCAGAGAGGCAGGCAGAGAGAGTGGGGGAAGCAGGCTCCCTGCTGAGTAGAGAGTCCAATGTGGGGCTCAATCCCGGGGCCCTGAGACTGTGACCTGAGCCTAAGGCAGAGGCTTAACCCACTGAGCCACCCAGGTGCCCCAAGAAATGTCACTTTTATCTCTTCCCTCTCTCCTCTTTCACTTGCTCTCATTCTCTCCCATTCTCTTCTTCTGAGGTTCCAGTCACGGGTGCATTAGACTTTTATCTTGTATTTCATGTCTCTTTTTTTCCCCTCAGTGTGTCAGACTGGATTTTTTCCCCCTATGCCATGTCATATCATTCACTGATACTTTCTTTAGTTATTTCCAATAACATAATTTTTGTTCTAGAATTTTTCTGATTCTTTTTTCGTAATTTCCATTTATTTCAGGGAATTCTCCACCGTATTAGTAAATTACATGAACATATTAATCATAGTGATTTTATAGTGTGTATCTAACGTATCAATATCTAGATAGCCTCTGGGTATGTTTCTATTTTCTGTTTATTGTTTGTGCATGAAAAATTAGACATAGTTTAATTTTTTTTTTAAGATTTTATTTATTTGAGAGATAGAGTGAGTAAGATAGAGCACAGAAGCAGGGGCAGAAGGAGAGGGAGAAACAGACTCCCTGCTGAGCAGGGAGCCTAATTCAGGGCTTGATCCCAGGACCCTAGGATCGTGACCTTAGCTGAAGGTAGACAGCTTAACTGACTGAGGCACCCAGGCACCCCTACAAACATAGTTTAATATCTAGATGATATCTTTTTTCAGAGATGATTTAATTTTGCTTCTGGCAGACAATCAAATTCAAGGATGAGCACCATAATCCAGTATAAACTCTAATGATTCAAAGCTGGGCTTCACTTTTTTGTGGACTGATCTGATCTACTTCTTACTCTTTACCATGTGGCCCTTCAGATTCCTAACTAGAAGTGTTTTTAACAGGACAGCGCTTCTTTAAAAATCCTTGAACTAGGGGTGCTTGGGTGACTCAGTCGTTAGTGGTCTGCCTTCAGCTCAGATGATCCCAGAGTCCTGGGACAAGCCCCGCATGGAGCTCCTTGTACAGTGGGAAGCCTGCTTCTTGCTCTCCCACTCCCCTTGCTTGTGTTCCCTCTCTCTCTCTCTCTCACTCTGCATGCCAAATAAATAAATAAATAAATAATCTCTTTAAAAAAATGTCCTTGAACTATTATTTGGGCTCCTGAATCTGAAACTGCTGAAAGCTTTGATCAGCTTCTTAGCCTTTCAGCCACTGTGCTGCTGTTTGATATTAGTATCTCGGGGCAAAAGTGGCTCTCATATTTGTGCTCCCTTTTCTTGGCTTCTCTCTTCTTGATATGTCCCACAAATCCTCACTGCCTTGGTCTCTAATACTGTTTAAGAGATGTTCAGTTGAGAATTAATGTGATTCCATTTTCTCTTCTTAGTATATCAGTTATACTATTTCTTAGCATATCACTTCTTTTATTTTTTTAACCTTTTTTAGTAGTTGCCCCAGTGCTTGCAATATATATTTACAAATAATCCAGTAACACTGTACCATTTAGTGGGTAATGTGAATAACTTGTTAACAAAATAATCCTAATTTCTTCCCTCCTGCCATTTGTAACATTACAAATAATACATATATCTATACCTATATCAAATGATGGGCATAGATCTATACCTATATTGACTATAGGATATAGATATATTCACATGCATACATTGATGTTTGTGTGTGTGTGTGTATTGCATACATAATCAAAAACACTATTGCTATATTTATTTTGAACAAACTGTTACTTTTCAGATAAATTTAGAATAAGAGAAATTTTTATTTTACCTTTACTTATTAATCCTTTTCTGATGTTCTTCCTTTCCTTATGTAGATCTTAGTGTCTGATCAATATTATTTTTCTTCTCTCTAAAGAACTTTTAACATTTCTTTTTTTTTTTTAGATTTTTATTTTTATTATTTATTTGACAGAGAGAGAGAGATCACAAGTAGGCAGAGAGGCAGGCAGAGAGAGTGGGGGAAGCAGGCTCCCCACTGAGCAGAGAGCCCAATGCGAGGCTCGATATGGGGCTTGATCCCAGGACCCTGGGATCACGACCTGAGCCAAAGGCAGAGACTTAATCCACTGAGTCACCCAGGTGCCCCTTAACATTTCTTGAAAAGCAGGTCGACTGACTTCTTTAATTTCTCTCTATCTGAGAAAACCTTTATTTCTCCTTCATTTTGAAGGATAAATTCAGAGAATGAAGATTTCTAGGCTGGTGTTTTTTTCTTTTTTTTTTCCTCTCCACATTTTAAACATGTCAGTCTGTTTTCTTCTTGCTTGGTTGATTTCTGAAAGGCTGGATATTATTTTTATCTTTGTTCTGCTATAGGCAAGGTGTTTATTGTTTATTTTCCTCTGGCTAATCTAAGGATTTTTTTTCTTTATCTTTGGTTTTTTATGGTTTGAAAATTATATTCCTAGGTGTAGTTTTGTTTTGTTTTTACATTTATCCTGCTTGGTATTCTCTTGGCTTCCTGGATATGTTGGTTTCTGATATTAATTTGGAGAAATTTTCAGTCATTATTATTTCAATTATTTCTTCTGTTTCTTTCTCTATTTCTTCTCCTGGTATTTCCATTATGTGTATATTTTTACCTTCTTTTATAGTTTTCCCATAGTCCCTGGATATTCTGTTGATTTTTTTTCAGTCTTTGTTCTGTTTGATTTTTGTTTTGGAGGTTTCTGTTCATACATCCTCAAGCTCAGACATTCTTTCCTCAGCCGTGTCCAGTTCACTAATAAGTCCATCAGAGGTGCTTTTCATTTTTGTTATACTGTTTTTGGTCTCTGGCATTTCTTTTTGGTTCTTTCTTAGAATTTTTATTTCTCTGTTTATATTGCCCATCTGTTTTTGCATGCTGTCTACTTTATACATTACAACCTTTAGCATATTAATCATAGTTGTTTAAATTCTCAGCCTGGTAATTCCAACATCCTGCTGTGTCTACTTCTGAGGCTTGCTCTGTCTCTTGCAACTGTCTTTTGCCCTTTGATAGGTCTTTGATTTCTTCTGGAGAGCCAGACATTATGTATTGGGTAAAAAGAACCTCTATAAATAGGCTTTTAGTGATTCAGTGGTGAGGTGTGGGTGAGGGAGAGAAGCATTCTACAGTCTTATGATTAAATCTCAAACTTTCAGTGATTCTGTGCTTCTAGACTGTGAATACCATGTATGCTTCTGCTTTTTTCTTCCCCTCTAGGTTAGGACAGGGTGATTACAGTAGGCTGGAGCTGGGTGTTTCCCTTCCTCCATGTAGAGGGCTGGAGCTGACAGGATTTGGGTATGTCCCTTCTCCCAGGTCAGTTAAACTCTGATAATACCCCAACAGGTTAGGCTCCGGGTAACTCGTCTCCAGAGTGCTGGCCTTGTCGAAACACAGGGCTTCTGTCGGATCCCAAGGGCATTTTTCTGATATTTACCATGGAAATTTAGCTCTTGGGGCTAGATCTCACAATAATTGGGGGGGCCCTCCTACGACTGCTTCACCCTCAGTTTTTGACTCTCAGAGTTGTCCATAGTTAGCTCTCAGTAATTCATCACAGTTCAGGCTTCCTAACCTAGTACTGGTTCCTAAGGCAGTTTCTGCTTGTGAGTTCTGCTCTGGTAAACTTTGACCGCCTGTATTTGCCTGTCTCTTCAGCCTGGGGACAGCAGTTTGGTCTGCGTTTTCCTCTCTCTATGGATCCAAGAAGTTTTGATTTTTCAGTCCATTCAACTTTTTATTGTTGTTAGGGCAGAGTGTTAAGTTCCACACTCCTCACATCTGGAACTAGAAATTGGAAGTCACTTCTCTATTGGATGCTAAAAATTGTTTCTCTCTTTTCTAGTTGTTCTTGGCAGTAAGGTTGACCTAAGCAGCCTGGTCAGCTATTGCCCTAAGTGTAATTCAGTTCTGCCTGCTGGGCTGGCAGAAAGGGCTACTTAAGATGGCGAAAGTTCCCACCACAAAACCTGACGCGCACAGGAGAACAAAGGCCCCAAGCAGGAATCTGAAACCCTCCCGGCGCAGGCTCCCGTGGACCAATGGGACCCTGACAAGCAGGAATCTGAGACCCCCCCCCGCCGGGGCTCCAGTAGACCAATGGGGACCCTGATGAGCAGGCGAAATATCCAAATAAGGGAAACTTACCAAAAGACCCCTGAATTCCCCTTGAGGCTCCTTAAGAGCCCCCTCCTCCCTGTCTTGGGCGCAACTTCTGCCACTCTGCTTTCCAGAGTGCGGAACCTCACCCGAGGGTGCCCACCTTCTCCCAGCGCAACTTTCCTGGCTTCCCTTCTCCTGAGCCCTGAAACTTCACTGGAGAGTGTTTTTAATAAATCTTGCCTTGCACCCACTTTGCCTGGTGTTGTGTTTATCTCACCAGAAAAACTTTACACTGCCCAGTCCCAGTCCTGCTCTTTAACTCCCTCCCATATTCAAGACTATCCTTGCACTTGAATCTTGTCTGCTTATCTTGGTTTTCCTGGTTTAAACTTCATACTTTCTAAAATCTTTGGCTTGGATTCGTGTCTCCCTTTTACCTATTCCTTATGGCCTTTAGTGGTAATCCTCATCATCACAGGACTTTCGCAAACCCAAACACCACAGTAGACTGCGTTGATTGATGCTTTACTTATGCAAACAAAGCCTTTTTGTTTGTAAAGAAACAAACCTATTCAAGCTAGCCCAAGTAAAGGAGGGGGCAATGCAGTTTTGCATTTTTTTAAAGAGTTTATTTCTTTATTTGAGAGAGAGAGAGAATTAGTGAGAGAGAGAGAGCACAACAGAGGGAGGGGCAGAAGGAGAAGCAGACTGAACTCTGAGCAAGAAACTCTATGGGTGGCTGGATCCCAGAAACCTGAGCTGGAGGCAGACACTTAACTGACTGAGCTATCTAAGCATCCCTTTCCCACTTTCTTATACCATAGGTTTTTCTTTTTTATTTTTTTAGGAGGGCTTTAATTTTGTGCATACCAATTTTTAGACCCTTTAAATGTTAGGGTCCATGGTTATTTCTTATTTAAGGATTCAGTTACCTGAAGCCTATTACTCATTTATTCTTCTCTCTAAAGGAATCATACAGAGTTAATAACACTTCAGTGGTGAATAAAGTATGAGAGTATTGATTTCTCTGTAAGTACCATGTACTGCTAAATACAGGTTGAACCAAGCTGGGGCCCATGGCTGAGGCTAAGGCCAAAAGGAGGCCCCTTGCTGCCTTTTCTTAACTCCTTACCTATTTCCTAAATCCTTATCTATTCCTTTTTTTTTCCCTTTCTCCCAAACGGAAGGTGGAATCTTTAATTCTCTTTGTTTCTCTAAATGTGTCTAATTAATTATTTCCTCTCTCTAGAAACCAGATTTTTCTCTTATTAATTTTTTACATGGTCCAATATGATTGTCTTGGCCATGATTGTCTAGTTCAAGTCCTATTACTAATTATATAGTTTCTATGTATTCATTTACTGTGGCTAAGCAAAACATTGGTCTTGGAATTGGTGTCTATTCTTCTCTAGCAAGATGTGGCCGTGGTGGTAGGATTGCATGGCTTATAGGGGCTCTCCTTCCAGGCTCTCTGAGAGGGAAATTAAATCCAGAAAAAGGAGTTAGATGTGTGGGACTTGATATCTTCAGAGCACCTTCCAAGGCTCAGTTATTCCCTAGAATTAAGACATATGTGGACAGAATGGAATGTTAAGAGGGTAAAATGGATGACAAATAAACAGATTATGTTATAAAAGGAAAAGGATATGTTATGAAATCCAGGACTAGGACAATCACATAGTTTCTCCTTATTACCAATCACTTGTATATTGCTACATATCTCTATGTGATTAAATTAATCATTATTGAATAGTTAAACCCAACTATTCTATAATAGTAATCTTTAAGAGCAGGTGAACATAAAGATCCATCCCTATGCATATTTATTGTTAAAGGCATAGATAGATAGATAGGAAGAAATAATTGGGTAAATACAATGGTCATAAATCTCATGTTGTTATAAATAAGATCATTTATTTTGATCTTATCTGATTTTCACAAAAGAAAATCTAAGTTGAAACTCTGTAGCCACCACATTCAGTTGTTCAGTTTATAATATGAATGGTGCTACCCGAATTTGGACAATGAAAAGTCTACACAACTGTATGTTGCTGCCACTCAATCAAATATTTCTATTTATTTATATAGTTAGTTATTCTATGTATTTATTTATATGTTTATTCTAATTGTTCTATCCTACTAATGATCTAGATTTTTTTGTGTGTTTTTTTTAAAAAAATAGTTCATGGCTGCTGTGTTCTGAGTTTTTTGTTTTCAAAATATTTATCTTTTTTAATTTTTGAAAGATATCTTAAGCTGGGGACAATATTCTTGGATAATAATTTGTTTCTATCAGAACATTAGAGATAATGGGACACCTTGGTGGCTCAGTGGGTCAACACCTCTGCCTTCGGCTCGGGTCGTGATCCCGGGGTCCTGGGATTGAGCCCCTCATCAGGCTTTCTGCTCAGCAGGGAGCCTGCTTCCTCCTCTCTCTCTGCCTGCCTCTCTGTCTACTCTCTCTTTGTCAAATAAATAACATCTTTAAAAAAAAAAAAAAAGAACATTAGAGATCTTGCTCTAATGGTTTTCAGAAATCATTTTTTTTTTCCCACCCCTGCAAGGAATTCCTGAAGATTTTTTTCTTTATTTTTGAAATTCAGTGACTACCAGGTATATCTTTTTTGCTGAATATTTGCTTTATTTCCTGAAATATAGTGGGTTTTTGATACACAAATTTAGGTTGTGGGTTTATTTGTGGGTCATTATTTTGTATTATATCTTTGAATATATTTTGTTCTTCACTATCGGAGTTATTGAACTCAAAGCCACTCACCTCATGGTATCTTTATCATTTTCACAGTATCTCCTTCATATCCATTATCTTTTCCTCTAATTACTTTAATTGTTTTGGCTTTTTCCTCTGTGTTTGATGTAATTACCTCAAGGGTTTCCTCTGTTTCCTCTGTTTCTTTCTTGCTTGCTCTAATTTATTTAGAAAGTCTTTTATTTATTTTCATTTTTATTTTTAGTTTATTTTTATTTTTGTAGTAGGTCTTTTAAAATGCTATTTTTTTCTTATGCTATGATTTCGTATTTCATCATATCTCATTGCTTTTTAGTCTCATTTTTAGGTTGATAAAGAGCTTACTTTGTTAAATTTAATCTTTTTATTATACTCTTCTAGAAATGCATTTCAAAATGAATTTTTTCCATTATTTACATTTTTGTTTTAGAACAGGTTAGTGAATTACATTTTGCACAACTTTATTATCGTCCACTGTTTTTTCTATACTACAGTATCTGTAATTGCTATGCCATCTTACTCCCTAAAATGTGCTTATATTTAACATAGGTCTTACTTTTCTATTCTATTTGCTTTGATAAGTTATGAATAAATTTTTCTTGATTTGATTCATCATTCCCTTGAAGCTAAATTTTTGGGCTGGGAAATTTGTATTCCATCCACTTTTCTATAGTTTAAGAGTGTGGGATTCTTTCTGGAATTTGTTAGAGATGAGACAAAATTGTATGAAGTTTTACCATAATAACCTGAACTGTGCTTTCCTGAGACATTGTAAACTATAGCATATCAAAATTTACTATACCTTATTATGAACATATCCCATTTCCATGGTGAGGAGATATCTTAGGGCTTTAAGTAACTCTCTTAATTCAGTGTGGAGTTCCAATGCATTTGTTCCCAATAAATATCCCTTAAAACTCTGATTTCACTAGTCTCTAATCCATCCCTCTCTATACATCTTACCTTTCTTCCAAGCTAATCAGAAGAGAGAGAAAGAGGGGGTGTCTGGCTGGCTCAGTCAGTACAGCATGTGACTGTTGGTCTTGGGGTCATGAGTTTGAGCCCCACAATGGGCAGAGAGATTACTTAAATAAGTAAATTAATCTCAAAAAGAAAAAAGGAGAGAGAGAGTGAAAGAGCAAGAAAGAGAGAAGGGATATCATCTCATCTCAATTTACTTGTCTCCAAATTTCGGATAGTTAGTGAGAATTATCAGAATTTTTCAAGTTGCCAGTGTTAGAAATTCAGTGTACATAAAATCTCTATGAAGACTTCCACGAAAGAAATCTACTTGATTTTGCTAAATCCAGCATTTCTCATATCTATATGTTGTTGTTTTTTTCTCTAGGATAGGGCTCAATATTTGTTTGTGATCTCTTATTTCCGAAGTCCCTTGAGTCCCCATATCCTAAGTAGGGTCTTGACGTCCAACCAGTAGAATGAGGGCTAGTCTCCAGTGTAGGGTTGACCTGTAAGCAAGTGGATTGGGAGGGAAGGAGAACCCTATTTGGGGCATAGGCCAGTGGAACATCATAGTTGACGCCCTATGGATGAAGTTGCACTGACATGATTTTTCGGTATTGGCTGAGAATAAGAAAAGTCAGAGACAGTCTAAGTTGTATTCTAGAAAGGATGGAGAGCTGAAACTAGAAAAGTCAAATTCCAAAGACTAAATGTTTAGTCAGGACAGAAGGTTAAGCCAGAAGATTTAGGAGTTGGATAAATGTAGAAACAGAGTGGGAAATAAAGTATGAGGATTGGAGATAGGAAGTATCAGAAGTTAAAAGATAAATGTCTACTATTAAGTAGGGGTGCCAAGTCTGTTGTCTCTGGGCATGTCAATCTACTGTGGCAGAGACTCTGGAATATATGAATATTGACTGTTAAATGGCTTTCTTTTAAGTTCTGTCTCTGATGGAGAGGACTATTTCAGTTAATCATTGGGGGTATTCAAACAATATGAAGTTTTCTATGTACTAGCTTACCTCAGATGTCACTGTCAGTTTCATTTAAAAATATTTTAGTATTTATTTAATAAAAAATATTTAGCTCTCACCCAAATTCACACAACAGTAGGTTGGGGTGCTCATTCTGTAAGAGAGTTACCAGTCCATGTCTTATTCTACACATGTGCCAGGCTGTTGATATACAGAGTTGAACAAGATGTAGGTCCTGCCCTCAGAGAATTATTTTGAACCCTAAGAGAGACTACTGTATTGACTGGTCCCATCAGAGTTAATGCCACTCCTTAACAAAACTTGGAAAATTTTGTTTATAATGATATGGAAAGAAAGAAAGGAAGGAAGGAAGAGAGAGAGAGAGAAAGAGAGAGAGAGAGTAAGAAAGAAAGAAAGAAAATGATATCTTAGAGCAACAGTTCTCAAGCTTGGTTTCACTTTATAATCACCTGGTTTCTGAAGACTGGTCCTGTTCCAGGGCAATTAAATCAGAATATTTGGGTTTGGGCTTTTGCATCAGTATTCTTTAAAACCATCCAAGTTTCAATTTGTGTTGAGAACTAGTGTTAGGAGGAAAATACAATGAATGAATTGGGGAAAACTAAAACAATACCAATGAGTAAACTGTGTATTAAGTTTTAAATGGTTAAGCTTATCTATAAATATATACACAACAAATTATACATATAACATAGTTATATAGTTCATCAGGGTTTTTTTCCTGCTGTTAATTACCAGTCTCCCTTCATTAGGGTATTAGTAAAAACCCATAGTATTTTTGACTGAGTTAGTATCTTTGTTCTGGTTCTGTTATTGACTGTGATCCAATACTTTTCTGTCTTCTATTTTTCTTCTATTTTATATTACCCCTTATCACTTACCTTAGTATGAAATTCTTATTACAGAGTATTCTCACTTACTCATTCTATAGCTACTGTAATTCAATCATCAGAATAGAAAACAGTCATTCCTTTTTTTTTCTTAAGATTTTTAAACTCATTTGAATGAGAGAGAGTGCACACGTGTGTGTGTGAGTAGGGGGAGGGGCAAAGGGAGAGAATCTCAAGCAGACTCCACACAGACCATGGAGCCCTATACAGGGCTTGATCTCATGACCCACGAGATCAGGACTAGAGCTGGAACCAAGAGTCAGATGCATAATGGACTG
Source organism: Mustela putorius furo (assembly GCF_011764305.1). NCBI lineage: Eukaryota > Metazoa > Chordata > Mammalia > Carnivora > Mustelidae > Mustela > Mustela putorius. The sequence continues at coordinate 62,007,808 of NW_025422005.1, read as the reverse complement.
AGCACCCAGGTGCCTCCAAAATAGCTGTTCTTAAATCTTCCTTAATTTTAACCCCCTGGAGGGCTTTTAAGAAATGCTGATGACTGTGCTTTACCTTCTACCACTTAAGTCAGAATTTCTAGGAGTGAGAACTAGTCAGTTTTATTTGTTTAAAAATATCCCAGATGATTCTAGGTACAACTGGGATTAAAGACCCCTAAGTAGTTGATTAGGGTCATAATGGACCCTAAAGAATTATGCCTCTTTGTGTCCATAAACTTTTGCAATGTGACTTCTATTAATGGATGGAGTCTGTTTCCCCACCTGGACTATCGCTGACTCTGTAGGTGAATAAGTGCAGGTGAGGTCAGAAGAAGAACCACACAAACCGTGGAAAGTAATAAAAATGTTTTTAATCCATTTAGTTTAGGGGTGTTTTGTTACCCAGCAAAGGCTAACTGAAATACATTTTTGGGGAGGCTTTATGTAATATGCTGTGGGAAAAAAAGAGATACTCTTGATTTTTCCTTTGCCTCTATTTTTATTGCTGTCACCAGACCACTCTAACAATTGCTTCTTTTTATTTTAATTTTTTATTTTTTATAAACATATATTTTTATCCCCAGGGGTACAGGTCTGTGAATCGCCAGGTTTACACACTTCTCAGCACTCACCAAAGCACATTCCCTCCCCAATGTCCATAACCCCACCCCCTTCTCCCAAACCCCCTCCCCCCAGCAACCCTCAGTTTGTTTTGTGAGATTAAGAGTCACTTATGGTTTGTCTCCCTCCCAATCCCATCTTGTTTCATTTATTCTTCTCCTACCCACTTAAGCCCCCATGTTGCATCACCACTTCCTCATATCAGGGAGATCATATGATAGTTGTCTTTCTCCCCTTGACTTATTTCACTAAGCATGATACACTCCAGTTCCATCCATGTTGTTGCAAATGGCAAGATTTCATTTCTTTTGATGGCTGCATAGTATTCCATTGTGTATATATACCACATCTTCTTGATCCATTCATCTGTTGATGGACATTTAGGTTCTTTCCATAGTTTGGCTATTGTGGACATTGCTGCTATAAACATTCGGGTGCACGTGCCCCTTTGGATCACTACGTTTGTATCTTTAGGGTAAATACCCAATAGTGCAATTGCTGGGTCATAGGGCAGTTCTATTTTCAACATTTTGAGGAACCTCCATGCTGTTTTCCAGAGTGGTTGCACCATCTTGCATTCCCACCAACAGTGTAGGAGGGTTCCCCTTTCTCCGCATCCTCGCCAGCATCTGTCATTTCCTGACTTGTTGATTTTAGCCATTCTGACTGGTGTGAGGTGGTATCTCATTGTGGTTTTGATTTGTATTTCCCTGATGCCGAGTGATATGGAGCACTTTTTCATGTGTCTGTTGGCCATCTGGATGTCTTCTTTGCAGAAATGTCTGTTCATGTCCTCTGCCCATTTCTTGATTGGATTATTTGTTCTTTGGGTGTTGAGTTTGCTAAGTTCTTTATAGATTTTGGACACTAGTCCTTTATCTGATATGTCGTTTGCAAATATCTTCTCCCATTCTGTCAGTTGTCTTTTGATTTTGTTAACTGTTTCCTTTGCTGTGCAAAAGCTTTTGATCTTGATGAAATCCCAATAGTTCATTTTTGCCCTTGCTTCCCTTGCCTTTGGCGATATTCCTAGGAAGATGTTGCTGCGGCTGAGGTCGAAGAGGTTGCTGCCTGTGTTCTCCTCTAGGATTTTGATGGATTCCTTTATCACATTGAGGTCCTTCATCCATTTTGAGTCTATTTTCGTGTGTGGTGTAAGGAAATGGTCCAATTTCATTTTTCTGAATGTGGCTGTCCAATTTTCCCAGCACCATTTATTGAAGAGGCTGTCTTTTTTCCATTGGACATTCTTTCCTGCTTTGTCGAAGATTAGTTGACCATAGAGTTGAGGGTCTATTTCTGGGCTCTCTATTCTGTTCCATTGATCTATGTGTCTGTTTTTGTGCCAGTACCATACTGTCTTGATGATGACAGCTTTGTAATAGAGCTTGAAGTCCGGAATTGTGATGCCACCCACTTTGGCCTTCTTTTTCAATATCCCTTTGGCTATTCGAGGTCTTTTCTGGCTCCATAAAAATTTTAGAATTATTTGTTCCATTTCTTTGAAAAAGATGGATGATACTTTGATAGGAATTGCATTAAATGTGTAGATTGCTTTAGGTAGCATAGACATTTTCACAATATTTATTCTTCCAATCCAGGAGCATGGAACATTTTTCCATTTCTTTGTGTCTTCCTCAATTTCTTTCATGAGTACTTTATAGTTTTCTGAGTGTAGATTCTGTGCCTCTTTGGTTAGGTTTATTGCTAGGTATCTTATGGTTTTGGGTGAAATTGTAAATGGGATTAACTCCTTAATTTCTCTTTCTTCTGTCTTGCTGTTGGTGTAGAGAAATGCAACTGATTTCTGTGCATTGATTTTATATCCTGACACTTTACTGAATTCCTGTACAAGTTCTAGCAGTTTTGGAGTGGAGTCTTTTGGGTTTTCCACATATAGTATCATATCATCTGTGAAGAGTGATAATTTGACTTCTTTTTTGCCAATTTGGATGCCTTTAATTTTCTTTTGTTGTCTGATTGCTGAGGCTAGGACTTCTAGTACGATGTTGAATAGCAGTGGTGATAATGGACATCCCTGCCGTGTTCCTGACCTTGGCAGAAAAGCTTTCAGTTTTTCTCCATTGAGAATGATATTTGCGGTGGGTTTTTCATAGATGGCTTTGATGATATTGAGGTATGTGCCCTCTATCCCTACACTTTGAAGAGTTTTGATCAGGAAGGGATGCTGTACTTTGTCAAATGCTTTTTCAGCATCTATTGAGAGTATCATATGGTTCTTGTTCTTTCTTTTATTGATGTGTTGTATCACATTGACTGATTTGCGGATGTTGAACCAAGCTTGCAGCCCTGGAATAAATCCCACTTGGTCGTGGTGAATAATCCTTTTAATGTACTGTTGAATCCTATTGGCTATTATTTTGGTGAGAATTTTCACATCTATAGCTCTCTTTTTTGATGGGATCCTTGTCTGGTATTGGGATCAAGATGATGCTGGCTTCATAAAATGAGTTTGGAAGTTTTCCTTCCATTTCTATTTTTTGGAACAGTTTCAGGAGAATAGGAATTAGTTCTTCTTTAAATTTTTGGTAGAATTCCCCCGGGAAGCCGTCTGGCCCTGGGCTTTTGTTTGTTTGGAGATTTTTAATGACTGTTTCAATCTCCTTACTGGTTATGGGTCTGGCCCTGGGCTTTTGTTTGTTTGGAGATTTTTAATGACTGTTTCAATCTCCTTACTGGTTATGGGTCTGTTCAGGTTTTCTGTTTCTTCTTACATGTTTCTAGGAATGCATCCATTTCTTCCAGATTGTCAAATTTGTTGACATAGAGTTGCTCATAGTATGTTCTTTTAATAGTTTGTATTTCTTTGGTGTTAGTTGTGATCTCTCCTCTTTCGTTCATGATTTTATTTATTTGGGTCCTTTTTCTTTTCTTTTTGATAAGTCTGGCCAGGGGTTTATCAATCTTATTAATTCTTTCCAAGAACCAGCTCCTAGTTTCGTTGATTTGTTCTGTTGTCTTTTTGGTTTCTATTTCATTGATTTCTGCTCTGATCTTTATGATTTCTCTTCTCCTACTGGGCTTAGGGTTTCTTTCTTGTTCTTTCTCCAGCTCCTTTAGGTGTAGGGTTAGGTTGTGTACCTGAGACCTTTCTTGTTTCTTGAGAAAGGCTTGTACCACTATATATTTTCCTCTCAGAACTGCCTTTGTTGTGTCCCACAGGTTTTGAACCTTTGTATTTTCATTATCATTTGTTTCCATGATTTTTTTCATTCTTCTTTAATTTCCCGGTTGACCCATTCATTCTTTAGAAGGATGCTGTTTAGTCTCCATGTATTTGGGTTCTTTCCAAACTTCCTCTTGTGGTTGAGTTCTAGCTTCAGAGCATTGTGGTCTGAAAATATGCAAGGAATGATCCCAATCTTTTGATACCTGCTGAGTCCTGGTTTAGGACCGAGGATGTGATCTATTCTGGAGAATGTTCCATGTGCACTAGAGAAGAATGTGTATTCTGTTGCTTTGGGATGAAATGTTCTGAATATATCTGTGATGTCCATCTGGTCCAGTGTGTCATTTAAGGCCTTTATTTCCTTCTTGATCTTTTGCTTGGATGATCTGTCCATTTCAGTGAGGGGAGTGCTAAAATCCCCTACTATTATTGTATTATTGTTGATGTGTTTCTTTGATTTTGTTATTAATTGGTTTAGATAGTTGGCTGCTCCCACGTTGGGAGCATAGATATTTAAAATTGTTAGATCTTCTTGTTGGACAGACCCTTTGAGTATGATATAGTGTTCTTCCTCATCTCTTATTATAGTCTTTGGCTTAAAATCTAATTGATCTGATACAAGGATTGCCACTCCTGCTTTCTTCTGATGTCCATTAGCATGGTAAATTCTTTTCCACCCCCTCACTTTAAATCTGGAGGTGTCTTTGGGCTTAAAATGAGTTTCTTGGAGGCAACATATAGATGGGTTTTGTTTTTTTATCCATTCTGATACCCTGTGTCTTTTGATTGGGGCATTTAGCCCATTAACATACAGGGTAACTATTGAGAGATATGAATTTAGTGCCATTGTATTGCCTGTAAGGTGACTGTTACTGTATATGGTCTCTGTTCCTTTCTGATCTACCACTTGTAGGCTCTCTCTTTGCTTAGAGGACCCCTTTCAATATTTCCTGTAGAGCTGGTTTGGTGTTTGCAAATTCTTTCAGTTTTTGTTTGTCCTGGAAGCTTTTAATCTCTCCTTCTATTTTCAATGATAGCCTAGCTGGATATAGTATTCTTGGCTGCATGTTTTTCTCATTTAGTGCTCTGAAAATATCATGCCAGCTCTTTCTGGCCTGCCAGGTCTCTGTGGATAAGTCAGCTACCAATCTAATATTTTTACCATTGTATGTTACAGACTTCTTTTCCTGGGCTGCTTTCAGGATTTTCTCTTTGTCACTAAGACTTGTAAATTTTACTGTTAGGTGATGGGGTGTGGGGCTATTCTTATTGATTTTGAGGGGTGTTCTCTGAACCTCCTGAATTTTGATGCTCATTCCCTTTGCCATATTGGGGAAATTCTCCCCAATAATTCTCTCCAGTATATCTTCTTCTCCCCTCTCTCTTTCTTCTTCTTCTGGAATCCCAATTATTCTAATGTTGTTTCGTCTTATGGTGTCACTTATCTCTCGAAGTCTCCCCTCGTGGTCCAGTAGCTGTTTGTCCCTCTTTTGCTCAGCTTCTTTATTCTCTGTCATTTGGTCTTCTATATCACTAATTCTTCCTTCTGCCTCATTTATCCTAGCAGTGAGAGCCTCCATTTTTGATTGCACCTCATTAATAGCTTTTTTAATTTCAACTTGGTTAGATTTTAGTTCTTTTATTTCTCCAGAAAGGGTTTTTATATCTCCCGAGAGGGTTTCTCTAATATCTTCCATGCCTTTCTCGAGCCTGGCTAGAACCCTGAGAATTGTCATTCTGAACTCTATATCTGACATATTACCAATGTCTGTATTGATTAGATCCCTAGCCTCTGGTACTGCCTCTTGTTCTTTTTTTTGTGGTGAATATTTCCGCCTTGTCATTTTGTCCAGCTAAGAGTATATGAAAGAGCAAGTAAAATACTAAAAGGGTGGCAACGACCCCAGGAAAATATGCTTTCACCAAATCAGAAGACATCCCAAATCGTGAGGGGGGAGAAAGGGGATAAAAAGAGGTTCAAAAAGAAAGAAAGAATAAAAAAGAATTAAAAAAATAAAATGAATAAAGAAAAGTATAAAAAAGAAAATATATATATATATATATTAGATAAACCACTTTAAAAACGTTAAAAAAGAAAAGGGTAAAAGTTAAAAAAAAATTTTAGCAGAAGAAGAGAAAAAAATGAAAAATAAAAAAATTAAATTAACTGCAAGACTAAAAATTCACAGGGAGAAAGCCATGAGTTCCATGCTTTGCTTTCTCCTCCTCTGGAATTCTGCTGCTCTCCTTGGTATTGAAACTGCACTCCTTGGTAGGTGAACTTGGTCTTGGCTGGATTTCTTGTTGATTATCTGGGGGAGGGGCCTGGTGTAGTGATTCTCAAGAGTCTTTGCCCCAAGCGGAATTGCACCACCCTTACCAGGGGCCGGGCTGAGTAATCTTCTCTGCTTTGCTTTCAGGAGCTTTTGTTTGAGCGCTTTCCATAGAGTTCCTGAGGACGGGAATACAAAGGGCGGCCTCCTGGTCTCCGGCCTGGAGGAGCCGAGAGCCCAGGGCCCCACTCCTCAGTGGCCCTCAGAGAACAGCGCCCAGTAACTCCCGTCTGCCTGACCTCCGGCTGTGCTCGGAGCTCACCGAGCCTGCGACCGGTTCAGGGTAACCCGAGCTGTGAGCTTACTGTCGGCTCTGTCTCTGTAGCTGGCTTTCCTGTTCCAATGCCCGCAAGCTCTGCGACACTCAGACACCCCCGACCCTTCTGTGACCCTGCGGGACCTGTGGCCACGCTGACCCCGCGTGGGCTTCACCCCGGTTTAGCCTCTGGAGCGATGTCCCTCAGTGGAACAGACTTTTGAAAGTCCTGATTTTGTGCTCCGTTGCTCTGCCGCTTGCCAGGAGCCGGCCTCTCCCCCCGGGGTCTATCTTCCTGTTGCTTTGGATTCACTTCTCCGCCAGTACTATCTTTCAGAAAGTGGTTGTTTTTCTGTTTCTAGAATTGCTGTTCTTCTTCTCTTCGGTTTGCCAATGGATTTGCAGGTGTTTGCAGTCTTTAGATAAGCTATCTAGCTAATATCCTGCTAGCTGAAGTAGTCTCAGACTGCTACTTCTTCGCCATCTTGACTCCTCTCCTAGCAATTGCTTCTAAAGCTCTTTCTAGTCTCCAAGGTTTCTTCTTCAGATTCTTTTACTACTGGAAGAATGAGATTTAGGCAGAAAAAGAATTTCACATCATTGTGCAAATGCCCTCCTGTCTTTCTCTGGGGTACTTTTTTAGTCTGATTACCAAATATTTCCTTTACGACTATAAAGATCAAACGAACCACCTGCCCCTGGGGGTGTAACTCGGGCAGACTTTCATAACACTACATGTGGATTGCATCAACACTTAGGAGACTCAGTTTCACGAGTTAAGATCCGTAATAAAGAAATCCCCATGTATTAGCAAGATGACCACATTTGGGTTGATCCAGGAACAATCTGAAGTCTCTAGTCTATTTCTTTAGTCTGGATCATGTAAAAGAGTTGTAGTTTGCACCCTCGTTATACTCTGATAAAAATTACTGTAATTTTGCCTTAATAATTAGATTATTTAAACAGGTCTGACTAGAAGGTCTTCTTTGCAAAATTAGCAGTGGGGGAAAAAAGAGTTGTCTATATCATTAGTTAGTCGGAAAATCTAAGTTAGTCAGAAAACCTAAGTCAGAAAATCCATCCCCCCCCCCCAGGATTATTTTTCTCTCTTCAAGTCATGGATTTGGAGTCTAAAGAGATGGATTTGACACTCAGTTCTACTACTTAGCTCTTGTGTAGCCTTGAGTAAATCACTAATTTCTTTTTTAAACGTTGTTGCTTTATCTGTAAAACTGAGATAAAAATAACTCTCCAGACTATATCTAAGAATCAAAAAAAGATAACATATTTAATATTTCTTTTCAATTTTTAAATCTTAATTAAATATAAGATGTTATTGCTGTTGATTTAGCTACTGGTATAGTGATATCAGGAAAGAATAAACATGGAAAAATTGTTTGACAGCAGCTGAGAAAAGCTACTCATATTCTCACAGCATTAGGGAAAGTGAAAGCTTTATATCGCTTCAGTTTTTTCTTTAATCTCTGACTCTCAAAGCACCTTGCAGAATACTTTTGTTAATTTATAAAACCCCATGAAATACATTTGTTCTCCCTTAAACTTCCTTTTAAACAAGGTACCCTTTCTAGAACATAGAGTAAATTTAAGCCTAACCCAGTAAGGGCCCTCAGATTTCTGATTGAATAAAGAGGGGTTCTGTTTTATTTTTTTATGTTGTAATTTTTGTGTCTTATTTAAAATATGCAAGTCTCTTGATCTTGTCTGCCTTTACTCAAAGCCTGTCCCTTGAAGCTTTGATGTAGTGAACATTCATAAGAAACTCAAATCCTAGACAGGTGGCAGGCTTCATTCTTTACATGTTAGGGATAAGGCTTGGGGAGAATTTACTAATTTCTTTCTTCCTTAAGTATCTGAAAGATGCCCATTAAAAATATGTGAACCAGATTCTTATGTTGGAGCCCAGATTGAATTCTAGTTGGAATCAGTGCTGTTGAAGGCTGCCTTTTACTCTTCGGCTCCCTGACTAGCATGTAGGAGTTTTTCTTTTGGCTTACTTAATGGTAGTCTTATGATATGCAAGACCTAATGGGGCATTCAGCCAAGACTTGTTTAGGTACTAGAAAATGCAGCTATAATTATTCTCTGTATGTCTGTGCTTCTTTTTCAAGGAGTTCAGAGAGCTCTGCATATATTATTTCATCTTCCTGAGTAAGGTGAGCTAGATGAATTTTGTTATTATATTAGAAAAATTTACCTTCACTGTAACTTTCTATTGTCATATCTTCTGGCATCTTTGCCTTTTGACATTTAGTGGTCTGATTTTTTCCATGGATATCCCAAATTTTTCCCTTTCTTCAATAATATAAACCTAATTTCCATCTATTCTTTCAAACTCTACTCTTAAAGGAAAAGGTATGTATGTGTATGGATAATTAACAGATATTATGTTTTATTCCAAAGAGTGTCATTAATGATTAATTTCTTAGATTGAGGCCAGTAGTGTGTGAGAAAGGATGATACATTCTGGGGGTCATGTGGACCTTTCACTATCCTTCAAGATAAGGATAAGCATAATCAATTCTTATGCATAAAACTGATACTGTTTATATCTTCTTTTATGCAGAATTACTTTTAAAAACTCTATTTTAGGATGAGGGGAGACTAAGGTACAGTACAGTACCTGAAAACATAAGCCAATTTTTGGTAGGCTATGATTCTGATAATTAATGTTTATGGCTTAATATCTCCTTTTGATAATCTCACTTATAGGGATTTCCAATACTCAGTGCTGAAACTTTGATCAGATAATCAGAGTACTTTGAATTTGAGGCTGCCAGAAGTTTATGAAACTGATTTTTCTTTATAAATTTTGCTGAATGATTTTCTATTTGACTCAACACATGTTTACTGCAAGGAGTTTTCCATATTGAATCAGCTGAAAATGGACCATTCCCCCGCCCCCCCCCCCAAGGATTATTTTTCTCTCTTCAAGAGATACACAGACATACACAGACTAAAGTCCTTGGTTTTGAACTCTGGTAATTATTAATTCAGTTGCATGTGCAACATGCATGTGCAGGTGATATGGTGGTTAAGACACCAGTACTATCTACTTCACTTACCAGTGTAGGACTCTTTCCCCTAAGACCAAATTCACTATCAATCTAATTGCCACAGGACTGTTCAGCTTTATATAGGATTACACTTCGACGGATGCCTTCCCGAGCTTATTCACAGGAGACTTACTCAGAGGTCATGCTGGCTTTTCTAACTTTCTGGAAGAGAAGAATGTAATTGCCCCCTTCCAGGAAACTGGTATTCATCAAGAAAAGTTTGCTTTCCATATCTTTCCTGGTGGACATCAGTGAATTTTTGGGGATGCTCAGGTCTCTCCAATTCTCTTCTGTGTAGTTTGCTTTCCATCTGTGACTTTCTTTGAGTTACATTTTTCCTAATTGATCTGACTAAAGGTAAATCAAACTAAAACACATGAGGCAGATAAATATTTTTTAATGCAATAACTCCTTAGAAAGAAGAGTAACTTCTTAGCCTATTAATATACCATAAAATCTCTAAATAAAAGATATTTTGGTGGTTGGACTCAACACTTTTCTCCTTTATTTAAATTGTTCATAGGGGCGCCTGGGTGTCTCGGTTGGTTAAGCAACTGCCTTTGGCTTGGGTCATGATCCCAGAGTCCTGAGATTGAGCTCTGCAATGGGCTCCCTGCTCAGTGGAGAGCCTGTTTCTCCCTCTGCCTGCTGCTCCCCTGCTTGTGTGCTCTCTGTCTCCCTCTGACAAATAAATAAGTAAGATCTTTAAAAAAAAAAAGAAAAAAGTCTATTATAATGAAAACAGCTAGCGCAGGCACAGCCCAAGCTTGAAGAGAAGGTTCTTTATCTTTTGACAGATAGATGCTTGCTTTTGCAGTTTCAATATGTTTTCCCTTAGCAGTTTGATATACTAGAAAGGAGCATGGACTTCCAAGTCAAAAGGGCCAAGGTTTGAATCTGCATTCTGCTGCTTACTGGTTATATGACTTTAGGCAAATTAATTGACCTTTCTAAGCCTATACTTCTTTCCCTGTTAAAGCAGAATAATAATGTCTAAATCAGAGTGCCTTAAGAAATACATGAGACCATGCAAATAAAGAGATATTGCACATGCCAATCTTAATGAATCCTTAATAAATATTAGTTACTTTTCCTTCCTGCCATATGTTTTCCAGAGAGTAATTTACTATCATTTGGTTTAATAATATAAATAATAATAAATAATATAAATAATATAAAATATATAAATACATATATAGTATATATAAAAGTAAGTAATGAGGCATACAAGTATAATAAATTTAAAGAGTCATTAAGGTACCTAATCAATTCAGGGAACCCAATAATTTTATATAAATTGCTACCATGTTCTTGTAAGATAGAAAAATAGGAACAAAAACAAAATCAAACTATTGGGACTATGTCAAACAAATAGTTTCTGCACAGCAAAGAAAACAATCAACAAAATGACAAGGCAACCTACTGAATGGGAGAAGATATTTGCAAGTGATTTGTCTCATAAGGGGTTAATATCCAAAATATATCAAGAACTTATATAACTCAAAACTGAAAAACAAATAGAAATTTTTCCAAAGAAGACATACAGATGGCCAGCAGACACAGGAAAAGTTGCTCAACATCACTAATCATTAGGGAAATGCAAATCAAAACCACAGTGCGATATCACCTCACACCAGTCAGAATGTCTAGTATCAAAAAGACAGAAATAACAAGTGTTGGCAAGGATGTGCAAAAAAAGGAACCTTGTGCATTCTTGGTGGGGATGTAACTTGGTACAGCCACTGTGGAAAACAGTTTGAGGGTTTCTAGAAAGAAAAAAAAAAAAGAAAGAAAGAAAAGAAAAGTAATTGCACTACTGGATACTTAGCCAGAGAAATTAAAAAAAAAAACAACTGTAATTAGAAAAGGTATAGGCACTCCTGTGTTTAAAGAAACATTATTTACAATAGCTAAGCTATGGAAGCAACCCAAGTGTCCATTGATGGATGAATGGATAAAGAAGTGGTATGTAAATATGCAATGAAATACTACTCAGCCATAAAAAAGAATGAGATCTTGCCATTTACAACAGTATGGACGAAACTAGAGTATTAATACTAAGAGAGATAAGTCAGACAGAGAAAGACAAATACTGTATAACTTCATTTTTATGTGGAATCTAAAAAACAAAACAAATGAACAATCCAAAAAAAGCAGAAGCAGATCCATAAATACAGAGAACAAACTGATGATTGCCAGAGGGGAGTGGGGTAGAGGATGGGCAAAGGGTCAAGGGGAGTGGAAGGTACAGGTTTCTAGTCATGGAATAAATAATTCACAGGGATTGAAAGCATAGGAAGAGAGTCAGTCAGTGGTATTGTAACAACGTTGTATGGTGACAGATGGTAGCTATACTCATGAGCAGAACATAATGTATAGAGTTGTCAAATCACTGTTGTACCCCTGAAACTAATGTAACATTGTGTGGCAACTATACTTCAATTAAAAAATAATATTAATACATTCATTTATCTACATTTTTTTGGTCAAAATGTTTATTGAGTGCTAATATTTGCTAAATACTGTACAGGTACTAGAGATACAATGGTGGGAATATAGACATGATTTCTGGAGTGGGTCTGCTAGAATATTTTCAGTTTATAAATAGGAAAAACTAAGAAGGAAACTACTTAAGGAGTATTGACTTTGATCTCAGTTAACATGTAATCCCTGGTATTATATCACAAATGGGGTTTATCATCATCCTGTAGCCAATTTACTTCCCTTAGTTCCAGTCAATAATTGGGAATTTTTTTCGTAGCATGTGTGTGGAAACTCCATGCATAGGAAGGTAATGCTGGTTTTTCAACCATTACAAGAAACTCTGACTGAGTTGTATTCAGGTCAGTTATAACTCAGGGACCACTTCATATGCTATTAAAAGAAAAGATTCCATTTTTCCGTCTTAAGAAAGTGATATTGACCAAAGCCAATTAATACTCCCAGAAGAGAGAAGATTCACCATTTTTATATTGGAGGGATCCAGCTCAGCCATTCCTCTAGGAGGAAAGCATGGCCTTGGGTAGGATTATGTTTCTTGTGTTACTGTACTTTCTGCTCCCATTGGAGCAACTTGCCCCATCCTCTGGAATTATGAGAATGAGGTACATACCCAGATTGCAGCTTAATCACTTGTTTAGTGCCTGTGGGTGGTTGTCTTGAGCCTAAGGATAGTTGAGAGTAACCACCAAAGAGATTTTTCCTCTCTGTGCTCTCCCCGTCTCTTCTCTCATTTCCCTTGTTGCTCTCACTCTCTCTTTTTTTCTCATTTACTTTCTCTTCACCTCTGATGTCCAGCAACTTAGTTTCTCGTGGTTATTTTTTTTTTTTTTCTGTGTGAGGTTTAATCATGTCCCCAGGAGGAAGAGGGGTAATTATTAAACCACTGGAGATTTAATGATGGGTGTTTATTCCCCAACCTTAGTCATTTTGGTGTCTGGGGTTTGGCATACCAGTCAGTGGAAACCAAAGTAAAGAAATGTCATCAAACCACACGTGATTTTCCAGTGATTTACGTGTGTTTGTTGTATTCCAGATGCCCTGCTCTGCCCTTTATTTCCAAGCATCTCATGATCAAACTAACAAAGATTTATAACAAATTCAGCTCTCTGCAGTGGTGGCAAACAGGTGTCATTTCCCCCAGTATTAAGTCATTTCTTCAACACTGGAAATGCTGTAGCATTTCCTTTTTGGGGTGCTTATCATTGGTCTCCTGAGCTCCTTTTTTTTTTTTTTTTTTTTTTAAATTTTGAAAGTTGTCTTTACCACTAACTTAAGAGTTCAGATTATTAGGGAAAATGCTACACTTTACATTTTTTTCCAATGAATTGATGTTAACCTAATATATTATGTACTTGCTTATTTATTGTGCTTATTTTTGTTGTCTGTCTCCACTCACTAAGATTTAAGCTTCCCCAAAGCAGGGATCTTTGCCTCATTGGTCTGCCACATGTGAGATAATCTTAATATTGGTTGAATGAATGCTGAATGAATGAATGAATGAATGCTACTAAGTCCTTGGTAGAAGACTTGCCTGAAATTACTATTTTTATAGTTGGAAGAGACCTGTGTTTGATTTGCCACTTTTTATCTATGTAAACTTAATAATTTACTTCACCTTTCTAACTATTCATTTATTACCTGTATAATGGGTTGTTTTTTTTTTTTTGAAGATTAAGATTGATGGGTACTAATTAAATGGGATAATGCATGAAAAACTATTCAAGACAGTATCTGGCATATAAGGTCAGTGCTCAAACATTGAAGGTATAACTTGTGAATTTGTTGCCCTTCAATTTAATGTTGTGCAATTTTGAGAAATATAGGATTGTGTTCATAAAGGAAAGATATTTTTTGATGTTGATCTTTGTTTTGTTTTAGCTGAAGCTCCATTGGAAGAAAGTTGTGAGAACTAAAAGTGACAGGCAGGAAAAGCTGTAAATTATCTAGAAGTTCAGGCTATGCATAGTTATTCTGGGAGATTCAGAATCAAATGGACTTTTATTTTTCTTATTCCACTTGATTTTCTAAAATACCTGAATCCATGATACTTAATTTCACTTCATGGTCTATAGGTTTTGTCTGAAACAGAGCATTTCATTTAATCTTAGCTTCTAGATAAATGTCTTGGTGGTAAGGCATGTTGCTTTCAGGAGAAACGATACTATAGACTCCCTGGTAAGTATACCTTTCTGGTTCCTGCTGCAAGCCAGGACTCTGAAAATACCACAAACCAAAAGGGGTGCTGAAATGTAGGTCTTCTATAAAGTTAAAACAAAACAAACAAGTCCATGGTCTATTTTCTACTTTAGCTGACCTTTATAAAGCTGACCTTTATTTTCTACTTTAGCTGACCTTTATTTTCAAATGATTACAATTATATTTTGATGTTCTATTTATAACCAAACATTTATGGGCAATGCTCTAGCTCTATGACTATTTTTTGAAAATTGTGCTTTATTAAAACAACATTTGATTGAATTGTGAACAAATTTGTCAAGGAAATTGTATCAGGCAATTCAGAGTCATATGATTTTATTTCCATATATATCTTTTTTATGGCTCAGGTTTTGGTTTTGTTGTTTTGCATTCCAACAAATACAATTCCTTTCCATTATATTAAATTTTAGCAACCAGAAGTATTGCTATTGCTATTTCGATCTTTAAGATTTTAAAATTACATTATTATCTTATTTTTATTTTCTTTATTATTTTAGAAGATAAAACATTTTAAGTAGATTTGGAAAGTGCTGATATAAGGCCTGAAGCTTCTCCAAAAATAAAGATTCTGAATAGCTAAGGTTTTAAAATATATTCGCAATTGCAACTCAAGACAATAAGAGTTGAGATAAATTTGAGAATGCCATGTTCATATCATGGGATAATTTTTAACATAAAGATTTATGTTGTCTTATGATGACTAATCTTTTAAGTAAAATTTTAAAAATCCAACTTCTTTGCAATTGTAAGAAAAACAATTTCACAAACACTTAACTGTTGAACCAACTCCTAAATAATTGAGCCCCCAAATATCTTCCTATACTTATAGTTTGAAATTTTTCTTTGTAGTGCTTTTTTCCTTTTTCTTTGCAAGGTGTATTTGCTTTTAATAAGTATAAGAAAGCAGGGAGTAGCTCTTAGTAATTTTTAAGATATAGAACTGGAATAGATTTAGAAGTCTAAAATTAGAGAATTATACTATAGACATATGACCGTGTGAGTAGTTTTGAGGACTATTAATCCAGGGGTATCAGATACAGTGTGACTATAGCCTGTGACTCCACCAAATTCAGAGTCATTATTAGGAAGGGCAGTTGTCTTGAAGTCAGCTTCCTTATCTTCTGCATTGACAGAAAAAGCAGTCTGATGACAAGAAAAACAGATTTGTACTTACAAAGTTTGAAAGTTGTTTTTCAAGACGGAGAACATATCAGCTTTTCTCCCCCCACCCCCACCACCCTTTTGCTCTATAAATAGCTCCTGGCAGGCAGAAACAACTCTGATTGCACGAGATGAAGGAGAACAAGCAGCAGGCTGTAGTGCAGAATCAATGGCACGGTGCCAAGAGCTTCATCAAATGAATAATAGCTTCCACTTGACAATCAGTAAAGTGCCTCTTCTCCTATGGATTTAGTTTTTAATGATGATTAGAGAGGATGGGCTCCTAAAATTTCTCTGGTAGAAATGACCTCCTATTAATTTCTATTCCTTGAAATGCTGAATTTCAAAGCTATTTTACAGCTGCAAAACCAAAGGCACTGACATAAAGGAACTATTATCTTTGTAATTGTAGCAACAAGTACTAAATTTGTCATTGATTAACAGAGACTTTTTAACTTTATGATCCTTTGTTGGTTGAGTCCCCCTATTTGGAGCTCTGCTGATTTACTTGCTTTGAAAGTCAAATGTTACATTTTAGACTCAACAGCTATCAGAATAATGTCCTTTGTTTTAATATAATAAATATTTCCTTATAACATCCTTACATTGATTATTATGCAACAAAGGGTGAGGGTCAAGTTCAAGTTTATTAATTCTATATAGTGTTCAGCTTCCTATGCAAGTAATGAAAAAATTCTAAACAGCCATGCTTAAACTACATGTAGGAATGCAACATTTATTAAGCAAAGATTTTCTTCAGAATTTTAAAAAATTCCTAACACATTTTTATCTATGTGACTGTATCTAAAGCATACATAATTCCAAGAGGAATTAAGTATAGAAGAGAGCCTTGTAAGAGTAAAGATGTTTATATTGACAAAACTACAGGCCTACTTTATCAAATCAGGCTATTGATTATAAAGTAACATCCTGGGTGTTACAAATAACCCATGGTATATCTCAATCGTCTACTATGCAGCATTCTATTGTTTTAGAAATGAAAGTTCAGTAGTAAAGAGCAATTCGAGAGAAGACAATGGCCCTTTACAATGGTTTCTGTTTAGTTTTCTTAGTAATAAAAAGAAAAGCATAGGGGCACCTGAGCCTTCGGCTCAGGTCATGATCTTGGGGTCCTGGGATCGAGCCCCACATCGGTTTCTCTGCCAGCAGGGATCCTGCCTCCCTCCCCCCTCTCTGCCTGTCTCTCTGCCTACTTGTGATTTCTCTCTCTCTAAAAAAAAAAAAAAGAAAGAAAGAAAGAAAGAAAGAAAGAAAGAAACAAAAGCATAATGAAATTCTTGCTCCAAAGGTTTTTAAATTTAGAATGACTTTGTAAAGCCACAGAATGCACACTGTTGAACCTCAATATATTGTCATATATAAAAGTTCAAAAAACCTGTAGAAATACTCCAAATAGTTGAAAACTTTGCAGGGAAATATTTATTGTGAATTTTAAAATTTTGCCAACTTCTTATTCAGGGAGTTTACCTGGTAATGATTTTCATGTTCTGAAGTGTTCCACGGAGAAATGAGGAGAGTCCATTGCTCAGTTTGTTCAGGTAAAAGAAAGTCTTTTACCTGAATTAAAATATCCTTTCTTTTATGAACTAATACGATTAGTATGTTTTACTTTTAAAGACCTTTACTTGATGAAATAAAAAAATTGGCAATCATTTATGGGTTTTGCTTTCACTTTAAAAATATCCTGAGAAATCCAAAAGTTAAACATCTGCTAGCTTAAGAGAATTTTTAAAATTAGCAGAGCTTTTCTTTTATTCTCTACAAAAAGTCTATTTTAGCTGCAGTTCAACCTATTACATGAGGAAGAAAGATGGGGGTGGAAATTAGCAAGCTGTGACACCCAAAAGAAAACAAGTCATCAAATAGTCTTACAATTATGTCATACATTTTAGAAAAAAATAAACAGGAATTAAAACAATAGAATGAAACTTTAGAAATATGAATGTCAGAGCTCTAGAGAGAAGCTTAAGCATGCTACTTTCTTTCCATCACCATTAATAACCATGTTACTTTTTTAGTAGACTTATAGAACACATCATTGTTTGAATAGAAAGGATTTAAAATGAAACAAAAAATATTGTAACTTTACCAACATTAGAGAAGTCTGTTCCTGCTACTATGTCAGTTATTTCCCGGTATAAGAATGAAATAATTTTATATACTTTATTAAGGTTTGGCTATTCTGGTAGGCCTACAGAGCTAAAATTACTTTTTTTTTTCTTTTTTGAGGAGAAGTTAATATTTCCTTTCAAGTATGACTTAATTCTTCTTATTAGTCATCCATTGAAGAGGTAGGTCTCCCTAAAAGGAAACTAAGACTGTCTGAAAGAAGTGAAAACTAAAGGGAAAGTTTGGGAGGTAAAGGGAGTAGAAAGGACTGGAATGGTCCTTCGGAATGGCTTCCTAAGAATAAGGCTGCTATCCTACCACCAGAGTCTTCATTCTGTCAGATGAGTTATTTCCATTCCTTGTAAGCCATGTGTTTATTTTCCTTCTTGTTTTCTTTACTATTTAATAAATCTTATCTGAAATTTCTGGCTTGATTCAATTGCATAAAGTGACATAAAGAGGATTACTTACCTCTGCAGAGTAGTTAAGGGAGAAGTGCAACCCAGAGGCCAGTGTAATGCTGGCACTAGGATCCCAAGTCAGGGACCTTCACCAAGGAACAGGGTCATAGGACTGGGTAAGTTGCTTTTTCCCACCAGGAAAGTTTCTTTTCAGTACTGATCCTGGAAAGATTTAGGCAGAGCTGGGTCCAGGGAAAGTGGCAAAATGAAAATGTGGGGCCCCAGCCAGGGGCAGGAAAGTCAATGTCCCCTTTACACAGACCTGCTGCTTCCCAGTTTATTGCAGTTGGGGTCCAGCACCACGCCTCCTTGATACTTCTGAGGGATTGGGAAAGAGACCCTATGGAATCACCCACTAAAGGAACTGCCTCTCTGCCAGCCCAAGATTCAGCAAGTGCACCTGGCCCAGACCCTCCCTGACCCTAACTCCATGCAAGGGAGGAAGAAGGATTGCTGGTCGAGGGTGTTGTGATCTCCTTCAGTGAACTTAAAGTGTACCCCAGGCAGAGGGTGGCAGTGGTGGAGGGCCAGAGCTGGGAGATTTCAAGATAGCCACCGCAGAGCATTAAACCCAAGCACAGAACATGAAACCCAAGCAGGGCTCTTCTGAACACGAGACCCTGTGAGACAGTAGCGGTTGCAGATACATGAAGCTGGTTGTGGATGTAGGATATATTTTATTAAAGAAGACATACCAGACCTTTATATCCACACTGTGGTCTAGACACTCTTTTCCTAAACATTTTTTGTTGCTATAGTTGTTTAATTTTTACATTCTCTCTGGTAGAGTGAAATGTTACTGCTTGCTCACCTAAAGCAAGGATTAGTTAGTTTCTTTTTACAAGATGGCTGACAGAACCCATTTCACTGTAGGAGAACTGCTTTTCAATGTAGGAGAACACAGATCCCCAGTGGGTGTCGTATTAACAGGCCAAAGCTCAGTTTTTAAGAGTAAGGAATTGCCAACGTTGGCTTTCTTTTTCAATATCCCTTTGGCTATTCGAGGTCTTTTCTGGTTCCATATAAATTTTAGCATTATTTGTTCCATTTCTTTGAAAAAGATGGATGGTACTTTGATAGGAATTGCATTAAATGTGTAGATTGCTTTAGGTAGCATAGACATTTTCACAATATTTATTCTTCCAATCCAGGAGCATGGAACATTTTTCCATTTCTTTGTGTCTTCCTCAATTTCTTTCATGAGTACTTTATAGTTTTCTGAGTATAGATTCTGTGTCTCTTTGGTTAGGTTTATTCCTAGGTATCTTATGGTTTTGGATGCAATTGTAAATGGGATTGACTCCTTAATATCTCTTTCTTCTGTCTTGCTGTTGGTGTAGAGAAATGCAACTGATTTCTGTGCATTGATTTTATATCCTGACACTTTACTGAATTCCTGTATAAGTTCTAGCAGTTTTGGAGTGGAGTCTTTTGGGTTTTCCACATATAGTATCATATCATCTGCGAAGAGTGATAATTTGACTTCTTCTTTGCCAATTTGGATGCCTTTAATTTCCTTTTGTTGTCTGATTGCTGAGGCTAGGACCTCTAGTACGATGTTGAATAGCAGTGGTGATAATGGACATCCCTGCCGTGTTCCTGACCTTAGCGGAAAAGCTTTCAGTTTTTCTCCATTGAGAATGATATTTGCGGTGGGTTTTTCATAGATGGCTTTGATGATATTGAGGTATGTGCCCTCTATCCCTACACTTTGAAGAGTTTTGATCAGGAAGGGATGTTGTACTTTGTCAAATGCTTTTTCAGCATCTATTGAGAGTATCATATGGTTCTTGTTCTTTCTTTTATTGATGTGTTGTATCACGTTGACTGATTTGCGGATGTTGAACCAAGCTTGCAGCCCTGGAATAAATCCCACTTGGTCGTGGTGAATAATCTTTTTAATGTACTGTTGAATCCTATTGGCTTGGTGGCATCACAATTCCGGACTTCAAGCTCTATTACAAAGCTGTCATCATCAAGACAGCATGGTACTGGCACAAAAACAGACACATAGATCAATGGAACAGAATAGAGAGCCCAGAAATAGACCCTCAACTCTATGGTCAACTAATCTTCGACAAAGCAGGAAAGAATGTCCAATGGAAAAAAGACAGCCTCTTCAATAAATGGTGCTGGGAAAATTGGACAGCCACATTCAGAAAAATGAAATTGGACCATTTCCTTACACCACACACAAAAATAGACTCAAAATGGATGAAGGACCTCAATGTACGAAAGGAATCCATCAAAATCCTTGAGGAGAACACGGGCAGCAACCTCTTCGACCTCTGCCGCAGCAACATCTTCCTAGGAACAACGCAAAAGGCAAGGGAAGCAAGGGAAAAAATGAACTACTGGGATTTCATCAAGATCAAAAGCTTTTGCACAGCAAAGGAAACAGTTAACAAAATCAAAAGACAACTGACAGAATGGGAGAAGATATTTGCAAATGACATATCAGATAAAGGACTAGTGTCCAGAATCTATAAAGAACTTAGCAAACTCAACACCCAAAGAACAAATAATCCAATCAAGAAATGGGCAGAGGACATGAACAGACATTTCTGCAAAGAAGACATCCAGATGGCCAACAGACACATGAAAAAGTGCTCCATATCACTCGGCATCAGGGAAATACAAATCAAAACCACAATGAGATATCACCTCACACCAGTCAGAATGGCTAAAATCAACAAGTCAGGAAATGACAGATGCTGGCGAGGATGTGGAGAAAGGGGAACCCTCCTACACTGTTGGTGGGAATGCAAGCTGGTGCAGCCACTCTGGAAAACAGCATGGAGGTTCCTCAAAATGTTGAAAATAGAACTGCCCTATGACCCAGCAATTGCACTATTGGGTATTTACCCTAAAGATACAAACGTAGTGATCCAAAGGGGCACGTGCACCCGAATGTTTATAGCAGCAATGTCCACAATAGCCAAACTATGGAAAGAACCTAGATGTCCATCAACAGATGAATGGATCAAGAAGATGTGGTATATATACACAATAGAATACTATGCAGCCATCAAAAGAAATGAAATCTTGCCATTTGCAACAACATGGATGGAACTAGAGCGTATCATGCTTAGCGAAATAAGTCAAGCAGAGAAAGACAACTATCATATGATCTCCCTGATATGAGGAAGTGGTGATGCAACATGGAGGCTTAAGTGGGTAGGAGAAGAATAAATGAAACAAGATGGGATTGGGAGGGAGACAAACCATAAGTGACTCTTAATCTCACAAAACAAACTGAGGGTTGCCGGGGGGAGGGGTTTGGGAGAAGGGGGTGGGATTATGGACATTGGGGAGGGTATGTGATTTGGTGAGTGCTGTGAAGTGTGTAAACCTGGTGATTCACAGACCTGTACCCCTGGGGATAAAAATATATGTTTATAAAAAATAAAAAATTAAAATAAAATAAAATAAAATAAAAGATAAAAAAAAAAGAGTAAGGAATTGCCAAAGTGAGATGCAAATAGGCCAAATCTATTTTTTTAAAATACAAGTGTGGACTCATTTCTGACAGGCATCGAAAGTATGATTGAACATGAAGGGTTCAACATTTTGGCTTGCAGCCACTGAGAACTTACAGAGCAGAAGAGTTAGCTGAGTAAGATGACCAAACTTAAAGGGTTTCTGATAAATGACTGGGTGTCTCCTTGATGGAAAGACCAAGTTCTGCACTCTGTTCTTTCCTTTTATTCTCCTAACCCTAAACACATAGAATCTACATTGAATGGAAGAACCAGATACTTAGTTCACTAGTCATATATATATATATATATATATATATATATATATATATATATACACATTTTTTACCTCTTCTGGTTCTCTTTTGATTCTCTTCACAACCTCCTTTCCATTTCTTTTTGGAAACGTTTGATAATTATGAATAGGGAGAGGTTCACTAGGAACATAGATTTGTACTATTGAGCCTAAGGTGATGAAAGAATATAATACCAGGACTTGGTATTAGAATAATTCAAACTTTCAGAAGTAATGTGGATAACATTTAGAGTTCCTTCCTCTATATATCCCACATATTCCTACTACCCCTTACCCTCTGGTCAATGTCCTAGATTATAAACCTGTGAAAATCATCACAAGATTCACAGGACTTCTTATTATATTAGGAAAATACTTCAAAGAGTATACAAAGATAGCCATAATAGTAATAAAGATAGACAGACTTAGTTTTGTGGTAAACATTTTATATTGTTTTATTATTGTTTTTTTTTTTTTTTTTTTTTTTTTTTTTTTTTTTTTTTTTTTTGGTACTTAGAGTACAGAAGGCTGAGTTGGTGCATGGTACATTGTCATCATCAGTTTATGCAATGACTCATATTATTTATTTATTTTTCCCTTCATCCTTATTCCTTAACCATTCTAACGTGGTTTGGTGTGTGTGTGTGTGTGTGTGTGTGTAAAATATATATTTATTTAATTATGTCTTTATTATAAGTGTATATTATTTATATTTGTTTTTATGTGCATACATTTTCATTTATATAATGATCTACTGTTATAAATCTCATTTTGTTTACTTGTTTTACTCAGCACTCTTGTTTTTAGTATCTGTGTGCTGTATGTATGTATCCCTTGTTTCTGTTGGCTTTAGGAGAGCTACAATGTCTCCATTTCCCTACTACTAGAAATGGCCCTGTAAGGAACTGGTCCTTCATGTATCTTCTGGATCTGCATAAGGATTTCTTGGGATAGCTACCTAGTAGCAAGGTTCTGAGCCAAAGGACATGTGTGTTTATCTAATTTAACTAACCTCTATCAAACTGATTTTCAGAAAGTGTATATTAACATTCCTATCAAGAATGCAAGAATTATCCCTATATCATTACATTACATACCTATATCCTTAATCCTTGGCATTGCTTAATATTGGCCAATTTGATGAGTTTAAGTGATATATCATAATTTAAATTTTAATTTATCTAATTACTGATAAAATTTATCATCTCCTAATATGCTTTTCAGTGTTTTGGATTTCCCATTATTGCATGTTAATAGCTTTGAACATTTCTGATTTTCATTTTTTGCTTTCTTGGTTGAATGAGGGTTTTTTAAATATCTTAGTTATTATACTTTTTTTGATTGCCAATATATTTTTTCAATTTGTCCTCTATCCACTAACTTTGTTCATGGTGTTTATATTAAATAGGAGGTAACTTTGGCATTTGTATTCGAGCCCCATATTAACAATGGCTCAAACAAGAAAGGTTTGTTTCTCTCTCAAGTAACAATCTGGAGGAAATGATCTTTTTGTCTTACTATTCCATCATTTCTAGGGTATTGCCTTTCTTCACATGGTGCAAAGTGGTTCTTCAACAATTGTGAAGGAGACAAGAAGGATAAGAGTGTAGTAAGTCCCTTTGTTTTAAGGGCATGACATAGATACCACACACAGTTGCTGGAAGTCTGATCACATTTCATTGGCTAGAAAGTAGTCACAGGACCATATCTAGTGAAAAAGAAGTCTAAGCAACATAATCTTTTACCTAGGTAACCATGCTCCCACCAAAAATTAAGGAATTCTGTTATGTGTAGAGATGGGAGAGTGAATTTGGGAGACAGCAGTCCATCATACCACATTGACCTTCACTGAACATAAATCCTCAAATTTTAATATTCTCAAATTATTACTTTTGCCTTATTTGTTCTTTTGGGGTTTTAAGTTATCTTTCACTACCACTGGATGACTATCTTCTTTTACTTTTTAGTTATATGTTTCTTATATAATTTTAGATCTATCTGGAATTCACCTGCAGTTATGGTATGGGAGAGGGATGCAAGTCTATTTTTCTTTATATGGGAGACAATTTTCCTAATAACATCTACACAACAGTCGATCTGTTCATTTTTTTTTTTTTTGTATGTTACTCGGGTTCTCCTAGCAGCAGATGTCAAAATGGATTTAGACATGCAAGAGATTAATGAGGGGAAACACCTGTGAAGGATAAAGGGTGGTGCCTAGAAGACCACTCCTATATGTCTGACACCTGTGAAGGAGAGACAGCTAGAAGGTAGGTTGGGTAGGAAGGGTCTTAAACTACAGTACAGTTCTAAGAAAGCTTTGACCAGGCCAATGGGATGCCTCAAACCAAAATTGCCTCTCCTGGGAGTATCACATCTTGTGAGAATTAGTACCCCCATGTGCTCAGTCATTGGCTGGAAATAGCCTGCAGGAAGTGGCCGTGGCATGACTGTGATTGTGGATGCAGAGGGAGAGCATCTGGGATCATTAATCAACTATGTTTCTGCAACAGGAATTCTGATCTATGCATTTTTATAACCACAATTTGTAGGGTCAACTTTGTCATATATAATGTACTCATATTTCCATGTATCTATCTTGAGTTTTCTATTATATTCCATTGATCTATTTGTCCCATACTGTACCATACTGTCTTTTTTATTTACTCTAGTTTTTCAGAGTTGTCTTAAACAAATCAAAGATTTTTATTCCTTGAAACCAATTTTAAAATGTTACTTTAAAAAATCTACTTAGAATTTTGACTGAAGTTGTATTGAATTTATGAATTACTAGGAAAGAAAACTGGATTCTTATTAACTCTTCCAAGTGTATAGAATATCTATTTTTTATGTTTTTCAAAAGAGTCTAAATTTATCTCTACAAAACCTTAGGTACTTTTTAATGCATTGAAATTTTATAGTTTTTATTACTTTTATGATGTCTTCATTTTATTGTATTTTCTAGATACTTACTCCTGTTACACAGAAATGCTATTGATTTTGTGTAGATCAAATTTAAATCTGACCAACTTGCTGAAACCTCTCAATAGTATCATTCATATGTTTATTTTCTTGTTATCACTATATAGAAATCTTCAAATAATGAGAGTTTTATCTCTTCCCTTGGAATACTTTACTGTACTATGTTAAACAATAACAGAGACAACAAGTATTTTAGTTTTTTTCTGAGCTTCAAGGGAATATGTTGGAAGTTGAAGGGTTTGTGTACATAGCCTTTACCTAGTAAAGAAAGTTTCTGCTAATTACTTTTCAACAACTTTATTTTTCTTTATTTAAAGATTGATGATTGTATTTTTTTAGTCTATAATGTGTTTTATGTATATCATTGATAGATTTTTTTTTTCTGTAAGCATCACTGCATTCTTGGAATAAATTCTACCTGATAATGCTGCACTTAAATAATACAATGTTGGATTCATGAATTATTGTATTAAGCTCATAAAATGAACTGATCAGTCTTCTTTCCCTTTCTATTACAGAAGAAACTTTAATCTTTGAAAGTTTGGTAGAACTCAACTATAAATGTGGGCCTTAGACTTTTTTGGAAAGTCTTGGCTCACCACTTACATTTCTTTAATGCCAATTTTTCTATTCTCATTTTCTATTTCTTCTTGTATATACTTTTGCATTCTATATTCTTTAGAAACCCATTTCACGATGTTTTCACATTTTCATAATGTTATTTCATTATTATTATTATTATAATTAAAATCTGTGTTGATTTTATAGTTATTTCTCTTTGTCATATTGTATATTATTTATTTGTAGCTCTTTTTTTTTCTTCTCTATTAGTCCTGTCTGAAGATTACTATTGACCTTTTAAGATAATGAGTTTTGGTGTTATAATTCACTCCATTTTCTTTTAAATAGTTTTGTTTTTTTTTTAAGATTTTATTTATTTATTTGAGAGAGAGAGAGAGAGCGCACACAAGCAGAGGGCAGGGGTAGAGGGAGAGGGAAAAGCACACTCCTCACTGAGCAGAGTCCAATGTGGGACTCAATCCCAGGACCCTGGAATCATGACCTGAGCCAAAGGCAGATGCTCAACCCACTGAGCCACCCAGGTGCCAATCCACTCTATTTTCTTTTAAATTTTCTCTTTAGTAAAATTCTGTTCTTACTTTCTAAAAAAATTATTTCTTTTGGAGGATATTGTCTATCTGTCTGCCTTCCTTCCTTTCTTCTTGCTTAGCAATATTTTTCTTTAATCTTCCTTGTGCCCTAATAAATGTATTCAGAATTAGAGATTTCTCCATAAATACTGCTTTAGATGTGCCCCACAAAATTTGACATATAGTATGAATTTCATTGCTCAATTCTAAGTACTTTGTCATTTCTCTTATGATTTCCATAGTCTATTTAGTATATATTTTGTAAATTTGAGACATACAAGATTAAAAATTTTATTAACTTCTAGTTTTATTGCAATCTGAATAAGAAGCTAGAAGTTAATCTTATTTTTTTGATCTATCAATTCCAGGAGGTGTGTTTTAAAGTCTTCAGCTACAATTTTTGATTTATGTATTCTCCCCCCCCAACCCCTTCCAGTGCTGTCTACCCATACAGTTAGGTACATTTATGTACACGATGACTAAATCTTGCTCTGTTATTCCCTATATCAGGGTATAACTCTCTTTTTTATGATTTTTTTTCCCCATGAACTTTTATCTTGTTGGATGTTAAGACTGCAATTCCAGTCTTCTTTGGAATTTTGAAAATTTCCAGATTACTTTTTGCTATCCTTTTTGTATCATTTGTTTAAATGGTACTTCTTGTAAATAGCATGTCATGTTAATAAATTTTTTTTAATTTAAAAACTAGTATGAGAATCTCTTGTGTTTTAAGTAGTATCAAACCCACTTAAATTTATTGTAATCACTATTACATGAGGTCTTATTTTTACAGAACCTTTTGGTTAACTGGTACTCCACTATGCATCTGCTTTATATTCCTGGGTAGGGGCAATCCCCTTGGGGAGTTTAGACAGGGGAGAAGTAGAGGAGTGATTCATGGCATGTGACTGGTTGGTGGGAATATCATTTCACTCCAGCAGGACTTTTATCGTGCCCTGATACTACCGGTGGCAGTGACCTAAACTATTGTTGTGGATTCTTTGGTGATAGGATAGATGATGATGATCCAAAGATAAGAACAGTTTGAAAACCCTCCCTAAACAAGCCCTTAATGCTATGACACAGTAGCCTTTGCCCCAGGCCACTGCAATCTTATACACTAGTTTCTACAGCTTTCTCCCTAGGAGTTTCCTCATTGTTTTTATAATACTTCCTCTGACCCACGTTTGGCTCTGCAGTTTCTCCAGGGTAGATTTTGGGGAAAGGATTTTTCACTCTGCTGGTATACTATCTTGTTGGGAAGCCACAGATATATTTTATGAGTATATTCATGAGAGTGGTAGTACAAAGGTATTTGGGAATAAATTACTAATTAAAAGCTACCTGAAACCCCTAAACAAGTTGATCTTGGCGAATCATATAGTAGAAATATTATTAAAAGCCAAAATACTTCACATATGTACCTAGTACTTTCCTTAGGACCAAATCGATTACACTACAGTGCTCCTAAATCTCATAAAATAGCTTAACACATTAATTCAGTTGGTTCTCTCATCCTTTTCTTTCTTCTTTTAAAAATCTCTCTGCATCCTTTTATTCCTGTGGCTCAGAATTTTTTTTGAAACTCATTCTTGATACCACACCAGTCTCCGCTGACTAAAGGGCAGTTCAACTTCCCAGGTGGTAGGCTGTTTAACAGGTCGAGATTGCCTTCTCTTACTATCAGCAGGCAGCAGTGTTAACAGCATTAATCCCCAAAACCCGTTCATTTACCCTAATGACACCCTCCTGCACTCATGCACGCTCTTGTGTGTTAATGGGATATCTAGGCAGTCCCTAACTCCTCCATTAAGGGACCCACTTAACCAGAGACCAGAGTCAGTGTTTCTTCCCTGCTTTTCAAAGGAGTGACTTTTGCCAGTATTTCTAGAAGAAACTCCTGCAGTCACTCCTCTCCTGTGATTAAGGGATGGCATTGCCAGCCACAAATGAGCAGGACAGCAACCTAATTCATTTAAGTAAGCTGTGGGGTGTGAAGATTTGTTTAAGAAAGACAATTTTCAGAGGACTGGTTATATTACCTCTTGAGCGTGTGTCAGAACCTAAGTTTCCCGTCTCACTTACTAATTCGGTCAAGGGATTAGAAAAACTGTCTAGATGATAAGATATCCTTCGAAGGCTGAAACATTAAGCAGCTTGGTGCCATGGATTAAAAACAATGGATCAGGAATTGAGAAAGAGATGTTAGTCCCAGCTAAATTATTAAGTATCTGTGTGATCTTGGAGAGATTATACAACTTCTTGGGGAATTTGGCTTCCTCGTCTGTAAAATAACCTTGGAGGTTCCATTCCTCAAAAATCCAAGATCCTAAAGCATTTTTAGCCAAGAGCCATTTTTTACTTCTAATCAGAAATGTTAAAAATGGGGGCGCCTGGGTAGCTCAGTGGTTTAAGCCTCTGCCTTCAGCTCAGGTCATGATCTCGGGGTCCTGGGATCGAGCCCCACATCGGGCTCTCTGCTCGGCAGGGAGCCTGCTTCCCCCTCTCTCTCTGCCTGCCTCTCTGCCTACTTGTGATCTCTCTCTGTCTATCAAATAAATAAATAAAAATCTTTAAAAAAAAAAGAAATGTTAAAAATGTATCTAAATAGGATCACAAGTGAATGTAGTTAAGTTTTCGTAAGAGAGCATAGAGTGGGTATATCCTAAATGGGGGTTGGTTTTGCTGTAGAGCCCAGACCCAGGCAAACTGCTGCGCACTAGAATCTGAAGATCTGGGGATTGTGGGAGCACAGGAACTGAAAAGGAGGGGCTTGCCTGTCCGGAAGTGAGGCCATTGTAAAGACATTCTGCCCCTCACATGCCTGGAGCCATGCCTGAGTCTATGAGATACAGGAGGACATTTAGCATTCTTTTTATTTAAAGGCAATGCCTGAAACTCCCTACCACAGACTGATGAAGGGCTTACACACAGGATCTGTAATGTCAGTTTTTTGTCTGTAAATCAGCTTCCTGATGGGTTCTTTTGAGAAAAGACTTTTCATGTAGAATGCTCATTTGCCACCCTCCTCTTACCCATCAATCCTCCCCCCCACCCCCCCACCCCACTTCACCTAAGAGTCACATAGGAGTGAAGTAAAGTGGTCTAGACATATTTTTAAGATTGGAACATTTTTTCCAGACTATGATAGGACAGCTTCAAATGCGATGCAGCTGGATTTTCCTTGGGTGGCCTGTGGTGCCTCAAAACCCGACCCTGACTCTCTAAGTAACCTAAAATTCATGTTTCTCAGGTCTTTAATTAGGAAGGATAGAGACAATTTTATAACCTTGCTTACATGAAGGAGAAGTAGTCTGACTCTGAATAGGAATGCTAAGGAAACATGCATTTGACTTTTCAGAACCAAAAATCAAATTCCTAAGTTCTCCTATCTTTTCACTTTTCTCATAGCTTAGCTAGGAGTAACTCAGAGCAAAGAAGTTAACTCTCTGTGCCTCAGATTGCAATGGTTGGCTGGATGGAGCTATAAATGGCACCATGAAATAAATGTATAAAAATGTAAAAAATATAAACCTATTCCTCATACAGTAATGACTTGCATTAAATAATAATTTGGGAGGTATAGAATAGTTATTAGGGAAATATATTAGAAGTGCCAAAGAAAAAAAAGGAAGCAACTTTAAAAAATAAATGTATTCTGGTACAACAGAAGAAGTCTTGTCAGTTATATTTTAAATGGTATAATTAGGAGTTTGCAAGAAGATGACTGTATACCCCTTTGGGCACCTCAGCCTCTAGCACAATTGTAAACGGACAAAAATCAACAGCAAATGTACCACCATTCTTTTAAAATGGAACTTATTTATTTAATTTAGATTCCACTAAGTGAAAATAATATTTTAAAATTCCAATCAGTCCCTTAAGGCAGCAGGAGATCTGCGGCCTCTTGCCTAATGATGTAATTAAGCTTAGCTCATCATTATCCAGCCAGACACCACACACACACACACACACACACACACACACACACATTCGGAACTGCAACTGCATTAAGGGGTCAGTAAATGATTGGGGACATGTGGGAGTTGAAGAACAAAAGGCCTTAGGGGATTTTTAGTTTTTAGACTAGGTATATGTTAGGTTTTCACAGAAGTTAGACCAAGGACAGGGACGTTTTGTTGTGACAGCACTAGAAATCATTTTTCTATATTTTAACAATAAAATATATAACACTTGTTATCCACTACAAACATACTTAAATAAAAATGAGGATTGTATATACTTGAAGAACATGTAACTCCTCATCAACTTTTAGTTTATCTTACAGATTAATGCAGAAAACACTGAGTTTCTTTGGAAAGGAGAGAGTTTGATTGCCTGATAGTCATTTTAAAATCACTCTCAGCCATGATGAGGAAGTGTTTCTTTCAAATACTGTTTTGGTCTATTTCGTATAGAGTGCATACTATGAGAGTGAGTGTTATATGATATTGATTACCTATCCTGGGATTTTTGCACAAGAAGATCATTTATCAAATATAACTTATTCCTTCAAGTAGAAGTACAATTAAAGAAATTATTTTGAAAATAAAGTTTATACTACATGAAAAGCAAGGTCCCTATGTACCTTTAAGCACATGCACAAGAATGCTCAATTCCTCACACACACAGTCTCTGCTCTGCAGTTTTAGCCACTCTCTCATCACATTTGAGGGTTTTTTGTTTGTTTGTTTTTGTTTTTTGCTATAATTACCTGATGGGAACTTTCACAGTTTGTATTGTGGGCACAGTGGTTAATTTTTAAGGGAGTAGGACTTATGAAATGGAATTTCTTGCCCAGTATTGAAAAAAAAAAATCCTCACCTGTATGAGTAAATCTGAATTTTTCATTGTTAGATTATTTCACATCCTATGGAACTAATTTGTTCAGAATAAGTAAACAAGGTACTCCCAAATCTATGGCTTTTAGGAGCCTCTAAAATCATTCCTCAGCGCTCCTGAGACCTATTTCTGGCACTAAGGCTATATGTGAAATGACTTTGGTTAAGTTTTACTGCTTTGCTAATGACTAACAACAGCCACCTTGAAGTAACAGATCACTTCACAAAGTGCATTAAATTCTATCTGGCATAAAGTGTAGGCCATCTAATAAACTTCGGATTCTCTGAACAGCTGAGGATGGTATAGGGACTCAGTAGCTTTTGAGGTAAAAGCCTCAAAGAAAAGGGAGTCAAACCAGGTACAGATATTCTTTTTGATTAGAGAAGCGGGGCTTAAAAACCAACCAAGAACTACAAGATAATTTGTTCTATGTGACTAGGACAAAAAGCTGTGACAAGGAATAAAAAGCAGTAAGACTATAAGGAAGGGTGGATGGCACAGGCCATGCTGATTCTATTCGACCACTGCTGCATTTGTTCCATGAGTAGAAATTGACTGAGTAACAGCTACCTGCCAGGTGCCCTGAGGATACAGTAGTACAAACACATGATATCCCTGTTCTCGTGGATCCAAATTCGACCGAATGAGACAGATGATAAATGGATAAACACACAAATAAATCAGTTGAGATATGTACTGCAAGAGAAACGTCCAGGTATTGTTGAAAAGTCCAAGTGATGGAGGGTGTGAGAGATGTCTGAGAAACAGGGAGTAGATCATTAGGGATAGGGTGATAAGGGAAGGTAACGGCTCTTTGAGCAGGCAGCCTCTGAGACAGGTCCCAAAGGCAAAAAAAAAAAAAAAAAAAAAAAAAAAAAAAAAAAAAAAAAAGGCAGCCATACAGAAAAGGGGATAAGAGCTCTCAGCGGAGATACAATAAGTATAAAAGCCTAGAGTGGGGACGGGCTTGGTGCATTTGAGAAATCAGGAGACCTACATGGCTAAAGCATGGTGTGATACCTGGAGAGGTTAGGGAGGTCAGGAAGAGCTAGATCATGTAGGGCCTTTCTCATTGTGGCAAGGAGTTTGGAGTCTCTTAAAAAAAAAGCAATGGAAGGGATTTAGCAGGGAGTCACATGATCCCATTTACTTTTTAAATATATTACTCTGGTATGCTTTTTAACTTTTTAAAAATTTTTAATTCCAGTATAGTTAACATATATAATATAGTTATCTTATTTTCTGGTGTACAATATAGTCATTCAACACTTCCTGATATTACTCAGTGCTCATGAAAATAAGTGGACTCTTAATCCCCTTCATTTATTTTGCCCATCCCCCCCCATCATCCTCCCCTCTGGTAACCATCTGCTTCTTCTCTGCAGTTAGGAATCTACTTTTGGGGGGCACCTGGGTGGCTTGGTTGGTTGAGCATCTGACTCCTGGTTTCAACTCAGGTCATGATCTTGCACTTGGTATTGAGCCCTTCATCAGGCTCCCTGCTCAGTGGGGAGTCTGCTTGTCTCCCTCTCCCTTCATCCCTCCCCTTGTTCACACTCTCTCTGTCTCTCAAAATGATGAATATTTCTTTTTTTAAAAAAAAGAATGTATTTTTTATTTGTCTATTTTCCCCTTTATTCATTTGTTTCATTTAATAAATGCCACATATGAATTATATCATATGGTATTTGTCTTTCTCTGATTGGCTTATTTTGCTTAGCATTATACTCTCTAGATCCATCCATGTTTTTGCAAATGTCAAGATTTCATTCTTTTTTATGGCTAAGTAATATTCCATTATATATATATATATATATATATATATATATATATATATATATATAAAACAATCACATCTTCCTTAACAATCTTTAGTTGCTGGACACTCAGGCTGTTTCCATAATTTGGCTCTTGTAAATAATGCTGCAATAAATATAGAAGTACCTCCAGTATGCTTTTATTTTGATAATAAAGAAAGGATTGTTCATGGGAACTAAACAATTTATACCACACACACGTCATACCACACACATGAAATTTTCAAGGATGATTAGAAAAATTTAAAAATGGCAGAATCAGACAAAGAAATTATCTTGCTGCCTTTATATTCTCCCACATGTGGATTTACTCTCATACCTCTCATCAACCTTTCTGAAACCATATTTCATCCAAACACAGAAGTATATCTTCTAACTCTTTGGCAGAAAAACTAATTCAGGTTTACAAGTAAAAATATATCCTGATGATAAATTTGTTGGAATATTTAAAAAATGGCAGGACCATTTTATTGTGTATTATCAGCAGGGTTTTCCCTGGTCAGAGAAAACCTTTTTTGTTGTAGGATGCTAAAAGGGTAGGATGATGGCCTGAATTGGTGTTCCCATTCATTGCAGGATATACATCCATAGCCTTCCTTGGCCAAATCTCCATGTTCCTTCATGTCTGGAGTCTCCTGTGTAACATTCTGTACCCTGTGCCCAGGGTAATGGTTCTTGACTTCTTCGTTAGCATTCACTTGGGCTTAGTTTTATAGCAGCACCTGAGAGAGATGTCATTGACTGTCATTTTTAGAATCAAAGCAATTTTTCAGAAAAAAAACACACAAAATTTACAGTTAAAGTATAAATAAATTTATTGCACTACTCATATAGAAATGCTTACCTAACTACAGGTATTCTCTGTTGATAGCATTCTGAAAGAAGAACATGGAGAGGGTAAGGAATTAGGCTGACTTGCACTCAAACCTTGGCTGAACCATATACTAGCTCTGTGATATTGATTATTTCACTTCTGGGATTCTTTTCTGCTATTTGTAACATGGAGATAGTAAAACCTGCCATAGAGGGTTATTATGAAGTTTTGAGTAGTGTATATACAGTGTGTGGCATATAATATCTATTATGCTAAACAAATAATAGATTTGATTAGATTGAATCAAATTGAATAGATTGAATACATTGTTTTTATTGTTACATTCAGTAATTCTACATAGAGTTAAAAATCTCTTTCTAGTCTCAGAGTTACGACCCCCCCTTTTCCCTCTCTGATCCACTTGTTCTATTCACCTTGGACCAGTGGGGGCCCCCTTTTTCCCTCTTCCCCAAGGGATATATCAGAACTCAAATTCCAAGTCTCCCTTGAACTTAATTTACCTTTGAATTAGGCACTTGAGTGAGATGCTGTAAAAGAAGTTTCCAGTTTTGCTGGTGAAGGTAGTAGGGGCAGGAGTGGTGATGATTTTGCAGTGCTTGTAGGGTTGTGTTTCAGAGACCTGAGTAGGACTGGCAGTGGTGGTACCAGTGATTGCAGTAAAGTCAAGCTCCTGGTGTTTGTGGAGTTTGATGGAGAAACTGGAAGGCTTTGTTCTTTAGCCTTGAGAATCCTTCACCTAATATCCTATTAATTCCCCCATCTGTGTTATCTATTCAGAGTGCATTTAGTGAATTTTATTTTTGTTTGTTCATTTTGTTTCATTTTTAATAAGAACTCTGACTTTAGTTCAGATAAGTCCATTTCTATCCTCTTCAATCTTTAGCATCTTCATTATCAGTTTCCTTTCCATTCTCAGTCCTCTGTATCATACAGGGGACTTACAGATTTCTTTTTGCATAGACCTAATTATATGCTGTTTTTACTTAGTTGTCACAAAAGCATGTAAATACAGTGTATTAAAAATTAAGCTTTTACATTGTCTTGCTCAAAGCCTGCTTTTTCCAGTCTTTCCTACTTTGGTGAAAAGCCCCAGGTGTCACCATTTGCTCATGCCTAATATGTAGACTTTTTTGCAGGTCCTTCACTCTCCTTTACACATACGCACTATCAATTCTGTTGCCTCAAATCTGTCCTTTTCATTCTCATCCCTCTACTTTTTATTGGGTTCAACTCTTACCATCCCTATACCTACCCTCTACTATTATTATAACTTCCCTACTGGCCTCCTTGTCCTTCTTTAGGTCCACTTCAACCAGAGGACATTTCTACCCTAAAAGCTGATCATGTTGCTCCTCATCTTGCAAATTTTAATTGTTCTTCAATATCTGCAGGATAAACCCCAACATATTGGTCCTTCTTGCTAGAGCCCACCTCTCTTTTGTCTGCTAAGAAAAGCCCTGAGACACCTAGTTTCTGTAAACATACCTTAACCTAGGCAGACTAGGGTCCCTTCCTCCTAATCTGTACTAGATGTGTTTTTCACCTCACTACAGGCAAGGATTTCTTTTCATCTTTGTAGCCTTATTTACCTAACAGATATTTGGTTCTCATACATATTGGTTGAGTGAAAGAATGAATTAATGAATAGTAAGTGAAAGTTTTCTTCTTATAGGGCCAACACTTCTCTGACTCTTTTCTGTTCCTGCAGCTTATGTGGTGGCTGTTCTTGTTTCTGGCCCACATTTACTTTCATTTTTCTCTGTAACTACACATTGATGCATTATGTTTACAGGACCCTTTTTATTCTCTTCCACTGTCAACTTTGTATGTTTTTTAGGTACCTGCCACATAAGCATAGATCATAGGTCCCTTCTAAGGTTCCTTCTAAGGGACCAGTGCCTGGTCACAGCCTCAACCATTTAACTCTGTATTTTATTCTGCTCACATTGACCGCTCTGGCTATAGGGGTCGTACTGGTCAGTCTGATTCCAGAGCTATGCTGGCCATGCACTGACTTTCACATAGCTTGAATCTTACTAGTTTTATTAATCACGGTTTTCTCTGAGTTTGACCACAAGTATTAGCTTTGCCCATCTACAGATGGGAAAGACCACATATATACCACCCTCATTTTGGACGATAAAGTTTTAGCTTTCTGACATAAAGTTATAACAAATAGTATTTCCACAGTAAATGTTAACACTATTTAAAGAGTTTCTTCTCTTCCTCTAGCTCACAAGTCTCCTGCAGTAAATGATATGAGAAATAAATCCCAGCTAAGAAAGAACTTTCCATTAAAAAATATGTTTTAGAACTTTAAAATCTTTATTTCCCTTCCATTATACTTACAGTGAATTTACAGCAAAAAGGAACAGGTGAAAATTGACTGAACTCATAGAAGACCTGGCAAACAATTAAAAAGCAAGTAGGCAAATA
The DNA here is from genome assembly GCF_011764305.1 of Mustela putorius furo. NCBI lineage: Eukaryota > Metazoa > Chordata > Mammalia > Carnivora > Mustelidae > Mustela > Mustela putorius. Next base: position 61,972,005 of record NW_025422005.1, on the reverse strand, counting down.
AACGATGACAACAGGTTAAAAAGAGAAAATAAAGCTCTTTGTGACCTATTCCTTTTATTTCTCCAACCTGTTGTGGGTGTGATTTTTAAATTTTTAATTCAGCCTGCTGAGGTGATAGGTTCCTAGGACTGTAATCCTTCAGAATAGTATCTAATTTAGTCACAGCCAAGACTAATGTGACTTTTGTGGCTCTTAAAATTTACAAAGACCCACTGTGAAAAACTAACTAAAGAGTAGTTGAAATGACTTAGTTCAAGAACGGTTTGGTGTTTTCTGCCTTGATTCATTCTTAGAAAGAGGAAAGGAAATGGCATTTGTCGAATGCATATGGCAGGCACCATAATATAAATTCTTTAAATGTCTCAGGTACCTTATGAAGAAGACATTGTTATCCTAACTTTATAGATGAGGAAAGTCAATTTCATATAGCTTCATAAATTTTCCAGAATTGCACAGCTAGTAAATGGAAGACCAAGGAGGAATCCCTGTTCTGTCTGACTTCAGAGCCCATTTGGTGGTATCTTTTAACAGTTATAATTATGGACTGAGGATACAGTTGAGTTATTCTGGATATTTCTGACTCTCTCAGCAACTTGTGTCAGATAACTTATTCCTTTTCCCACCACCATGCAGAGATTCATCCTTCAAAAGATTCTCAAAAAAAAAGAGAGGGTCTTTCAGTGCTGGAGACCCGCATAATTTACATTGGACAAAGACATAAATACTTTGGCCATTCTCCTTTTCCCTTTCTAATACAAGGCAAGCTATGAGAAACTAATCAGTAACTGTTACTGGCCAGCTGTCTCTGCTTTGCATAAGATACTGTGTAGCTTATGCTGGTATGTGAACCACTAAGTGTCAAACGTACAGATGTTAAATGATGTAAGAGTTCATAGGGGAGATCAGGAATGGTTCCGTGGAGGAGGTTGGAATAAGTATTTGTGAAACAGGTACTTAACGAATGGTAGGTTTTGATAGGTTGAGATAAAGAGGTAAACCTAGATATTTCAAGATAGAAAAAGTGTGAGCAATACTTATAAATGAATACTTATAAGTAAATGAATATGCCTGGTGAGTCGGGTCCACTCCATCAAGTGACTTAATGGTCAGAAGCTGTTCATTGGTACCATCAAAATTGAGGTTCATTGGTACCAAGGAAAATTGAGCGTGCACTATATGTCATATACTATGGAAAACTCTTTTATTACATGCCTCAACCAATTTAATTTTCATAATAATCCTATATGGTGGACACTGAAATTGTCTCCATTTTACCAAGGAGGAAACTTATAAACAGAGATATTAAATAATTGTCAAATGTCTAGGAAGTAGTAAATCTGAGAAATCTGGCTCCAAAGTCTGCTTTTAAGCCCTAACCTAGGCACAGGCATGGACATATCACCTTGAGAGTAAATGAGGATAAAAAAGATGGTTGGGAAAATCCTCCTGTGACTGGCAAAATTCACCTGAATTTTCAGACATTTTCTCAATTAAAACAACAACAACAACAACAACAAAAAACCACTCCTAATTTCTAGTTTCCTGATCTTCTCATATCTGTCCTTATAGCTTCCTTTATCTGATTCCTTTTTGTTTCATTTTTCTTGACCTCTTTTTCTTCTCCTTTCCTTCTCTTCCTTCCCCCCATCTCTGAATTATTTGAGCCTATATCATCTCTTCCCATCTGTAGGACTGTGGCTTAGGAACTCTACTATTCCCACAGGAATCGCCGGGGCAGGAGAGGAAAAGGTTAGCATCTTACAGAAGTTGGGGACAGCAGGAAGCCGAGCTCAATCAAGGGTCAGTGAGCTTGACTCCCCTCTCCTTCCACCCACTGCTGCCTTGCTTTGTCCTGTCAGCCGAGAAGGGCCCACATGCTAGAAAGATGAGAGTCCTTAACGAAGGAAATCGGCACAGAGCCTGTGCCAGGAAAGGTTTTGCCTCCCCTGCAGCTGTTTTTGTCACCTCGCCAAGCACAGCAGTGGATGGATTTATTTGTACAGGAGGTAAAGCCAAGAGAATCTGGGCATAATATTCCAGGAGCTCTATCTTAGTTTTCTGGAACTGGAAACCCAGACCTGTCTAGAGTTTTTTTCTTTACCGGGTATTTGAATGGGTGTCTTTGCTTCTAAAAATGGAAGAAAAGAAACAAACAAAAAAGAATTTTTTTCATGGAAATGGAACCACTATTTTCAATCTGGGGGCTCTGAGTTGGTTGGAGTTGTCCAGGTGGTTTTTATTATGTCTCTTTCTGATTGCTAGTTGCCTCCTACAGAAAGAAGGGCAGAGAAGTTTCAATATTAAAGACATTGGTTGAGTGCCCATCATGTGTCTTCATTTTACATAATACTGAGAAGTGTAGGGGGAGATATGAGACTAAAACCAAACGAACAATGCTAAAATGATATATAAAAATAAGTAAGGACTACAACAATGCCAAAAACAATGATAGACTTAAGCTTACTACATTAAAAAAAATCTGAGGAGCTCCTTTTTCAGGAATTATATTCAAAACTATTTATGCTACAAAACAGCCTCAATACTACTCTACTTATTTGTTTTGGTGTTAAATTTGGTGACAAGTAACTACTGACTTGCAAAATAAATTTCATCTTCAGAGAAAGAAAATTCATTATTACTGTCATTCTACAAGAGAATATATTATAGGTTGTATATACTAAAAATGGCAGCAGTGTTGAACAGGGATTAAATCCCAACATGACTAACAAAAATAAATTTCATCTGTGAGATTAAGTTTTTGAATGCTTGTTCAAAAATACAGTTGCATTATTTTATGGTTATGCTATGAACACAATGCCACTGACATTAAATAGATTAAAATTTTGTGAGACCCATCACACATATGAGACTTTTAAAGAAAGATTGAAGTCAGAATAAAAACAATTGTCAGTATGCTGTGTATACAGCACAGTGGGTTATTATCCAGCCTCTAAAAAGAACTGCCATTTGTGATATGGTTGAATCTGAAGGGCATTATATGCTAAATGAAATAAACCCAACAAAGACAAATATTGCATGGTGTTACTTATATGCAGAATCTCAAAAAAAAAAAAAAAAAGTTAAACTCTTAGAAATGGGATAAAATGGGGGTTTCCAGTGCCTGAAGGGTGGGGAAAACAGGGAGAGGTTGGTAAAAGGGCACAAACTTGCAGTCGTAAGATGAATAAGTCCTGAGGAGCTGATGATGGTTACTATAGATAGTGACTGTATTTAATAATACTGTTTTGTATAATCAAAATCTGCTAAGAGAGAGTACATCTAGAAAGTCTGTACCAAGGGCACCAGGGTGGTGCATTTAGTTAAATGTCCCACTCTTGGTTTCTGCTCAGGTTGTGATCTCAGCATCATGAAATCAAGCCCTGTGTCAGCTGGCATTGAGTACAGAGTCTGCTGAAGTTTCTCTCTCCCTCTTCCTCTGCACCTCCCCACCCTGTGCTCTCACTCTCTCTCTCAAATAAATAAATCAATCTTAAAAAAAAAATTGTACCAAGAAAAAAAGGTAACTATGTGAAGTGGTGTATGTGTTAATTAACTTGATTATGAAAATTGTTTCCTAATGTATACATATATCAAATCATCATGCTGTACACTTCAGTTGTATTACAACTTTATTTGTAAATTAAGCTTCCATAAAACTGGAAAAAGTTTGTGAAAGAATCTATTATACAGCCAAAAACAATCCCCAACTGTTAAAATGGCCGTTGAGTTCAAGGAAGGAAGATTCATATAAACTAGAATTCCTGCAAAAGACTATGGTGATGTGCTTTGGTGAGTGCTGTGAAGTGTGTAAACCTGGTGATTCACAGACCTATACCCCTGGGGATAAAAATATATGTTTATAAAAAAAAAGACTATAGTGAGGTAAGACTTCAAATGAATAAAATTTCAGAAACTGGAACATAAAAAATTAGAATGTAAGGTTTAAAAGCACAGGAGCAGCTTAATTAAACATTATCTTTAAATTAAGCAATTTATTGAAATAACCATTAGGTTACTGGGCGATATTATAGAAGTCCTCTAACCAACATTACAAAAATGACCTATTTAATCTGCATTTGACCTATAAAAAAATGCTAGCTCTTCATAGGAGTCTTATGAAATAATGTTGGAAACTTTGCCTAAGACATTTTTTTTTTTTTTTAATTTTTTATTTTTTATAAACATATATTTTTATCCCCAGGGGTACAGGTCTGTGAATCACCAGGTTTACACACTTCACAGCACTCGGCCTAAGACATTTAGATGCATTTTCTTGAGACTGTTCACATGTCTGATAAACCCATAGACTGTAGATCCTTTATACTGCTATATTCCCAGGATCCCATAGAATGTGGAAAGTCAGCCAGACTTCCAAAATAGCTTGCAGTCTGTGATTACACACAGTTATTTGTGCAAAAAGTACTCCCAAGTACTAAATGAAGATTAACAAATATATAGGGAAAATTATGATCTGAAAACAAGCAGTGTATTTATTTTTCTAATTATGATCTGAAGATTTAAAAGAACATCTGAATGAACTAAATGGTTGTAGTTTTATTGGCTCTTTACCTTGTAATTAAATGTTCCAAATTTGGCCTTTTCTTCAAACAATCATGCAGAGAGCCTATTCAATATGTTTCATTGATTTAAGAAAAAGGAATGTAACTTTAAACTTTTCACTAATTTTCAATTATAACATTAAAGGCATAGATGAAAATCCACTATGAGGAAATAGATTCATTCTGAATCAACTCAAATTTCATAGACATTTAATACAATAATAGGTTATGTTTATTGAGCATTAGTTAAGTGCAAAACACTGTGCAAAGTGGCCTATTCAATCTTTATAACAAATCTATGCAGTGGGAACTTTTATAATTCTCATTTTGTAGATGTGATAAAAAAGAAGGCACAGAGAGGTTAGGAAACTAGCCCTTTATCACCAAGTATTAAGAGCCATAAATAGGACATAAACCTCCTTATTTCAACTTCAACTCAAAGACCCACTTAAAATTTTTTTATTTATGATAGTAATAAATGTGGATAATTTAGAAGTAAAGTAATTCTATAAATTTTGTAATTAGATTGAACATTTAATTTGTCATGTACTTTACAAAATGAAAGAGGTTTGTTAACTGGATACAACACTGGGGAAAAGGAATAAAACAGGACATTTCTGAGAAAAATGGTTATCTGATTTATGATGAAAAAGAACATTCTTTTTTTTTTTAAGATTTTATTTATTTATTTGACAGAGAGAGAGATCACGAGTAGGCAGAGAGGCAGGCAGAGAGATGCAGAGAGCCTGATGCAGTGTTCTATCCCAGAACTCTGAGATCATGACCTGAGCCAAACGCAGAGGCTTAACCCACTGAGCCACCCAGGCGCCCCTGAAAAAGAGCATTCCTTGTTTTTAATATCTCTTGCTCCCCAGTTCCTGCCCCTTAGAACCAATTTTACTTTTTTGCTACTTTTTTGGTTTTCATTTTGTATTTTATATTTGTGAGTTCCTTCTTCAGGAATTGTTTTGAAAACTATTTATCCAAATAGCTTGCTATCCTGTATATTTTTGATTTTTCAATTTTAGATATCATATTGATTTTGTTATTTATTATATAGATTCATTTTTTAAAAGATTTTATGTATTTGAGAGAGAGAGAGAGAGAGAGAGCACGAACAGGGGGAGGGGAAAAGGGAAAGGGAGAAGCAGGCTCCCTGCTCAGCCCCAGATGTGGGGCTAGATTCCAGGACCCTGGGATCATGACCTTAGCCAAAGGTAGATACTTAACTGATGGAACCACCTAGGCACCCCTATCGATTTAGGCATTTATACTGATTTAATTTATTAATATATTGATTTTACATATTAGCTATTGATTTTTACTCTGGAATATAAGGCTTTGGCTTTCTTATACTTTGTGATTAAAATTTTTCTTATTTTCATTCTCCTAATTTTTTTGGTTAAATAATTTTATATTTAATTGTTGGGACTATATAGATCTGATCACAGCTCATCCGCATGTAATAATTTGTTGCATTTAATGAAGCAACTCACTGTTTTTCCTGGAGTCAGCTGTCATGCTTGTTTATTTTTGCCTAGTTTTCTTTGTACGTGTTGCTCATTCAGCCCAAGCTTTCTTTCTAAGCACTGAAGTTTCTCTTGTTACTGTTAAACCTCATAGGTAATAGATAAGTTCCACTTTTTCCTTTTTCCTGAATTCTCCATCTTCCTGATCCAATACAGCTGACCGCTTTCTAAATCAACTCTATCGCAGTTTTCTTGAGAGCTGTCTTCATCTTTATCTTGGGGATACCATCTTTTGTTTTAGTCTTCCTTTATCTTGGATTGCATATGTTTCTCACCGTGTCCCCCAAACCAGAGCTTTTCTGAGTCAATCTCCACCTACAGTAATGTCTTACTTTGTTTTGGTGGGAGGGGGTGTATTCTGGGACAGGACATCTAAACTTTCAATGCTCCCATTACAGACTCAAAAATCAGTCCTTGTGCTCACCCTATCTTGTCCTTTAGTCTTCCAAGTCACCTGATACCTCTAATTCCTGAATCTTTCCAGAGTTTAATAGAACAAATGTGCTTGTTTTTCATAGGCATCTCACTTTCCAGGTAGTTGGGCTTTAACTTTCTCTGACTTACCGGATCAGTTGCTATTTGTTTCATCTTTTTTTCCTTCTTTCAAATTATGGACATTGGGGAGGGTATGTGATTTGGTGAGTGCTGTGAAGTGTGTAAACCTGGTGATTCACAGACCTGTACCCCTGGGGATAAAAATATATGTTTATAAAAAATAAAAAATTAAAAAAAAAAAAATAAAAATAAAAAAAAAATAAAAAACTAAAAAAAAAAAAAAAAAAAAAAAAAAAAAACTTTGTTTCCTTCCCTGTCCTTTTTGTCTTGAGCAATTTATACTTTGTTGTTTTTATTATTTTAATAAATTTTGTATTTAAACTTGTTAATGAAATGGGTTAAAAGTCCATTAGCTGCCAAGAGAGAACAAGGAATAAATTTCTAAAAATATACAATTTCCCTTAGAGAAGTTTCAGAATCAAAAGACTAATTTATTTGAAAAACTATAAAGTAGTTGAAAAGTCCAATCATAAACTATTATTCTACTTACATGAATTTAATACATGCTCTCCACAATTATGCTTGGTTTTTTCATCAAAGTTTCATAAGACATTAAACAAAGCTAGTTATCATCTCATGTTACTTCCCTGTTAACTATTTTTATACCATATGCATGTTAGGCAAGTATCAAAAAAAAAATCACAAAAGAAAAAAAAACAATCCAAAAGAAGTTAAATCCATGGGTTTTTTATTTTGCTGTTGTGCTAATATACATAAAGTAATGGATATCAAGCGATCCATTTTTACTGCATTTTTACTTGTACATTTGTTCTTAGGTTGTGTAAAACATTTAAATACAAATAAAATGAGTGTTGCAAAAGTAATGAAAGCAAACAGCAGGGAACTTTACAAATAATGGAATATGAACCGTTTCTGCCCTTATTCAGAGAAAATTGGGTCACAGTGAAAGGAACACTTCTGCAGTTGTAGTTAAAGGTGTGCACATTGAGAATGCGTATTCCACAGATACATGAGGTTCAACCTGTAATATCCACGGGGCACCTATTTCTCCTGCAGCCTTGTAAGTGCCTCAGACTTAAAGTATCCACAATAACTATACCTGTGTCTGGAACCAGTTATTCCTTTTATTCCCCACCAGGACAAACCAGTATGTAGGCAGTTTTCTCTGCTTAGACATGAAAGCAGTTTTAACACAAAACGTACTTTGTCAAGTCACAATGTACCAAAAGTACTACGCCAAACATTTATAACTAGTGTAAAAGTTCCACATCCCCATACTGGCCACCCCAAGATGAAAACAGGTAACTCCCTAAATCTTAACTGGCTCTACTCCCCTAACATTAAACATGAAAACCACATGGGAAGAATAGGAATTCAAATCGAAGTAAAATAAACCTGTCATAAATCATAAACAAAAAACTATTTGTGGGACAGCATAAATGACAAATGGTCTGTGTAAATTTGGGGATGAGGAAGACAAAAGTTGGAAGGCTAGCTAATTTTCCCCTCTTTCTTCCGCATTAATTCAACTTTGTCTCCTTGGGTATCCAATGTCCACAATGTCAACTTGTCTCTGAGTAATTGCATGATTAGTGTGCTGTATTTTTTTTTTTTTAAGATTTTATCTCTTTGAGCAGGAGAGAGAGACAGAGGGAGCTCACAAGTGGGGGCAGGGTCAGAAGGAGAGGGACAAGCAGATTCACTGCTGAGCAGGAAGCCTGATACAGGGCTGGGAGCCCAGGACCCCAAGATCATGACCTGAGCCAAACTTAGATGCCTGACCGACTGAGACACGCAGGCACCACAAAAGAACTGTCTTGGTATGACTTTACACTTACTGTATCAAGTTCAACAATGGCTTTATCAAAAGCCATTTTTTGCAAGCCATCTGTCTTTGCAAGAGAGCAGGCTTTCTATAGGGAGCGCAGAATCTTATCATAACAACACAGATAGGTTAAGGGCCAGACCCAACCTGATAGGATGTGTTGGTTGCACTTCCTTTTTGCTGATTTCAAAAGCTTCTTGGTATGTCTGTTATGACTGATTCATAATCTCCTTCTAATTATCATCCGCAGAAACCCCGGCTAGTAAAAGTAGTCATCTCCCTTCATTTTCAAATAGAAGACTTTTCTCACCTGTGAACCGTTGGGAATCAAAAACTTTCCCAAAACAGAATGTACATCATTGCAGACATCTTTTAGCTCAGCCTCAGTTTTCTCTCTGTATTCTCAGATCATCTGCTGTTTTCCTCAGCACCTTCCATCTTTTGCTCAATACTTGAGATGACCCTCCAATATGACCTTTGGGCTCCCACAACACTTTCATAAACAATTGAGAGAAGATTCCTCTCCTCATTGAATAATTCAGCTTTTCGTTCAGTTACAGGCTTCATGCCGGCTGCCATGTAATCATATCACTTGGTCTGTTCAGCTAGTTTGGCCCTCTGCCCGGCTCATTTCTATCCGTGACTGGATGTGTGGTTCTGTAGTGGGTGGGTGGTTGGTGGACGGATGGGGCTTCAGCATTCTCTGAGCAATGGCAATGAGACTGAGACTCTCAGGAATTTATACCTTTGGGGAAAAAGGGACTTTTTTTAGAGCAGTTTTAGGTTCACCACAAAATTAAGCAGAGGGGCGCCTGGGTGGCTCAGTGGGTTAAGCCTCTGCCTTCGGCTCAGGTCATGATCTCAGGGTCCTGGGATCGAGCCCCGCATCGGGCTCTCTGCTCAGCGGGGAGCCTGCTTCTCTCTCTCTCTCTCTGCCTGCCTCTCTGCCTACTTGTGATCTCTCTCTCTGTGTCAAATAAATAAATAAAATCTTTAAAAAAAATAAACAGGAAGTATAGAGTTTCCATGTGCTCTCTTCACCCACATATTCACAGCTTCCCCAATTGGTAAATCTACATTGAACATCATTATCACCCAGAGTCCATAGTTTACCCTAGAGTTCACTCTTGAGTTGTCATTTTCAGGTCTTAACAAATGTACAGTGACATATATCTACCACTGTAGTATCATACAAAATAGTTTCACTGTCCTAAAAATCCCCAGTACTCTGCCTATTCTACCCTCTACCCCATAACCTCTGGCAAACGCTGATCTTTGTAATCTCCATATTTTTGCCTTTTCCAGAATGTCATATAATTTGAATCATACAGTACGTATCAGGGTTGGCTCTTCCACTTAGAATATACATTTAGGATTCTTCCATGTTTTTTCATGGCTCAGCTCATTTCTTTTCAGTGTTGAATAATATTCCATTATATGGATGGATATACCAGTTCATTTATCCATTCACCTACTAAAGGACATTTTGGTTCTTTTCTAACTGTGGGAATTTTGAATAAAAAATCTATAAATAGCTATGGGCAGGTTTTTGTGGGTACAAAGTTTTCCGCTCATTTGGGTAAATATTGCTGTAATATATGGTAAGAAAGTATGTTTAATTTTATAAGAAACTACCAAATTGTTTTCCAAAGTGGCCGTTCCATTTTGCATTTCCACCAGCAATTAATGACAATTCCTGTTGCTCCACATCCGCACCAGCATTTGATTTTTTTAAAGATTTTATCTCTTTGAGCAGGAGAGAGAGAGAGAGGGAGCTCACAAGGGGGGGCAGGGTTGGAAGGAGAGGAACAAGCAGATTCACTGCTGTTTTGGGTTTTGGCCATTCTAATAGGTTTGTAGTGATATCTCATTGTTGATTTAATTTGCATTTCCCTGATGACATATGATGTAAAGTATCTTTTCATATGCTTATTTGGCATCTAATTTTGTTCTTTGGTATGGTCTCTATTAAGATCCCCCCCCCCTTTTTTAAGATTTTATTTATTTATTTGACACAGAGAGAGAGATCACAAGTAGGCAGAGTTGGGGGAGGAAGCAGGCTCCCTGCTGAGCAGAGATCCTAATGCGGGGCTTTATCCAAGGACCCTAAGATCATGACCTGAGCCGAAGGCAGAGGCTTAACCCACTGAGCCACCCAGGCGCCCCAAGATCCCATTTTTAAATGGGTCTTTTTTTTTCCTTCTTGTTGAGTTTTAAGAATTTTTTTGTATTTGCATATCAGTTTATTATCAGACATATTGTTAACAAATATTTTCTACCATTTTGTGCCTTGTCTTTTCATTTTCCTAAAAGTGTCTCTCACAAAGCAGAAGTTTTTAATTTTAATGAATTCTAGTTCATCAATTCATCCTTTCATGGATTTGGCCTTTGAGGTTGTATCTAAAAAGTCATCAGCAAACCCAAAGTCATCTAGATTTTCTCCTAGGTTTTTAGAGAAAGTCATCTAGATTTTCTCCTAGGTTTCTAGGTTTCTCCTAGGTCTTCTAGGAGTTTTATACTTTTGCATTTTGCATGTAAACCTATCATTCATTTTGAGTTAATTTTGTGAAGACTGCAGGGTCTGTGCGTAGATTCATTTTTTTGTATGTGGTTGTCCAGTTGTTCCAGCACCATGTATTAAAAAGGGAATTTTTGCTGCATTTTGTTTTGTGCGTTTGCTCCTTTGTCAAAGATCAGTTGACTATATTTGTGAGGGTCTATTTATGGGTTCTCTGTTGTTTTCTACTCGTTTGTTTGCCTCTTTTTTACCAATCATACTGTACAGGTTACTATAACTTTATAGTGTGTCTTGAACTTGGACAGTGTAAGTCCTCTGAATTTGTTCTCCTTCAATATTGTGTTGGCTCTTTGGTATCATAAATCAGATATTCACAAAATAATTTGATGGTACTTTTATTGTAATTGCATTTAATCTGTTTACAAGTTTAGGAAGAATTGACATTGTGACAGTATTGTCTTCCTATCCGTGAATATGGAATAGCTATCCAATTTTTAATTCTTTGATTTATTTCATCACAGCTTTGTAGTCTTCCTTATATATATTTTATATATATTTTGTTAGATTTATACCTGAGTATTTCATATTGGGGGCTGCTAATGATACTGTGTTTTTTAATTTTAAATTCCAATTGCTCATGGCAAGTATATAGGAGAGTAAATGACTTTTATATGTTAACTTTGTATCTTGCCACCTTAAAAGTTCCAGGAGTTTTTTGTTGATTCTGTGGGATTTTCCACACTAACAATCATGTCATCTGTGAAAAAAGACAGTTTTATTTCTTTCTTCTTAATCTGCCTTTTCCTTTCTTTTCTTCTCTAATCACATTAGCTAGGACTTCCCTTACTTCCAGTACTGTTGAAAAGCAGTGGTGAGACGGACATCTTTACCTTTTTCTTACTCCCAGTGGGAAAGCTTCTAATTTTTCACCATCAGGCATGATGTTAACAGCAGGTTTTTTTGTAGATGTTCTTTATCAAGTTGAAGAAGTTCCTCTCTATTCCGAGTTTGCTGAGAGGTTTTGTTTTGTTTTGATTTGCATCTTACAAGCATGTGAGATATGAGCATGTGATTTTTTCCTCTTTAACCTATTAAGGTAATGTATTACATGAATTTCTGAATGTTGAACCAATCTTACATGCCTAGAATATATCCCACTTAGTTATGCTCTATAGTTCTTTTTATACATTATTGGAGGATTTTTGCATCTATCTGCATGGGAGATATTGGTCTGTACTTTTTTCTATTATTTTTCATTTAAGTTCAGTTAATTAACATATAGTGTATTATTAGTTTCAGAGGCAGGGTTCAGTGATTCATCAGTCTCATATAATACCCAGTGCTTATTACATCACGTGCTCTCCTTACTGCCCATCACTCAGTTACCCCATCACCCAACCCTCTCCTCTCCTCAGCCTTGTTTGTTTCCTATGATTAAGAGTCTCTTATGGTTTTTCTCCCTCTCTAATTTCATCTTGTTTTATTTTTCCCTCCTTTCCCCTATGATCCTCTGTTTTGTTTCTTAAATTTCACATATGAGTGAGAGCATATGATAATTGTCTTTCTCTGATTGACTTATATCACTTAGCATAATACCCTCTAGTTCCATACATGTCATCGCAAATGGCAAGATTTCATTTTTTTGATGGCTGAGTAGTATTCATCATATATATATATATACGTATATATATATATATATATATATATATATATATATCCCCTCCACATCTCCACATCTTCTTTATCCATTCATCTGTCATTGGACATCTGGGCTCTTTCCATAGACTATTGTAGACATTGCTCCTATAAACATTGGGGTGCAGGTGCCCCATCGGATCACTACATTTGTATCTTTGGGGTAAATACCTAGTAGTGCAATTTCTGGGTCATAGGTAGCTCTATTTTCAACCTTTTGAGGAACCTCCATACTGTTTTCCAGAGTGACTGCACAAGTCTACATTCCCACCAATAGCCTAAGAGGGTTCTCCTTCACATCCTTGCCAACATCTGTCATTTCCTAAGTTGTTCATTTTAGCCATTCTGACCAGTGTGAGGTGGTATATCATTGTGGTTTTGATTTGTATTTCCCTAGTGCCAAGTGACATTGAGCATTTTTTTCACATCTGCTGGATATCTGCATGTCTTCTTTGGAGAAATGTCTGTTTATGTCTTCTGCCCATTTCTTGATTAGATTATTTGTTCTTTGTTAGGGTGATAGTTCTTTGTAGATTTTGGATACAAGCCCTTTATCTGATAAGACATTTGCAAGTATCTTCTCCCATTCTGTAGATTGGTTTTTTTGTTTTTGTTTTTGGCTTTGTTGGTTGACTGTTTCCTTTGCTGTGCAAAAGCTTTTTATCTTGAGGAAGTCCCAGTAGTTAATTTATGCCTTTGTTTCCCTTGCTTTTGGAGATGTGTCTAGCAAGAAGTTCCTACCACTGAGGTCTTAGAGGCTGCTGCCTGTGTTTTCCTCTAGGGCTTTTTTTTTTTTTTTCCTTTTAAAAGATTTTATTTATTTATTTGATAGAGAGAGAGACAGCGAGAGAGGAAACACAAGCAGGGGGCGCAGCAGGTAGAGGGAAAAGCAGGCTCCGTGGGGAGCCTGAGGCAAGACCTGATCCCAAGACCTTGGGATTATGACCTGAGCTGAAGGCAGACACTTAATAACTGAGCCACCCAGGTGCCTTCCTCTAGGATTCTGATGGATTCCTGTCTCACATTTAGGTCTTTCATCTATTTTGAGTTTATCTTTGTGTATAGTGTAAGGAAGTGTTCCAGTTTCATTCTTCCGCATGTGGCTATCCAATTTTCCCAACACCATTTGTTGAAGAGACTATCTTTTTTCCATTAGATATTCTTTACTGCTTTGTCGAAGATTAGTTGATCATAGCATTGAGGGTCCATTTCTGAGCTATCTATTCTTTTCCATTGATCTGTGTGTCTGTTTTTGTGCCAGTACCATGCTGTTTTGATGATCACAGCTTTGTAGTAGAGCTTGAAGTTCGGGATTGTGATGTCACCAGCTTTGGTTTTCTTTTTCAACATTCTTTTGGCTGTTAAGGGTCTTTTCTGATTCCATACAAATTTTAGGTTTATTTGTTTCAGCTCTGTGAAAAAAGTTGATAGGATTTTGATAGGGATTGTATTGAATGAATAGATTGCTCTAGGTAGCATAGACACTTGAATAATATTTGTTCTTCAATCCATGAGCATGGAACATTTTTCCATTTCTTCCTCAATTTCTTCCATGAGTGTTCTATAGTTTTCTGAAACAGATCCTTTGCCTTTTTTGTTAGGTTTACTCCTAGGTACCTTATAGGTTTTGGTGCAATTGTAAATGGAGTCAACTCCTTAATTTCTCTTACTTCTGTTTCATTTTTAGTGTAAAGAAATGCAACTGATTTCTGTGCACTTATTTTATATCCTGTCACTTTATTGAATTCCTGTATGAGTTCTATTCCCTCTATCCCTATGCTGTGAACAGTTTTAATCTAGAAAGAATGTTGTACTTTGTCAAATGCTTTTCCTGCATCTATTGAGAGGATCATATGGTTCTTGTCTTTCTTTTATTAATGTAGTATATCACATTGATTGATTTGTGGACATTGAACCACCTTTGCAACCCAGGAATAAATCCCACTTGGTTATGGTGAATAATCCTTTTAATGTACAGTTAGATCCTATCAGCAGTGTCTTGGTGAGAATTTTGGTATCCATGTTCATCAGGGATATTAATAATTAAAAGAATTAAAAGTAATTCTCCTTTCGGTTGGGGTCTTTGTCTGGTTTTGGGATCAGGGTAATGCTGGCCTCACAGAAACAGTTTGGAAGTTGTCCTTCCACTTCTGTTTTTCTGTTTGTTTGTTTATTTGGTTTTAGTTTTTGATCAGAAGAATAGGTATTCTTTAGTGTTTCAATGTTTGGTAGAACCCCCTGGAAATCCATCTGGCCCTGGACTCTAGTTTTTGGCAGATTTTTGATTATTGCTTCAATCTCCTTACTGGTTATGGGTCTGTTCAGGTCTTTAGCTTCTTCCTGTTTCAGTTTTGGTAGCTTATATTTCTCTAGGAATTCTTCCATTTCTTCCAGATTGCTTGGTTTGATGGTATATAGTTGCTCATAATATGTTCTTAAAATTGTTTGTATTGCTTCAGTGTTGGTTGTGATCTCTCCTCTTTCATTCATGATTTTATTTATTTGGGTTCTTTCTCTTTTCCTTTTGATAAACCTGTCCAGGGGGTTATCAATATTATTAATTCTGGGAGTCTGGGTGGCTCAGTGGGTTAAAGCCTCTGCCTTCGGCTCAGGTCATGATTTCAGGTCCTGGGATCGAGCCCTGCATCAGGCCCTCTACTCAGCAGGGAGCCTGCTTCCCCCTCTCTCTCTGCCTGCCTCTGCATCTACTTGTGATCTCTGTCAAATGAATAAAAAAATAAAAATCTTTAAAAAATATTAATAATTCTATTGGTCTGTATTATTAATTTTCTTATAATATTTGTGTCTGGTTTTGGTATAAGGGTAATGCTAGTCTAGGGCTCTTTGAGTTTGTTTTAGTTGAAAAGTTTTATTTTCTTCCTATGCCTGGCAGTATTCCACTTCAACTTCTCTAGAAAGGAGATGCATAATGGCATTAACCTGGGCTTTGAAGTAGCAAAAAAGAAGAAGGCAGTAGTTGGTAGTAGCCAAGAACACAGGCTGAGCATTCAAATGAGACACAGATACTAGTCGTGGCACTACAACTGACCAGCTAGCTGACCATGAGTAAATTACTAAAATGCTCAAAGCCTCAGTCTTCTCATCTGTGAAATGAAGATAGTAATATTACCTGTCTCATAAAGTTGTCAAGAGGGTTATTGAGATAGAAAGGGTAAAATACATAGAATGAGTGCCCAGCCCTCAGTAAGCATTTGATAAACTTTAGATATTACTTTATTTTAACATCTTAATTTAATTTTATTTTTTTCAGTGTTCTAAGATTCACTGTTTATGTACCACATAGTAGATACTACTTTTTAAAAATGACAAATGGGGGGTGCCTGGCTGACTCAGTCAATTGAGCAACCACCTCTTGATTTTGGCTCAGGTCATGATCTCAGGATGGTGAGATCAGCTCCTGTGTCAGGCTCAATGCCAGAGCCTACTTATGAGTCTCTCTTTTTCCCTGCTCCTCTTCCCAGCTCACTTGCTCGCTATCTCTGTATCTCTCATATAAACAAAAAAATCTTCCTTAAAAACAAATTGAGTAGAAGAGAAGTGAGTTGGGGGAAATTGGAGGGGGAGAACAAACAAAATGGGAGGGGGAAATTGGAGAGACTGTGGACTCTGAGAAATTAACTGAGGGTTTTGGAGGGGAGGGAGGTGGGGAGTTGGGTGAGCCTGTTGATGGGTATTAAGGAGGGCATATATTGCATGGAGCACTGGGTGTGATGCATAAACAATGAATTTTGGAACACTGAAAAAATAAAATTAAGAGTAAAAAAATAATTAAAAACTAAAAATAAAAAAGGCGAAGGACAATGGTGAATTTTTTAGATGGATAAAGAACATAGAGATAATGACCAGAATATCAAGGGTTTTTATAAGGCAAACGTGCCATGAAAGATTTAATTAAGCAAAAGGAATATGTGATTTAATTAAGCAAAAGGAATTAGTAACTGATAGGATTTTACAAGGCTATAGAAAATAAGTTAGAAATTAATTTTCACTTGTCTTCTGAGTAGATGGACTGAGCCTTTAGATTTCAGTCTTCAGGAAGCCTACCTTGATTTTCTGTCTTACACCACAACAATTAGATATTTCTCTTATGTCCTCCTGTAATAATCTATACTTCCCATATTATATTGAAACTTGTCAAAAATACCCTGTTAGGCTCTTGAAGCTCAAGATTGGAATTCATGAATGTCTTATTTACAGTGCCAGTGTCTAGAACAAAATATATAATACAGTGCCAGTGTCTCGAACTCAGTAAATCCTGATGAACTAATGAGTGAGTACATGAGAATATAGTGTAGAAGTAGAAGGCAGAAGGCTTTGAGCAGATAGGACATATACGATACATAAACGGTATGGTACATATATGGTATAAGGTATACCACATTTGGACAATATAGATAGCGCTGGAGCTTACTCTGCAAATAGTCTCAAAGTTCATAGTGTTTGGGGTTGGGCTAGCATGGTGGGGGATGGCGGCAGAAGTGGATATCTTGTTTACACACCAGTAAAATTTTGAAAATAACCTCTAAATTTGGGGAGATAGGACGATGGTCTTCTCTTTGGCAAACCTATTTTTAATTAAATGGAATTTTCTTTGTCATGGCTTTACTTTGTTATAGTAGTTCAACTTCTAAAACAAGGAGTGAATATCTGGGACAATTTTTCAAAAAATATATGATGGCTAGTTCCATATGAATTGGTGATTTCCAACCTTTCTATTACCAAGGCAAATGTATAGCTAGTGTGGGAGAGTTATAGTTTGGAAAAATTTCTTAGAACCACCACATTCCATTATTCTCTTGCCTATTCATAGTCTTATTTTATATTTGAGTGAGTTAAACTACCTGATTGTTTTAGACAGTCCTGAGTGAAATATGTGCTAAGCTCTAGACTGTTCTGACATGTGTACATAATTTTTTCCATCCTGCACCTCTCTGCCTTCTAGGTCTTTTTTTCCCCTCTCTATTTATTCCTATAATGTTTCCATCTCTTTTTAATGTGCTGCATCCTGTTTTCTCTTCCACCTAAATTTAACTCACATTAGTTCTTACAAAGAAAAAAATCTTATTACCCATTTAAAATATCCATTGTTTCTTTTTTCTCTGTGTTAATGCCTAATCCAATTTCGTTACATTTAGCTAAGGTGCTAGGATGTTGCTTACTTAGTCTATGTCATTCTTTTTTGACTATAAATTCCAAGTGGGTAGTTTTTTTTTAGTTTATTTTTAAATGGCCCAACTATTTTTTCTTTTTTAAATTTATCATTGATCAACTTTTCTAATGTGGTATATGATTATGACCACTCCAGATCCATTCTGCATTTTTTTCTCTAAATAGATTTTGAAGTTATAACCACAGCTTATAATTCAGTATTGAGAAAATTAGGAAGTTTTGCATGTGTGTGTGTGAAGGCCCAATGTCCATACATAAGGCAACTATACGCAATATATCAGTTGCTCATTTAAAACTTTGGAATTGCCTACGTTACCTACATGTTCTGTATCTCTGTATAAGATCACATTGAGCCTATGTGTAATATTTACCATTGATACTGCCAAAGTCCTGAATTGAATTCTTTCCAGAAATGTTAAGGTTTGAGTTTATTGTTTCAAGTTAATGAGTATGCCTTTAACTCAAGGCTAAGACAAGGGTTGAAACCAGATTATGTGGCCTTAAACCACACAACAATTTCCCTTGTGAAATTTTTTGCTGTTAGAGTTTAGTTTGTATAAAATAATCAAAACACCCTGTAGGAATTATGAGCTTCTAAAGTGTTTTATCCCCACAGAGCAGTTTAGATCATGTGTGGCAGTCTGGAACTTAGAAAGTGGTTGACTTAATTTATTGTAAGCATTAGAAATCAAAATTAACATTAAAAATCAACTCCTTGTGACTTTTTCTCCCTGAGTGAAGCTTACATAAAACAACCGAGTATACATATACTATACAGCTTTTGGTGAACTTTCAATTCGGTTATATAATGGTGTAAAATGGTTATAGAAGATTTGGAATCTTTCTTGAATCACTTCTGCTTAGCTCCAAAAGTCATTAAAATGTCGAGACCTCTAGACTTTTATTGATAAACATTCAGATTATAATTTTATTTTAGAGGACAATTCTTAATTTCCATGTTTGTGTACTTGTTGGTTTCCAAGATCTCCTTAGTCTTCCTTTTTTCAGAGTTGGTCAGGACTAAACATAGATTTTTAAAGTTTTTTTTTGTTTTGTTTTATGTTGAGAAATGGTTGTGCTTTTATTTCAATATAAACTTAATATATAAGAAACTTCTGTATTATGTGAGCATTTACATATGCTTTGTATATACATAGAGTAATGTCTTTAAAACTTAAGTTTGCATAGGACAGTGGAAGCTGCAAAGGCCTGTTTCCTAATAACTTCAGTTTGCTCTAAAAAGCGTTGCTTCAAAAGCAAAACAAAACAAGTAAAAAACTGACGTTGCTTCCTAGGCTTTTAAAATACAGCAAATTGTCTATAGTTAAAGAATAATATTGTTAGATAATAAGTCATATAACATCAGTGGCATGTAATTTTCTGCAAATGAAGTTTGTGTATCCATATAAATGTTTTCATATTATTTTTTATACATTACCTTTTTCTCCTCAGAAAAGTAAAGAAAAAGGACCAACTTTTCTAAAATAAATATCAAAAAATAGGTGGAGGGGGGGAAGGATTGGTAACTTAAAAGTCAATGAAATCTAACATGGATGAACATGCCTTTACTTAATACTGATCACTTTGGAGAAACAACTGGATATTTTAAGGTGACAACTCTGTAATTATTTTTGGAATGCTATGTTTGCTTTATGAAATCCACAACCACTTCTGTTTTCCTCTTAGCACAGCAATTTGGTGAACTGTAATTTACTGCAATTTGTGTGGACAAGGATTGTAGATTATATTTTGCTATTAATATTCCCAAATACAAATTTGTATCAACAAATCCAGAGGTGGCATATGACCAAATTAAATGACTTATGCTTAAGAAAACAATAGTTAATTACAGTTTTAAAAGGTAGTATATTTTCCAGCCATTCAAAAACACAAAACAGCCTTCCAGCAGTAATCTGGAGTTTGTACCAAATGAAGGCCTCTTGCTGAAATGTCTGTGGGACCTCTTGGAAGCTTGGTGCTTGTTAGGATGTGCAAGCAGAACAATTTACTATTCAGGGGTCTGGTTAGAATAGTACAAAACCAAACTAGTCATGAATAGCCTAGTCCTTTGCATGTCCCAATAATTCACTCTGCTAATAGATTGTTAATAGATTGGAGGTAGATGTTTATTATGGGAGATACATAACACTTTAAATTGTGCACCTGCGTACTATATGGAGTTATGTGGGAAGACAAGACACCTGCTTTTGAGGTTTTTTCAAAAGACACACAAAGATCCTCTCAGTTCTCAAATTAACTCCTGTATAGTTACCTGCATCACCTGACATTATCATAAAAATTCACCCTGTGAGTTAAGACATTATATCCAGAAATAAAACTCCCTTAAAGAGTTTTTGATTCACATATTAATAATTTAATATTTCCCCTAGTACTTTATAATTTACAAAGTTCTTTGGTTCATTGTCATTTATCTATTAGCAATGAGGGACTGAGGCTCAGAGAAATTATACAAATTGCTCAGGGTCATATGGCTAATGGCAGATGGAGGCCTCTGACTCCAAATCTAATGCTTTTATTTTATTATTACACTATATCAAGGATAGAACAGACTATTGGCTCACTAGTTAATACACAGGACAGTTTGGCAGGTTAGTGGGTCAGCATTGGGAGAGGGCTGGAAAGGTGTTTTAGGTCAAAGTGAAGAGAGATGCAGTCAAGCACACTGGGCACCCAGGATTGGGTGGGGGAGGGATTGAGGAGAGAGATGGAGCTAATCAAAAGGAAACAAGGTAGCAAAGACAGAGGGAGAAATCCTATGACCAACCTTACTCTTTCAGATTGCTCACAGCTAGGAAAACAGTAACTCTCCCCTTGCCACAGATCCTAAGGGGCTTCGTGGTATTTTCTAAATCCCCTTCTTCTATGTTGAGAAATACAGGTTTGTTGAGAAAGAGAATTTAGACTTCTACTATTTCTAGAAATTCTTTATGGGGCTTATTTAGGCAAGAAAAGATAATATGGTACTCTACCAGTATTCTGTGAGTGGCCTCAGTGATGTATAGGGGAATCTCTGCCAACCAGGTATTTCTTAAAGTTACAATTTTTTCATCATCATCATTAATAAGCACTCCTTTAGGGCTGGAGGATCTGAAGTGAGATTGCCAGGGTTAGACTCTGTTTTACCAGCTATGTGACTCTGGGCAATTTCCTCATCTGTTAAATGGTCATAATAATAACAGCTACCTCATATGTTGTAAGGATTACATAAATACATGTAAAGATTTTAGAACAGAGTAAGCTTTCAATAAATTTGGCTATTACTACAATTCAGAGAAAGTTATAATCAGGGCATGCCACAAAAAAAAAAACATGGATAAAATTGAAAAGACTACCCCCAAATTTTGAAGTTTTAATTTATAGTAATTATTAATATTTTTCTTAATAGCTTCATTTGTTTTATAGTTAATACCACTTTGATGAGACCTTTTTCCTAGATTGGGACACGTGATATAATTTAGTAATTTTTATTCCAAAAAGATGTTTCCTAATAAAGTATTAGTTGCTTCTTTCATCTTCTTTCTCCTCCTCCTTTCTTGAGGAAGTAAGAGTCAAGTCTTTTACCTTAAAATATACTGAATCCCAAGAGGAATATTTATGTAATAAGCAACTGGAAAGATCAGGAGATATAAGAAGACCACAAGATATAAAAAATGAAACACGGGAAGCCTGGGCTGAAATTAAGAGGACAGAGTTGGGAAAGGGCCTTTGGCTTAAACAGAAGGTTCTGGGAAACTCAGACGGGGGAGAAAAATTTCCATATTCTTTTGTTTGTTCAAGTAGTTGGTTTATTTCTCATCAATATTATAGGAAGATGATAGAAGCTACTTTGGATCAGCTAAAGGAAAATAATGCAGTTGCTTTGGGTAATTTTTATTCTGTTTCCCTTCTTAGTTGTCTCTGTTTCTTGAACACTCCATGCTCTCTTACTTTCTGAAAGGTGGAACTTTGCACACACTATACCCCTTATAGAAAATTCCCCAGCAAACTCATCCTTTGTCAGGTTCACTCCTCTTCATCTCCAATCTATTTAATGTCACATCCTTGAGATATTTCCCTTATCCCTTGATCAGGTTCCATTCTCCATTAGATGCTCAGAAGTGCTCAGAGCCCCTTCAGAACTTGCCCTCTGTCACACTCCATTGTTCTTCTCTAATGTTCGTCTTCTCTAGTCGTAAAGCCCGTGACCACATAACCCTTATCTCTGGGATTCTGGAAAATGTATTCTGTCTTGATCTGGAGGGTGGTTTGCCTACGTAAAAATTTTAAAAAGGAGAACCTGGGTAGCACAGTAGGTTAAGCATCTTACTCTTGGTTTTGGCTTAGGTCGTGATCTCAGGGTTGTGGGATTGAACCCTGCGTGGTGGTGTCCGCACTGTGCACAGAGTTTGTATAAGACTTTCTCTCCCTCTTCCTCTGCCCCCCCAATATAAATAAATAAATCTTTTAAAAATATTTTTAAAATCTCACTAAAATCAGTGCAGATTCTATGCAGATTATGTATGCTCAATGGATAAGAACAAAAAAAAAAATCAGGCACTTAGCTGGAATATAATCTGCACAACACCAAACCTTGAGGTTAAATGGAACATTTTGAATTATTAGAAAAGTTCTTCCTATATTTAGTTGAAACATGTACTCTTATAGTCTTCATCTGTTGGCCATATATCTATTCTCTGAGCCAACTTTAAATAATTCTTTTTTTTTTTAAACAGGATGCTTTTAAAAATATTTGATGAGAGCTTTCATGTTCCAGGCAAATCTCAACCATTCCTCTCATGACAGTTTTAATTTTTTAATCATCTTTGCTTTTCCTGAGCAGATGTTCTCTAGTTTATTAATGCCTTCCAAAATATGGTACCTAGAACTGAACACAGATTCCTAGTATTATCTGACTAATGCAGAGTACAACTTGCCATCACTTCCCTTGAAATTATATTTTGCTACTACAAAAGAGACTAAAAATTTTCATTTTTGTTTTCTTTTTTCTTTCCATTTTCTTTTTTCATATTAAGGTTCCTTTTCAACTCTATTTAAAATTGCCATTAAACTAAATCCCCTCCATCCATATTTGCATGAGTTATTTTTTATTTTACCTTATTAAAAAATTTTTTTTCAGTGTTCCAAGACTCATTGTTTATGCACCACACCCAGTGCTCCATGCAATATGTATCCTCCTTAATACCCACCACCAGGCTCACTTAACCCCCACCCTTCCGCCCTCCAAGTCCACAGTCTTTCATGGTTCGTCTCTCCCTCTGATTTCCCCCAATTCACTTTTCCTTTCCTTCTCCTAATGTCCTCCATGTTATTCCTTATGCTCCACAAGTAAGTGAAACTTTATGATAATTGACTCTCTCTGTTTGACTTATTTCATTCAGCATAATCTCCTCCAGTCCTGTCCATGTTGATACAAAAGTTGGGTATTCAGCCTTTCTGATGGCTGCGTAATATTCCATTGTATATTTGGACCATATCCTCTTTATCCATTAGTCTGTTGAAGGGCATTTTGGTTCTTTCCATAGTTTGGTGATTGTGGTCATGGCTGCTATGAACTTTGGGGTATACAGATGGCTCTTCTTTTCACTACATCAGTATCTTTGGGGTAAATACCTAGGAGTGCAATTGCAGGGTCATAGGGTAACTCTATTTTGTATAAGTCATTTTTTAAATAAATTCAGGCTTGGGTGCCTGGGTATCTCAGTTGGTTAAGCTTCTGCCTTGGAGTGTGGTCATGATCTCAGGGTCTTGGGATTGAGCCCCACATCGGGCTCCCATGTCAGCAGGGAGCCTGCTTCTCCCTCTGCCTGCCACTCCCCTGCTTGTGTTCTCTCCCTCTCCCTATCAAATAGATTAATAAAGTGTTTAAAAATAAATAAATTAAATTAAATTAATTCAGATGTTTAAATCCTGTTGGCTTTAGGCAATAATGGGTTCCAACTTATTCCACCCAAAATTACATTCTCTATTTCATAGGTTTACTATGAAGATTAAATATAATAATGTCTGTAAAATGTGTTTTATAAAATCCATAAGATATATAAATTTAGAGAAAATAATTATTGAGGTAATTTTGAAACCCAAGACTTTCATCATTTCATGTTACTTATCAAGTATGTTAAATGTAGAAAGCACAGGTACAGAGTCCTATAGCATAACTTCCTTTTAAGTTGATATCCATCAACACTTATTTTCTTACTTGTTTAATCATTATTAAATAGGAAAATAGCTGAATGCCATATGAAATTCAAGATACATTAAAGAGCGTATGGAAATAAGACACAAGTTGAATAGCTTATATTTTTTTTGCATCATCTCTTAACATATAATTAACTCCTTAAGCAATAATCCTATACAGTCTTACTTACAGCTTTATAATACATTTTCATTTTTGGTAGATCTTGGCTATTGCTGGCCCTATGAATTTCCATAAACTATTGACTATGTTATTCTAGTCCTGCATTTGTGCATTCATGCATGTGTGTGTGCACACACACCCGTGCACACACACACACAGTCTGTTTAAGATTTTGACTAGGATTGTTTTGAGTCTATAGGTCAATTGAAAGAGAACTGACATCTTTAAAATAATGATTTTTCCAATCCATGACCACAGCATGTCTTTCCATTTATTTAGAGTGGTTTTTTACTGTTTTTCAGTGAAGTTGTACTGTGCTAAGTGGTATTTTTAAAAAATACAATTTTCTAACTGTTGTTGGTATAAAACCTAATTGACTTTTGTTTATAGGTTTTTAATCTAAACCATGTAAATGCTAATGAATTCCAACAATTAAAATTTTTTTTTCATTTATCTTATAAGGTCATGCCAATCCCTTTAACATATACATTTCTGTGTCCTTCTAATCTAATCTCCTCTAATCTATTCTAATCTAATTTATTCTAATCTCTGTATCCCTCCCCCTCAAGCTACTCTCCTGTCTCTTGTTTTTGATAATTTATTTAATGTTTTAAAATATTGTTTTAACACAGATATATTCCTTTAAAAGAATATTTTCATTTAAATGTCTTTTAATTGTATAAGATATATTATAACTAATATTCTGGGATTTATAACCAATATTGTGTTACTTCACTCTTATTGGTGCAGAAAGAAAACATGGGAGAATACCTTCTTGATCTTGGTGTAGGAAATGCTTTTTAGCAAGACTACATAAAATTAGTATCTCTTTTTCATCAAAGAAACTTTTAATATAGTAAAAAATAACATAGTACAGAAAGTAGAGACGAACAGATATTTGTATGCCAGTATTCATAGCAGCAGTATTTACAATAGCTAAAAAATGGAAAACAACCCAAATGCCATCAACAGATGAATGGATAAACAAAATGTGGTCTATACATACAACAACATACTACTGTGCACTGTAGATATATGTATATATATGTAAATGCATATAGTACATAAAATGAAATAGTGATACTTAGCAAAGTATATGTTATAAGAAGTTTGAAAGGTGGGGTGCCTGGGTGACTCAGTGGGTTAAAGCCTCTGCCTTCATCTCAGGTCATGATCCCAGGATCCTGGGATTGACCCCCACATCTGGCTCTCTGCTCAGCAGGGAGACTGCTTCCTCCTCTCTCTCTCTGCCTGCTTCTCTGCTTACTTGTGATCTCTTGTCTGCCAAATAAATAAATAATAATCTTTAAAAAAAAAAAAAGTTTGAAAGGTTCATCAGTATTTTAAGACCACTATAATTCATTTACTTTGATTACCACAGCATAATACACTGCTTGAAAATACCAAAAATATAGTTACCTATTCTCTTTAAGGGAACATTTGAAATTTTCTAAGCTTTTTCTGTTTTAATGTAGCTATAGACTTTACTATAAATATTTCTGCAGTGAAAGCCTGAGATTCTCTTGGGTAAATATTTAAGAATAGAACTGTTGAAATGTTGAGTTTGTGAACCACTGAAGTTGTTACATTCCAACAATGGGTAAGAGATACTCCACATCCTCTCCAACACCTAGGTTATTGGACTTCTTAGTATTTGTTGAACAACAAATTTACAAATTATAGTGGTCCTAAAATACTGATGAACCTTTCAAACTTCTTATAACACATACTTTGCTCATTCAGTATCACTACTTCATCTTATGTAATATATGTATTTAATTAGCTGGCATCTCACACATCTTGGCATCAATACTTTTGTTACTGTTCAAGTCAAATATTTTCTTATACTTCTAATTCTTTCTTCTAATAATGCATTATTTAGAAGTATGTATCTTCATTTCCAAACAGTTTGTTCTACCTCTTAAAAATTTTATATTTAGTTACAAAGAATACAGCCTATATAATTTCATTCTTTTGAAATAACTTGAAATGTGTCTTTTATCCCATTAAATGGTTAATTTTTGTAAATGTTTGAAAACAATGTCTATTTTATACTTATTTTGTACAGTATCCAATATTTGCTTTTTAGGTCACTTTTACTAATTATTTTGTTGAAATCTCTATCTTTACTAATTTCTTATCTGCTTATTCTTTCAGTAATTGAAAATATTGTTTTACAGTCTCTCACTATGATTAGGAAGTTGTTTCTTTTGTTTTGTCATGTTTTCCTCCTTATTTATTTTGAGGCCATGTTCAGTATATAAAAATTGAGAATTGTTACATAGCTTTCTTTATACTCTGGGAAGTCTTTTAACTTAAAGCCCACTTAACTGATAGTAATGTAGCAGTGCCATCTTTCCATTCATGAATGTTGCCATGGCAAACTTTGAGCCACACTTTTACTTCCAATTTTTCTGTGCCTCCATATTTTAGAGAGATCTTTTATAAACAGCATGTGCTTCTCTTGTTTCTTTTATTCTCTTTTTTTGCTGTCTTTTGAATTAAATTTTTAAAAAATTCAGTTTGTATTTCCTCTGGCTAGCTTAGAAGCTATACACAATGTGTCTAGTCTTTTAGTGGTTACCATGGAAGTTATTACATGAATCCTTCCTTATCAGTGTTTAAAGTTAATACGTTTGTTATTCTCCTAGAGAGCTGAAGGACCTCAGGACACTTTAACTTCAATATCTCAATCTCAATTTATTTATTGCTGTTGTAATTTATTAGTGTTGTGAATTTTCAATTTTTAAAATGTCCACATGCTATTATAATTATTGTTTTATGTAGCCAAAGTTACTTAATACTTACTACTTTATTTTTCATTCTTTCCTGTATATCACATCTTTCATCTTTTTTTTTTTTTTCCTTTTTGAGTAGGCTCCATGCCCAGCACGGAGTTTGAACTAACAACACCCTATCAAGAGTCATATGCTCTGCCGAGTGAGCCAGCCAGGTGTCCCACATCTTTTATTTTCTGCCTGAAAATTGTCTCTTAGAATATTTGTCTTTTCTGTTTGGAAGCTTTAAAGAAATCACAAGTTTCATATGTGTGTGTATTTACTTATTTATTTTTACTTTATACTGCATTACTTTTGGAGAGTGCATTTTTTTTAATGTTTACTTTTCCTTCATTGGCAACTTTGGATGCATTTTTAGATTTTGGTCCCCAAAGGGCATTTTTCACAAATCTTGAAGCTGCATCTCTATCCAGCTTGCCAGTCTTTGTCTTGTCTATTATTTCTTTGACTCTGTTCATGTATATTCTGATTCTTTCCAATTCCTGCTTTATTGGTATTAACTCCCTGAATTGCCAGATAAACCCAAAACATTGAACTTAAGGTGTAAGCAGAAACTAAACCCACTTTTGCCTGTTTAAGGAGATCCAACTTCTGCAACAACTCATTACTAGAAACAGACAATTGTCTTCAGCATCTCACCCATAGCACCAGTAGAATTCTCAAATGTTGATAAATACTCATGAATTTTTTAAATGATTTATTTATTTGAGAGAGAGCTTGAGCAGAAGGGGGGCAGAGGGAGAAGGAGAGAGAATCTTTGAGCAAACTCCCTGCTGAGTGTAGAGCCTGACATGGGGCTTGATTCCAGGACCCTGAGACAATGACCTGAGTTGAAACCAAGAGTCAGCCACTTAACCAACTGAGCCCTAGGCACCCCAATACTCAAGAATGTCTACTGGATAGCCTTCATTAATTTCTTTACCTGCCATTATGACCAACTTACTGGTCTTCTACTCCTGTCTCATGGAGAGTACATTTTTTTAATCTTAGGATTTTATGTTATGGAAAATTCTCAGTTATTGCTTTTTAAAAATATTTTCTGCTATCAAATATTTGTATTTTATTCATACTAAAATGCTAAAAATTAGGGTCCATAAATACACTACCTTGCTTAAGAACTAGGTACATACTCATGGACTAGACTTTGCTTTTCCCTTCTCTTGTACCTCTCTCACTCCCTGAGCTAACAGCATCCTGGACCATCTACTCCTTGTTTTTTTAAAAAATTGTTTTATTACATTTTTTTTTGGTTTTATATAACTTTTCAACTTTGTAAGTAACATCATGCTAAGTCTTTTTGACTTGCTAGTCCTAAAATCCAAAATTTGGTTTCTAAAATGAATTTATGTTGTTGAGGATATAGTTCATTTATTTTCACTGTTATATACTATTCCATTATAGGAATATGTATCATTCCATTCTGTTGAGGGATTATTCTGTGTGGGGGGGTTTCTGTTGCAATCAATGCTGCTATGAATATTTTTATGCACATTTGCTAGTACATAGATGCCAGGGGTTCTCTAGAGAATTCACTTAAAAGTGAAATTACCCATGTTGAACTTGAGAAAATTCCAAGTTGTTTTCCAAAATGATTAAACCAATACACTCTAGCTAGTAATATGGAAAAGTTCCTGTGTTTCCTATCTTCATCTACATGATATTCTCAGACATTTTTTTGGTTTGTTTTTCGCTTTTGTTTTGTTTTGCCAATCTAGTAGGTATAAAATGACATCGTATTGTTGTCTTAATTTAGTTTCCAAGATTACTAATGAGACTATGCTTTTTACCACATACTTATTTGCCAGTTATAGTTCCTCTGTATGAGATGCATGTTTATGTATCCTGCCCACTTATCTATTAGGTTTTGTCTTTTTATTGTTAAAAGATTCTATTTAAAATATATTATAATTCTTAATCCTTTGTTGATCATAACTGTTAAAGATATCTTCTTCCTTGTATTGCTGCTGGTATTTTTTTATTTTGGGTGGGGGGAGAAGTGGAACTGGATAATTTATTTTCCTCACCAGTTATAGCATGAAGGAAACTTCCTAATATGTCTTATAGTTAATTCTCAACTTTTCATTAGAGAAGGGCTGCTTTACCCTCTCACCCACCATCATTTTGAAGGTCAGTTTTGTTTCCTTTCTTCTCCAAATGAAATTTTCTATAGAGCTCTTTCTTCTGATATCCCTTCCTCAAGTCTGTGAATAACATAAATTGGAGTCAGGGACAGGAAACAGTGTAGATGGAGCCACTACCCCTGAGCAGAACCAAAGGGTTGCCCACTGTTTTCAAGATTGCCCTGAACTTCTTTATCTTGGCTTTAACAACAACATTGGCTTTAATATTTGAAACTAATATTTTACAACTTTTTGAGATTTATGATCAGTTTCACTTCATCCATAGTTTTACATCATCATATGGATACTAAAGTATATAAATTCTTTTGGTTTACAGGTGTTTCTCTTCTGCTGGATCAGGAATGTCTTGGCAGAGGGACATCTCCTACCATACCACCAATGGCATTTTATCTTGGATCTTTAGCTCTTTCTGATTTCAGTTATTCATTGAAGCCTCATCCCTGGGAGGGTCAAGTCAGACATATCCGGGGTTACCTATTGCATAGTGTGTGTTTGGCATGAGAAGGTTTACCTCTTGGGGGTATTATCTAGGAGAGCACTGATAAGACATCTGGCTTCACTCTTCACTCCTTCAAGGACTGAGGCTCCCTATCAGTATATACCTTGTAGCAGGTAAGCAATCAGGAGTAGCATGGGTCAGGGAGCAGGAAGGTCACATGTGGCTCTCCAGACAGAGGAAGAACTAGATCTCACTACTAAGGAACATGCAAGCAAAGAGAGACTCTGGCTTTCTTTGAAATTCAACTTTTTTTTTTTAGCCTGGATGGATATATAATTACATAAAGAAAACAATCCATACGTAAAGTACCCAGTTTGATACATTTTGACTTGTGTATTCCTCTGAAACATTACCACAACAGAGACAATTAATTATGCCAAAACATTACCACAACTGAGACAATTAATTACCCCCAAATGTTTCCTCCTGTAACTTTATAATTCCCCTTCCTATCCCTTCACTCACCTTCTACTTTCAGGCAACCACTTCTATTTTCTGCCATTATAGATTAGTTTGTATTTTCTAGAGTTTTATATAAATGAAACAAAAAGTACATACTCTGTTTTATTAGAATTCTAGGTTTCTTTCACTCAACGTAATTATTTTGAGATTAAACCATATTATATGGATTAATAATTTTATTACTGAGTATATTCTACAGCAATATACCAATTTATTTATTTATTTGCATATTGATGTATTTGTACTATTTCCATATTTTACACTTACAAATAAAGCTGCTATTAAAATTCATGTACAGGTCTTTGTGTAAACAAATGCCTCGTTTTTCTTGGGCAGATATCAATAATGGAATGACTGAATCACGTGGTAGATATGTTTAACTTCATAAGACTGACAAACTGCCAAAATGATTCTACCATTTTACATTCCCACTGGTAGTGTATGAGAGTTCTAGTTGTCCCATATTCTTGCCAACACTTAGTATGATCGGAGTTTCCATTCTATTTTATCTGTTGTAACAATCTGTGATAGAATCTGGTTTTAATTTGTAATAACAAAGAATAACTGCTACTAATAATAATTAATGCTGAGCACTTTTTCATACCTTTTTTGCAATCCATATATCTTCTTTGGTGAAGTGTCTATCCAAATCTTTGCCCACTGAGGAGTGCCTAGTCGCTCACTCGCTTAAGTGTCTGCCTTCAGCTCAGGTCATGATCTCAGGGTCCTGGAATTGAGCCCCGCATCAGGCTCTCTGCTCAGCGGGGAGCCTGCTTCTCCTTCTTCTCCTCTCTCCACCCCCCACTTATGCTCTCTTTTTTGCTCAATCTCTCTCAAATAATTAAATAAAATCTTTTAAAAAATCTTTACCAATTTAAAAAATTGAGGTGTTGTTTCCTTATTTTATTATATTTATTGATTGATTGATTGATGTATGGTTGACACACAATGTTACATTCATTTCAGGTGTACAATACAGTGATTCAACAACTCTATACATGATGCTCACCACAATTGTAGCTACCCTCTGTCGCCATATAATTCTGTTACAATACCATTGATTATATTCCCTACGCTATATCTTTCATCCCTGTGACTTATTCATTCACTCCGTACCTGGAAGCCTGTACCTCCCATTCCCCTTCACCCATTTTTCCTGCCCCTTACCCCCTTCCACTCAGGAAACAGCCAGCGTGTTTTCTGTATTTATGAGCCTGCTTTTGCTTTTTTTGTCCTTTTTTTTTTTTTTTCAGTTTCCACATATAAGTGAAATCATATAGAATTTGGCTTTCTCTGTTTAACTTACTTCATTTAACACAATACACTCTTGGTCCATTCAGGATGTCACAAATGGCAAGATCTCATTCTTTCTCACAACTGATAATGTTCCATTATAAACACACACACACACACATTATCCATTCATCTATTGATGAACACTTAGGTTGCTTCCATATCTCGGCTATTGTAAATATGCACAACACTATGTGTTGTTTTTTTATATTGAATTTTGAGAGTTATTTGTATGTTGTGGATACAAATCTTTTATCAGATGGATGATTTGAAAACATTTTCTCCCAGTCTATGGCTTGTCTTTATTCTCTTCCATAAAGTAGAAGTTTTTAACTTCAATGAAGTCCAATTTATTATTTCTTCTTTTGTGCCTCAGGATTTTGGTGTTGTATCTTTAACATGAATTTTAATGTCAAATTTACCAATATTTCTTTTATGGCTAAGACTTTTTGTGTTTGGTTTAAGATATAATTTCAAGTCTGATGTCATAAATATGTCATCTTGTGTTTTTGTTGTAAGTTTTAAAGCTTTTAACTTAATTTTTTTTATTTGCATGGAATTGATTTTTGTGTATGCTATGGGGTAAGGAACCCACTTCAATTTTTCCTGTATGAATACTCATTTGACCAAGAATAATTTATTAAACAACTCATCCTGTCCCCCCTGTATCAGTCAGGTAAACTCAGTTATGCTATTATAACAATTCAAAAATTCCTGTGACATAATGTAGTTATAGTCTATTTCTCAGTTTATGGTATATGTGTGAGACAAATCAACATGGACTCTGCTCTTCATAGCCACTCAGGTGCCCATGCTCATGGAGGCTCCATTTTGACATAAGTGCTAGAATTAATTTGAAAGTGGAAGAGAAAGACAAATTAGTAACTGGTTTTTGAAGCTTTTTCAAGGAAATGACATACTTATACTCACATTTTTTTTGGACATTATAAGTCACAAGTTCACACCTACAATCAAAGAGGGGGGAAACTGCAGTTCTTTCATGTACCTAGAAGGAAAATAAAGGGACATATTTAGTGAACGATATTAATAATTACATTAATGATGTATTTACAAGAAGACCTATGTAATATATCTATTTTCTTGTGTGTGTGGATTTGCTTCTGTGTTTCTTATTGATCAATTTTTCTAATGTTTTTCTAACTTGAATTATACTACAATTCTTTTTTAAAAAATACTGCAATTCTTAATTATTGTCACATTGCATATGTTTTGACATCTAATAAGACAAATCTCTCCAGATCTGGATAAAAGTATGAAATAGAGCCAGATATAAAAATTAACAGTCAAAAGGGTTGAAAATCTGTGGGATACAGGACGAATTAGGAGTCCTGAGTTTCTCGTAGTGAGGTAGCTAAACAGGGATCAAGGGCATAATGAGACATAATTTGATGGCCTCAAGGCACATAGAGTAGGAGATGCTCTTAAGTGATTTTTATTCATGAGTTTAATTTCCTTAAGAATAGAATCTGTGCCTGATTTAGCATTTTACCACTGATTGCTTACCCTCTCCCAATCAACAAAGGACCTGGCACTTTGTAGATGCTCAATAAATAAATATTTATTGAGTAAATATTTGAATGAATATTTCATATTATATGAACCCATAGTAACAAATAGCACCTTGTTTATGGCCGCTATCTCAGAGAAAATGGGAATGTAAATTGGTGCAACTATTATGAAATTATGAAATTTTTTTCCTCAAAAAATTAAAAATAGGACTACTATATGACCTAATAATTCCACTACTGGCTATTTACCCAAGGAAAATGAAAATATTAATTTGAAAAGATATGTACATCCCTATGTTTAGTGCAGCACTATTTACAAAAGTGAAGATACAAAAGAAAATTAAATATCCATTATTAGATAAATGGGTGAGGAAGATGTGGGGCCGGGGGTTTGTGTGTGTATAATGGAATATTACTCAGCTATAAAAAAGAATGAAATCTTGTCATTTATGACAACATGGGTGAACCTAGAGGGTATTACACTAAGTGAAATAAGTCAGACAGAGAAAGACAAATACCATAATATTTCACTTATATGTGGAATATAAAAAACAAAACAAAACAAATGAACAGAAACAGAATCATAAATAAAAAGAATAAACTCTTAGTTGCCAGAGGGGAGGAGGTTGGGGAGATGAGTGAAGTGGGTGATAGAGATTAAGAGGTACAAACTTCCAGTTATAGAATGGAAAAAAAAAATCTGCAAAGTAACATGAAACTTAGCACTTGTCCTTTGACCCACACTCAACCAGTGCTG
Source organism: Mustela putorius furo (assembly GCF_011764305.1). NCBI lineage: Eukaryota > Metazoa > Chordata > Mammalia > Carnivora > Mustelidae > Mustela > Mustela putorius. Next base: position 61,938,318 of record NW_025422005.1, on the reverse strand, counting down.
TACCCATTTAGATAGCCAAATAATCATTGGGGAACCTGCTAGACAATGCTGCAACATGATGTTGGAAGAATATGTGGTCTCCTTTCTCTTTATTTTAAGCTATGGAAAAATTCCTTAATAATAAATAAATACTGGTATATAATGGAAAACATGTTAGACGATGTAATAAGAAAGGAATATTTTCTCTTGTGCAACAGTGTTATGCTCAACTGATATGAAGGTTTTACATTTTTTAGGCAGAGATGGGTTTTTATTTTCTCCTTAATTTCTGGAAGATTGGAGTTCTGGGAAAGGTTTTGTGACAGATCTGAGACTTCACCTGACTCTTAAGGGACAGAATGAAATAAAGACTGTGACATTAGAATAAAATAAAATAATGTTGGTCACTGTCAGCTAAAATGTGGGTTTTAGTGTTATCTTCTCTTAATTGAGTTGTCTCTTAAGACAGCAGGTCAGATTTTAATAAATAAAATAAATAAAAAGAGAACAGGACTATGAGAGTCAAAGAAAAAAAGAGAATTCAACAAAATGAAATCAAGATCACATCTGCCCAAAGGGGTTCAGGAGATAACATTCATTCTTTCAAGGCCATATTCTCATTCTGGCAGAGTGTCTCAGGATTGGAGCTGCTACAAGGGACAGTTCGATCAGTTACCAGGCACCATGCACTCCATCACTCTCCATCAATTACACTGATGTATAGTTTTAACAGAGATGCTTGGACTTGATCTGAATTAAGAAATGGAATCTGTGTGAACAAAGGCAAGATTCAGACATCCCTTAGGAGTTTAAGCTTAGTGGAGAGAACTTGCTGGTGATATTGTGGGAAAAGCACTAAATTTGGTGTGTGAAGAACTGTATGCAAAAGCAGACTGTCAGTTAGCAGCAGTGGTGATACGGGGCAAATCATCTAAGTTTTCAAGGTCAAATATTCCTTATGTGCAAAATGGAGAAGTAATACCTTTATCATAGAGTTGCAATACAAAATGCCACAGACTAGGTGGCTTATAAACAGCGGAAATTTACTTCTCATAGTTCTGAAGGCTGGAAATCCCAGACCAGAGTGTGAGCATGGTCAAGTGAGACCCCTCTTCCGGGCACAGACTTCTCATGGTATTCTGAGTTGATAGAAGGGGCTAGGGAACTCTTTGGTCCTCTTTTATTATGAAAGCTGTAATTCCCACTAGTAAAGGTTAAACCTCCCAAAGGACCTACCTCCTAATACCATCACTTTGAGGATTAGGTTTCCAACTATGAATGTGGGGGGAAAAAACATTCAAACCATAATAAAAAGTATATGAAAGTACTTTGTAGATGATTAATGTAAAGGGAAATCTGTCTTATTTTCTGGATCTTGCCCTCTGCTGGCCAGGAGGTTTCCTGTAACCTAATGAATGTGCTTTTTCTTTAACCCAGCTTTCAGAGTACAGTGATTGAAGCTTAGACTGACCTGTCATTTGCAAGCATAGGGCAGGTCCTGTTGTTCTCTAGCTGTACTCTGTACCTCCTTTTATTTTAACTATCACTAAGAAGTTCTAAGCATTCTTCTTGAAGAAGCTGGAACAGAGTCCTGCCTGTACCTGTGGCTGTTTCATTTTATTTTATTTTACATTTTTAAGATCAGGCCCAACACATCTGGACTATGGTGGGATGTTTAGAGGCATATCATTTTTTGAAAGTCTTGACAGCAGGATTTGGAGCACATGTTGCATATACTGTCACTTTTTACTTCCATCTGGTAAACAGAAGCCTGGTTGAGACTCACAAGGGAGAATGATTTATGCATTTTAGTGGAGACCCCATTTATAACATTCATAAAGCAAGATAGAGTTAGCAAGTTTTTTTATTTATTTAAATACTTCTACTCTACTTTGTTCCAGAAAAGAATTGGGAAAGTTAGGTAGGAGACTTGATTGAGAGCTAGTCTTTTACTTAGAAAGCTGTCAAAATTATCGTGAAATTAGCTCCAATTGTTGATTTAGTTGTAGTCTTTGAGTCAAATTTCTATAAGACAATATACCTTATAGTGGCTATGTCTATACAGGGAAAAGTATATGTGCACAATTTAAGATGCTAAGGAGTATTCTTTGTGTTTCAGTAGCATTGACACATAATACACACACACATATGTATACACATTACACATTTATATATATATGCACATACATTATATATGTGTGTGTGTGTATGACTTTTCTTTAATTACATGAATTTCATAGTTTCCTGTTTCCTGTGCTCAGTATTAGTGGCTCATTCGCAGAAGAGTAGCAGAAAAAAATTTGTCAGGGATATTCCAAATTATGAGGTCTGTCAGTCAGTAAATGCTTGACCAGAACTTCTAATTTCTTTGCTGTCATGTATTTCTTTGTCAGATACCTTTGATGAATCAGTACATTCTGTTTTATGTATATAAAACCAGTCTGATGTCACATCTTGTTGTGTATATACATACATCCTTTGTTCTGACTAGGTTACTACATCTGCCCTTATTCATGTAAACCAGGAATCCTTTTTCACTGTGTGGATATTTTATCATCTCCAGGACCAAGTCTAATCAGAGAATAGTAAGAATAGTAAGATTGGGGGGAAAATTGATTAAGGCCAGATTTTTCTGACTTTTCATTATTTTAAAAGAAACTGACTTGGACCATGCACACAAAGTGGTCATTCATTAAGTACCTTTCAGGAAGCAAAACATATTTAATTTTAATTCTCTAACATTTGAGGTATATGTAACAAGTTAATTTCTGCTTGTATGTTTTTAATACTTCTTTCATTCTCTCTCAGCCCCTGTCAAGTACAGTATAAAAACTTTGATTTTTTTAATTAAAGTAAATCCATTTAAATAAATTTATTTTGAGAGAATTCCATTACAAACTTACAGTGATTGGGTCATTCTTGAGTGTTTAGGCATTCATCTTTTACCAAATTTTCTGGAGCTTCTACTGTACATAAGTCATTTTGATAAGGCAGAAGAGGATTTAGCAGAAAACAAAATAGACCTAGCCCCTGCCTTTACTGTCTTTACAGTTTAGACAGCGAGAAAACCAGTAAACAACTAACCACAAAAATAAGCAGGTGTTTAGAGACTGAGATAAGTGCAATGAAGGAAAAATAGATTTCCAGGATTGAAAATTCAAGGGATTCCTAGTTTAGATTAAGAGAACAGGAAAATCTTCCCTGGAAATTACAGTTGAACTAGTAAAATACTGGAAGGATGAGCTGACGGTGTCTGAGAAATGAGACAGACATTTCTCAGAAGAATTAGTGATGGAAGAGTGAGTGGGACAAGACAAAACCAAGAATTAGTTTTTAGTCTGAAGAATTAGTGATGGAAGGAGTGAGTGGGACAAGACAAAACCAAGAGGTTTTGATGATACAAGCACCTGGGGGCCATGTTAACAGTTTTAAAATTTGATCTCAAGTGCACTGGAATTCATTGAAGGGCTTTAAGAAAATATGATTCATATTTTTAAAAGATTCTCTGACTTCTGGTTGTGTGGAGAATAGATTACAGAAGAACAAAAGTAAAGAGAGATGGGGTTTTTCAGTGGGAGATATCCATTAGAAGATTACTACATAGGGCTAGGTGAGAGACGATGATGATTTGGACCAGATGAATGGCAGTCAGTGGAGACAAAATGAAGGGACCATATATCATGAAAGCAATATAAATTGACCATGGGGTGGATTGAATGAGCCTGTGAGATAGAATGAGTTATTAAGAATAGCTTCCATTTTGTTGTTGCTCATGATAGAGCAACCAGGTGGATGGAGGCACGTGGGTGCACAGAAATGGAGAAAATGGAACAAGAGCAGTTTTAACAAAACAGTATTAAAAACCTGAAGTTAGGGACCATTGTATTAGAGAGGTTGAGATGAAAGATGTAGTGAAAGATAGGCATTCGGAGTAGCAATGGAGGAATCTTGAAGACGACAGAACCTTCCGTGAAAGTTCAGTAAAGATAGAACTTGAGTGACAGTCCTCTTATAATTTAGGAGAACAAAGGGCCTTGGTGCTTTGGTAAGAACCTCAGAAGCAGACATGACTCTTGATTACTGACAACTTACTTGTCTTTGGACAAATCACAATAGGTTACATGGGCCTCTACTCAGTCATCTGGTCAATGAAGTTGTCGATGAGATAAGATACAAGTTCATTCCAACATTTCATGATTCTACGCAGGGTGGGAAGGCAGGGGTTCGATGGTTACAGATGGTCAAAGAGTTCCAGCTCTTTAATCTCTACATCTGTAACAGGGGACTAATATTAATGACATAGCAGATATAACCTACCTTGTATGTTGAAGTGCCTTTCTTCCTTTCTTTCCTTTTAATGCTAATCAGTAGTTCTTGTATATTTCATTTGGAAATTAGTCATATAGTTTCTTTTCTAAAATTAGAGAGACAAATGTGGAGTAGAATCCCAGCCTTTGTACATTTTTATGTGTTTTATTTTTGTCATGTGATCTTACTTCTCTGAGGCTCTATTTTTCTCACTTGTACAATGAATTGGCAATATTTAGCTAATCAAGTTGTTATGAAATTTGAATGAAATAATGTATGCTGAAGGCTTAGCAAAGTATCTGGAACATAATAGTCTCTCAAAAGATTTTATTCTCTTTTCCTTTATTCCTTAAGTAAAAATTAGTTGAACTATAATCCTCTCTACAGATTTTATCCCAAGGCAAAATAGAGATTAGGTAAGTAATCTTTAGGTCAGTACTACTTTCTATAGTTCCTGGATAACAGATCAGGTGATATTTATTTCTGCATTCAGCAGTTACTAAATTTTAGGCAGAGTCAGTAATTGTATTACTGTTAATGCTTTACTATAACCAGGGGAATTCTGACTTTGTCATTGGTAAGGAACAATAGCTCCAAGAACAGTGAAAAGCTTCTCTAAGCCAAATTGACATCTGTTAGAGCTTAGTGATATATATTGTTTAATGCCAATGCAAGTCCAATTTGTATTTTAAATGGCAATAATAATCCTTAAAATAGGTAAGAAGACTCCGGAGTGCTGTGTCAAAGAAAACACCATACACAAACCCCCTTTGACTTTAAGAGTGCAGCAAGCCTGATTTTGGAGCCATTACAATCAGTGAGCTACTCAATCTTCTCTCAGTAGCCCTTTTCAGTAGCATCCAATTTTCTACCTCTCAGACCCGAGGTTATCTTAAGTGAATTGCTGAAGAGAAGACAAAAGGTCCATCCCATAATATTCCTAGCATAGAGAGGCCAGGTTAAATGGGATTCTGAGCACTTTTGTGTTTCAAGCTCCCGCTTAGCTCACAGGTGGCTGTAATTGTGTCTGGCAAGGCCAAGAGCATCTTGAAATCTTGGCCAATGTGCTTTCTTCACCCAGCCTTTAAAGTCCAGGAATTAGAAGGTTCAAACAATACAAGTTTAAGATTTTATCACCTCAGGCTCTGGCTATTACAATAAATCCTTATTCCTATCTCTCCCTCTAATCTCTCTGCCACCAATTTCTCTCTCCTTCAGTTTTCTCTCTCCTTCAATTCTGACTTCCCTCAGATTAATTTTCCTAAAATAATTCCTGAATGAAATCTCATCTTATCTTAAAATGTGGCACTCTGTTAAAGTGTAAACTCTATAAGGTGGCAAAATCTGACCCCAAGCTACCTGCCTAGATTTTTTTTTTCTCATTATAATCTTTCATGAACCTGACACATGAGGCATATGTAATATCTTGCGATCCTGCCAAATCTCAGTGGTACTGCCAGAAGCAGGATATACATCCTGTTTAGCTTTGTGATTCAGAAACTTGTTCCTTATTTCTCCTTCCCTGGCACATGAGAATCTTTATGTTTTATGCTGAAAACCATTTTGCTTTCATGTACCATCAAGATATTCTAACTATGCTAATGAATCCCTTTCTCTAGAAGTTTTGTTTTTTGTTTGTTTGTTTGTTTAAAGCAGAAGCCTGTTATCCTTATAAGATCTTTCTGTTTTCGCCCTCACCACAAGTCCCACCCTGCAATAATGGGTATAGAGATGTCATCAAATTTCCTGAAAGTAAATTAAAGTAGAAAATGCAGAGAGAGAAAAAAAAACCCTATTAAGAGATTTTTTTTTTAATTTTATTTATTCATTTGACAGACAGAGATCACAAGTAGGCAGAGAGGCGGGCAGAAAGAGAGGAGGAAGCAGGCTCCCTGCTGAGCAGAGAGCCAGCCCAATGCGGGGCTCAATCCCAGGACTGTGGGATCATGATCTGAGCTGAAGGCAGAGGCTTTAACCCACTGAGCCACCCAGGTGCCCCTGAAGAGATTTTCATTAAAACATTATGGAGACAGAGAAACTGAGGACATTAGGTAACTAGGTAACTTGGCCAAATACACACACTTACTAATGGTGAAACCAGTATCTAAAGGCAGGTCTACCAGCCTTCATAGAATAGGCTTTCATTGAAGAACATCAATAGTCTCCAAGCATGAATGGTATATACAGGTTCTGTCGGGTTCATCTGAATGTCTACAAGGAATAGAAATGTGACTCCAAAATTCTGTTTTCTAGAAACCAAAGTTCAAGTTTTTTAGTTTACTACAAAAGGGAAGGGAATAGGAACTAATAGTGACTGGCAGTGTTCTAATTCTATCTCATGAAAGTGAACAGTCAAAATATTGAGAGATTGATAGCTCATTGCATATGGTCCAAGGCTGGACCAGAGCAAAAACTGGGCATTAGTTAGAAAGAAATGGGACTCTTGAGTACTGGTGATGATTGAGTACATGCTAAGGTAATTCAAATGCAAATCAAGTGAAGTAGCAGGCCAGGGAAGTCCAAATACCATCCCGAACTTACATATGTTGAATTAACTTAGGGATCTTTGGTCTAATCACTTCAAGGCAAGCAAGCATACACTGTATAAGAGTATGAGTCAGGAACATGGGTATGAAACATGCCCAAAAGACCTTATTCAGTTAAGGATAATTTGGCAAAATTAACAATCATATACGAGATATAAAGGAACAAGAGGTTGAATGGTCCTGCATGATTGTCAGGCCAAAAAAAAAAATAGAAAAAAAACATGAAGTAACAGTTGAATTAGCTAGATAGGTATTTTATCAACCATATTTATGGATCATTGTTCCTTTTATTTCTTTAACAAAAGATAATGGGTTTCTCCAGACACCTGACATAAATGAAATTAAATGATATTATAGTGATACAGTGGACAGTAAGACTTCTTTGGAATCAGAGAGACCCAGTTCAAATCCTAATTCACTATTGCCTGTTTCTGTAAGTTCTGTTGGAACACAAAGCTGTTTCGTGTTCATTTGCATATTGTGTGGCTGCTGTCAAGCTACCAGTGGTGGTGTTGAGATAGTAGAGACTATATGGGTCATAAACCCTCATTATTTACTATTTAGCCCTTTACAGGAAAAGTTTGCCAATCCCTGATTTAAAAGAGCAATAATTTATTCTTGGTTAGTAGTGTGTTTGGCTGCAGCAGTTCTACTCCATGTGTATTTACTCTGGAGCATAACCTGTGTAGTTCTGTCTGGTAGGGGAAAGACTTTTCATAGTGATGAAAATTGAAGAGAGCAGACCTCTTTAGGGCTAGGCTCAAAACTGACCCACTGTTGCTTCTGCCCACATACCATTGGCAAAAGGAAGTCAAATGATCAAGTCTAAAGTCAAGGGACAGAGAAACACTCTGTACTCATCCTGAGACAAGAGTGTGGATGTAGTGAAGGATGAAGAATTGAGGTTAAGCCACTACAGTTGGTGCAGGGATTGGACATCTGGGGGGCTATCCTCCCAGGTAGAGTAAACAGCCAGTATAAAAATCCTAAGGCAAGAACATCCCTGATATATCCCTGGTATATTTAAGATCAGTAGGTTTATAATGCAGTGAGTGAGAGTGAGAGTAGTAGGAGTTGAGATTGTGGACAAGTGTGAGGGGACAGCACAACCATTTGAGTGAGATGGGAGGTCAATACAAGATTATGAGCAGAAGAATGACAAAATTTGACTTATATTTTAAATGAATCTCTCTGACTCCTGTGTTGAGAATAGATTTGAAGGGGAAGGATGGAATCAGGCAAAACAGTTTAGAACCTGTATCAGTAGTCCAAGTAGGAGATAGTGGTAGTAAGTGGCCACAGAGGAGGTGGTGAGAAAGATTAAATTCTGTGTATATTTTGATGTCAGGACCGAGAGAATTTCCTCACAGATTGGATGAAGGGTGTGAGGAAAGGAGAGATAAGGATGACTTCCACATGTTTAGTTTGAATAATGGAAATGATGTAGTTACTGTCAAGTGAGCTGAAAATAACAACAGGTTGAACAGTTTTGAGAGGGAGAAGTTGGAGGAAGGACATATTGAGTGCATGATGTCTTCTAGATGACCAAGTGGCATTGTCAAATAGGCAAGAGGTTACCCAAGACTGAAGTTCAGGAGAAAAGCCTGTGCTAAAGATAAATACTAGGGTATCACTGGCTTATGGATGGTATTTCAAGCAATCAGACCGGATGCATTCACTAAATGAGTTAGTGTTAGAGAATAGGTTTAAAGATTGAGGTGCTGGGGCATGCCAACTTGAGGAGGTCTAGGAGAAGAGGAAGAACAAGGAAATAAGACTGACATAGAGAAGCCAATGAGATATGGTAAAAAACTATGGTTGATAATAGAGTCATTTTATAAGAAAGGCAGAAATCAGACTTAAGGTGTTACAGTTGTCTCAGTTGTCAGACAGGGAAGATTGGCTTCCTCTTCAGCACCATCACTGACTATATTTTTCAGATGTGCCTTGATTGTAATGTCAACACAAATTGGAGTGAAGCACTGACCTAAGTGTTATAGGAAATTTTAGTGAAGGCATATCTCAAAGATATTGTGGGTTTTGTCCCAGACCATATATTGCAAAAAATCAAGTCAAATGAAGTTTTTGGTTTCTCAGTGCATATTAAAGTTATGTTTACAATATACTATAGTCTATTAAGTGTACAATAATACTATGTCTAAAATAACAATATACATACCTTGATTTGAAAATACTTCATGTCAGGGCTCCTGGGTGGCTCAGTTGGTTAAACATCCGACTCTTGATTTTGGCTCAGGTCATGACATCAGGTTCTTGAGACCGAACCCTTTGTGGGGCTCTGCTCTCAGTGGGGAGTCTTGAGATTTTCTCTCCCACTGCCCTCCATCCTCTCACTCTCTCTAAAATAAATAAGGTTTGTGTTTGCCACAAACATTCAATTTGTAAAAAGTGCAATATCTGTGAGGCGTCATACAGCAAGTTTTTCCTGTATTATGCTCTACACAGCCACTAATCCCACAGCCACAGGTTGGTAGGAGTCAAAGGGATGGATTAATTTGAATGTTAGCATTTCCTGATCAATCTCATTTTGAAGTTCATTACTTTTGTTTTCCTGGTGACTATGTCAGAAAGGAGCCTTATCATAAATCTTACATAAACACCATAATCTTATATAAATCTTATATATATAATATATATTATATATAATCTCACATATAATCTTATATACACCATAATATTATGTAAACCCCAAAGTCTTATATAAACATTTATACAGCTTGATGATTTCATCTCATGGTGTAAACCCTCAGAATAACTTTGAAACGTTTTAAGCTGATATAGAGGAACATTTATGTTCTGAGGTTCTGATTCTCTTTTTGACAGGATTTATCTCCCTACTCCCTGCTCTCTTTGTTCCAGCCGTGTTGACAGTTTATACTTTCAGTTCCCTGAATGAGACCTCCTGGTTGCCTCCTGGTTGTTGCATGTGATCTTCCTTTGGGATACTTTCTCTCCCCATCAACTGGTTAGCTACTTGTTCACTTTTAGGTCTCAGTTTAAATGTTACCTCCTCAGTCCTCCCTGATTCTTTAGATGCTGTTTTAGAACTGCAGAATTCCCACATCATAGCGCTTAGTAAACAGTATTATAACTTCCTATATATATATATATATATATATATATTTTTTCCCATTTCTCCCTCTATACCAGGGCTTGTCAAACATTTCTGTACAGGAACAGATAGTAAATATTTTAGGCTTTGTGGGCTATAGAATTTCTGTTACAAAGACTTGATGCTGTCATTATAGGATAGCCATAGCAAACCAGCCATAGATAAAATGTGAGCAAATGATTGTGTTCTAATAAAACTTTATGAAAAACAGGCAGTGGATTGGATTTGGCCCATAATCATAGGAAATATATTCTGTTGACTGGTATGTCCCCAGAATGTAGCATTAGTCCCTGAAACACAGTAAGAACTCCAGAAACATTTGTTTTAAGAAAAAAGGGCAGGGGCACCTGGGTGGCTCAGTGGATTAAGCCTCTGCCTTCCGCTCAGGTCATGATCTCAGGGTCCTGGAATCAAGCCCCATATCGGGCTCTCTGCTCAGGGGGTAGCCTGCTTCCCCTGCTCTCTCCGCCTGTCTTTCTGTATACTTGTGATCTCTCTCTGTCAAATAAATAAATAAAATCTTTAAAAAAAAAAAAAAGAAAGAAAGAAAGAAAAAAAAGGCAATTTCATAAACCTTGCTAAGAAAATAGCCTCATTGTGACTGTGCAAAAGTCGCACAATTTAAGTTACCTTTTGTATATTTTTTCAAAGCAGTCTTCAGTCCTTTAAATCTTTTCTTCTTTACTCCTATCTAAAATCTAAAATCTGATTTCAGATGAGTTCGAATGATCCAACTCATTTTCTATTTGTTCCTGTATGTAAGGCAGTTATTTCACAGAACATGGGGGCTGTGCACTTTGAGCTATTACTAGGAATGGTGGCTATTTTCCCTCTTTCTATGCAGTTGGGATGGAGTTGTCCCTGAGATCGTGTCTGTGCTTTGTGGTTATTGGGAATCTGGTATTCATTGACCATTCCTGTCTCTCTGCAGTGCATGGAATTTGGGTAAGCGGTGATTCATTTGCAGAGATATCATTTATTTAGGTTCACTTAATGGAGCTTTATGTGGTTTCTCGGCCATGGTTTACTTCCCCAAATTATGAGCGGGAAATCAGGAGGTTTACGAGAATTTTGGCTTGTACCTTTGCCAGGTAATGAGTAAAACATGGTGTAGGGGATGAGAAGCTGTATTTGTGGTAGTCACATCTTTTAACCAGACATTGTCAGGATGTTGAGCCAGATTTGGTCAGATGAGCAAGTTAATCCCTGGGAAGTCTCATTACTTCTGGGTTATTTAAAATGAAAGGAAAATAATAGAAAAGATGCTTGTATTTTTAAAGTGACCCCCAAAACCATAATTATTTCCACTTTTTTTTTTTTTTCCAGCTAGCTCTACTTTATGTACTACCAGGGGAGTTTTAGTCAGGTTTTGAGCACCAACCAAATCCAGAAGAAAATGGACTGATAGATTTCACCTATCCTTGACTGGCCACATGAGCAACACATGGGGAAAGACAGGCTCAGCCTGCCTCTGCTGCAGAGATCTGTTACTGCATTTGCCAGCATGAGCAGAACTCACCAATTCTGGGAGTTGAAGTGCTATGTCAGGTTAAGTAGTCTTTCAACTATTTATGAACTGTAAAAAGAAGTCCTTCACATTTTAGAGTTAGATGCAGACTAAAGAAAGAAGAAACAAGGTTTTATTCTAAAGAGTGAGATTCAGAAAAGAGGGATAAATAGGCAGTAATTTTTTTAAAGATTTTATTTATTTATTTGTCAGAGAGATAGAGGGAGCACAAGCAGGGAGACCAGCTGGCAGAGAGAGAACAGATTCCCCGCTGAGCAAGAAGCCTGATGTGGGTGGGACTCGATCCCAGGACCTTGGGATCATGACCTCAGCTGAAGGCAGAGGTTTAACCAACTGAGCCACTCAGGTATCCCATCAGCAAAAATGTTTTTGATCCTTTTATATTTACATTCATATTTTTATGTAGCACTATCCAGGGAGAAATAAATTCCTAAATAACTTTTACACTTTTTCCTTCAACAGCCCTCTGAACTAGGCAGGGTTAAGCACAGATTCTTCTTTACTTACAATGGGATTATGTCCTCATAACCCTATTGTAAGTTGAATATATCATGAGTCAGAAATGCACGTAATACACCTAACTTACTGAACACCATGGCTCAGCCTACCCTACCTTAAATGTGCTCAGAACACTTAGCCTATATTTGGGCAAAATCACCTAACACAAAGCCTATTTTATAATAAAGTGTTGAATATCTCATGTAATTTATTGAGTACTGTACTGAAAGTGAGACACAGAATGCTTGTCCATGTATCAATTGTTAACCCTGGTAACCACGTGGCTGACTAAGAGCTGAGGCTCACTGCCACTGCCCGACATGACAGGACAGTATTGTACCACATCATTAGCCTGGGACAAGATCAGAATCCAGAATTCAAAGTACAGTTTTACTGAATGCATATCACTTTTGCACTATCACAAAGTTGAAAAATCCTGAATTGAAATGTCGTAAGTCAGGGATCACCTGTATTTTTTACAAATGGCAAAACTGGCTTTCGAAAATAGATTAACTTGGTCACACCCTGTAGAGATCCTTATGGTAAAGGGGGACAAGCTTATTTTCATTGCCACTCACCTGCACAATTCACTGCTTTCTTCCATAAGATCCACTACTTTCTTCTAGTTTCTTTTCAAATTCTAAACCTTAAGATATCAGGGTTCAAGGACCGGTTTTCTGTTGGCCACCATTTTTCCTATATTCCCATAGCTTGGTTTGGTTGTTTCTTCCGTTGTTTCCCATTAGTCTTATAGTCTAGTGTGTCAGCCCAGGGAGAGGTGAATATGGGAGAGCAGAGACTCAGTGAAATAGTGATCAGAAGCGGGAAGAACTATGTGTATTGCTGAGTGAAAGAGGAAGTATTAAATGAAAGGAAGGCTAGCGGTTGCTGTAAGAATGTTCATTCTTCACACATAAGGAGACATTTTTTTTTCTTCTAGTGTATTGTGTAACTGACATTTCTCAAGACTGTAGTCCTTTTATAAAGAGTATAAAGCGCACATCCATTTTACAATGGTCAACTAAAGGTGCGTAAGTGAACATCTTAGCAAACAGGATCAGTTGTAGCTTCTACTTGAATAAAAATGCTACAGACAGTTTTCTCTTGGGCTGGGCCTATGAGTCATATGAGTAGATTTTTCTGCATTAAGTTTAGAATGTAAATTTGATTCTTTGAGATTTGATCCTCAGATGGCACACTTCTAGGTGGAACAAAGCTTCCATGGATGTGATCTGCTTTATTTGTTATAGCCTGATGCTATCATCATGTATTAATGTTGTGTTTGTTTACATATGTCTTGGAAATGCTTAAAATTTGTGCCCATATTTTCTTCACCAGCAGATTCTCACTCAAGATACCCTACTGGAAACTACCACCTTACATTTATGTAAACAATGATCTAACCGTGCAAAATGTTTTAGATACAAATCACAGATGCCCTTGTCTGTGTTAGGGAAGGTGCCCCAGAGCTTGCTGCAGCCAGACCCAGTTAAACTCCTACACATGGAAATGCTGTGTTTTGTTTGCATAATACCTTTGTACTCACGTTTTTCTGCTCTGTTTTAACACATGGAGTTAGTTCTTCAGACTTCATACCAATCACTGGATATGGAATTCTTTCATCTAGTGACAGATATTTAACATTTGCCTTCACGTGTGTGTGTGTGTGTGTGTGTATGTTGTTCCTCAGTTTCAGAAGAAACTCTAATCCTATAGATGCCTGGCCTTGGGTTGTTATTGCCATTATTATCATCACCCACATTATTTTCTGTCAGTATTTCAGGTCACTTCTGGTTCATTATCAGAAGAAGAATCAGACTACAGGAAGTTAAATGTTAAGCCATATTTGAAAACACAGATTAAAATAATTTGGCCTATTCACATGGAAAAGCAGGAAAAAAAGAAGGGTACAGTTGGGTCCAAGAATAATAATCAGTTTATAGGATGACAGAACCCTGAAACAAGATTTAAAATAGTCAAGTGGCTACTCAGGTCACCCATCTCTAGCCTGTCATTACCTCCACGGCATCGCCATTATTTCTTCTTTTCCTAAACCAGTAGCTTTGGATGTGGGTATTGAAAGGGCAAATGGCCTAGAAGCCAAGAAACCTGGATTCGAGATCTGACTTCACTGTTGGATAAGAGACTGAAAGTCTCTGAGTTTATTTTTCCAGCTGTAAAGTGAGATTAATGACAATTGGCTGCCTTCTCTGTGGGCTTAAGGTGGGGTAAACATAAGCGAATATGGAAGTATTTAAAAAATTCTAGTTTTATGCTTACATAGGGAATTGTTACAGTGAGTATTATTTCTATACTCAGTTACATGAGAAATTTCAATAACTTATTATGCTCCCACAAATTTTTTAGAAGAGGTACTTTACCTGTAAGGAACATGGACATGGGGACCGAGGCTGCTGTTTCTCAGCAGTGATTATTGTACTGTATATATTGAAGAGCAAGTCCTGACAGCACCCACCAAATTAAATAAACAAAACAACAAAAACAGAACAGAGGAATGCAGGCAGTTGGAAGAGGTGATAAATGGAAGAGGTGAGAAACCATAGCATCCTAGAGTTCTTAATAAAGTGTGAGATGAGTTTCTTTCCCCAGGGTTTTGAGAATATTCTTGATTTTTCATGATAAATCTCTTTACTAAGGTCAGTTTAAAATGAGGCTTAGTTAGGTGTTTTTGTTTTTGTTTTTTTTTAAATCAGTCCAAGGGGCCTGACCATGAAGAAAAAAAATGTTGAGTTATATTGTCTTTGGCAATATCTGAATAGGTTGGTTCAATGTCCTAGCTGGTCACTGATTGTTTTTATATTTATTTAGCAAAATTATTTTGTGCTGAAAGGGGAGCTTCTACACCTAGGAAATCGCAAATAATTATTAAGATGTGTTTCAATCTTTACAGGAGACTTTTGCACTTACTGATGTCACCAGTGACATAGAATCATAAAAAGAACATAAATTACTGTCAAAAAACCCTCTAATCTTAGTCTTTGTTCCATACATGTGATGTCTGTTATGCTACTTCATTCGCTGGGGCCTCAGTATCCTCATCTGTAAGATGTGGAAGTTGGAACTGATGAGTTTCCATCCTCTTGCAGATCCCATAATCTCATCATTTTCCGAATAATATGCTCCAAAGGTGCCATCACTGATGGTTGACATAGAATAAAAAATTTTTCAGGATGACTAAATGATAATAATTGTGTAGATTAAAATGCTAAAGAATAGAGGTACCTGTGTGGCTCCATCATTTGAGTACCTAACTCTTGGTTTTAGCTCAGATCATGGTTTCAGTCAGCATCATGAGATCGAGCCCTGAGTTGGGCTCTGCCACATTCAGCAGGGAGTCTGCTTGAGATTCTCTCTCTCCCTCTTCCCCTCTCCCCACTCATGCTCTCTCTTTCTCTAAAACAGATAAAGAAAGCGCTCATAAATACACACATACATACATAAAGTAAAACGCTAACTAGCAGAATCAGATTCAGGCAAATAGCAAAGACCTTTTAAACAATCAGAAAATTAAATACATTGAGGGATTAAGAAAACTAAATCCCTAAATCGGCAACGTTGGATCACACAACTGGTTAAGAATATTTCCTTACCCATGGGATGCCTAGGTGGCTCAGTTGGTTAAGCAGCTGACTTTGGCTCAGGTCTTGATCCCAGTGCCCTGGGATCGAGTCCCACATCAGGCTCCTTGCTCTGCAGGGAGCCTGTTTCTCCCTCTGACTGCCTGCCACTCTGTCTGCCTGTGCTCACTCTCGCTCTCTCTCTCTCTCTGACAAATAAATAAATAAAATCTTAAAAAAAAAAAAAAAAACCTTAAAAAAAAAAAAAGAATATTTCCTTACCCAAACTTCAAATTCTGGCAAATGTATGGGACATAATTGAATCTTTGTCAGGTACTACCTCACTCAAAAAAAAAAAAAGTTTATTTTTTTTAAATTTGGAGGATATTTGGGATAGTTTTATGTAATAGAGGTGAGTCTCAACAGTTCCAATTTTCTCCCAAGCCATCCATTAGGACTTTCCTTTTCATATCACTAGCCCCTTACCAAATAATAAGGATCCCACTGTCTATTTTGATAGATGACCATTTAAGAGTGTTTGGCTGTTAAAGGAAAAGTATCTACATGAAGCAGACTAGATAGGGCTCAGCAAAGACTATAAATGGGTAAATGTCCTATTGAATAATAATAACATGCCAAGAAATATACCAAAGCCATCAACATAATTCCCTTATCCTACAGATATGAAATGAGCAGGTAATGATGCTCCCACAAATGGTGATTTATGGTCTGTGGATATTGGCACAGATTTTGTTAGTTTCCTTGACACTGGCCCTGGGCTATAGTCAGAGCCTTCTAATGCTCACTCGTCTTCTCCTTGTGTTTATCCTTGTTGTTTACTATTTCTAGCCTCCTGACCAAGGTGATACCACATTTCCAATTCCCTGATGTCCTCAGTTTCAGGGATTATCATCTACTTCCTTGAGGAGTAAGGGTGAGAGTAGGGCAGGGAAGATGAAAAAGGTCTGTATGGGGTTGTGTGTCTCTTTTTCCATTCTCTTCCTATTTCTGGTATTATGGCATAAACTCTTTGCTCTTCTTTCCTTGAAACATGTTTTAATTCTCAAGAACCCATTTTGGCAGTTAAAAATATTGTCCGTTTTTTTTTCTTTGCATCCCACTTATAACAGTTTTCACTGAGTGACTAACTTGACTAACAAGAGGAAGGGTCACATGAAAGGAAGTCTAGAAAAGAACAAAGATTCATATTTTAAGTTAGAGGTTGGCAAACTATAACTGGAATACCAGCCAGCTGTTTTTATAAATAAAACAATTTTACTGGGACTCAGCCCACATTCACTCATCTGTGTGTTTTCTGTGGCTGCTTTTGAGCTACAATGACAGAGTTAAGTATTTGTGATGGAAACTGGATGCTTTAAATACCATTAATATACAGCTGGCTACAAAATTTTATTACCAACACTGGTGTCTCTCTTGAACTCAACTACATTTCATCTTCACTGCTACCACTTCCATTCAAGCCACCTTATATGTTTCCTGAACTCCTGTTTCCATTCTTGCCACTCCCTTCCACCCATTCTCTGTTTGGTAGCCAAAATAATCTTTTTAAAGGCTAAATAAGATCATATTAGTTCTCTATTTTAAAACTACAGAATGACTTTCATTGCCAATTAGAATAAAATCCACCTTCCTGACTATGAGCTAAAACAAGGATAGGCAAACTAGAGCTTACAGACCAAATCCAGCATGAAATCTCTTTTTGTAAATAAAGTTTTATTGGAACACAGCTGTGTCCATTTGTTTACTATTGTTTGTGTCTGATTAGTGCTACAGTGGCAGAATTTAATAGTTGCAACAGAAACAATGTCCTGAAAAGCCTAAAATGTTTATTAGCTGGCCTATGAAGAAAATGTTTGCCAACCCAGGTCGATCATATCTTGGTACTGGGGGTGGGAGTAGAAAAAAAGAAAGCAAACAAGCAAGCAACAATAATTAAACATGCACACATACACACACACACACACACACACACACACACACACACAAGCTGGTGAGATTACTTGAAATCCAAGTTAAGAAATTTTGAGTGTCTGGCTTTACTGGTAACTTTTTTGGTCTGCCAAAATTTTACCAGTCATTCTGTGACTTTTCCAACAAGTTTTTTGATAGATTTTCTAAGTTTGTGCCTTTCTGTGAAAAATTCCGCCAATAGAGTAGATGTATTCTTGAAAAACTGCCTATGTTGATATAATTAGAACACTACGTATGTCTTGGGGTGAATATGTTTTCTAGAAAAACAATTTTCCAACTTTTAAATATAAGCAAGAAAACAACTTTGCTACTCGAAAATTTGCACTTACAGCAATTTTTCAAGTACATAAATGCTTTTGTGCATAGGTAAACACCAAATTGGTTTTTCCTTCTAGAAATTATCCAAGTGATCTCAGGCCAAGGAATGCCTGTGAGGTGGTTTAAATCTGTCTTGCTATATAGTTGGTGTTTCTTGTAAATGCTTTGGCCTTACAGAGTCAAGAAAGTCATTTAAACTGAGGGTGGGCAGTCATTTAAACTGAGGAAAGGGGAAGAAATCAGCACCGGATTTCCCCAGCAATAGAGAGCATTTCATAGTATTCACATAATATTTTTTAGAAGATAAATACCCAGAATTATGTTGCTACATTTCTAAATTTCATTATACTGCCACACTCTTAACTCCCCAGTATTGATTGCCAAATAAATACAGATACCCCTTGCCTTTCAAAGGTTTTCCTTACCTACATCAGTACCGAAAGGAATTTGAAGAGAATTTTTGGTTTCACGAAAAGAGCCATTACTGTATTAATTAATGTAGGTCTTTCATAAAAGTTAAGTGGTGAAACGCACACTTTTGGAAAGTAAGGGATACTCTTTACCCCATTCAGCTTATAAAAGATTTCATAGGAACAGTGTACTTTTGGAGAGGAAGGCAAAACTAGACTGCCAGAATTTTGAACCTGCACAGGGTATGGTATGCAGTAAGCACATGAGCATATTTGTTGAACAACTACAACACAACACAAAAAAGGTGAAATTGTTTTGTCGTGTGTGTGTGTGTTTTGCTTATTTGGTTTTCAGAAATTTTTTTGATTGTGGTAAAAAACATATATAAAATCTACCTCTTCATCATTTCTAAGTGTATAGTTGAATAGTACCACCAATATTCACATTGTTATGAAATAGATCTCCAGAACTCTTTCATCTGGAAATTCTCAAACTCTATAGCAATTAAAAACTCCTATTTCTCCCCCCTCCCACCTTTTTCTTTTACCCACCATTAGACTTTTTGTTTCTATGAACTGGACCACTTTAGATACCTCAGATAAGTAGAATTATGCAGTATCTTTCTGTAACTGACTTATTTCACTTAGCATGTCATCAAGTTTTATCCATGTTGTAGCATATGAAGATTTCCCTCCTTTTTAAGGCTGAATAATATTCCATTGGATGTATATACCACATTTTTTTAAAAAAGATTTTATTTATTTATTTGACAGAGAGAGATCACAAGTAGGCAGAGAGGCAGGCAGAGAGAGAGAGAGAGAGGAGGAGGAAGCAGGCTCCCTGCTGAGCAGAGAGCCTGATGCGGGACTCGATCCCAGTACCCTGAGATCATGACCTGAGCCGAAGGCAGCGGCTTAACCCACTGAGCCACCCAGGCGCCCTATATACCACATTTTGTTTATCCATTTGCCCACTGACTGACATTTGGGTTGCTTCCATATGTTGACTATTGTAAATGGTGTTGCTGTGAACAGGATTGTGCAAAAATACAAGACCCTGCTTTCAATTCTTTTGGACATATACCCAGACGTAGGACTGGTAGGCAATATGGTAATTCTATTTTTAATTTTGAGGAAAAATTTTATTTAGTGTAATTTAACTTGATGTATTGGGAATTTGCATGCCTGTATGATCTGTTTTCCAGCATGGTTCAACAAAGGTATAAAGAGTATAAAACGTATAAAAGATATAAATATTTTTACTGTAAGTAGGAGAATGAAGTCACAAGAGAAATAGGAAGATCATACCAAAATGCCAGGTAGGGTTGAGGCTCCAGTTTAGGCTGGTGATCAGAAATTTATAGTGACAATAATATAGGTGGATGCTATTAAATACAGTTACTTCTACTACCTCTACCATTATCATTAATTCTACATGATAATATAGACTGACTTTTGAATTGAAAGCTGAGACTTTTTATGGTAGGCCATGAGTTCTACCACTATCAGTCATCAAATATTGAACTACAAATTCAAAGCACTTTGTCTCTAATATGCTTCTAACTACTTGGTCATAAAGAACAACATGCCCCAGAAGTGACCTACTCAGAACCACCAACTGAAAATAGTAGTTTGGGAGGCAGCAGGAGTTCAGGCCCTGAGGTTGTCATCATGTGTAGCTTTCTTAAGTTTCTTTCTTAAAGTTCAAAGTCATTAAAGTAATTCCTCAGCAGGGGCTCCACTCATCATGCTTTGTTCTGCAGGGGTAATTACCATCAACACTAATGGGAATTCTGTATTTGACTCAAGAAGTAAGCACAGCACTAGCTCCTGAAACAGAACACAAGAGTTATGATCTGCATCTAAATGCTGTCTCATGATTTCAAGCAAAAGAGAATCCAGTGGACATTAGAAAAAACACTTGAATACATCCTTCCATTACTGCTGCACTCACATATGTTTTTTGAGAATTTAAGAATGCATGGATATGTAAGATGTTCTTTAGACAGAATAGAACAACAGTCATTCAAATGTTTGTTATGCGTGAGGCAGTATGCTTACCATTTCTCTTATTTACTTTACATTTCACTTGTTCACTTTTTCATCACAGCAGCTTTTAAGGCATCTGCTTCATTTTACAGATATAGAAACTGAGAATAGAGAGGGGATCGGTAGCATTTCAACATGTGGCACAGGTTTTCAATACCAAACTAAGGACCGTGGGAGCATATTCAAAGAGTACTCCTTTCAAAGTCAAGCCACTTTCAAAGTCTCATCTGAAAAGATAAGTCCATGCCTATTACTACAAAAGAGAAGGTTATGATATCATGTACAACAATGCAGACTGACCCTACCTCTAGAGGACCCTTCTTTCTAGAGGAACCCCTCTAGAGTGGGCAACTCACCCCAAGCTCTAGCCACAACCTCTTCTACTCACATTCAGCCATCTCTTAGCTATGCATTTGCCCAGAGATGCATGCATTACTAGACTGAACCACTCTTAGAAAGATGGGCATCTACATAGATTGTGGAAGTGGGATTGGGACATTTGACAGGGAATCCCCAAATCCTACATCTAGAAGAGACTGTGACACATCCTCTTAGTTCCATGAAAACCTTACCCTGTGAAGAGAAGTGTAGCCAGGGGAGAGCCAAGTCAGGGGCCCCTAAAGTATGAGCACAATGAAGAGGTCTAAGTGGTCAATTTGAATGTTGGCTTTAGAAAAAAATTAGAATATTAACAGAAAAGTTGAAAATTTTCTAGATTTTCCAGACACTGAGATCTTCTTCCCAATGCCTTCTTCTATATAGTCTTTACCATGTCAGTAATTGATGTCACCAACCCTACTGTTGCCCAGGTCAAAAACCTTGAAATCATTCTCAATTTCTCTCTTTCACTCATAAATCACATCCAACCCCTCAAAGCAAATCCTATCAGTACTATCTTCTAAAGGTACCCAGAATTTGACAACTCTTCATTACCAGAATTTGACTACACTACCCTGTTCCAGCCACCATCACCTCTCCTTTGAATTAACTGTTCTCTGTGATTCCTGCCTCATGCCTAGTCCATTCACAGCACAGCAAGCAAAAGGACTTGGGACTTGCTCTTCTCTCTACCTAGAATGCTCTAATACAAATATCAAATGACTTGTTACCTCATCTGCTTCCCTCAAGTGCTATTTTCTTAGTGAGGTTTCTCTTGTTGAGTCATCTAAAATTGTCACCCACCTGCACTCCTTACCCTCCTTCCCTTCTTTCTTATTTTTCTCTGTGTACTTATCACTTCTGTACTTATCACCTTCTTCATACATATATTTTACTTATTTTAATTGAGTAGTTTCTGTCTCCCTCCACGCCAATGAGGGCAGGATTTTTTTTTTTTTTTTTTTTTTTTTTTTTTTTTTTTTTTTGTATTTTCTACTTACTGCTGCATCCTTGGAATGGTGCTTGGTGCACCCTAGTCACTAAATACATTTTTGTTGAACGAATGAATGAATGAATAAATGAACAAACAAATGAATATCAGTAATGGCTTAAACTAGGCAACCCTTGGTCCACTGGTTATAATATATATGTAAGATGTATGTGCCAGAATAGAAACACAGGGTGAAACAATTAGAGTAGTTTCTAAATCTTGCCTTGGACCTCTCCTGACTTATACTTAATCCTGGATAATAACCTAGTTGATGCTTGATCTACATCAGACACTTCCTGGTATATCATTTTACACAGTAGATTTTTAGAAGCAACTGATTCATCCAAAACCCCTTCTTTCATACTTGGCCCTAACCATCAGCCTGAGGAAGGCCCAGGTCCCAGCAGCCACATTTGTACTATGAGTTCCAACTGCTCTGACCCCAGTGTAACAGAATTAGATAAAGCTACAAATTTAGGAAAATCATAATAGAGCAGCATAAACAAGGTCAATCTCTCTCTCTCATCACATAAATTAAGTCTAATGTCAAGCAGACTAAGACTTGTTTGGCAGTTGCTTACAAAAAAAAAAGATTTCTAGTTTGTTCTTCCCCCATCCTCAAGATAAGTGTATACTTCACGGTAAAAGATGGCTGCTTAAGCTCTAGCCATCAAGTTCCTATTCCATTTAACAGAAAGGTTGGAAAATTCAGGATGGGTCTAGAATATCCTCTTGTCAAAAAGCAAGTATATGTGCAATGATTTTGGAAGCAGTTTTAAAAATATAAAGGAGTCACAGGGAGGTTCCCACCAGTCAATCTGAGCATCACAAAGAGAATATTAATTATGATTAATTAAAACACATAAGATCTAGGATTGGGGAGGCATTCATAATATTGCCTGAAAGAAGCAAGTCAATAAAAAATGTATAAAAAGGTAATATATTAAAAAAAGTTGATTATAATAGGTTTGGTTTACATTTTATTTTATATTTAGAATTATTTTGATGAGTTATTTTTTTAAAATATATGTTGCTTAGAAAGCATTCATTCCAAGAAATGGGATAGCATTCAGGAGAATTCTGGAGCCAAATTATCTGAATTTGATGCCAGGCTCATTATTTACTAATCTTTTTGTTCTTATTTCCCCAGTTATAAAATAAGAATAGTAGTACTTACTTGACAGGGTTGTTGTGACTTTAAAGGAGATAATACACACCAAGAACTTAGAATTCTGTTTACATCATATGCATGCATGTTATTAAAAAAAATTATGTACTTATCAATCTATCTACCTATCTACTTACCTTTATCAAGGAAATGAAAATGAAGTCTTGTTTTCTTTAAGAAATATTATTTTCTA
Source organism: Mustela putorius furo (assembly GCF_011764305.1). NCBI lineage: Eukaryota > Metazoa > Chordata > Mammalia > Carnivora > Mustelidae > Mustela > Mustela putorius. The sequence goes on along the minus strand of NW_025422005.1, from coordinate 61,915,249 downwards.
AGTCAGCAGCACAATTCAGTGTTCAAATATTTGATCCATCCTGAATTAAATTTCAGATGGTTTATTCCAGGTATATAAGCATAAATTCATAACAATGGCAAAACAGGGGCACCTACATGGTTCAGTGGGTTAAGCATCTGCCTTTGGCTCAGGTCACGATCCCAGGGTCCTGGGATCGAGCCCCATATTGGACTTCCTGTTCAGTGGGGAGCCTGCTTCTCCTTCTCTCTCTGCCTGCTGCATCCCCTGCTTTTGCTCTCTCTGTAAAATAAATGAATAAAATCATTAAAAAAAATGTCAAAACAAGTGATCCATTCTTTCATGTTTTAATAGTTCATAAGCACACATTTGACTCGGGAACTCTTCCCTTCTTTGATTTAAAAATAAGTAAGTAGGGAGGTATATAGATAAATTGGATGGATAGATATTAAAAATGACAAAAATATTAATTTGAATAGGGTTTCTGTCAGTAGAAAAATTTTTGACTACTCTAATTATAAATTCCTCAAACAAAAAAATCTCCATGTATAACAGTTCTCCTGTTATATAGCATGTGATTAAGTCAGTGCTGAAATGCAATAAACTGAAAGAGGTCTTCATACAAATATTTGAGAATATATTCCAAATCTTAATATTATATTCCATTAGGAGAGGTTTTGTTCATCTTTGATGGGTACTTGTGACAGACGGATATATATCTTCCTTAAGATCCCATTTTAGTCATTTTATTAATGTATCAATTAAGCTTATATGAGATGCTAATACACCTAGCTATCAGGATACATTTGCCAGCTTCCCTTCTATTTAGGTGTGGTTATGTGACTAAGTTCTGTTCAGTGAGATCTAAATGAAAGTGTGGTGCAGGACTACTTGGAAGCCTCCTTAGAAAAAGGAGGTCATGATATTCTTTTCTCCCTTCTTTCTTTCTGCTTCCTGGGAAACAGATATGATGGCTGGAGTTCAGACAACCACTCCAGATCTTGAGCCAATGCATTGCAAATGATAAAGGAACAAGACAGAGGAAATAAGACATAGCAGAGTTAATACAGTATTTTTGGACTGCCTACCTGTGTTCTCTTTATGACATGAGAAAGATGTATGCATCTATCTCCTGCAGACCAGTTAATTTTTTAAATTTAATTTTATTTTTTCAGTGTTCCAATATTCATTGTTATGCACCACACCCAGTGTTCCATGCAGTACGTGCCCTCCCTAATACCCACCACCAGGCTCACCATCCCTCTACCTCCACCCACAAAACCCTCAGTTTGGGGGCGCCTGGGTGGCTCAGTGGGTTAAAGCCTCTGCCTTCGGCTCGGGTCATGATCCCAGGATCCTGGGATCCAGCCCCGCATTGGGATCTCTGCTCGGCAGGGAGCCTGCTCCCTCTTCTCTCTCTGCCTGTCTCTCTGCCTACTTGTTCTCTCTCTCTCTCTCTCTGTCAAATAAATAAATAAATAATCTTTCAAAAAATATTAAAAAAAAAAAAGATTTTGAAAACCCTCAGTTTGTTTCTCGAGTCCACAGTCTCTCTGGCCAGTTATTTTTATTTTTTTAGGCCACTGTTAATTTTAGATTTTTTTTTATTATATCCAGTCAAATCCAATTCCAAATAATGAATACCATCCAGTAATTTAATATGCATTTGAAGACCTACTGTGTACAAAGCACTACACGACATATCATGGAAGATACAAAATTGATTAGGATGTTGATCTCTATCATTCAAGATCTTCAAATTTAATAAGGAATATAAATATATATACACATATAATTACACTCTAATGCAGCTTGCATTAGTTGCATGTATGGCTAAACCATTTTAATTTGTTTGCCCTAGATAATTCAGGGTAAGTGGTTACCTGTAAGTCCTCAGGAAATGGATTAAGAGTGATACAGCAAGTAAGACATGTACAAAGTATTCAGATATTAATAAAGATGGGATTTATTCTCTCACAGTATGTTTTCCCCCCTTCTGAGCCATCTTGATGTCAATTATAGATAGCATGGGAAGGTAGGGTTCTGAAGAAATGCATCTATAAAATTATATTTCATATTTGGCTGTAGTCTAGATCGAATTCAGAATTAGTAAGACTGCCTTCATTGAAAATAAAAGTTAGGGGACACCTGGGTGACTCAGTTGGTTAAGTGTTTGCCTTTGGCTCAGGTCATGCCCCCAGGGCCCTGGGATCAAGTCCCACATTGGGCACCTTGCTCAGTGGGAAGTTTGCTTCTCTCTCTGCCTGCCTTAAAAAAAAAAAATAAAAAGTTAAAAAAATATATAAAACTTAGGTTAGCATTCCTTCAATAGTTTGGTATTATATCTATTTCATGATAGGGTGAGGCATGGCTTACGTATTCTGTATGAAATTATTCTTACATTTGGCTATAGCTCATCATGGATAATAATTTGTAAAGATTGAAAGGAAAATGAAAAAGGTATATAAATTATATTGAAATCTTACTCATCAGCTTTAAGAGATGTAAATAATCAATAAAACTTCAGAATAAACTTTCCCTAGTAAAATATGACTTGTGAATTCATGCCAAAACAAAATGTGTAAGTGATACAGTATGTTGCCTACTTTGGTTTAAAAGACCCATTTAAGAATGTCATTAAATAAATACAAATGGATATATTTTTCTAGATCTATCCCAGGTCTATGAATATGAGCATACTTACATGTGCAAGAACAGATCATTCATTTTGCCATCATTAGGAATACATATATGGAATAAATCATTTGAAAATTTACTTCAGGATGGATCTAATATTTGGCTGCTCAAATGTATAGCTGACTTAGAAAATAACAGTTCTTAGGGAAAACCAGATTTTGTTTTCCTATCCTGTCAGTGAAATTTAGATTTTAAAAAGGGGGGGGGGGCAGAGAACTATTTCTAGCTATAGTATCTTTGCTTAAGCCAAAAGTGTCCATTTTATTTTTACTGTTTGTAATGCCTCTCACAGTTTCATTGTTTAACTTTGAAGTACCATCCTCAACCTTTCAGTGTGCCTAACAGGCAAAGGCTTCACGTCCAGGAATGTCTCACAAAAAGAATTCAATGGGTGTTAATAATTAAGAGTTTGTGTTGTGGGCCTTGTGGTAGAATCTCACTGCCAAAGAAATATTACTTATAAAGGCGGTCTGGTGATGAAGTGGAAAAATATGGGCTTTGAAGTAAAAAAATAAAAACAAACATACAAAACCCTGGGACCTTGCTCAGTCTATTCTTTATAACTGTATCATCTGATGTAGGAAATTGAATTTCTCTTGAGTCTCACCTTACTAAGTTGTGGGGAAATATGCAGGGGTTAAAATGATGGACACTGAAATCCAGTGGACTGGATTTAATTCTCAGTGGCTATATAATTTTGAGCGAATTACTTAAACTCTCTCCGCCAAATGCTTTAAGTGTGAAATGGGTATAACCATAGTACTTGTTTCATGGAGTTACTTAATGTGAGAAAAGTATTTATAACAATGCCAGTTATAGAGTAATTTTTAAGTTATTATTTTTAAAGATTATTTATTCGAGAGACAGAAAGCGCAAGCACGGGGTAGAGGGGCAGAGAGAAGGGGAGAGAAAGTCTTAAGCAGACTCCACTCTGAGAATACAGCCCAATGCAGGGCTTGATCTCAAGACACTGAGATCACGACCTGAGCTGAAACCACGACTGTAAGACTCAACCACATGCGCCACCCAGGCCCCCCTAAGTTATTATTATATCTACACTTCTTTCTTATTATTTCTATTGTTGTTTATAAAAAGGAGAAAATCTTGGGTACTTTATGGAGGATTAGGTTAAATAATATACATAAATGACATAGTGGTGCAGTATAGATGCTCAACATATGTAGCTGTGATTTGTAAAATACTTCGAGGTATTTTATAAAGAGTAACTGAGATAATACATTTAAAGCCCAGCATAGAGAACAGAAAAGAATAGATGCTCGATAGACAAGAGTGCCAACATGGAAATATTTTCTTTTTTCACAGACTCAACTATGAAAAGATTTTAAAAAATACAAAAAATGGATTCCCACTTGTTGGAAATATTCTCTGTAGTTTCAATGTAATGACGTTTTAAGGACAAGTCAGTCTTTGTTCATGTAGACATTAGAGAAAACCACCCTGATGCCAATTCAAATATCTAAAAGAATTACCTGCCAACTAAAAAGTGAAATTGACCCCCTCCCCCCACGCTCATGATTCTTCCAAATTCTCCTTCATTGTTGGACATCACTGAGGAAGTTGAGGAGACTTCCCATTTTATCTTCCTTTCCACGAAAGGCTAGCTCTCTTTTCACATCTTCCTTGTGAAAATGCTGCCGCTCTTTGCCTTGGAAAGAACCTCGCTTCCCACTTTGGATTTGCAGCAACCCAAATCCCATCATTCCTGGTGTCCCGCCAGTCCTCTCGGGATAGAATCCCTATCTACGCATGCAATGAATCCTTACCTCACCTGATATCTGCAAGTATTTAAGAGGGAAAACCACATTTGGGACAGAACACTGGCTTATAAGCCCTGGGGGTCAGCTGGGGGGCTGCTGGAAGAGTTCCAGACAATCTGTTTATTTTTATTTTTTATTTTCTATGTGAAAAGTATGTACCTCCCAGTACCACAGTATAGATGCTGCTGCCAAAACTATTTATGCGCTCCCCTCATGTCCCGGGCTAAGAGTCCTACTCCTCCATTTACAGTGATTATCAGCATTCTTTACACCAAACTGCCCTCAGAGCAAGGGACTTGGCAGGGAGCAGCAGCAGTGTCAGCAACTCAGTTTTCAGAGCCCATGGATATTTTGCTCCACATCTGCTTCCTTCTGCAGGGGCCAGGAGGTAGACTGGCTGAGAGTGGGGCTGGGTGTCTGTGGTGGTTTTGTTTCCATTGTTTGTCTCAGGCTCCCACGGAGGCAGCAGAGTCTAATGGAAAGAGCATCGGCTTTGGAGTTAGTCAGATCTGTGTTCACATCTCAGCTATGTCCTTATTTGCATGTATTTGGGCAAATCGTTTAAATCTTTCCAAGACCCATTTTAGTCATCTATAAAATGGGCTTCGTGATTACAGAACTTGCAGTGTTGGTGGAAGGATTAAATTACATAATTATGGGAAGGCTTTCAACAGATGTTATTTTTTTCCCTTCAATTGTTGCTTAACCATCATGAGATAGAAACATATGATTCTCTTGACTACCATATGCGGGGCATCCTTGCTACTGTGAGTGTCCTTCCGAAAGTTTGTGTCTGCCTAAGAGCTATAAGGGAAATAGATAACTGATAATTATCCCGATTATCCTTATTTCTATAGGTCACACCACACTTGGTGACCACAGAGTATAGGGATCTGACACAGTGGTTTTTAACTCCAAATTCTATCCTCCTAACTCTTCATCCCCTGCTATCTTCCCATCCCTAGTGAGAGTTGATCATTTCTGGCGACTGTTGCTGGTGGAGTCTCACTTCTATCCACCCCTGGCTACTGCCTTCTGTAGCAGCTGTTGCTGCTGTCAGAGCCTGTCAGAAATGACCAGCTCTGACGCCTCAGGTGCTATGGCTGTCAGCCTTGCCGATGGCACTTGTCATCACGACTTCGCTTCTTGCTGCTGTCTTTATCACGATGATGACTCCTGGTATTTCCACCACCTGGATCTTCTCGGCCCGGGAAACCTCTCTCCTTACAGTGATTACACAGCCAGCCTAACGCTAGATTTTAGGGCTCTGCTGAGGAGCTTCCAGAGGCTGTATCAGAGACACGACTCAAGATTGTACATGAATGTCCTCAGTGTCCCCAAACAAGTCTGTTTCCAAGAATTGGGCCTGAGCCCCTCAAATTGATTCCTTCTACCCAAAAATCTTTTTGGGTAGCCCTAGGGATTACTTCAACCTCCAAATATCTTCTCTGACCCCCAAATGTAATAAACCCACCCGGGCAGGAGGAAGTAAAGAGCAAAGGCCTCATCTGTGCAGCAGTCTATCCTGGGTGCACCGTTCGTACCATGGTTTGTACCGTGTCCCTCACATTCCATTTTAACGATGTATAATTATATAGCTGCTCTTGCCCTGGAATGGAGTACAATTGCAAACACAAAGCACAAATAGAGCAAAGATATCTTGAGTGACGATGGGGAGTCTGCAGGCAGGTAAGTGCAGCCCCAACTCGTGGAAACTTCAAGTGCATTGCATAGGTTTTCACATCTGGAAGAAATTAGGTGACACACACCTAAGTGACAGCAATTAGTAACAGAAATAGTAAGAGCATAAGATAGGTACTTGCTAAACTCTTTGTGGGAAGAGAATAAAGACTTTTTGAAGGATTGGGCTTCAAGCAATTATACACAGAGAAATTCTCATTCTCTTTCTTGAGTACATTTATGGTGAGTGCATTGAGTATATTAACATTAAGTATATTAACATTGTTACGCAGGAAGGTCAGACTTGTACGGCCCAGCTAGAAACAGGATGTAATAGAAAACAAGAAAATAAGAGAATTCGTACTAAGAGACACCATATCAACTACCTGGGTCTTAGATAATGTAGCTCTAAAGTATAATAATATAAACCAGAGCTCTTCTGCGAATAATAAGGGCACTATGACAATGAAACGTTCCTAGACACGGAATTAGAGCACACCATTACCCCAGACTTGGAGCTTCACCAATTGCTAATGAGGATTGATAGATAGACATGCCAAATGTGTGCCGGTGTGTGATGTATAGTTTATTGTGGTTGTTGATACTGAAGTTAACTGTTGGTGATCTGTATATTCTTCACTCCACAGCAAGGATTCAAGTCTTCTGAATTAATCCTTTTGTTTTTGTTACACATTTTCAAGCTAAAAGAAACCCTTTAGGGATTGATTGGGACAGAGAGTTAATTGATCCGATTTGAAATCTGTAGTCCCTATATTTATGCTCAAAAAAGGATTAACATTGACTGTATCATTTGAAATGCTATTTTACCACCAACTGCATTTCACTTCATGCTCTGAAGACTCTGGAGTAAATGCTGATGACCAAGCTGCTCATTGGAGTAAATATTTCTATTTATGCAACCTACTTATTTCTGTTCACTACTGAGACTTAATTATGTTAGCGCTCCTTTTAGTTATAATATATTTTAAAATAAAGTTTAATTTATTTACCTATTTTACAGACATTATACTATTTTGTGGTTAAAAGAAAGTACATTCATCCTTTAATCTGAACTTGAGAAGGGACAAATTTTCATATATTCTTAGGTCAAGAGACTTCACCCTGATGCTGTAGCCTCAAGATAATACCTATTTCTCTCTAAGCTATGCTACTTGCTAATTTGTATAAAGTCATTTAGCTTACAAATGCTACATTTGGTCTTAGCAAAAGGCATGAGAAGTGATATGCAGAAAGAGCTGAATAAAGGCACATTGATTCTGACAGCATATTACAAAATAGAATTTTGCTCTTGATTTTAAGAACCACTGGTTCTTAAATTACTCAGATATTGAGTAAGTGAATAAAATGTTCTAACTTTCTTTATATTCTCAGCTCAGTGGATAGTTTATCTGCCCCTCCTGTTTCAAAAATCCATTATGTACTTGAAAGAAGTAAAGATAAAATGCCACGCATCTTACTTATAGCAAACAGTACATGGCCTGCTTACCTCTACCCCTTCTTCCTAAACTGGGAAAACTCACTCTCTATACATATCAATTGTTGGCATCCTGCCATTCCTAATATTGAATAGATTACTTTACTCATGGGAAATGTCCTTTTTTTGTCTCCTTTCCAATCAGTGTCTGATTGGCTTCCTGGTAACCTTATTCTTAAATGTGTATAGCTCAAATGAAGGCCTACAGTTTCCCTCTTCTAGCTAACTTTTATTAAAAAAAAAAAATAGAATTTTAGAAAAAGTCTTTCTTTTTTTACCAACCACAAAGGAAAAAGAGTACTTTTCCAACTAAATAATGATCTCTGCTGGTTTGTTTGCAGTGTATTTGTGATCGGGTCATTGCCGCCTGTACCATGTTATCTGACGTCGCCTGTACCACGTTAGTGGCAAGTTAGCTTCAGTTTTTTCCTTGAGTTTTGTGAGGACTGCAGAGATTACTTGGTGTACTTGTGAGTGAAACAGGCGTTCTTTGATTTACCTGGAATTAAGAGCAAGCATGTAAGAATGTTCTCCTTCCTTTGTAGGACGCGAAGATGGAGGGTTCTGTTTCTCACTTATCACTCGTCAAAAAGGATTACAATTCTCAGAAGCAAATTGAAAAGTTTGGAGGAAAAAATATTTTCAAGAGTGCAAGTTCTCCAGGTGCTGAAGGGATTGAACACATCAGATCTGATGGATGTATCAGCATTGACATTTGTGAAAATGTGCATGAAAAAATATGCACTGATTCTAAAGTGCATGCCACAAAAGCCTAAAAAATAATGCGTCATTTTCCATCTTCTAGCTTAGATGGAAAAACATGTGTTTTGCTCACAGTTTTGTCTAAGCGAAATGTGAACTTGCAGCCAATTGCATTCACATGCAGGCCCATTTTCCGAGATTGCTTTCAAATGTAAGCATAACATATGTTGTTCTGTTAGGAAAAAAAATAATAAAGCAAATTTTTATAATGTCAATTCCTAGTATACAGGATTATGGGAAAGGGTAGTGTTATTTAAAACAAGGCATAGTTTTCCCTCTAGGTAAAGTCATAGGGGTGGGGGGGACGGGGGAAGTGATTGTTTAACCCTTGCATATTTTACATTACCCCATGGTGCTTGCCTATGTGTCAGAATGTCTTTTCTCTCTGTCGGGGTGTAGAGAGTCAAACTCAATAACCACATTAGGAAGAGTAACAGGCCAATGGCACATGTGTTGACAGATGTTTCTTACCCAGTGGAAAGGAGATAGAGGAAATTAGATGATGAATTTTAAGGACTGAAGCATATATTGTAGTTTTTCTAAATCTCCAAATACTGTGTTCTTCCTGAGGTCACCAACTATGTGCTGGCTGCCTCTGGTGACGCTGAAAAGTCCTTCGAGTCTAAATGAATGAGCTCTGGAATTGCTCCCATGATGAACTGTTAACCAATTTGTCTCAACTGGCACTCGAATGCAAAATTTAAAATGAAGGTCTTCTGGACTGGACTGTGGCTTGTGGAAGAGCACTGAATGATTTATTCTCATTCATTTTCTCCACTTCCCATACTAAAATATTTTTACATGGTCAATAAATTATGAAGGCTGACATTAACAAGATGAACTGTAGATGAAAATATGTGAACCCGAATATTTATAAGAATATGGGATTGATATTTTGCTTTTTCTCAAACCAGCTCTGGGCCCATAGAACCCCCATGAAGTAAGGGCATCTAACTTAATTCAGATTAATTTAGTAACAGGTCTTAGACACTGATGAATCATAGGTCATTAATAATGGAAAAGAAGGTACTGAAGTCCCTAGGGCGTTTTAACAAAAGAAGGTGCCATGGTTAGAATGAGTCTGGTGAAGCACTCTAAACTTCTTTTTGGGAAGCCTTTGGTATCAAACCACTGAACTTGATTCTGACCTGGGGCCATACATGAGTTCTGACATGCCAGTGAGGTCTACTTACCATCTAAGGAATCAGGTTAGCATTTGGCTGGGGCTGCTAAGGGCTGATACTGCAAGCCGTCCCTACAGTGAAGGTATGTTCTAAGAAAAATGAGAAGGAAGTTTATTCAGGCATAGTTATTTAGACATTGGAGGGAAACTAAAATGTTCTACTTGAAGAAACTTAAATGGTTCACTCTTGAGGGAAAAAAAATGTTTGGAGAAACCAAAATACTGCAAAGGGGATCATTAAGAGATGAGTGTTTTGGGCATATGATGGGTAATAGTGTTAGAAGCTAACATTTTGAACTTTACAACATGCTATGCTTTTACTTCAGTTAACTCTTAAAACTATACTGGGAGATGGGCATGTCTTATATCCTTTCTAATTTTTTTTTGTTTATGGACTCTGGCATTTATAGCAATAACAACAAATATGTTTCAAACCTCCGTCAAACACAAGATTCCGTCGTAAGTCTTCAAGCAGGTAGCAGGCAGGTGATTTTAAAAACTCAAAACAGAAAACTGGTGCAAAACACATTCTATTATATTGATTTATACTTGGATTTTTGCATAAAAAACTGAAAGCTCCATGTGTTTTTCAGTCTTGAAGGGAAAACCTAATATATTTCCTGGAATTCATTAGGATCTAAATATTGGCATTTTATTTTAGATGCCAACTTCCTGAGCTCAAAGGAATTGACATGACCAGCACTTGGATGGAGTGTATGAGATGCCTGTGACCTCATAAACATTGAAATGAGAGATGATGAAGCCTATTTTTAGCAGAGTATTTAGTGGGGCCCCATGAGCTAATTTTCGCTTGGGGCTGCTCATGTAACAGTTGAAGATGTGCTAATAGGGCATGCTGCCAAGGTCTATGATTGTTGTTATTTAGCACTTTATTTTAGGAGCTTTAAACATCATCCAGAAATATGTATTAAGTGCATATATGTGCAGGGCAAGGCTGTCTGTGTGCTGGACAAGCTTTGTAGATCTAAGAAGTGATTAATTTCAGCCTTCAGCACATGAGGAGGAGTGAGGGCCACTATTCCCTATGCCCTGCACAGAAGAGAGCATGATTTGCTTAGCTCTTTCCACAAAAGAGATCAGAGTTTCGAAAAGTTGGAATAAAGCCTTTTCTACTCATTTTACTTTATCACACACTACACATTATATTTTCAACACTGAGAAATGAAAAATAACCTAGGTGGTTTAATGAGTGTGGCAGGATATTCTGGTTTAATGAATGTAGTGCAAACCCCATTCTTTGCTCTAGAAAAGGTGTTAGGTGGGTTTTGTTTGGTGAGATTTGAATAATTTTTTACTTTTCATTTCCCTACTTCACTGTGTGTTGTTGGATTTGCCATACTTAGAGAATTACCCTATATGGATAGATCCTATTTTGGTTCTTTTGATCACAGTGGGATAGAAATGTCAAAATAGCAAAAGATAGACTGCTCAAATAATTTTACATTCCTTTATTTCTTTATCAAACTTAATGCTCTGCAATATCCTGATGAAATCCATGTTTCTTCCAGTCTTCTGTGGAGCTGTGGAAGTCCTCACTCATTAGAATGAACTGGAGCCCCAGAGCTAATCAAGTTTCTTAATGTGGAGGATGGGGACAAAAGGTTTTTATCTTTGCTGTAGTGAATAATTCTACAGTGAACCTGGAATGCAGACATCTATCTATTTAATATTCTGTTGTCATTTCCTTTGGGTAAGTAACTGGAAGTGGGATTGCTGGATCATATGGTAGTTCTATTTTTAATTTCTTTGGGATCCTCCATACTCTTTCTCAAAGTGCCTGCATCAATTTACATTCCCACCAGTGCACAAGAATTCTCTTTTCTGCATATCCTTGACAACATTTTTTCCCCCTTTTAATCATAGCCCCCTTAACAGGTGTGAGTGGTAGATATCTTATTATGGTTTTGATTTGCATTTCTCTAATGATAGTGATGCTGAGCATCTTTTCATGTGTCTGTTGGCCATTTGTAGGTCTTCTTTGGAAAAAGGTCTATTCAGTTCTTCGAGCCAATTTTTAATCAGATTGTTTGGTGAGGGTTTTTTGTTTGTTCTTTGTTTTTGTTTTTGTGATTGACTTGTATGGATTCTCTATATATTTAGGATATTAATCTCATATCAGATTATTATTTCAAATATTTTCTCCCATTCTATAGGCTGCCTTTTCATTTTGTTGATGTTTTCTTTTGCTGTACAACAGCTTTTTAGTTTGATGTAGCCCCACTTCTTTATTTTTGATCTTCTTGCCTTTGCCTTTGGTGTCATAGCCAAAAATTTATCATTAAAACCTATATCAAGGAGCTTACTACTTATGTTTTCTTCCAGCTTTTTCTGGTTTAAGGTCGTATGTTTAAATCTTAAATCTCTTTTGAGTTGATTTATGTATAGGGTGTAAACTAGCAATTGTTTCATTCTTTTGCCTGTGGCTGTCCAGTTTTCCCAACACAATTTATTTATTTATTTTATATTTTAAAAATTTATTTGAAAGAGAGAGAGCAGAAGTATGAGCGGGAGAGAGTATACAGAGGGAGAGGAAGAAACAGACTCCCTGCTGAGCAAGGAGCCCGATGTGGGTTCTTGATTCCTAGACCCTGAGATCATGATTTGAGCAAAAATCAAGAGCTGGACACTTGACTGACTGAGCCAAGGTGCCCCTCCCAACAAAATTTATTTAAGAAATTATTTTTACCTGCTGTCCATTCTCCTTTGTCATAAATTAATTGATCACATGTGGGTTTTTTTTTTAAAGATTTTATTTATTTATTTATTTATTTGGGAGAGAAAGAGAGCAGGAGTCGGGGAAAGGGCAAAGGGAGAGTTAGAGAGAGCATCTCAAGCATACTCTGCACTGAGCGTGGAGGCTGACATGGAGCTCCATCAAACAATCATGACCAGAGCCAAAATCAAGAGTTAGACACTTGACCGACTTGAGCCACCCAGGCGCCCCTGTTCATTTATGGTCTTTCTATTCTGTTCCATTGATCTATGTGTCTGTTTCCCTACCAATACTATACTACTTTAATTACTATAGATTTGTAATGTCATCTAAAATCAGGTAGTGTTATGTTCTAGCTTTGTTCTTCTAAGGATTAGTTTGGATATTCAGGGTCTTTTGTAATTCGATACAAATTTTAGGATTTTTATTTTTTTAATTAATTTTTTGAAAAAGTTTATTCATGTCAAAGAGAGAGCACAAGCAGGGGGAGCAGCAGGCAGAGGGAGAAGCAGGTTCCCTGCCGAGCAAGGAGTCCAATGCTGGACTCAATCCCAGGATCCTAGGATCATGACCTGAGCCTAAGACAGATGCTTAACGGACTGAGCCATCCAGGGATCCCAAATTTCTGTGAAAAATGCTATTGGAATTTTGATACGGATTACGTTGAATATGTAGATTGCTTTGGGTAGTAGGGACATTTTAACAATATCAATTTTCCAGTTCATGAGCACAGCATATTTTTCCATTTATTTGTATACTCAATTTCATTTATCAATGTCTTATAGTTTTCAGTATATAGTGCACCTCCTTGGTTAAATTTGTTTCTAGGTATTTCATTCTTTTTGATACAATTTTAAATGGTATTTTTAAATTCCTCTTTCTGATAGTTTTTTAGTGTATAGAAACAGCTGAGTTTCATTTATTGGCTTTATATCCTGATACTTAACTGAACATGATATCTTCTTAAGGTATATGGCAAGTAGATATTTTCAAATTTTAATTTCAGGTGTTTTATTCTAATCAAAGTCTTGATGTATTCAGGTAAAGAATTCTAGGTTGAGAGTAATTTTTCTTCTGTTGTTTAATGATTTTATTGTTTGGGCTTTTTTTTCCCTCAAGATTTTATTTATTTATTTATTTGAGAAAGAGAGCACAAGCAGGGGAGCGGAGGGGGCAGAGGGAGAAGGTGAGGGAGAAGCAGACTCCCTGCTGAGCAAGGAGCCTCATGCCTAATGCGGGGCTAGATTCCAGGAACCCAAGATCATGATCTGAGCCGAAGGCAGATACTTAACTGACTGAGCCACCCAGGTGCCCCTTGTTTGTTCTTTTGGACATGAGTTGTATCTGGATAAATATTTTAAAAGGCATTATCCAATATCTTTCGATATCTATTGCTGCTGATGAGAATTCTAATGTCAGTCTCTATCCATATCATTTGTTGTTTTCTTTTGCCTGTCTCTGGAAGTTTTCAGGATGTTTATTCTTGGTGCTCTGAAATTTCACAAAATGAAAAGAAGGGAATGGGAAGAGTGATGGTTAGCTTCTGGGAGTTCTATGTCATGGGGGTATTAAAGGTCAAAGATGCCATACACAGAATTTAAATCAGTACCCTTATCTTTAACTCCAAGTCCCAAGTCATGAGTCTCTCCAGAGTTCCATAGGAACATGGACTTGCTTTCCTGCTGTCTGTCTGTGTACTCAGATACCACCTCTCTATTGTCTGTTTTCCAAACATTTTATTGACACATTTCAGCTGTTCATGGCTTTTGTACCATTCCTCTATCCTTGCAGTATTATTCTGTTGTATTTTTTAAAGATTTTATTTATTTATTTGACAGACTACAGAGATCACAAGTAGGCAGAGAGGCAGGCAGATAGAGAGGGGAAAGCAGGCTCCCCGCTGCTCAGCGGGACTTGATCCCAGGATCATGACCTGAGCTGAAGGCAGAGGCTTTAACCCACTGAGCCACCCAGGCACCCCAATTCTGTTGTATTTTAAAAAATTGCTTTACTGTTATTTTATCAGGGTCTCAAAGACTAAGGATACTAGCATGTGGCTACTCTATAGTATTGATACAAAAGTTTCAAAGGGGTTTCATATTAGGGGCTTGTTCTAGTCACCTAATAGGGGATATCTAGGGCACTGTGCTGAGGATTATAAAACAGTGTCTGGGCTATTTGATGGAGCATAGGAAGGGAGAAGAGGGATACCCATGCAATGAATGCTGCCTCTGTATGCATCACAATATATACAAAAGTAGAATGTAAAAACATATTTCTGTAGAGGATGTATGTAAAAAGAAACCCTGTAGCTGGAATGGACTAAAAAATAATTAAGGGCACAGAATCTCTAATTTAAAAAATTACACCTTTTTATATTATCTCTATTTATTATAGAGGTAGAAAAGCTCAGTGAGCCATCAGAAACTTTATAGTATCTTCATAGCTTTAAATTGTTCACTTTAAGTTAAAGAACATGGAGTTCTAGAATTGACAATTTATACAAGCTTAAAAAATAAATACAGTTAACCCCCGAACAACATGGATTTGAACTGCATGAGTTTACTTATATGTCGATTTTTTTCAATACATACAGTACTTTAAATATATTTTCTCTTCCTTATGATTCTGTTAACATTTTCTTTTCTCAGCTCACTTTACTGTAAAATATAGTATGTAATATATATATATATATATATAACATACAAAATATGAATTAATGGACAGTTTATGTTATTGGCAAGGCTTCAGATCAACATTAGCTATTAGTGATTAAGTTGTGGGGGAACCGAAAATTATATGCAGATTTTCAATGATGTGAGCAATCAACACCCTTTACTCCCATGTTTTTAAGAGTCAACTGTAGATTCAAGAAGAGTTTAGATAAATTTATGAATTCCAAAATTCACATATATATATATGAATATATATGTATGAAATTATAACAGTGAATGAAGGAAATTGGGGGATGTTTACTGATTTATTTATTTCTAAGATAAAAAAAACTTATCACTATTGAAAAGGTGTGTCAGTTTGATAGGAATGGGCTTAATCAGCATTGTACTTATTATGTAATCACTATCTAAAGCTATTCAACTTCTCAGTGTATTTTATACCCAAGCAGAAAATTACACAAGCTTCCCAGGGATCTTGAGAAACTGCATGATAATAGAGCGAACACTGAAACGAGTGAAAAGACCTGGATTTCAGTATTGGATAAGCAGATAACTCCCTGAAAGCCTGACTTAGTCATTTAGACTTCTCAGCAGGACTTCATCTTTAAGGAGTGATGGGACTGCTATACCTCGAAGACTATTAACTTAGGAGGAATCAGACATTCCCCCCTCTCTTGCACCACAGGCTGCATACCTCCTAGCTAAAAGGCCTACATCACTTAGCATAGATCAAAGTACCTCTAACATTTGAAAAAGTAACCAAATGCCCCAATATGCTTATTACAGCCACTTCTTTATTATCCATATTAACAGACAGAAAAAAAAATAGGGAATAATCTTTTTTAAGCAGATGGGCCTTAAAAAATGGACTTGGCTTGAAATAGCATCACACTTAGTAGTATTTTTACGAGAATTTTCTTTCCAGGTTGTGTTTTACTTTGGCTAATATAAAAGTTGGTGGATGTTTCTTGAGAACACAATTTCACATTTGGAGAAGGCAGATTTAGAATGAACTCGATATGAAATGTTTTACATTTGCTGTTAATAATCCCCTGAGAGAATGAGCTGCAGCTGGATAAAATTAGTAATAGCAATACCTATGCTTTATAGCAATTTGTGGTGGTTTTAAAAGATGTCTGCAATTCTTCGACACTCCTTCAATGAAGAGATGGAGTCTATGTCCTCTCCTAGGAACCCAGGAGGACTTGGTAACTGCCTTAATGAATACAGTGCTGCAGAAGTAATGCTGTGTAACTTTGGGGTTTAGGTTAGAAACGGCTGTGCCTCTTCTGTTAATTTTTCTTAGGAAACTAACTATTCGAGCTTAAGCTCCCAGGTAGTTTTCTTAAGATACTAACTGTTGGAGCTTAAGCTCCCAAGTAGGAAGCCTGGCCATCCTAAGGCTGCCTTGTGGAGCATCTACATGGAGTGATGACATACGGAAAGAAAGAAACAGCCCCATCTCCTCCACTCACCAGATGTTTGATTCATTCCAGCCCAGGCACTGTGAGGGAAGACGTTTTAGAGGAGAGCCAAGCCCTGGTCACTGTCTGACTTCAACTCCATGAAAGACCCTGAGGAAAAAATTATCCAACTGGGTCTTATCAAAACCCAGATTCATTATCAAAATAAGTAGTGGTTACTGGATTTTATTCGAAGTCATTGTTTTTGGTTTGTTTTTCTGCACCAATAGGTAACTAGAACACACTTTTTTTTTTTTTTTCCTAGAGCACACTTTAAAAATCACTTTCATATCCCAAATTTCCCTGGACAGCCAAGCCTATATTTCTGTTTCATAGATAAGGAAGCTGAGAGTCAAAGAGATGAAATGTGCACTAGTCTAGTCCAAGCCCTCCTTTCCACCAATGAGGAAAAGAGGATCAGAGAGGTGAGATGAATCACCAAAACCACATAGCCTGTCAGGGGAAGAGCTGAGACTTCTTCCAGTCCCCTTTCCAATAAAGAGCTGTATGTAGTTTTCCTGCTCCACACCCACTAGACTTGCTTTCCATTCAGGGAAACAGAAGTAGCCAGGATCCTTTCTACATCCAGTTTGTGTCGTCTTTGGATCCATAGAAACAGTATAAAGAGCATAGGCATCTTGGTGACAGAAGGATTTTGTTTCAGATCAACATGCTGGCTATGTGCTCAGAGTTAAGTTCTTTAACTTCTCTGAACCACATCTGCATCATATGTAAAATGGGGATCAAAGTGCTTCCTCTAGATTATTGTTAGGAAAACAAGATATAATGAATACAAATTGCTTGACACAACCTAAGTACCTAATAGACACATCTCATGGAAAGTTTCTTGTAATTTTTCATTATCATTATTATCTAATATTTTCCAGAGGGCCTAAAATGATAAACATGATAATATCATAACATAATGATAATAGCAAACAAACTATAGTTTTAGCTCATAGAATCCTCACAGTCAGCACGTGACACAGGTAATATTCATATTTTTAGATGAGGAAACAGGCATGGAGAGGTTAAGTAATGTGCCAGTATTGGTTAGGGTTTGAATCTTGGCAGACTAGGAGGGGAGGAAAAAGTGATCTCTTAGCATGTTGGTAAAAAATGTGTTTTGTTCCTGTTTGACCTCCCGGTTAGGCCCATTAGGGGAATAAAACTAAGTGCAATATGCCTCATAACAGCCAAGTTTTTCACCAAGCCAGACCATAATTGCATCTAATGTTAATGTTGCCTAAGAAAAATCTTCCTGGGATGGCTGGGATTCATTGTCTGAAGTCTTCAGTGTAAATTTTGTGCTCCAGAAATGTGCATGCTATAATGATGCAATGACGTGTGTTTGCAAAATGAAGAACAAAATACCACCATTAAGGACTATTTCAGATTCAGGGTAAACCTGAAATGTCTATTTGAATTGCACTATAATTTTCAGATTCATGATTTAAGATTTTTTAGTAATCTGCCTTTGTTGTATTGTTACAGCAACCCAGGGTATGTGGGTTATATTATTTTTTTGTTTCTACATCATAGAAAACTTTGTTATTGGTTAACAGTTGTGTTGTTCTTTAGTACATAATGTAATACAGTTATTACACCAGCACACATTTCTAGTACAAAGGTATCTTGTAAAGTTGCATATTGTCACAAAAGGATTCTAATACTTTTGATCATTTCCCTTAGCAATTCACTAAGTACTGCTCTCTGGGAAAGAGTTGGGGGAAATATGTCTTATGTTAAAATTCAAACGCACATTAACCCACAAGTTCCTGATTTATTCAGAACTCTTTAACGTTAGTCAGCTTGTGCTCTATACTTTCTCTCCTGACCTCTACAAACATCTTGAGTCCCTTCCATATTATTCCCTGCAGCTCATATAATAAATGAGAATGCATTGCTTAACTCATATAGTGACATGTATGATTTTGGTTCAGGAAAGGGGAGCTGATCACTTAACATGTTTGTGAATCAAAGCCAGACTTTCGCTTTGATAGAAACAGTTGGTGCAAACATGATATCATCTGAGAGTGCTGCGAGGTTAAGTATCTACTCTAATTTTTTCCCCAATTTTGGTAACCATGTCTAAAATTTTACTAATGGAGATAACTTTCTATAGTTTTAATAGCACAAACACATAGAAATGAAGGCTAAAATAACTTAAATATACAACCTAGCAAGCAAATAAAACAACCTACATATACTCGAATTAAGAGTGATCAGTAGGGATATCTGGGTGCCTCAATTACTTAAGTGTCTGCCTTCAGCTCAGGTCATGATCCCAGGACCTTGTGATCCAGCCCTACAAGCCCTGCAATAGGTTCCCTGCTCGAGAGGCTCCTGCATTTCCCTCTCCCTCTGCGGCTTCCCCTGCTTGTGCTCTCTCTCCCTCTCTCTAATAAATAAATAAAATCTTTAAAAAAGAAAAAAAAAAGAATATTCATGTGAGGCCACGAAGCCATGGACCAGAACTTAGCACCTAGATAAAGGACTTAAAAGCTACTCATGAAAAAAAAAAAAAAAGTCGGAGACTACACAAAGAAACTATTCATTAAAGGGTAGAGAAATAACACACAAAAGAGAACAATTTACAGCTCAAGATCCCTAGAAGTCAGAACTACACAAAAGACCCCATAAAACAAATATACTTAAGATGATTAAAGAGACAAAGTAAGGAAATAGGGATTTTTATGAAATTATAAATCAGTGTAAGATAAGAACAAGACTATTTGAGAAAGGAAACTTTAGGAATTAAAATTTAAAAAATAAAACTTCAGGAATTCAAAATCTTTGAAATATAATAGTTAATGTCCATTCTACAAGGAGAGTATTATTACCATCCTGTTCATATAACTGATTAAGAAATGAGGCTCAGAAGTCTAAATAATTTACCCAGTATACATAGCTTATAAATGGTGAAGTGAACTTGAACTCAAGTCTCTGTGACTTCAAAGTGTATTTTTTTAACTACTACACTATACTACCTAAAGTATGACTTCTATAACTATTATAAGGAAATATATATATGTATTTATGTACATTTACCTATATAAACATATTAAACATATATGTATGCAAAAACAGGGATATAATAATGCTAATAGTGGTGAATTATGGCAGTTGATTTATTGTGATTTTATCCTTATCCATAATTTTCTACATTAAACATAATGATAGAGTAATAATAAACATACCTTACACCTTTCTTTGGTAAATACATTAGAAAATGCAAAGAAAATCCATGAACAAGACAAAATAAACCTGCATGCAATGAGAAGGATACAATATTACCTCTGTAGCCTACCTGCCAAAAATGCCCAACTTGTCTCTATTCATAAGGACATTTCCCCATCAATTATAATTTCCATTTTGAGAGCTGTAGAGTTCTATTAATCTATAATGATGTAGTATATATTACCTGCTTATTCAGAGCACAGAATTTGGAGTTATATGGACTTGATTTTCAGATCTTGAGCCATCATCTACTTTGAAGATACAGAGTTGAAGCTGAAATGTCTGGGAAAGAGGATTACTCTGGAGATAGCTCTTGGTATATTTTGGATTTCCACTCCTATGGGGTAAAAGGGTTGCTCCCACCTCCCTATTAATCTAAATAAGAAAGAGGGCTTCAAGGGAATTACTTGATGGGGTTGACCTATTATCCTGCAGTCTGAAAGCATAAGGATGGCAAGAGAAACTGGAGCTAGATTGGCCCAGTGCAATAGAGTGGAGTGAAAGAGGACTATCTTAGAAATAAACATCTCTTTCAACAACAGCATGACAGGACAAGGATGGATGAGTTTTCCCTGTGGATCAGATATGGGCCACATGGGAGAGAGGCAATATGGAGCTACTTTGAGTCCACCCTTCACCCAAAAGGAACTTCGTGGATGAAGGTGTGAGCCTAATGAAAGAGAAGACCGTCACAGGCTCAGAGGCTGAGGGAAGAATTTTAAGCAGCCAGCAAGCAACAAGGAACAAGTAAGAATCAAGGAAGTTGCAACTGGAGAGATCCACTGGGGATATCATTGAGAAACACACAGAAATATTCCATTAGAGGAAGAACCAGCTTGGGCACACTGCCACACTCAGAAGGTTCCATCACAGATTACTGTCCATGCCAGTGAAATAAGATCTTTCCTATTGCTTACCTGTTCTCCTTACTTTCCACCTCCCACCCTGATAGGCCCAGAGAAGACCTAAAAATAGTGAAA